>NW_026526969.1:8177500-8777500 GCF_024362965.1 Panthera pardus | reverse complement strand
TCTGCCACGCCGTCTGCCACGCGTCTGGCCCTCCCTGTCCGTTTCATCACTTTGCGGGGCCTGTCTCAGTGGTCGCTCCAGCCTGGCCGGTCTGTGAGCGCTGTCAGTCCAGGACTGGGAGCGCCCGGAAGACAGGGACGGAGCAAAGGCGGAAACAGGGGAGAGGAGCACAGGGCGAATGGGTCCTCGGAAGGGTGGCTCCAGGCCTTCAGGGAAAGGGAGAGGGCGCGGGGGCGGGGCCTCACCCGCATGATGCGCACGTTGTACATGCGCATCAGCCGCTCATCGCTCTCCTCTGAGCTGTAGATCTCCTTTCGCAGCTTCTCAGCTGCCCGGATGTAGTCCCCCCGCGCCGAGTACACCCACTGGAGGGTCAGCCCGCGGGCCTGAGGATGGAGACGCAGGCTGGGGCCGGACGCAGGGGCCAGGACCCCAGCCTAGGGTGGGGGTCCAGGTGCTGGGGAATGGGGCTGAGACCCTGGGGCTGGCAGGACTAGGGGGTATAGTGGAACAGAATAGTGGGAGAGGGAAGAAGATCTGGGCCTTCTCTCTGGTTGGGAGGGTATGAGTTGGGTCCTAAGGGGTCTAGGGGTCTAGGGCAGGAGTAAAAGGACCAGGTTGTCAGAGGGGACTAGACCCTAAGGATTGTGGGGAAGAGGGGCCACACCTCTGGAATGGGCAGCACTTAGGGGGGATATAGCGCCCCCCCCCCATCCCCAGAAGCCAGGAGCAGGGTTGGTATCTTGGACCTTGAGGTCCCCAGAGAACTCGTTGAGGCTGCCGATGTGCTTGAGGACCACGTCCCCGTAGCGGCCGAAGTCCAGAGGCAGCAGGTGATCGTGGCTGAGCCTGATGAGGAGTTGCCCAGCGAGCTGGGCCACAGCCTGGGCCACCGCGGGCAGGCGGCCCCGCAGGACCCTGTGTAGGTTCTCGTATGTGTCATCCTTCGTGTGCAGGAACGGGTATGCCTGGCCATCCTGCGGGGACAGGGTGCACGCTGGCACAGGGTCATTGTACAGGCAGGCTGAGGGAATGCTGCTCTGGGACAGGGCCAGGAAGTCTCACCTCCATGAAAGAGAACTCAACGGCAGGGACCCCCGCAAAGGCCGTGAAGGAATAGGCACTGCTGTCCATGGGCAGTGGCTGGATCCTGAGAGTGGGCAGGTTGGAGTGCTCTGTGGGTTTGGCTCCCCCCACAAGTTGCCCTCCCTTGCTCCTCACCCCAACTTACACCTCAGCATCCCAGCTGTGATTGTTGAACATCACCTGCTCATAGAGGGTCTGCCCACTGTGGTTAGGAGAGTCCACCTGGAGGCAGGGTAGGGGGCACCGGTCAGGTCAGGCCCTGGCCACCACCAGCTTCCCTTCATCCCCTGCTCCTGGCCAGCTCTTGCCTGCTTCAGGATGTTCTCTATGAGGCTGATCAGAAGGGGGCTGGTCTTGGCCTGGAACTTGTCATCTCCTGCAGAGAGGGAGGAGAAGGGATGCCAGGCTCAAGGCTTGGCCCTGAGGGCAGGGTGTACCAGAGGGGGCCCAGCTGGTCACACTACCCCCACTCACCCAGCACGGCATTGTCCAGGCTCACATAGACTACAGCTTTGAGGTGCAGCACGCTGAGGTAGCCCTGTGGGTGAGGGATATGAGGTTTAAACCCCCCCCCCCCACCTCTTCCCACTGCCTGACTCCCTGTCCTGGACCCCACATTACCTCTAGCCACTCTGTGGAGCCCACGCTCCCAAAGTCCCCTCCGTCCCAGCTGATGAAGAGAAGGCTCCTACGAGGCCGGAAGCCTGGAAGCAGAGTGGGTTGGGAGCATGGGCTCAGCTGAAGACCAAGCAGAGACGCCATCATTGCCTTCCTCTGTCCTACTTCCCTGGGGTCTCTCCTTTCCTCCCGTCCAGCCCCCAGCCCAGCCCACCTCCCCTGGTCTGCCCTGACTCAACTATAACAGTGATGGAGATGGCTTTCGTATGGAGTCTCCTGCTTAATGCTTCACTCAGACCAA
The DNA here is from genome assembly GCF_024362965.1 of Panthera pardus. Lineage (NCBI taxonomy): Eukaryota > Metazoa > Chordata > Mammalia > Carnivora > Felidae > Panthera > Panthera pardus. The sequence goes on along the minus strand of NW_026526969.1, from coordinate 8,775,495 downwards.
GGACTATTATTACAGTTGACTCTTAAACATGGGTTTGAACTGCTTGGGTCCACTTACATGCAGATTTTCAACGGAGCAGAGGGGTCTGCACCCCTAACCCTGGCATTGCTACAGGGTCAACTCTACTTTCATGTTTAGATGAGGAAATGGAGGTAAAGTGACTTGCCCAGGGCCATGCAGCTGGGACATGGAGAAGCCAGGTTTGGCCCAGGTCTGAGTGGCCACTCTCTAGCCTGTGCTCCTGACTGCCTCTCTGCCCTGTCCTGGCTCAGGCCACAGCCCCAGCTACCCGGCCCAGGCCTTGACCTTACCATTGCTCACCATGGAGGAAAAGGTTCGCACCAGCTCCAGCAGTATGGCCGTCCCCACAGCAGACTTGGCCGCTCCTGGGCCCCACGCATCCCTCTGCGCCCCAATGACAACATAGTGATCTGCAGGAGGGGAGGTTTGGGGTCTATGTCCTTATACTGGCAGTACCCAGAAAGCACCTGGGAGGGTGTGTCACAGGGCCTCAGCCCTCACCATTTCTTAGGCCTCTCAGTCTCCACTTCCCAGCCCTGCCATCCCTGCTGTCCCTAAAGTGACAGCACCACTTCTGCTTGGCCCTGCCTGGATGGCCTGCTCCTTCAGCAGGGTGCTTGGAGTCATTCTGGATTCCATCACCTCCCTGGTCAGCCATGTCCTGCTGTTTGACAAGTCCTGACGGGTCTTCCTCCTCTACCCCTCTACCCCAACCATCCCCCCCCAACCCCGGTTTCTCATCTGAGCTGCCATCACAGTCTTCCCTGTGTCTCTCCTCAGTGTTTGTAGATATCACACTCTTCAGCTCAAGAACCCACTTTGATTCGGGGGCACCTGGCTGACTCAGTCAGTTGAGCATCTGACTTCAGCTCAGATTGTGATCTCATGGTTCATAGGTTCGAGCCTTGTGTCAGGCTCTCTGTTATCAAGGTGGAGCCTGCTTCTTCTGTCTCCCTCTCTCTCTGCACCTTCCCCGCTCATGCTCACTCTTTTTCTCTCTCTCTGTCTCAAAACTAAACATTAAAAATAAAAAAAGAACCCACTTAGATTCCTACTGCTATCTGCATCTAGTTAGGCTCAAAATGTTCGTCTGTCTAACCTGAACTCCTTTTTATGCTATGACATCACCCAAAGCACACTTGCTCACCTCCTGTGCTAGGGAACTCACTACTGTGCAGAACTGCCCATCCTGTCTCTGGACAGATTTGACCATGGGGTCTACTCATTGCCACCCTCCTTGGTCCCAGATCAGCCTCAATTTGCCAGCCTCCCACCCTGCTAACTCCTGCTGCCCCCTCCCCTGGGCACCACCCCTGCCCACTCCCCCAGGGCCTCCTGCTCCAGCCCCATTTCTAGTCCAGGTTCATGAGCAATGGCTCCCCTCCTGCAGGCTGTGGGTGATGCTGGGCAAGCTAGCACACCTGGCTCTGAGCGGCCCTCGATGCAGCCAAAGATGTTGCTGATGGGGGTAGAGACCCTGTGGTTGTTGACCCCTAGATGCAAGCCTGGCCCAGGGCCCAGGCGATAAGGGGACACTGGGAGGTGCCCCTGCCATTCCTGGGGGGCCACAGGGCCTTGGAGTTTCCTGGAGAGGGGTCGGGCAGAAAGGGTTGGAAGTGGCAGAGAGGCCCAGGCTATAGAAGAGCCCAGAGCTCCCCCTGCGCTCTTTCCCTCCCACCCTCTGGTTCCAGCTCGACTTCTGCAATGTGCCTCCTGCCTTGGACAGTTGTGCAGGTTAGGTCCTCAAAGGTGCCCAGAGGAAGTGGGTGTGATATCCAGCTGGAGTTCCACTCACTGGATGGCAGGCACTGGCATGAGGCTCTGCCCACCCAGAAGATTCATCTTTTTCTAGTTCACCCCAAAAGACTTTACAAACTAGCTCCCTCTCCCTTCCTCCTCCCCTCTTGGCCCCCACACGCCCCTCACCTTAGCAGGAGGGAGGCAATGTCCGCACTGATGGGCTGGGCTGGGATGTTAGGGAGGCCTGAGGACTGGACTGGAGGGAACTGGGTTTGATTAAAGGAAGGGAAGCCAGGCGTGTAGGGGTCCCCGGTTCCCAGGTGCACCTGTGAGGAAGGGGGTGTCCACGCTGAAACTGTGAGCTGGGCTCCCAGGAGTAGCTTACCAGCATCATCCTAGACAAAGAGGTACAGTCTTGGGACCCCAGGAATCCACCACTGGCTGCCCCCAGACTCACATGTCCATACACAGCCCTGTGGCTGGACAGGCCGAGCTTGTGTGGGTCCTGGGAGAAGTCTGCGGAATCAGGGTATATGAGCACTCCTCGGGCCCCAAAGTCCTGGGCACTGGCCACCTGGGGATGGGACATGGGTAAAAGGCTCCTTCTCCCAGAGAAAACCGATTTATAAGGGCAGGAGAAGCAAGTAAAAGTAAAGTGGCACTGCCTCTGCTCTGCTATTATGAACCCAGAGAGGCTGTGGGCACCCCCCACCACCCTCATCTTCCCACCTTCGCACAGCAAACCTCACCTTGCTCCACATTCTTCCCTGCTTGTTCCCCATCCCAACCTCCCGATTTTGTTCCCCACCAACACTTTCTTACCCGCTTGGTTCTTTTCCTCTTCTGACAGCCTCCTAGAGGCTCCCCATCTGCTGCTGTCCTATCTTCGCTTTCCCCAGCCCTGCGCCCTCCGCGCTCCACTCCATCCCCCATCCAGGGACCCTCACCTTCTGGGCAAAACTGATCTCCCCCAGGCGCACCAGCAGGAGGCGCCCCGCCGGCTCCACGCCCCGGGCCCGCAGGTCCTGCAGGTCCTCTGGGCGCCCGTAGTGGGCGTACACCAGCTCTCCCTGGGAATGAGAAGGGCTGTGAGGCGCTGTCTCCCCGTCCCTCCTCCGCCACCCGGGAGGGGACGCTCGCTGCCCCCGTCCTGGGGGCGGGACAGGGGGCGCTCACCGTGGCGTTGCCCGTGGCGCTGTAGGGACAGTAGACATCGTGGTCCTCCAGCTGCAGGGGCTCCCCGAGCTTCCCAGCCGCCTCCACCCAATGCAGGGTATTGGGATGAGCCCTGAGGAGCGGAGGTGGTAAGCGCCCCCCGCGCGCCCCCCCGCGCGCCCCCCCCGCGCGCCCCCCCCGCGCGCCCCCCCGCGCGCCCCCCCGCGCACTCACGGGTCCGGGAACTGCAGCCCCACGTAGTGCGTATCCATCCAGACGTGGTCCAGCTTTTGGCCCAAGAGCGCCACGCGGATGTCCTGAGCCAGGGCCGCCATGCCGGCCGAACCAGCCACCCTTTTCCGAAGGCTGGTTTGCCTGAGCGGGAAGAGGTGGGATTGGGGCGTGGAAGGGGAAGAAGGGGACTTCTGGACGCCTGGAGGAGAGGGAGGGAGGGGGACTGATGCCAGAGACGTGGGGTCGCCCTGGGGCCTGGGGAGTGACGGACTCTCAAGTCTCTCCCTGACTCGACCATTACCATCCATCCCATTACCACCGGGCTGCCAGCCAGCGTCTCTAAGGCCTCCTTCCTCCTTAGCTTTCTTGGTATCTTGTCCACCATCTCTTAGGTTATTACTGGCTCAATCCAAACTTCCCGATTTACTGCCTTTCCACACATACGCATACTGTCCTGTGCTTTGCCCCACATATGAAAAACACTTTTCTTCCAAAGGGCTAACTGGGCGGATGTGGCCCTCCATCTCCCCCACCCTCCACCTGAGTCTCACAGAGCTATCTTAACACCGTGGTTCCAGGTGTCATAGTGGGGCCCCTTGTCTTGGAGACCTCACCCTGTCGTCTTCCATAGTCACCACCTAACTAGTGAGCCTGTTGTCGCCTGAGCTTCAGGCATGGCCTCCCTGACAACAGGCTTCACCTGCACCCTCTCCAAGGTGGACAGACTCCTCCCTCCTCAGCATCATCATTGAATACCCCTCTACCTTTTGCCTTGGCAGAAACCCAGCTGTCGCCTGAGATGCCGCGTTCCTATGGGGCTCTGGTTCTTCTACCACCTGCACTTGCAGTGGAGGCAGGCCCCTGGCTCCACGGTTGGAATTTCTGGCCATTACTGCTCTGGGAGAACTCTCTTCCTTTGAAGCCTGGAGCATCCAGCTCTCCCACGCTCTGCCCCTCTTTCAGACAATCGGTCACTTGTCCGCTTTCATCAAGGACTTTGGTATCTGGCATATCATTTTCATCTCCACTAAGGAACTCCACCAAGTTTCTGCCCTACTTCAAAATCCACATGCAGGGTCACCTTAGTCTCAGCCTGCACCCTCTGAGCTCTCGCGAGGACCACTGCACTCCATGGTCTAAGTGGTTTTCTCAAGACCATTCCTGCCTCCCACTCCACCCCCATCCAGGATCTCAAGTATTTGTTTGAAACTGCATCCATCAGTGCGTTCGTAAAATAGATGATGCATAACAGTAAATTAGATGTACACGCTGCAATATATAGACCTTGAAAACATGGCGTTAAATTAAAAGAAAAATTTATCAAATTAAAAACACGCTAGAGAGACACTAGAGAGAGCTGTATCTGAGTAGTGGGTCTTGGAGTGACTTTTTTTTTTTTTTACATTCCTCTTTATATTTTTCCACATGGCTTAACTTTAAAAACAATGAACATAGAGGATGTTATGCAAACATTAAATGTTTTGAAAATTCTACCTATCCATGTAGCACATTCCATATATGACAAAGCTATGTGTGTATTTAAAGGCGCACATCAAACACATCAGATGAGGTGCTTCTGGGTGAGGAGACGAGGGAGGAGGGCTCAGAGTTAGGGAGGGAAATTAAATAAGAAAATCCTTTGCTGAGGACACTGAACTACTGCCCCAGGAGTATCATGAACTCTGTTCTTTGCACCAACCTTAAAAAACAAAAACAAAAACAAAAACAAACAACCAAAAAAAAAAAAAAAAACCACTAAAAGCTCCCCCTACATCTGATCATGATACTCTGTTGTTTCAAATTCTTCATTTCTCCCTCTTTCCTCTTAAAATCCAAAGCAGTTTGGGTAGCCATTAAGGCCTTATATGACCTGAGCCATATCCACCTTGACACCGAACCCCCCCTGGCCACAGGTCAAAATTCAAGCCCTGTGATGTGCCATTAAAGACTTTTCTGGGTCTGTCCTATCTGGACCCCTCTATACTCATTCAGTCACATGGACCTTCGTTCACTTCCTCCAATAGGCCACCATTCTCACCCCAGGCCCTCTGCACCTGCTGTTCTCTGGCCTAAAATGCTTTTCCACCTTCTCTTGGCCTGGTGAACAACTCACCCCTTGAGGTCAGCTCCTCACTTCCTTAAGGAAGCCTTCCCTGACCCCCACTCTAAGTCAGATCTCCCTGGTCATAGTCATTGCAATGATCCTAGTAACAAATACATAGTCAGGAATGTGATTTTTAGTTCAGTATTGATTTCCCCCAATAGACTGAAAGCTCCATAAGGACAAGGTCCAGACTTTTGTTCTCTGCTCTATCGCCTCCACCTACTACTTAGCCTAGCACTTGCCACACGGTAGGTGCTCCAAAATATTTGGTGGACAAACGAATGAATGACCTCATCAATGTCACTGCCAGTTCAGCCATTTACTTCCCTGGTCACACCCACACTGCTCTTGTCATTACCCAGAATTCCGTCTCCAGAATATTTATCCACTGAGGATTTACTGAACACTAACTAAATGCCAGGCACTGTGTTAAGTGTTGGAGATGTCAGAATAAATAGGACACAATTTATCAGATAAATGTTAAAAGTTCCAATATCCCACTCTCTGACTAGAGCTTTCCAGGTTCCAGCTTGCTCCCTGACCCTCACTATACCTGCTCTTCAACCACATTGAGTACTCCAGACTGTCCGATTTCTCCAAGCCTCTCTGCAGCTTTCCCTTCCTTCTCCATTCACCCTGGAGTCATGCATCACTTCATTGCTCGCTCCCCCTCACTGCCACCCTCTTGCCCTCCCCACCCTCTGATGACATCCACAGTGCCACACCTCACCCTGCAACCTGGCAAACCACCTGTTCAGTCTGTACCCAGCCGACCGAGTGTTGCCCAAGAAAATAAGAAGCCCTGGGGCGCCTGGGTGGCTCAGTTGGTTAGGCATCTGACTCTCGATTTCAGCTCAGGTCATGATCTCACTGTTTGTGGGATCGAGCCCCTAGTCCAGCTCTGTGGTGACAGCCCAGAGCCTGCTTGGGATTCTCTCCCTCTCTCTCTGCCCCTCCCCTGCACTCTCTCTCTCTCTCTCTCTCTCTCTCAAAATAAATAAATAAACATTAAAAAAAGTAAAAAGTTATCTGGAGTCTACAGCAAAGTTCATACTCCATAACAAAGTAATATAAAAACATTCCTGTGAGAATCAGGAAATAGGCATATCTCCAGTCATCATTACCTAAATTCACATCCTCTAATGCGATAAGCAATGAAAAAAGACAGAAAAGGTATAGACATTGAGAAAGAGGCTATACATCTCTCACTAGCTATAGCTTATATGATTTTCTACTTAGAAAACCCAGGAGAATCCACTGAAACCACTATTCCTGACCAAAGAGAGGGCTATTGGAGGCCTGACCTCTGAACCTAAATGGGCAGCTCCTTCCCAATAGGGAAAGTGACCTCAGCAAAACAAGAGAAACACTGGCCTGCTTGGGCTGAGCTTCGGGCCTGCGTGGTCTGTGTCTGGATGGGATCTCTCACAAATTAGACGGAAGGTCCATGCTCACAAATGCATTTGCGTGCTCATTTTTTCAGATTCCTTAAAATGTCCCTTCTCAGAAACCCCCAGAGCTTCCCACAGCCACAGGTCAAAATCCAAGCCCTGTGATGTGGCACTCAGGACTTTTCTGGGTCTGTCCCGCCTCCTGTCTGGATACTGGACCCTTCTGCTCTCACTCAGACAGTCAGCTCCCACATCTCCTAAGGGTGCCATCCTCAGAGCCAGAGCCCCTCTGCAACCTTATCTCTGGGATGCCCCCCCCCTCCCCTCAGCTCCAAGTGCCTGACATCCTTCCCAGGACCACTCCCAGGGAGGCCAGGGAGGCAAGTGGAAGGCCTCAGAAGGGGCCCCACACCAGAGTCCTGGGCAGAGGGAAGGAGGCTGAGTTCCGGCAAGGCTGACCCTTACCTGATTGTGTCCTCCAGGCGCCCCTCCCCCAGGAACCTCAGGAACATGGCCTGGAGGTCGCTCCAGTACAAGGTGCCCTGGTGGGAGTCTGGGCCCGGCTCATAGTTTATGTCCTCGCTGACCACCAACACGTCATCCCCGCATGCCTGGCAGGACCCTCGGAAGGCCACATAGCCCAGAAGGAAAGCTGGGGGATGGCAAGATGGAGATGCCCTTGTACCCCCCTCTGGATTCCAGAAACCCACCCCCAACCCAGGCCCTTCACTGACGGGGGAATGGGGTAGGGGATGACTCTCACCCCCAGTGAAGATCAGCAGGGTTGTCAGGACCAGGTAGGGGGCAGCCCTTCGTCCTGTTGCTGCCCAGAGTCCGAGGTTCTGCTTCCCTGCTCTGGAGCCCAGGTCAGGGCCCCTCAGCTCCATAGGGCAGAAGTGGATGGGTGGCTCAGCCCCCTCCTCCCCGTCTTCCTCTTCCTCCTCCAGGCGCCACTGCTGGGTGCCCTCCACGCGCTTGTAGATGGTCTGAGAGGGTCGTGGGGACAGCCTTTGCTGCGCAGGGCACGGTGGGCATGAGATTGGGAGAAGAGGCGGGGGGGATAGGCTAGGATCTGGCAATAACAGTCAGTGACTATGGGGTGCCAGAGGAGCACAAGGCAGGGGAAAGGGTCCTGAGAGGCAAGCTGCAGGGGAAAGATGGAGGTGGGGAGAGGAGGGGCCAGCTTTGGGGTTTGGGAGGGGGCTGAAGGACCTAGAGAGAAGGCCTAACGTGTCCCCCAACCCCACTCGGTCTTACCGTTCTGTGAAGTAGACCCCAAAGCCGCTCCATGCTCGTGCCCCCTCCTGAGCCTTGCCGGCTGTTCCCCCAACAGTGATAAACCGTTTGTGGGAGCCCCAAGAGGGCCCCTTATCAGCCCTGGCAGGCAGCCTGAGCCTAGGCCGTTCTTGTCCCCCCCCCCCAAAGGGTGGGGGCACACTCCTGGCCTCAGTCCAGCCTTCCAGATATGAACCCCCAGCCCAGGCCAGAGGACAAGGGGCTGTGCCCTCCCCTGCCAATCCCTCCACAGTCCCACTTCCGCCCCCTTCCTGCAAAACAATCATTTTTTTTTACCTTGGGGCAGACTTTGGCCTCCTAGTTCCCATCAGGGGTGGGGGAAGGGGACTGATGGCTGGGGAGGGCAAAGATAAGGATGCCCTCTCCTGCTTCCACCCCTCCCAGTGTCCTTGGGGACCCCTTCCTAAGCTCCCCACTATGAAAACCTCACCCCCTCTCAAGTCATCTGGCTTGCAGGCCCACCAGTGAGTGCCCAGCCAGTCCCTGTAACACATTAGGCTTGGCTGGGGTGATCCTAAGCTGAAGTTGCCTAAGTGGTGTGACCTGGGGGTTGGTCTGGCCATGTGAATGCCTATCTCATTGGAATCAGGCTGAAAAGTGGGTCTCGGGCTCCTGCTAACTTCTGGGGATAGAGGGGCATGGGTGGGAGCATATGGTCAAGTAGGACCAGAGAGTGCTCCATGTGGGGGTTCTCCTGGATCTGTGAGTCAAGGCCCACCAGGCATTGGTGGCAAGTGTCCTGGTCAAGGCCTGGGCAGAACTGGGTGATCTTCAACAAGTCATGGTCTTCTCTGGGCACCTGCGTCTCTTTGGTGACCGGAAGACATGACTTCTACCTCTTTGGGGTCTGGGCACCCCTGGAACACATCACGGGCACAAACTGCTAAGTTTTACCCACAATTTCACGCATGGGATGCAGGTCCTCAAGCCCTACCGAGGATCCCAAGTAGCTCTGGAATAGAAGTGCTCAGGGGCCTCGTTTCGGGTCTCCCTTGGGAAACCTCAGCTCTTACCCAAATTGGGAGAGAGGCTCAGAGCTGCTGGGGCGCACCAGTGCCCCAGTCTCCGCCCCATTCTTGCCACCGCCAAGAGCCCGGAGAAGGAAGACGAGGCGCAGCCGGCTCACCTGAGCTGCAGGTCCGGGGGGCTTAGGCACCGCCTCCCACCTGAGGCCCGAAACCCCGCCCACCTAGGGCCGGCCCCAGCCCCGCCCCCCTGGCGAGCCCTCCGCTCCGCCCCTCCCCTGCCGCGGGGTCTAGTCTCCAGCATCCGTTTCCTGCCCCAACTCGGCTCCTCGCTAGGGGCCCACTTGAGCGACTCTGCTGTCTCCTCGCTACGGGATCCTCCCTGGGTCTCCCTTGAAACCCGAGGCTTCTGCGGCTCCTGGATCTCTGTCCCCATCCGCAGACTTTGCCCCGGCGTCCACTGTGGGATCATCAAAGGACGTAGGTGTGGGCCTTCCTCCTCTCGCTTCCCCCCAGGCCCTTGACCCCACGCCCTCCACCCCCACCAAGCAGGCCAAACTTTTTTTTTTTTTTCTTAAAACATTTTTACTCCTTTCAACCCAGAAACATCACATCTAAGCGGAAGAGAAGGGAGGGGAAGAGACGAGGGCATGGGGTGGGGACTTCGATGTGCGCTTGCGGAGGCCGAGCCGGGAAACCCTCTCCCCGCCTTTTGGCGTCCCCTATCCCACCGCGGCGGGCGGGCGAGTGGGTGTTGAGGGGACGCCCTCAGGGGCACTTCCGCTCCACGCACTGCTTCCCTCCCTCCTCATATTCCTGCTTGGAGATCCACATCTGCTGGAAAGTGCCCTGGGGGCGGGAGACGACAGAGGCCTTCAGGGCGGCCCTGGAGAGAGGAGGGGACGCCCCTCCCCACATTCCACCAGCAGGCCCAGCCCTTGGGAAACCCTCCCCCTGCCCTGCGAGCCCCGCCTCTCCCGCCCATATCCCTTCCTCCTCCACCTCCCCAAGCCTCCCCGCCCTCCTTCATATTCAGAGGGTGAATACCCCTCCTCCTGTCGTTCAGTCAGAACATTGGTTCATTCATTCAACAAGTATTTATTGCGCACCTGTCTGCCCTGGGCCACGTGCTGTCTTCGAGGGGGGAGTGGAGCTTAGAGCCTCAGGCCAGCCAACCTGTCCCCCCAAAGCCCCCACCCCCCAACACCTCCTGCACCTTTCGCTCCATCAGGCCTTACAAACTTGTCAAGTCTCCTGCATTCCCAAGAACAATCTTTCCTCCACCCTCACCCTTCCTGCACCACCTAACTTCTGGTTGGAGTGGTCTTCACCACCCACGCTGAACCTTGCCCCTTGAGGGTCTCCTGCACTGGGCATCCCAGACTGTCCCTTCTCTTGGATGGTTGCTTCACCTCTGCCTGAAAGCTAGTGCCTGTGTCCCTGGTACTGACCCTGTTTTCTGGGCTCACAGAACCAAGCCCTCCAGAACCAGCTCCTCCACTCCTGGGACTTCTGCTCAAGCACTAAAACCCCACCCCTTCCCCCAGTCTCCAGTCTGCAATGCTCAGCGCTGAGTACTGGACCCAAATACTCAGCTGTCTTTCGGACACCTCTTTCTGAGTCTCTTGGGACCTCAAACTCAGCATGTCCAAGACTGAGTTCCCCTAGGCCTGGCCCAAACCTGCTTCTGTGGTCTCTCTCACCTTCTTCTTCTTTTTTTTTTTTTTGTTTTTTTTTTGATGTTTATTTATTTTTGAGAGAGAGACAGACAGAGCACGAGTGGGGAAGGGGCAGAGAGAGAGAGAGGGAGACACAGAATCTGAAGCAGGCTCCAGGCTCTGAGCTGTCAGCACAGAGCCCCACGTGCGGCTCAAACTCATGAGCTGTGAGATCATGACACTTAACCCACAGAGTCACCCAGGTGCCGCTGGTCTTCTCACCTTCTATACTAATGCTGTCTGGCACAGTGGCTATTGAGCACTGTGGATGTCGAAATGTGGCTAGTCTGAACTGACGTGCACTCTACAGTTGTAAAATACACAACAGATATTGAAGACTAAGTCCAGGAAAGAGAATGTAAAATATCTCACTTTGATATTGATCACCCATTAGAGACTCCTGGGTGGCTCAGTTGGTTAAGTGTCCAATTCTTGATTTTGGCTCAGGTCATGATCTCATAGTTTATGAGTTAGAGTCCCACGTCCGGCTCCAAGCTAACAGTGTGGAGTCTTCTTGGGATTCTCTTCCTCTCTCTCCCTCTTTCTCTGCCCTTCCTGCAGGTGCATGGCTCTCTCTCAAAATAAATAAATAAAATTTAAAAAATTATTGGTCACACCTTGAAATTATAATATTTTGGATATATTGGATTAAATAAAGTATATATATATATATATATTTTTTTTTTTTCTTTTAACTAGAGGTGCCTGGCTGACTCAGTTTTTTTTTTTTAATTTTTTTTTTTTAACGTTTATTTATTTTTGAGACAGAGAGAGACAGAGCATGAACGGGGGAGGGGCAGAGAGAGAGGGAGACACAGAATCGGAAGCAGGCTCCAGGCTCTGAGCCATCAGCCCAGAGCCCGACGCGGGGCTCGAACTTGCGGACCGCGAGATGGTGACCTGAGCTGAAGTCGGACACTTAACCGACTGAGCCACCCAGGCGCCCCCCCCCTTTTTTTTTTTTTTGGCTGACTCAGTTTTTAAGTAACCTCTGCACCCAACGTGGGACTCAAAATCACAACCCCAAGATCAAGAGTCGGATGTTTCTATGAATGAGCCAGCCAGGTGCCCCAAAGAAAGTATATTTTTTCATTCTTTTTTTTTTTTTTTTTTTTTAATTTGAGAGAAAGAAAATGTGCAAGCGGGGGAGAGGGGCAGAGGGAGAGAGAAAGAGACAGAGAGAGGGAGAATCTTAAGCAAGCTCAATGCTCAGCACAGAGCCCAACTTGGGGCTCGATCCCATGACCCCAGAATCATGACCTGAGGCTAAATCAAGAATCAGAAGCTCAACCAACTGAGCCACCCAGGCACCCCAAAGTATATTCTTTAAACTTAATCTCACCTGATTCTTCAGGCTCTTTTAAAATATGGCTATTTAGGGGCGCCTGGGTGGCTCAGTCGGTTAAGCGTCCGACTTCGGCTCAGGTCATGATCTCACGGTCCATGGGTTCGAGCCCCGCGTCGGGCTCTGTGCTGACGGCTCAGAGCCTGGAGCCTGTTTCAGATTCTGTGTCTCCTTCTCTCTGTGACCCTCCCCCGTTCATGCTCTGTCTCTCTCTGTCTCAAAAATAAATAAACGTTAAAAAAAATTAAAAAAATAAAATAAAATATGGCTATTTAGAAAATTTAAAGTTGTATATGTGGCTCGCATTACATTCCTGTTGACCACGGCTGCCAGGAGCTAGCGTCCTGAGCCTCATCCTGGACTCCTTCCCTCTTCCCTCTTGTATCCAAATGCTGTCCACATCTGTCAGTTGGACCTGTGATGAGCTGCCACTTCCACAGCCTGATACCCACTCCTCTGTCAAACCCCACTCCCAGCGGAGACCACAGCAGCCCTACTCAAGCCACTCTCCACTCTGCTGCCCTAGTGAGTGAGCTTCCTAAACTCGATATAACCGCGTCTGCCTATACCTTTTGGTCTCACCTGCCTCTCCCTATAGCCCCAGCACCCTCTCTCTCTTTGCCTCAGAAGTTCTTACTCAGTCTTCCATCTCAACTTCAACGCTCCTCTGAGTTCCTTCATGACCCTTGAACTAGATCTGGTCCTCCCTTGAAGGGACATCCCTGCACTTTGTGGTCTCTTCCTGTTTAATGGCCTCAGCCTCTGGACTCTGCCTTCTCATGGGGGCCGGGACTAAGCCAGGCACACAAGTAGGCATGGCTGACATGTTCCCGGCCCTCAGCTGACTTCACACTATCAGCCTCCTCTATTTCTGACCCTTGCTTCTGTCTCCTTGAGGGCTGCCCCTCTGAGGGATGTCCTTCTTGCTCTGTTGTGGCCCCGCTGTCCCCTCTATGTGGCTGATGCCCGTGAGATGAAGTTTGCATCTCCGGCTCCCTGCTCACCGTCTTGCCTGTGCCCAGCGACAGGTCCAGACAGGACCCTTTGCAGGGTCCCCTTGGGTCCAGCTCACACCCTGATCTCCTCATGCCTGACACAGTCTTCCCAAACATGCCTGTGACTGTCACGTTGCTTCCTCCCCCCAACCTCTGTGTCTCCCCTTTGCTAAGAACAGTGGGTGCCCCATCCACAGTCTCAACCCCAACCAGTCTCTCCAGCTCCTTTCCTTCTGTTCCCTGATTTGCCCCGATGGAGCATTCACTGGCTGCTCTTTCTCAAAAATATGTTTGTTGAATGAATGAATGAATGAGGAGGCAGGCAAGAGGATGGAGCTGTTCGGACCTGCCCCTTTCCCACAGTCAGTGCTAGGCCAAGCCCTGTCCCTCTCACCAGCGAGGCCAAGATGGAACCCCCGATCCAGGGGCTGAACTTGCGCTCCATGGTGCTGTTGCTGGCGATGAGCTTCAGTCGCATGCTCTGGGGAGAAAGAGAGGGGCAAGCAGGGGAGGGGGGGGGGAAGCAGACACCTGGGTTCTGGGAAGGGACAGGGCTGGAAGTGGGGAAGACTGGGAAGTCACAGGGGGAGTGTCTGCTCTGGTGGCCAGATGCCTGATGTTGGGGAAGGAGGAAGGACTAAGTCCTAAAGAGCTAAGCCACGACTGGAGTCCAGGGCCCTGGCCGCGGTGGGCTCTTACCGGTGGGGTCTTCTGGGAGAGCTCTCGATTGAGCCTGTCAGTGAAGCCCTGGAGCAGCGTGTTCCCGCCAGTGACAATGACACTGCCATACAAGCCCTGAGAGCAGAGAGGAGTGAACCTTCAGGGAAGGGCCCCTCCCCGTCTCCCCACTGCTCCTGGGCCCCTTTGCCCAGACACAGGCTTGGGCCTCACCGGGCGAATGTCGATGTCACACATGCCAATGCTGGTGGTCACCACGTGGCCCACACCTAGCATGGTGTTCCCCGACAGGCCCTGCCGAGAAAGGTGATCTAGGTTTCCAGCCTCTGCCCCCTCTCCCCAGACCCTGGCGATCCTTCCCAGCCTCCCCGACATGCCGGCATCCAGCGAATCCAATGAGCCCCCACCTCAACACCCTCCGCCCAGCCCAACCTTGACATTGGAGGGATCAAACAGGCCCTCAGGGATGCGGAGCCGCTCAGCGCCGTAGTCTGTGTTGTAGCCATTGGGCATTTCATAGTGCACTGTGGGCATTTGCGCAGCCACCCTGCCCAGGAAAGAGTGAGACCCTGCCTGGGGGTGCCCACAAAGGACCAGAGGTCCCCCGAGAGTCCCAGGCCTGTCCTCTTTCCCACCCTCCAGCAGGGAATGCCACTCACTGCTCATCGTAGGGAGAGTCTGAGACCTGCAGCACAGAGGCCTGGAAGTCCTGGATCACCTCCTGAGGACCCAGGGAGGTAGTGAGGGCCTGGTCTCCCTCCTCAGCACCCCCAAGTACCCCCACCTGCAGGGCCTCTCTGTCCCTTCCCCTCTTCTCATGGTAGGGGACGAGGAGCTGGGGAGGGGCAGGGGCTATTTCGGGGGACGCTGTCCTCACATTGCACATGTAGTTATGCCAGGACTTGGAAACCTGGGGTAGCTTCTCCTTCTTCTTCCAGTTTGGAGGGGCGCCTTCCCGTACGGGTTCCTGTGGGGCACAAAGCCTGTGAGCGCCCTTCCCCACCCCACACCTGCCCAGCCCACCTGGACCACACCTGTGCTCCTACATCAAACAGGCACTGGGTTCTTTGCTCTGTTGTCCACAAAAGGCAGCGGAAGAGAGAGAATAGGGAGAGCCTGTTCCCGTGTCTGTCACTCATGCAGCAGTGCAGCTATCTGAAAGGCCCAGTCAGAGGAAGCTAAGGGCATGGGGAATATAGTAAGAGATCAGACAGAACCTTAAGGGGCTTTTTCCTGAGCCGTGTTCCATGTGGGGGTCCAGGATGGACCCTTGCATGCAGTGTCTCACTTAACACGGCAGCCTTGCATGGTGTTATTCCACTTTGCAGGGGAAGAAACTGAGGTTCAGGAAGCTTCAATCTCATGCTGTGGGGTCACACAGCTTTTACATGGCAAAGGCACACCTTGAACCTGGGTCTACCACACTGACCCTCCTACATCCTGCTCCCAGCTGGCTGTATGGCCTTCAGCATGCCTGGACCTCTGATGCTTCGATTGTAAGTTGGGTCCTCTGGGGGCCCTGCTACACCCTTTTCTGGTATCTGGTGGGTCAGTGGGTCAACAGTCATAGGGTGAGTGCCCAGGACTCCCCAGAGACCCCACCTTGGCTGCAATCATGTAGGGTGGGATGATGTCAATGGCCATTTCCTGGAAGAGCTCCCGGCACTGCATGGAGATGAAGTCTCCTGCCAGAGGTGACTTGACAATGCCTGGAAAGGGAGGGGACGTTAGGGCCTTGTCCCCCAAGACACCCCCGAGCCCTACCGAGGCCTCACCTTGCTGTAGGACATAGCCGTCATGCACTGGGATGGCCGTGGTGTGGGTGGCCCCACTGTCCAGCACCAGGCCCGTGGAACGTCCATTTGCAAAGCTGGCATGGGATGGGTAAGTCAAAGACATGGTGGCAGTGAGGGGGCTGGGACTCAGGTCTGGCCTGGTCACCCTCTGCTGTCCTGGTCCAGCCCATTCACAATCTGCAAATCTCTCATTCTGGTTTATGACCCATGACTAGAGGAAAGCTCCTGAGACCCCTGTCACTTCTTCCCTCTCTGAATCACAACTTCTTCCTCTTTTTCTTCCTTCTGAGCTCCCAGTCTCTCTGGAGTCTTGGTTCAGTGTTCTATTGGCTCCTTGAAATGGGGGACCATATTGTCCCAATGCCTAGCTCAGGAGTTAATGCAAGGTAGATCCTTAAAAAAAAAAAAAAAAAAAAAAAAAAAAAAAAAAAAAAAAAAAAAAAAAGAAAATGCTTGATTGGCTATTTGGGGAGGAAACTCCTCAGTGTTATATCCCTCCCTGTTCTCTCCAGTCCCAGCCCCTGCTGTCTACTTGGCCCAACTCTGTCTGTCTGTCTGTCTGTCTCTGTTCAGCTTGATCCAAGGAATAGGAAAGAGCCACTGATCTGGCCGCCCCAGGGTCAGAAGGCCCACAGAAGGCCCTCTGCACTAATGGGGCACAGAGTGGGTGTCTGCCATCCAGGACACTAATCTGCACAGAATCAGGTCCAGCCTCCAGTTTAGCACACCATGAACCCCACCCTGGCCCTCCACCCAGGCAGAGCAGCTCAGCCCAGAGGATACGCGGTGAGCACAGCCGTCTTGCATAAGAAGAAGGCAGGAATGTTGTACTGCTCGAACATCAGCTCTGTCAGCTTCTCCCGCTTGGCCCGTGTATTCCACTGGGGAGAAAGTACAGGAGGGGAGGATTCAAAAAGGGGGAGGCACAGACCCATGTACAACACACACATGCGTGCGTGCGCACACACACACACGCACACACACACACAAAACTTGGACTGGGGAGAGTTCAGGCCTCTTGATCCACATAGACCTTTAGAATGTGAGAACTATGGAGAATTTTAAAGATCACACTCCAAATTCAGCTGAAGAAGATAAAACTCAGAGAGGGAGAATAACTTCCCCAAGATCACACAGAAAGCTCTGGGTAGAGCTTGGTAGAGTCATAGTCTCTTGACTTCTGGCCCAGTGTTCTTTATTTTATTTTTTATTTTTAATTAATTAATTTAATTTACTTTTTATTATTTTATTTATTATTTTTTTAATGTTTATTTTTGAGACAGAGAGAGACAGAGCATGAATGGGGGAGGGTCAGAGAGAGGGAGGGAGACACAGAATCTGAAGCAGGCTCCAGGCTCTGAGCCTCAGCACAGAGCCCGACGCGGGGCTCGAACCCACAGACCGTGAGATCATGACCTGAGCCGAAGTCGGACACTCAACCGACTGAGCCACCCAGGCGCCCCTAATTATTTTTTTTTAAGTAGGCTTCACACTCATGACCCTGAGATCAAGACCTGAGCTGAGATCAAGAGTTGGACGCTTAACCAACTGAGCCACCCAGGCACCCCTCAGTGTTCTTTATTGTACGATATATACTTCAGGCTCCTTTCAGCCTCCAATTTATACCTCTTTCCCATTTTAATCATCTCAGAGGGAAGAAAGCTGGGAAGAGGATTTCTGGGTAAAAATTGTGGATTGAATACAAACATCTAATTTTATTCTCTTCCAAGATCCCAGCAAAAGTATAATAAAGGGGCAATTTAAAAAGACATAAACCCATGTCACCTGGCTGGCTCAGTCACTAGAGCATGCAACTCTTAATCTTGGAGTCACGAGTTCAAGCCCCACATTAGGCTTGAGAATTTGGGCTTGAGATTTCTTGAGGAAAAAAAAAAAAGGCATAAACCCACAAAAGCCAACCAGTACGTGAGAAGATGCTCAACATTGTTGGCCATTAGCGAAATGCAGATCAAAAGCACAATGAGATGCCATTTCATACCCACTAGTGTGTTGATAATAATCAAGGGGAAAATAAAGGTATAGAGAAACTGAAACCCTTGTACATTGCTGGGGGGAAAGTAAAACGGTTCAGCCACTGTGGGGAACAATGAGTAGTTTCTCAAAAAGTTAAACATAGGATTACCATATGACCCAGCAATTCCACTCTTAGTTATATATCCAAAGACTTGAAAACAGGTACCAAATAAATCCATACATACAACTGTTCATAGCAGTACTACCCACAATAGCCACAGATGGAAAGTCCCCAAAAGTCCATGAAGGGAGAAATTGGAAAAACAAATTGTGGTATATCCATACAATGGAAAACTACTCGGTCATAATACAGAATAAAGTACTGACATATGCCATGACATGGATGAATCTTGAAAATATTATGCTAAGTGAAAGAATACAGACCCAAGAAGTCACATGTTGTATGATTCCACTTATGAGAAAGATCCAGAATAGATCTATTCATAGAGACAGAAAGCAGATTGATGGTTACCAAGGGCAGGGAGAGTAGGAAGAAACTGGTTAATGAAAATGGATTTTCTTGGGGGGTGATGAAAATGTTTGGGAACTAGATAAAGATGATGACTGCACAACATTGTGAATGTATTAAATGCCACCAAATTGATAACATTAAAAAGTTAATTTTATGTTATGTGAATTTTAGTTCAAAAAAGAGAGACAGGAAGAATCTTGGGACAGACACCCTCAAGAGTTGGGAGTAACAAAGAAGGAGAAAACAACAAATTTTTGAAGAGCGGAAGCCAGATAGTTGAGTGGTAACTGACCTAACAGATTCAAGAACACTGACTCCTAAGCAGGTAATGGAAAAAGCCAAGAACAGCCTGTGTCAAATTGCGGACTTCTCACAGGGTTCAAGAATTTGTAGTTTCAGGCATCTCTGGCAGTTAAGGTTAAGGGAAAGCTTAAAAAAAAAAAAAAAAAAAAAAAAGAGTGTTTAAAGCCATTCAAGTAATAGCTCCCTAAACTCTCTCCCCAGTTCCATCCATGTCACTGAGCTATTTATTACCCATCCTAGCCTCAGCAGAAGACTGGAAGTTTATTCTCTAGACAGAATAACACTGAGGGGCTCTGGACTGGTGGGACACGACACAGTTGGGAGTGAAGACACTAAAAACAGGAGAATTAAGTGATTCCATGCATATTAAATGCTGAGAACCTCAGCCCTATTCCCTCACTCCCAGAAAGGGGGTGACCAGGCCTGTCTGTAGGGTACAAGCTTTCTCCATGGGTTACATCAGAAATCTATAGATGCCAATTATCAGAGGCTGCCTAATAAACACCCCAGGCAAATCATCCTATAGCAACATCCTCTATCACCACAGCCAATGAGTCCCCCCACTTCACATGGCTTCCAATCAGTGTTTTAGTCCACCACTTGTAAACATAAGCAGACAACCAAGGATTGGCAGAAATCTAAGAAAAGCCTCTAAAATGAGACAGAGATCCCCCAGAAAGAGGGTAGAGAGGGAGTGGCTGGGTGGCTCAGTCAGCTGAGTGTTTGACTCTTGGTTTCGGCTTAGGTCATGATCTCACGGTTTGTGGGTTGGAAGCCCCTCATTGGGCTCTGTGCTGACAGTGCAGAGCCTGCTTGGGTGTCTCTGTCTCCCTCTCTATTTTCCCCTCCCTTGCTCTTTCCCACATGCTCATGCACTATCTTTCTCTCAGAAATAAATAAATAAATGGCAGAGGAAAAAAAAGCAATTTGGAAGAACAGAGATTATGTAGGGAAATGAAAATTTCCAAAAACAGAAACAAAACTAATGATATCCTGAGTGAGCTAACATCATATTTCACCCATGAAGAAAGAATTGCATGTTCTAAAAAGTAACATTTGTAGAACCAAAAAACTCTTGAAAAGTAAAACTACAGAAGCAGAAATGAAAAACTCAATAGAAGAATTGAAAAATAAAGTTGAGGGAATATCTTGGAAATTATAGGAAGAGGGACGCCTGGGTGGCTTAGTTGGTTAAGCAACTGACTGGCTCAGGTCATGATTTTGTGGTTTGTGGGTTCGAGTCTCGAATCACGCTCTGTGCTGACAGCTCAGAGCCTGGAGTCTGCTTCAGATTATGTGTCTCCCTCTCTCTCTGCCCCTCCTCCACTTGCACTCTGTCTCTCTGTGTCTCAAAAATAAATTTAAAAAAAAGTTAAAAGAAATTAGAGGAAAATATGAAAGGAAGGAAAATATAAGAAAAAAGATAAGAAAATTAGAGGATGAATTCAGGAGTTGTAAAATCCAAATAATACTTTCCTAAAGAAAAAACAGAGAATATTAAGAGAAATCAATCATCAAATAAGGAACTAAAATTACTTAAATAATTACTGAATTATTTTTTCACTGAATCGAAAGACATAGATTTTCAGATTGAAGGGACATAATGAGTATCTAGAACAATGGATGAAAACAAACCAATATAATATTGAGAAATTATAGAACACTAAGGACAAAGTGAAAATTCTATAGGCTTTCACAAAGGAAAGCATTACATCAAAAGGTCAGGAATTAGACATCTCTGCCTTCTTTATTGTTATTTTTCCTTTTATTTATGGGTGTTTATTTATTTATTTATTTATTTTTTTGAGAGAGAGACAGAGTGCAAGTGAGGGAAGGGCAGAGAGAGTGGGAGACACAGAATTCGAGGCAGGCTCCAGGTTCGGAGCTGTCAGTACAGAGCCTGATGAGGGGCTTAAACCCATTAACCATGACATCATGACCTGAGCCAAAGTCGGACAGTTAACCTACTGAATCATGCAGACACCTCACCTCTGCCTTGTTGATGGCAACAATAGATGCTGGAAGACAATGCAGAAGGACCTTCAAGATTCTGAAGAAAAATGATTTCCAATTTGGAATGTTATACCTAGCTAAGCTATCAATCCAAGGTCAGACATGCAAGGTCTTAACATTTTTACTTCTCATGACCTTTCTAAGGCAGTTACTGGAGGATATGCTCCATGAAAATAAGGGAATAAATCAAGAAAAGGAGTGATGAGATACAAGAAACAGGACTTCTAACACAGGAGAGAGGTGAAGGGATGCCCTAAGATGATGGTGAAGGGAGATGTCAGGATGATATCTATGTTCTCTGTGTAGAAGGCAACAAGTCCAAAGTGGAGCAAATCACTGGGATTTTGGAGAGATTTCTTCAAGAAGATGAAATTGATAGAATATCTAAAGGAATTAATGTTTTGAGAAAGGATGTAGGTAACATAAGCTGATGAGTAATAAGCAGATGAATAATTTAGGGTCATATTATTAAGCAAATAGAAAACTAAGTCAAATAAAAACCAGCACAATTTTTAGCTTTAGGGAAAACAGAAAGCTGTGCAAGGAAAAGTGACCATAGTTTATTGCCCAGGCCAGACCTTATTAGCATACATAAACATAAGAGTGTAAATACTGAATAATGATTTTTAAAAATCTAAAATACAACTGTATTTGTATTAAAGTGTGTGGTGTGGGCTGGAAGAGGAAAGTGAGCTCAATGTTTTTTTTCTATGGTGGGAAATCAATGCCTAAAACTAAAAAAATCCACGAGCAGCCTTTTGAGTGTGATATTTGCAGATATGGAAGAACCTGACCCCCCCCCTCCCAAAAATAGCTAAAAGAAAAGCCTCTGGAAAAGGGGAATGGAAGGAAGATGATATGAAGGCAGTTTTTTTCCTTAACATGTTTTACAAAGGAAATTGACAATGTGCATATATAACATTGACAAAAAAAAATTTAAGTTAAAAAGTCAAACAAGGACTTTGGTGAAGAAAACAGCAGGGATGGACTGAATGGGCAAAAGATAGGAGTGGATAGAATAGGAAGGTGGAAAGGAGACTAAACCAGGGAGGAAAGAAAGTGTTTTTGAAGATGGTGATGGTGGAGTTGGAAGCAAAGTCTGAAAAGTTAAGTGGAGTGATTGATGGCAGAGGCTTTGGGAGGGGTGGGAGAGACAAATGGCAGAAAGAATGCAGGGAGTCCCTAGGGCTGGACTAGGGGCTGGATGAGGCACTTACCGGGGCCTCGGACATGAGCACTGGGTGCAGGTTTGGCTCAGACTTGACGTGTTTACTGTAGGTGTGATCCAGGATGGCACGGAAGCACTCCCAGTCCTCAACTGGGGCCAGGAGACCAGCGGGGAGAGATGAGAGTGGGCCGGTAGGGGTCCAGGGACAGGAAGCAAAGGAAGGAGGGAGGCCAAGTCCAGAGGAGGAGATGTGAGATCAGTTTCAGCAGAAATCCCCCCTTCCTAGGAATCTGTCGGGCCCCTGGGCTGGGAACCAGGCAGCTGTGGGCAACTGCAAGGTAGACTCTGTGGGTGTGGGGTGATGTGCCCCCGGTTGTAGTGTGTGGGCTTCGGGTCTGTGTCGGGAGATGGTGGGTAGGGGCTCCTTACTCATGCCATTCTTGAGGGGCGACATGACCTCAGCTCCATCCCGAGGCACATGCAGGGCGTTGGTGTCGATGTGGAAGATCTTCCCTTTCTTCTCTTTCTCCCCCTCCAACTCCAGCCCGCCCCCCTCCTCCGCGGCCAGCAGCCCCACCGTGGTGGGGAAGTCAGCCTGGAGGGGGGCATGGGCAGGAAGAGGGATCAACCTCTTGCCCCTGTCCAGGCCCATGGCAAGGCCCTCAGCCCACCCCTGGGTTTACTCCCACATTCCCGCTCTGCAGAGCTTCTCTCTGTGTTGTGAGAACCCTGGGTCACTGGGAAGCCTGGAGGGGAGTCCGGAGTCTCTCGGACTTGGGGATGGGGCTGGAAGGCTCACCTTGGGGCAGTCCTCCCCAGCGTACCCAGCGCGGACTGAGAAGGAGCCAATGTCAAAGACCAGCGCCCCCACCTCATCTGTGCGGGGAGACAGGTGTGTGAGGGGACCTCTCCCAAACTCTCTCCCCCTGGATAGCTCCGAGAGGAGGTCAGGGCAGAGCCACAGTCTCGCCACCTTCAACGCCGGCCGGGGTAGGTGGGAGCTCGGCCTGGAGTCCGGATCCTGGGAGTGGGGATCAAGCCTCCAGAATCCCTTCTTGCCCGGTGGCCTTATTCAGGCCACTCTCCTCGCCGGGAAAGAAGGGGCCAGGGGGGCCGGGAGGAGGTGAGTTGAATGATGGAGAGAGTGAGCCCAGTGCGCGCGAGCGACCGACCTGGGAGGACCAAAGGTAGGAGTGGCGCAGGACCCAAACCCAGGGTGGACCCATTCGAGCGCCGAGGTGACAGGCCCTGGGGTGCCCAGAGCTCAGGTCGCGCGGGTGAGGGGTGCAGGGCTGCCGGCGAGGCCGCGACAGGCTAGGGAGCCTGAAGCCCGAGGCTAGCTCACCTCCGCCGTAGACGCCCCCGCTCATAATGCCCTCTCAGCGCGGCTCACGGCCCGTGGGCGGCGGCGGGATCAGCACCGAGGCGGCCGGACAGCTCCCGGGATCCCGGGCGGGGCGGGGCGCGCAGTGGCCAATCAGGAGGTCGGATCCCCCGCCCCCAATGGCGCCGCAGATTGGCTGCGAGGCAAGACAATAACCCGACCGGGGGCCGCTGCTTTAAAGGGGCAGACACCAAAACTTCAAGATTGTGGGGAGGATAGCAAAGACTTTGAGACTGACCCTAAGGGATAACCAGGTAGAGAGCTGGCTGGCGTACAAAAGAGATGGAAATCTTGTCCATCTGGAGATCAGGACGCCGCAGGATGACTGATGGGGCCCCTGCTTCCTTACTGTTTTAAATGGGGTCGAGGAGAGGGCTCCGTAGTCCTGGAGTCTTCCATTCTCAGGCTCCTGAGCAAGGTTCCGTCATACCCAAGTCTGAATGAAATCGCCCGGTGAAGGAGGGAAAGGAAGAAGGGAAGAAGGAAAGAGAGAGGTACAGGAGGGGGTGTGTCTCCATATTCTCCCTGTTTCTTTCCACCCTCGTCTTTCTAATGGCCCCTCTTTTCCTCTCCCGTCCCTGGCGCCTGGGCCCTATACATACACACGTGTACCGTGTTCACCCATTGGTGCTGAGCTAACCCATCTTTAGCTTCCTTTCCCCATCTATCTCTCCTCTCCCCAGCTGTTCTCCTGGCCTGACACCACCTCCACAACAGTTTTAATAGCAAAGGTCAGGGAGCTACTTCTACAGACTCGCTTAGCTGAGAGACTCTTATGTGATGTGTGCCTGGTATGTATGTGCTTACACGTGTGGGGATATGTGTGCATGTGCATATGCATGTGTGTGTGTGTATACATACGTGCATGTGAATATGTGTGTGCTGAGGGCACTTCCACCTCCTTTCTGGGGTGGGGGGAGAGCATGGAGACCATGGATGGCACAGGAAGAGGGTACTGTGTGACAGCCAAAGCCCCTGAAGTTTCTCTGCTCACCAGATGCCCACTCTGGAAGAGATTCCACCTGTCTCCAGCCAAAGGACAGATAGTTTAAGATGGCTCATTGATTACCTACTGACAACAGTGGCCCTTCACATGCCCAAGGTTGGTTGGGAGTCCAGGCCTAGCTCTTCAGTCTGGAGGCATTCAGGCTTAAGTGCAAGAGGTGAGCTGTAGGGGAGAGAGCTGACTCAGTGCTGGGAAATTGAAATATTCCCGAGTGAGTTAGTCATTGGCCTCCATAAATTGAGACCTGGATGAATTGGATGAGTGCCCTCGACCTCTTGGCACCTGCATTCTTCATCTTACAAAATTATTATTATTATCGTTATTGTTATCATTGCTGAGGTGAGGATTACAGGGACGCTGGAGTGGAAAGTGATTCTGTTCGTGACCTGCACCTCTCCTTTTGTTGACATTTGATGATGTTGCCTCACTTCCCCTGTAAATTCACCTTGTCAGTTCCCATCAGCCCTCCCCTACCTCCATTAGGATCTCAGATTCAGAGACTGCCCCAAGTCAGGAGAAACCTTACTGATCCTGGATCCAGCCCCTGGATTTTACAAAGGTTTCTGCAGATTGAGGCAAAGCCCTGTCTTGGGTCACAAAGCCCACTGGGGCAGAGCCAGGACTAGAACTTACACCTCTTATCAGCCAGTTGAGAGATGACCTTATTTCATAACACTTTTGTGTCCTGGTCCAAGCTTCACTGTCCCCATCTATAGTACTGCTGGTGGTAAGGACTCAATCTGATGCCAGAACCAAGTGCTTGGCTAAAAGCTAGGCACACAGGACTAGTCAGTAAACGCTGGTCCTAAGAATGCTCTTGGGGAGTTTTTGAAGCTTAGGAAAGCTTATTATTCATAAGTTGGAAATCTGTAGTATTGTAATAAGAAGTGAATGTTCCTCTCACAGTTGGTGGAAAAACTATAGCTGGCTGACTACACAACTGGACTTGATTTACCTCCTAGTCAACCGTGGCCGATTTTCATTTGTCATTCCATTGTATTATGATTGTATCCTATTATGTCAGTGGTTAAGGTAAAATATTATTACTCTATTTCACTGTCCATTCATTGATTCAACAAACATCTTTGTGCGAAGCATGGGAATAGTGAAATGCATAAGATATATCCCTGCTCTAGAGAAGTTTTGGTGTAGTGGGGAGCTCGGACATGCATGTAAGTGGGGTGGAATGGGGGCCCAGAGGAGGGAGGAGCTGCCTGTCTCTGAGAGTCCAGAGAGGCTCCTAGAAGTGAAGTTTGAGTTGAATTGTGAAGGACTAATAGGGTTCACTGGTGAACAAGGTGGGAAAGGTCTTCCACACAAAGACTGGCATGTCCAAAGTTCTAGAGACACGAACATTTGTGGCCTGTATGGAGTTAGGAGCTCAGTCTTGAAGGAGGGTTGCATATGAGCTGGTGGCAGAAACCAGAGTTAGGGGGAAATAAGACTGGAAAAGTAGTCAAACACCAATTTGTTCATGCCTAAACTCTATTTTTATTTAGCAAACACAAAACATCTGTTTTTAAGTGTTTTAAAACAACTGTTATAAGCACTTTATAAATGTCAAGTAGTTTAGTTCTCATCATGATCTGATTATTATCCCCATTTTGTAGGGGAAACAGGCATGGAGAGATTAAGCGACTTGCCCAAGGTCACTCAGCTGGTAAATGACAGAGCTGAGATTGGAACTATGACATGTGAAAAGTATTGATCCTGGGGAAAATGTTGCTATGCTTCTATTAATTTCAAGGATGTTCTCAAGGTGCCTTGCAGACACCAGGAATAAAATGGCTCATATAACTTGACGTGACTCTCCTAAGGTTTCATATCTATCCTGGAAGATGGAGGGTTAAATAATTAATTCAACAAAGTCATCGGGAGGTTCGCACACTCCAGGCCCACAGTCAGGTTGGCCAAACCTGAACACCCGGTAATGATGTCAAAAGTAGTAGGTCCAGGACCCTCAGACCCCACACCTTGGACATGGTTTGGCATCTTGTGAGGGTCTGTTCCTTGCTTTGGTGGGCTTCCCCCCCCCCCCGCCCCAGTCCTCTGCCAGATAAATCAAGTGTCTTGGCTTCACAGGGAGCCCCTGCCTAGTGCAGGTGGCAAGGGCCCAGAAATAAACAGTCCAGTAAAGGCTGCAATAGGGACGGAGCCAGCACTGCGGTGGGGCACAGACAACAGTGTGGTCAGGGAGGCAATATTCAAAAGAAGCTTGAGAAAATAAACTGGATTTCCCCAGCTGAAAAGGAAATAGAACTGGAGTTGGGGTGGAAGGCATTCTGAGAGGGGACAAGACCCAGCCCTGTGTGTTATGCAAAGAAGTTTGGGTCTTCTCCTGGAACCAATAGGGAACTCATGCATGGTTTTGAACAGCAAAGTTATATGATCTAATTTGCATTTTAGAAAGATATGTCTGGCAGCTATTTGGTAGACGAATAGAGAGGAACCGTCCTAGAGGACAGGATATAGGCAAAAACCAGGGTAATAGCATTTGGCATACAGTAGAAGGGATGGATTTCAGCAATATACAAAAGGTAGCATTGACAAGATTTAGCCACCAGTGACATAGATTGCTAGCCTTATATCAACAGCCATCTCCCTTTTTTCTTTATTAATACCGTTTTAGCTGTGTGTATGACGAAAGACCACCTTCCTTGTAACTGGCCAACCTCTGAGCAGAAGTTAGTGCTTCTGCTTGGCAGGAAAGAACTTGTGCTTTCCACCCTACCCCCCTTCCCAATGGACGAAATTCAGGTATGATTGTGGAAGCTGCTTGGGGCACAATAGACACGGAGACGGAAGCTAGGGGTTCAGCATGGCAGAGATGTCCCCACAGTCCTGGAGGATCTATTTTAAAGTGGTCTCTTCAGCCACTGAATTTTTGGGATTCTTTGTTATAGCAGCTTGGCCTATACAGTAACTTGACCACCTTTGGATATGGGGAATGAGGGAGCGAGAAGCTCCTGAGGGGATAGTGACGCTGTTGACTAGGCCAGGAGATTCAGAGAAAGGGCAGGGTTGGGCAGGGTGGGGTGGGGTAGAAGAGGATTAATTTAGTTTTGAATGTGTTGAATGTGACATGTTTGTGATCAGAGGTGTGTAGGAAATGTTTTAACAATCAGCCCTTCAGGCAAAGGCAGCTCTGATCTGAAGCAACTCCCAATGTCCATGGTGTAACTACTCCCACCATGACAATTAAAAGTTACTGCTATCGACCTGACTTCACTAAAGAAGGAGTTGGGAAGAGAGGTGCACTCTGGGCTCTTGTGAGCTGGCCTGAACTGGCACAAGCTGACTCCAGCACACCACTGTCTGGGAACAAACAGATGATGATATTCAGGCTGCAGTTGGACATACACCAAGTCTACATCTGGGGAGAGATATCTGGGCTGGAGATGGAGCTTTGTGAGCAATTAGGGGACAGTTAAAGTCACAGTAATAGAGGGAGTCACCAGTGAGAAAAGGAGGCTGAAGTTGGGATCCTGTAGAAACTCTGTTTACGGATGCCCTGCGGAGGAGGACGAGAGGACCAAGGAGAAGCCTGAGAAAGAAGAGTTAGAGGAAGGAGGAAGTGTCCCATGACTCGTGAGAGTCAGGGTCTCCACATGTCCTCTAGGGCTTCTGCTTTCTCAGAGAAGTTGGTCGTCCACTGGCTACCTGTGTATCCTTCTCCTCCCCCAAACCCCATCCTTCCCATTATCATCTAAAGAAGCTCCTACCAAAACCCAAATACCTTTATTTCAAATTCTCCTCTCACCACTGCCCCACCCTTCTACACCCCCTCCAGGACAAGATTCTCAGAGCTTTGGCCACTTTGACTGTCTCCACTGCCTCATTTCTCACCCTCAACCTATTGCAAGAAAAGCATTCATTGCAAGGGCTCCTGACAAAGTCACCCATGGCCTGCCTGTTTCTCAATGTCACGCACACTTCCCAGTGCAGGCTTGCCTCATCTCTCTGCAGCATTCAAAACAGTTTTACCATTCCCTTTTTGGAACATTCTTTTCTTTTGGGTTCCAGAACTCCACATTCTCCTGATTTTCCTGTTAGCTCTCTGGCTTCTTCTTTGGCAGCTTCCTCTCCTCTGCCTGACCTCTAATGTTGGAGTTCCTCAGGGCTTGGTCTTAGGCCATCTTGTCTTTTCCCTGAACCTCTTTATGACTTCATCTGCTCTAAAACGCCACTCATTCTTAAGGCTCTATTCCAACTCATACTCTTCTGCGGAGCCCCAGACCTGCGTTGACAACCACCCTCTGAGTATTCTTCTGAGCACCTCTCCTAGGCATTGCAAACCTAACATGTCTCAACTTAAAATTTTTGATCCCCACCCTCCCCCCGCCAGTGTTCTGCTCTTAGTCAATGCACTTCCAAGCCACCAGCACTGATCGTCATTCCAACGATCATCTACCACTGCCTCCTCTGTAGATTATAACCTCCCTGCAGGCAGAGGAGGGTTCACAGTTCATGGTCATATCCTCAGTGCCCAGGACGGTGCCTGATGCATCATTGGGACTTAGGTGAATATTTGCTGAACGAGTTCAAACAAAGAAGCGTATTAGCATGGAAAGCAAAGCAAGAGGAAGCACTGTCAGATGCACTACAGAGATTAATAAAATTGGGTTCTAGTCCTAGGCGGCCAGTTTTTTCTTCCTTCCTTCCTTCCTTCCTTCCTTCCTTCCTTCCTTTTCTTTTCTTTCTTAATGTTTTATTTATTTTGGAGAGAGCACAGTGGGGGAGGGGCAGAGAAAGAGAGAGAGAGGATCTGAAGTGGGCTCTGTGCTGACAGCAGTGAGTCTGATGTGGCGCTTGAACTCATGAACCATGAGATCATGACCTGAGCCGAACTAACCAACTTAGCCACCAAGGTGCCTCTGGGCTACCAGTTTTTTAAGTGACTTTGGGGAAGTCACTTTGTCCATCTGTAGACTGAGAGGAAACTGAAGGAAATTATCTGTAAGGTCCCTTCCATATGCTAATGCCTAATTGACATCTATCATCTACTGCTAATATATCCTTGAATTGGTGAGGGCACATACATGGGATTTGTGCATAAGACTGACTTTGTTTTCTTATTTTCCTAAAAATAGTGTGCTGTGAAAACTTTTTGTAATGCCTATAAGAAGTGTCTGTTTTGATACTTTCACTTTTCAATTGGATGAGGACTCAATGAAGGCTCTTCGGTGACTTGAACCTTCCAAAGCATGTCCACAATCCGTCAGACTCTCATAACAATCCAACGTGACTTGCAGGGCAGACAGGAAGGCAACACTTTCATTCTCATTCCTTTGCAGGGAGGGTCCACTGGAGGGTTACTCAAGAGGTTAGTATTGGTATCCCTGCACGTTAAGTCGCTAAAGCCACCCTGGTTCATATCTCAACTCTGCAGCCCTAGGAATCTGTTTCCACTACTATAAAATGGGGACAATGCCAGTACTTAAATTCACAGCACTGTCGTGAGGACTAAATAAGTATGGACCTCAAAAAATAGGAGTTGTTATTACAGTGCCATGCGGCCCGGCAGAGTTCTACAAAAGCCCAGGGGGCAACGCTGGGGAACTTCCTGGGCATGGATGGCTCTTCTCATCATTCTCAGGTTCAGGGTCCCGCACCATTCCTCGGGGACTTTCAGAAGCGTCCCTCTACAGCCTCAAGACCGACTGCTCCGTCCCGCGCGGGTAGGGATCTCTCGAGCTCTGTCCTGGACCTTGGAGGGGCGTGGTCTCACTGGAGCAGGGGCGTGCCGAACTCAGAACTGGGGCGTCAAGCTCCCCTACCCAGTCTGGAGCCGCCCAATCCGGGAGGGTGGGTCACGTGACCTGAGAGCGGTTTTCCGCCCCCCCCCCCCCGCCCCTGTGCCGATACCATCTCTTCCAGTCCCAGGGGGGATGTCCTGCTCCTTTTCAGAAAACGAAGCATTCTTTTTGGTCCGTTTTGCGTCGAAATAGTGTGGTGTGATATCTTTGTTGTGACGGGGTTAGTTCTTGCCCCTTAAGTGGTCTTTTGCCTTCTGGCCTCCCCCCACTAAGGAATTGGTCTCGCCCAGCCGGGCCCTGGGCGCGGCGGCGACGGCCGCGTCACTGGCGGGCGGGATCCCTCCGCTCTGGGGAGAGCAGCGCTGGACGGTTGAGTTGGGGTGACTGAGGAAATCCATCCGCGTCGCCGCCGCTGCCGCCTCCGCCGCGGAGGAAGACAGGACCTCCCGCGCTGCTCTAGCGACCCTTCGCAGAGTCCCACCGCCACAGGTACCTCCGCTGGCAAAAGGAGTCCTTCTCTCCCCCAGCCCCAAATTCCCATGGGGGAACCTCTCTTCCTTCTGTCTCCTGGTCTGGCCTCTCGGGAGCGGACGTAGCACCCTAGACCTCCCCTCCCTTCCTCTGGCTCCGTCGCTCCCAAACCCGGAAGGGGAACTGGGGTGGGGGGGACCCTTGTTCCCAGAAATGCACGCGCTCCTTGCACCGTCCGAGGCGTTTTGCCTGACCCCAGACCCTGTCGCAGCCCCTCCTGCCTCTTGCTCCCTGAGAAGTTTGGGGGCCAAATTCCGGGCTTTCTGTAGGCCCCGTCCCGCCCCCTTTCCCCCCCATCACCGCCCTCTCGTTTGCCCCTGGGTAGCACCCCTCGTGTCCTCTTTGCACCTCTGGCGGTATTCGCCTTGCAAAACTCCAGAATCTTCAGAGAGGCAGGCAAGGCCGCGAGGCCACCCTTCCCTTCGCCTCCACCCTACCCTCAGATCCCTTGGGTTCTGTCGGTGTTTTCTGGCCATATTACCCTAGACCGGAGACCTCGGCACCCTGCTCCCTCTACTAGCCCTAACCTCAAGCCCAGCTCCTGGGCGCCCTCACCCCACGCCTAGCTTTCTTTTGGGCAAAATGGAGGTCGTGGGGGCCGAAGGGCCAGGCCCACTGCGCTTGGCAGCGCGGCACCGGCCCGCGCCTTCCAGCTGCCAGATCCGGGACCCTCCCATGTCCCCTCCCCTTCGCCCCGCCAGACCCGCGGAGGCGGTGGCACCCCTGTTTCTCCTTGGGGCCCCGGCTACTGTATGCCCAGAATCCGGGGGCAGCCTAGGGGGCTCCGGCGAGTGATGGGGACTGAGGGCTGGGAGCGTCGCCCCCGCCCCCAGCGGCTTCTTCCTGGCCTGCTTCCTTCTGCCCCCAGCTTCTGGCATTGCCGCCCGGCCTGGGCTGCTGGCGGCTAGAAGGAAGAGGCTTTGTCCTGAGCTGGGGCGGTGGAGTGGGAGACTCTGCCCCCCCCCCCCCCCCGCTTTTTTGGAAGGGCATCCCCCGGCGCGAGCGTAAAACGCTGAACTGACAGAGGGGAAATGTCAGGGGGAAAGAGGAACGCCCAGGGCCTGGGGGAAGTGGGAGCTGGGTGGGGGACGCCTGGGTCGGCAGAGAGCAGTGTGCATGGCCTGATCACACAGGTGTCCAAAGAGTGGGGCAGGACTCCGGGGCCCTGGAGCGGAGCCAGCCTGGCCCCTGGGGCCCCGGCGCGGAGCCCAGGGACTGGGCTTCTGGGGTGCCGAGGGCGCGAGGCCGGGCCGCTTGGGGCCGCCAGCTCTCCCGCCCGCCCGCGCCTGGGAGAGAGCAGCTCCGCGCCTCGGGGCCGGGGACCTCTCCTCGGAGCACTAATTACTCGAGAACGGCTCCCACGGGCTTACTGCGGGCGCGCCGGGGCGGGCGGCCTCGGCGCTGGAGGGAGCAGCGACTAGGGGCTGCCTTCCCCTCCACCTTCGCCTCCGCCCGCCGGGGGCGGCTAATGGGGCGCAGCCGGCCCGGGGATTATCCGGGGTGAGCCGTCCCGAACCTATTAGCGCCAATCGGCTTTCCCAAATCCTGTAAACAGCCACCCTGGCCGGTTCTGGGTCGGGGCGGGAGGCTGGGTCGGGCGGGGGCGATGGGGCCGGGGGTGGGGTCACCCACCCTACAGGTCTCTGCCGTGGATGCGGTTGCCTTGGCAACAGGGCTAGGGTGGGGGCACTTCACCAATGAGGTGCTCTCAGTCCGGGTGACGGTTGCCTAGGCAACCCCACGAACAGCCCAGCTTCCCCCTCTGGTCTCCCCCACCCCAGTCGAAGCTGGGGTATGTGTGGAGGGTGTGCGGCGTGTGGGGGTGAATTTAAAGAGGCACTGCCCCTTTTAAAATTAGGTGCTAGGAGGGCGGTGTCTGTGCGGCCCGGGAGGACGCCAGGTTTGTTTTCTAAGGGACTCTCCCCGCCCCCCCTCCTCCTTCCCCCCCCCCCCTTCAGTTCCTGCCGCGGGTGTCCCGCCCGAGCTGCTGTCCGAGGGAGGGGTTTCCCCTGCGCTTCCTCTTGCACTTCCCGCTCCGTTTCCGGGGGGGCGGAAGATTGGGGAAGTCAGCTCTTCCTGGGCAACATCCCTTCTGTGCCAGAGACCCCAATTCAGCCTGGGGGACCGCGGCCGCCGTTGCTGTCCCTCCCCCCTC
Source organism: Panthera pardus (assembly GCF_024362965.1). Lineage (NCBI taxonomy): Eukaryota > Metazoa > Chordata > Mammalia > Carnivora > Felidae > Panthera > Panthera pardus. The sequence continues at coordinate 8,743,235 of NW_026526969.1, read as the reverse complement.
CGACCGGCGCTTACCCCTTCCGGGCCGGGCTTCAACCCCGCCTTTTTCCCCCCTTCTTCTCCGGCGGCCTTGGGCCTGACGTCAGCCCTGCATCCCCCAGGCCTCGGGCCAGCGGCGAGGAGCTGTCTCCCCCAGCCCCCGTCCCGCGGCCCCCAGCCGCCCCCAACCCCGCCCCACGGGCCCGGCGCCATGAGTGAGCTGGAGCAACTGAGACAGGAGGCTGAGCAGCTCCGGAACCAGATCCGGGTGAGGGCCTGGCCGCTGGGCTGGGGAGGCTGAGCAGGCAGGGCCAGGTGGCCTGCACGTACTGGGTGGGGGGAGGGATTTGTGTGTGTGTGGCTATCCTAGTAGCTCGCTGTCTTCTCTCCACTCCCCTGTCACCTCTTTCCCTGTCTCCTCCTCGCCTCTCCTGTCTCTCTGATGGTTCTGCCATCCATCTCTTACAGGATGCCCGAAAAGCATGTGGGGATTCAACACTGACCCAGGTGAGATGAATGCAGGGCCGGACTTGGGGTTTAGGGAAGGAGCAAGTGTTAGAGGCATACTGCTTGGTGGGCCACACCACCTCGAACCTCCCTGAGCCCATTCTGCTTCTACCTCCAGATCACAGCTGGGCTGGACCCAGTGGGGAGAATTCAGATGAGGACACGGAGGACCCTCCGCGGGCACCTGGCAAAAATCTATGCCATGCACTGGGGGACAGATTCAAGGTGTGGTGTGCAAGTGGTTGGGGCTGTGTGCCGAGCTTTTGTGTTGCCCTTGGCTGAACATAGCAGGCAGAGTGGGGTGAGGGTTGCAACCTTGCTGATCTGGTGGGATGAACAGGATCCCCATGTTGTGGACATATTTGGGGAGGCCATGGCTCCCAGACAGTCCCAGGGGGTGGGAAATAGGACCGAATGAACAGGGACTTCTGGGCTGCTGCTGGGAGTAGTCTCAGAGGGCCTCCCACCAGATGGGTGAAGGGGGAAAGGTGTCCTGCCTCCGGGGGGGAGCTTCCTACCCTGACTCCTCTGCCTCTTCCCTGCCACTTTTTAAAAGGCTGCTGGTCAGCGCCTCCCAGGACGGGAAGCTCATCATCTGGGACAGCTATACCACCAACAAGGTAGAGGTGGTGCCTGAGGCTGGATGGGGCTGGGCTGCAGGCCCTGGCTGGCTCTGACCTTGGGCACTGCTCCTCCTCTCTAGGTCCATGCCATCCCTCTGCGCTCCTCCTGGGTCATGACCTGTGCCTACGCGCCCTCAGGGAACTTTGTGGCCTGTGGGGGGTTGGACAACATCTGCTCCATCTACAGCCTCAAGACCCGTGAGGGCAATGTCAGGGTCAGCCGGGAGCTGCCTGGCCACACTGGTGAGAGGGACCTGGCAGGGTTTGGGTGCTGTTGCGGGGGGAGGGGCTGTGCTGCCCTCCCTGAGAGACCCGGCTGACCAGCCCCTTTCCCCAGGGTACCTGTCATGCTGCCGCTTCCTGGATGACAACCAAATCATCACCAGCTCTGGGGACACGACCTGGTGAGGCCCTGCCAGGGCTACGTAGTCAGGGCTCACCAGTACTTCCTCCCCGGGGGGGCCCCTGCCTTGGTGCTTAGCATGTAGTACACGCCCTGAGAGGGTGAGGGGCTTCTGAACACTCTGCCTCCCTTTCCTGTGACCCAGTGGCTCCCCCCAACCCCCCCCCCCCCCACCATGCCCCTTCCTTGGAGGAGGCTCTGTCAGGGCTGGGCTCACTTGGAGGGGAAGGGGGGCAGGGACCTCTCTCTGACCCCTTCCTTCTTCCTGTCATCTCTCCAGTGCCCTTTGGGACATTGAGACAGGACAGCAGACGGTGGGTTTTGCCGGACACAGTGGAGATGTGATGTCCCTGTCGCTGGCCCCTGATGGCCGCACCTTTGTGTCAGGTGCCTGTGACGCCTCCATCAAGCTGTGGGACGTTCGGGATTCTATGTGCCGACAGACCTTCATTGGCCACGAATCAGACATCAATGCCGTGGCTGTAAGTTCTGGACAGAGCTGGGCCGGCCTGTCTCTGCCAAGCTCCTGGCCTTTCTGTGCCCTCATCCCACTCTGGTCCCATGTCCTGCAGTTCTTCCCCAATGGCTATGCCTTCACCACGGGCTCTGATGATGCCACGTGCCGCCTCTTTGATCTGCGGGCCGACCAGGAGCTCCTCATGTACTCCCACGACAACATCATCTGCGGCATCACCTCTGTTGCCTTCTCCCGCAGCGGCCGGCTGCTGCTCGCTGGCTACGACGACTTCAACTGCAACATCTGGGACGCCATGAAGGGTGATCGTGCAGGTGCGCTGGGGATGGGCGGGGGCGGGGGCCGGGGCCGCCAGCCGGTGGGAGTTCTGATGTTCTTTCCACACAGGTGTCCTTGCTGGCCACGACAACCGCGTGAGCTGCCTTGGGGTCACTGATGATGGCATGGCTGTGGCCACAGGCTCCTGGGACTCCTTCCTCAAGATCTGGAACTAACAGCTGCCACCCCACTGAGCCCAGGCCAGGAGGGGCCCTGCCCGTGCCCACACTACAGACCGGGAGCTTTGGGGCTGGGTGCACACCAAGCCCCCCTCCCCGGGCCACCGGGCCTTGGGTCCCTGCTCCCCTACCCAGGTTTGGTTCCTCCCGGGGGCCCCCACTGTGGAGATGAAGATGGGATAGAATGGGGGGAGAGGAGGGGCAGAAAGCCCTCATCCTTTTGCTGCCCTGGGGTTGGGGCCTCATCCCTCTGGAGGGCCAGAGGCAGGAGGTAGAAACTCCAGGGGCTGGCTTTTTTAAAACTGGTTTTATTTTAATTTTTATTATATTTTCAGTTTTTCCATAAAGGAACCAATTCCAACTCTGTACCTGGTCTCTACCCTTGTGTCTTTCTCAGTGCAGATCTCTGTCCCCAGGGCAGACAAGGGCGGGCGGGGGGGGGGGGGGGGGGGGCAGGGGTTTGGGCCCTTGTAAGCAAGGGCCAGAGAGAAACTCCCACTCCTTCTCCAGCCCAAGCGGAAGTCAAGCAGGAGGACCTGCCCAGCAAGGCCACGGGTGCTCACTCACACACACACACACACACACACACAGCCCCCAGACTCTGGCTGGCTGACCACAGCTGCCCTGGCCCACAGCTCAGTTCCTAGCTCAGAGCTGTCTTTCCGATCACAATGCCCCTTTCCCCAAGACAAGACACAGAATCAAGAGGGGAGAACACACACCAAGTTTTATTGGGGAAAGGGGAATATTTACAGGGGCAGGTAGAAGAGAGGGGAGTCACACAGGGTGAGGGTGGGGGGAGATTGTGGGTCCAAGGCAGACAAGGGGATACAGAACAGCCCCTGCACCCACCCCAACCCAGGAGGGTGGGAGAGCAGCTGGGGCCCAGGAAGACGGGTGGGAAAGGACAGCAATGGGGGTGGAGTCCCTGGGCTGGGGGGCTCAGGGGCTTGTAAACATTGACCACTCTCAGAAGGGGATGGGGGTGGGAGAGGGCCCCCCCTACACTTCCTCACAGGGTTAAGGCCTCTCCAGGCTCAAGGGCCCCCTAAGTTCAAAGTCTCTTTAGCTGGGGGGAAGGGGAAGGAAGAAACAGGGAAGAGTGTCACCCCCCTCCCCTGCATTGGCTGCGGCAGGGGTGGGGGCGGTTACATTCAGTCACAACAGTACTCCCCCGACACCTCTAATGCCGCCAAATACTGGCGTGAGGAAAGGGGGAGCTGGGGGGCCAGCAGCAGCAAGACATTTCCCCCTGGCCCATCACCCCCTTATTGCTTTAGAGAGAATATTGTCTTTTCACGGACGCTAACACTGTTGAAACCAGGGAGAAGCAGGTGGAGGGTGCCCCTCCACCCCCGAGGCCAGCTTTATCCCCCAACACTGACCCAGTTGCCACTTTGGTGCAAAACAAAACAAAACAAAACAAAAAAAGAAAAAAAATGTGGTCTAAGAATGGATGGGGAAAGAAAATGGGCCACTCCCCATTTCCCCAGGGCAGGAAGGACAAATACATTCATGGAGGGGAGGCAGTGGCAGATTCCTGCCCTAATACTGCACTCTGAGCAATGAGGTCAATGGGAGAAGTTAGATGAGAAACCCAAAAGATACAACAAACTGTTAAAAAAAAAAAAAAAAAAGAAAAGAAAAGAAAAACACACACAAATGGAGACAAACCCAGGCAGGTGATTGGGAATGAGAAGTTGGTGAGCAACAGAAGGGTGGCCTTCCCCTGACCCAGGAGAGACGACACTTCTATTCTTGACCCCCACACCTTACCCAACATTAAAAACGCATCAGGGGAGCAGGGAGGGGGAGAGGCCACCGGCTCCTCTCCCATTTGGTCAATGGGGGGGGGGGGGGGGTTCAGAGCAGGGCTGGGTGGTCCACTTCCCACACAGCTGGCTGCAGGCGGGGGGAGCTCCATTCTGACAGCCCCCACACTGCAACCCGAAGCCCCATGCTGCCCACTCCCTTGGCCTCCTAGGCCCTCCTCTTGCCCCTTTCACAGGAGAAAACAGTCAGTAAGTGGTGCCTCTCTCTCCAGCTCCCGGAGGAACTGCTCTACTCCCACCTCGCACGGGGTTGAGGCAGAAGGCGCAGCAGGGGCTTGTGGCCCAAAGAATACATTCATGTGGCAAGGCAGGGAGCTGAGGCTTTCAGCTTCACACCCAGGCCGTCCCCCCAAATGGCAGCAGTGGGGGAAGCCCCTCACCAGGGCCAGAGTGGAAGTCCCGTCACCCTGACGGCCAGAAGAGATTGGCACCGGCTGGCCCTCTCCCCCTCCCCACCGTCAGCCAGCACAGGATGGCAGCCTAGAGAGCTGAGGCGGCCCGGCCCATTTGTGCAACTTTCCCCTAAAGCAGCAAAGCCAAGGGGCTACTTTGGCCCCCACCACGGACACCTCTGCCACGGTCACAGCAACAAAGGGAGCCGTTCACAGCGGGTCCGGCCGGCGGGGCTGAGGGGGCCTCGCTGTGCAAACTGCTGGCACCCCAGCTTCCAGTTACCCCAATGGCCCACCTTGCGGGGCAGGGAGGGTAAGTGCAGCCTTGGGGGCCAGGCAGGACAGGTCCATGGGGCCTGTGTCCCCACTGCCCCAAAATAACAGTGTGTTTTTTTCCTTAAATCTCCTAACCTTTTTTTTTCCATTTTCTTTTTTCTTAAAAAACAAAAACAAAAAACAAAACACACACACACACACACACACACACACACAAAAAAAAAACCCCAAAAGACCTCTGTGGACCTTCCATTGTCACCCTCACTGTCCCTACAGGGGGAAGGGGTGCTTAGAGTCTAGTTTTTAACAATTTTTGTCTCTCCTAACAGTTTTCTTCAATGCGGTTTAAAATGCTTTTTAAAAAAAGAAAAAACAAAACAAAAAAAAAAAACCCAAAAAACAAAAAAACCAAAAACCCTTCCCCCCCAATCTGTAAAGTGCCTCGTGGTGGGTGAGTTAAGGTGCATCGTGTGGTTTGTAACAAGTGCTGGGGACCCTGCCCCTGCTTCCTCCTATGCTCCCGTGGGGAGCCTGCAGGCTGGGGACCCAAGGGTCCAAGCCGCTGCTGCTGCCCCTGGCCTACAGCCCAGGGGCTGGTGGGACGGGCTGGTCAGTAGTCATCCACGCTCTCGATCTCACCAGAAGGTCCGTGCAGGGAGTACCCTGAAGCCGGGGAGAAGCTGGGTTTGAGCTCTCCCCAGGCCCCCGCCCCGTACGAGTAAGAAGCCTCCTTCATGGCCGCACCCCCAAACTTACCCAAGATGCTGGGATCCGAGTGCAGCATCAGAGCCCGCCGCTTGGCCTTGCTGCCCTCCCCAGGGCCGAGTTTGGTGCTGTGGTTGGTCTGAAAGGCTGTCTGCAGGGAGCCGCCGCTCAGCCAAGCCTCCTGCGGGGCGCAGAAGGAAGCTGGGTCAGCGCGGTGTGGGGCGATCTCATCCCACCTCATCCCACCTGCCGGGGGAGCCAACGGAGCCTCACCTGCTGCCGCTGCTGGCTGGCTTTCTGTTTGGCCCTCCGCTCCAGGAACTGTTTGGCAAATTCTTTGGCTTCCAGCGTGTCCCCCAAGCAGGACCGGATATAATCGTGGACATCGTAGGGGGATTCGACCTCCTTGAGGATCGCTACAGCCATGGGCACTAAGGGGCAGGAGAGGCGGGCTGTCAGGGCCCACCCGATGCAGGTCGGGAAGCCCCGGGCCAGCCCGGCACCCTCAGGGGCTGCTGCCCATACCGTCCAGGCTGCCTGTGGTGCTCAATGTGTGCAGCATCTGCTCACACCACTGGGTGAAGCCGTCCTGGGGCCTGGGGATGCCCTGGAGCAGCTTCAGCAGCTTCTCTTCCTCCTCTGTCTTTTTGCGCACAGGCCGGCCTGACAGGTGGCTGTACGAGTCACTGAGTAGGACGGGGACGAACCGGAGGCATGAAATCTGCTGAGGCGGGTCAGGGCCTCCCCCTCCGCCCCGCCACGCAGACAGACCCCGGCACCCACCTGAGAGAGGGGCTGCTCCGGCTGTTCTTCAGGCCCAGGCTGCGGGCCAGGCTCCCGCTGCTCTTGAGGGTGTCCTCCCAGAGCCCCAGGCCACCGCTGCTGCTGCCCCCGCTCTTGTCGGGCCCGCCCCACAGTGGCCCAGCCTCAGACACCCACTGGTTCAGAGGAGCAGCGCCCAGGCCCCCGAGCTGCTACAGATGGCAGAAGTCAGGGTGACCCAAACACAGACACACGCACTCCAAACAGCTAGGTGGGGAGGGGGGCTCGTTTAGGTGGCAGAGCGCAAGGTGAGGGCCGCCCAGAAGCGAGCGCCTTCAGAGTCAGGTCTGTACCTTGGGCTCAACCATCCCTCCCCCCGCTCCCCCCACCCCCGGTCACCCTGGGAACTGTAACTGGAAGGGGTTCCTGAGGGCTCAAGACCGGCCGATCGATCGGTGGGGGAAGGGCTGGCCCGCCTGCTCACCACACGGTGGTTGGGGGCCTGGGCCCGCGACGGCTCCCGAGGCGGGGGCTGCTTATGCAGCTGCCGCTCGCCCTCCAGCTGCAGCTCCAGCAGCGTCTTCATGGACAGCCCCTGCTTGGCCAGGCCGGCCCACAACGGTGGCGGGGAGCTGGGTGCGGGGGACGCCGGGACGGCGGCCGCTGCCTGCTGCTGCTGCAGCAGCTTCAGCAGGAGCTCCTGCTGCCGCACCTGGAGCGGGGAGACGCGAGGAGACGGGGTGAGACACGGGAAGACGCGGGGAGAGCGCGTGGCCGGCCGCGGGCCCCAGCCCGGCGGGGGAGACCCAGCTGGGCACCCACCTGCTTGCGCCGGAACAGCTCCTCTTCTTCCTGCCGCCGCTTCTGCTCCTCCTGCTGCTGCTGCTGCTGCCGGCGCTTCTCCTCCCGCCGCTTGCGCTCCTCCTCCTCCCGCTTCGCCCTGAGCTCCACTTCTCTGCGCTCTTGGAACTGGCACAGGAAGCCAGCTCAGACGGCAGAGTGGGGGCACCCAGCCTTCCCCTGCGTCGGTCTGGCCCCTGCCACCCCAGGACCCCAGCCCCCTGAAGCCCACTCACTTTGTGTTGCAGCTGGAGTTGTTCTAGAATTGGACCCTGAGTCGAAGAGTTAATTGGTATGTCCCAAAGACTGGCCTCACCGCCTGCAGGAAGCAAAGCAGCTGCAGGAAGAAGCTCAGGGTGCCGCCGGGCTAGAGCGCAAGAGGGTGGGAGCAGACACAGAGCCCCTGGCCCGCCCCCCCGGGACTGGGGCACTGGGGTTCAGAAAGTGGGGGCAGGGGACAGGCTGGCCACACACCTGACTGTGATGAGGCTGAGGTATGTATGTCCCAGAGGGGGCCCGAATCCGGCACCGACAAGGACCGGTTCATGGTCGGGAGCAGGTTCTGGTCCCCGCCTCTGAGGAGCAGAGCGAGGATTCTCAGGACGGGAGTCCCTCTCGGCTCTGCCCACCTCCCCCCCTGCACAGACTGGCCCCGGACCTGGGCGGTTTGAGAGCTTGGAGCTGCTGTAGGAACGCAGTGAGCTGCTGCTGGGGCGGCGTCAGGTCCCCCAGAGCGGCCTTTTCCCGGAGCGCGCACTGCGGGAGCTGCCGGCTGCAGACACGGAGACTGGTGTCGAGCGGGGAGAGGCCACACAGCCGGCGCCCGGCCTGACCCACAAGGCCTTCAAGGCCCCCGTACCTGCCGACCAGCTGCAGAAACTGCTGGTGCTGCAGCTGCTGGTACAAGGCCGCGGCCGCCAGCTCTTGCTGCTTCTTCAGCCGCTCCTGGTCCATGTTGCCCTGAGTGGGTGCCAGAGCGCTTCTGTGCCTCTGACCTGGTCTCGCTCCGCACCACCCGCCGCCATCCGTCCGGCTCCCGCTTCCCCGCCCTGCTCCTCTCCAGGTGGACGTGCTCACCAGCAGTGGGGGTGGTGAGGGTCCCGGGGCAAAGGGCACGCGACCCCACATCTTGATCACCTCACCCAGTGGCTGGAAGCCCTCATCACAGCCCCGCTTCACAAGCAGTGCCATGGAAAAATAGCCCGCCTGGAACCACTCCGCCATCTCCTGTGTTGTAAAGGGGCCTGGACCAAGGGAAAGGGGACTTCGGTCAGAAAGCTACGCCAGAGAAGCCCTGAACGAGAATGAGGTCGTCCTCCTGCCCACCCACCCCCGCCCCCTGAGCTCCCACTGCATGGCTCCCACTCCCCACGAGCACCTTGGATCTCCCCCTGTGGGTCCTTGTAGAACCACTTCCGGGCCGCACCGTGGCTGAGAGGGAGGGCAGTGGCAGCTGCTGAGTGGCGCAGACCCTGGGCCTGCATGGCAGCCGTGAACTGCTCTTCCTCCAGGGAGCTGTCCTGCAGGGAGGCCACCAGCTTCTCTGCCTCCTGGGAGACCAGGGAGAGAGGGAAGGCTCAACGGCCCAAGAAGGCAACACCAAGACGAGGCCGAGGCTGAGGTCAGGGTGGAACCGGGAGGTCAGATCACAAGGCAGACAGACGGGGAAAGTAGGAACTGGGGGGCGACAGATGGAACAACGGCCCCCTGTCCTCTATAGGGGAGGATCCCTAGAACCTTCTTAGGCTTCTCCCACACCTGCTGCAGGTGCTTCAGGCCTTCATCATCCTCCAGATCTCCGGGTGGACCAGGGGGTGAGCCCACCCCGGGACTCAGCTGCATCCCCCTCATATCGTCTAGGAGTGAAGACAGGAAGTGCAACAGAAGATCCCGAGACAGGAAGGAAACACCCCCCCCCCCCCCCAACCACCCTCATTCCAGAGGAGAGGGCTGTGATTCTAGCTCTCTCCCCGCCCCCTCCAAGGAAGGGGAGCGTCCCCCGCCCCCATCAACCCTAGGCTACCTTCAGTCGCCGGCAGGTCTTTCTCTGTAGCATCGTCGCCTTCCCCGTTAGTTCCCCAGAGCGGTCCCAAGGTGGGCAGTGGGGGTGGGGAGCTGGAGTTTTCCTCCTGGGGAGGCAGTGGGGTCAGCTCCTTCCCTCCTGAAAGAGAAGGACAATTACCAGAATTCAAAACCAACCAGCTGGAAGGCCTTAAAGATGACTTGGCATAAACCCTCCATCTGTGGCCAGAATCTAGGCCTCTGGACACCGAATCCTCCCACCTAGCTTTGGTCGACCCCGCTAACATCCAACCAATCAGCACCACAAACCCCACTTTGCGACACCAGACACGTCGGGAGCGTGTCCGGGTCACCGCCTAGGGCTGTACACGCAACACCACTCTTGGCACCACGTTCCTTAAGTCCTCCAAGGAATTTTCACAGGTCATCTTGATTACATCGGGGTCTCGCCTGGCACCCTGCCTTTCAGACAGCCCCGTTGCGTTCCTCCCGCCCGACGACACCCGCTGTTCTCACAGGCCACCTTCTCCTGAAGGCGGGTGGACAGCTGGTGCCTAGCCTGGTGAGGGCCTTCTGCCTGCCCGCCTCCTCTCCTCCCCACCCCACCCTGCTCCTTGGGCTCACCCGCCTCAGGGCCCGCCTCATCTAGCGCTTCAGAAGGTTCTTCCTCCTCTTCCTCCAGGCCCTGGAAGTCGAGCTCCTGCTCCTCAGGAATAGGCTCCTTGGGGCCCTTCTGCACGGGGTTACGGAACCCGGTGGGGACGAGGGGCAGAGGATGAGTGGGAGAGGCCCCTGCTGGGGTAGGTCCCGCCACCCGCCAGCACAGACCTTCCCCTCGCCCCCTCACGAATACCTTGAGAGGCAGAAAGGCCCCAGAGGCATCAAAGGTGCCCATCTCCTCATCCTCATCGTCCAGGCACCATTCGGGGAGCCCATCCTTGTCCTCCTCAAAGCCGTCAGGCCCTCGGCACCTCCGCAGGTGAGCGCTGCCTCCCCCACCCCGCCCCTCCTCTTCACCACACCCTCCTCGATCCCCTCGAATATCAAATTCAAACTTGCGACGCCGGTCCCCATGTTCCCGCCAGCCAGCAGAGCGGGGACCGCTATCTGCGCAGAAAAAGTCAAGAGAAGGAGAATCAGTATCCTGGGCAAGCTGGCTTTCGCTCTTCTGCTGCCCACTGGGAACCCCCCGCCCCCGCGCCCCCACCGGGAACCGGCATCTCCAAGTCTGCCCTCCCACCCGCTCCACTGCAGGAAACTTTCTGTTCCCTCCACCCGGCTGCGGGAACACACCCTCAGGAAGCTCTTGCCACCAATGCCCCCCACAGCACCCATCCGGCCCCAACCTCACCAGGGCTGGCTGAGCGCCAGCGGTCGCCATCTCGCCGGGGTCCTGCCCCAAGTCTCCAACTGCCTTCCTCCTCTTCCTCTTGCTCCTCTCGGAGAGAACGCCAGTTCTCGCTATCTGAGCGGGCATGTTCCTTCCTCGGGCCAGCCCCTCCCTCCTCAAACCCGGATCGCGCTTGGAGACGGGAACACACAGTCAGTGGAAGGGCAGCCACGGTTCCTGGAAGACTCTTACTACACACCTCGTGATAAAGGAGGAGCCCAGCTCTGGGCCCTCCTGCTCCCACCACCTCCCTCGGGAAACACCTTCCCCTCATGTGGTCACCCATTTCAGTCCTCCCCCCACCTCTCAGGGACCCTCAGGACCCGGCCATCGCCCTTGTCACTCTCCATACCTCCATCCCTCCTGGCTGACTTCTCAAACCTTCTCTCGCCTCTGCGGAAGGAAAAGGTGTTGGTCAAACCAGGACAGCTTCCCCTCCCCAACCTGCAGCATCTCTGCACAATTTGTCCCTTCTGCCCTGAGAAGGGTGGGGAGAGGGAGGGCTGGGGGGGGGGGCAGTTAGGGAAAAGTCAGTCTTGGGAGGGAGCCCAAGGGGACACATTAGAACAGGAGGTCACAGGACAAATGGGAAGAGAGGAAGGCAGCAGGGAGCTGGGAGGCAAAGAGGAAGACTTGTGACCAAGGCTTATTCAGCAAATCCCCTGCTGCTCTCTAATGCCAAAGGCGCGGAACCCCTCCACACGACACCAGAACCCGCCACAGGGCTTCTCTGCTCTGCCATGATGCTGCTAGCACCTGTCATCCCAACTCTGGCTACGCTGGATCTCCCGGGGGTTTCGGCCAAAGGCCCCTTCGCCTTCTTCGATGCTTCTTTGGTAAAAGCAACTGTCACCACGGCCTCGGCCTGGAGAAAGGAGGAGATGCACGTGGGAAGCCTGCCCGATCGTCTCTCTGCACCCTCAAAACCATGGGCCCCACCTCGGCCCGCCCCTGGACACGTGGTCACCCCCTCTACCTCGGCTCCGAGTGCTGCCCCTGCCGCGGGAGGCGCCACCTAGGGGGGGGCCGGCCCCCTTCCCCATCAGCCTCAGCACAGCCACACTGTTCACTGACAGGGAGAAGTTTCTCTGAGGAGGGAGCCAGGGGTGGGAGTGAGGACCCAGGCACCCGCCGCCCCCCCCCACCCCGCCCAGAACCACAACCTCCACCACCTGTCTTTCCAGCTTTGGCCCCTCTCTGCAAGATGAAGACCCAGCACCCTGCCCTGCAAGGCTCCGGCCCAGGCCCACCTGCTCCTCCTCAGTCAAAGGCTCCAGCGCCAGGGGCTGCAGTGGCTCCTCCTGCAGCACCGCAGCAAACTCCTTGTCCTGCAGCTCATCGGGTACCTGTCAACCGGGGCAGAGCGGAGGTCCCACGTGCTCCTGGACCCCCTCCACTGGCTGAGACCAAATGGGCAACAGGGCCACACACCCCACGCTCTCGCCTAGCCCCACCTTGTTCTCCTTGACGTAGAGAGCCAGCATCTCTTCTCGCCCGTAGCGATAGTCAGCCAGCTTGTATTTGGGCATGGCAGGGGACGGGGGTGGAGAGGCCACACTGCCACCGCTGGAAAGGGCCCTCAGCCTAGAAAAGGGACACAGGAAAGGAGAGAAACAGGAATCCGGGCAGCCCTCTTCTTCCTGGTTTCTCTGAGCCATCCAAAGCATGTGTGACTCACCACTCAGGCCCAAAATTGAGGGTCTCTGCTGCCATTGTGGAGCCAGGTGTATCCTCAAGGTCCGAGGGGCTGAAGGGACAAGGGGGGGGGGGGACCTGGCGTTCACTCTCCAAACACCTGTGGAGACACGGGGACACTAGGCCTCGGAGACAACACATTAGAAAACCACAAGAAGAGAAAAAATGGAATCCCGCCTAATGAACTCTGAAAGGACTCACCTAAGCCAGCCACGTGCCACTCACACCATGAGTTAAGTGAACTGTCGCGACGGGGGAAGACCTGGGGGAAGGAAGGAAACAGGGCAGCTGGAGCCCTTTCCAGCTTCAACAAAGGGTACCTCCCTCTACCCCAGACTTACTTGGCAGCCTTGCCCCAGGAAGCAGGTAGGGCCAGGCCGGGGCTCTCTTCAGGCAGGGGCCTGTGCTGGAATGAACCAAGGTCTCCAAGCTACAGGACGCTGACCTGACTACAGTGGTGTCCAGGGAGGGAGCTTCACATCAGGGAAAGATCCTTACGGAGAGGCAAGAAAATAAAACTGGGGTTAAACTAACGGGCCGGATGGGTCTCCCCACCTCTGGCCCTCCTCTGGCCCGCAACATGGGGAGATCCACAGCTGCGGGAGGCTTCTAGTTACCCGGCGCAGGGAGCCACGGACCCTGCCCTTTCTCATCTCTGTCCCCCCCGCTAGGCCTTAAGACCAGTTAATTGACCCAGCAGAGCTAACAGAGGCGCTGGCATTGTGGCAGAGCACGCCAGGTACCTCTCCAGGCCTAAGCGCCCCCGCAGGGTGGCGTGGTATTTGGGAAGGGGCTGGTTGAGGCATGGGGGACACTGAGAACAAAGGTAAAACACAAGCAAGCAAGGAAACCAACAAACAAAACATCAGAGCCACAAATACCCTAGAGACAAAAAAACATCAGTTATGGAAAGAATTACAAATGCAACCTAGGAGCAAAATTACCTCCCTCCTGGAAACTCTCAGGGCCGCCTATTTGGCGGCTAGAATCCAGGGATTCCATTTGGGGGGAAAGCCAGTGGAATGGGAGCGGCGGTGAGGAGCCCCTCCCCCAGGGCCAAAGACAGGGCAAACGGAAGGCCATAGGCAGGTGAGTCCAGCCAGTGCCCCCTTGGCCTGGTTTACCCAACAGGAATCCACACTTTTCCAGGGATCGGGAAGAGCCCCATCACAACTACTAAGAACCAAAAAGGGAACATTATGCTACAAACTAGGCAAAAGCCCCTCTCACCATAAAGTAAAAATGAGGTTGACAGAAGTAGTGGCAGTGGCAGTGACCTGTCCTCCTAAGGAACAGCAGGAGAGGCTCTCAGGGGGCAGCGCATCCCTGGCGGTTCTGAGCAAGGATGGGTGGGTGAGGTCTCAGGGAGCTGCACAAGGGCTTCCCTCACTGGCTGGGGAGGAGGCCGGACCAGAGTGCCTCCACGGTTTCCATCAAGTCCAAGACTCCACGATTCTGCGAAGAAAGGCGGAAGGGTTTCTTCCAGAGGGGTCAAGGGGCAGTAGCTCTCACAGCTGCAGACGGGAAGACAAAGCAGAACACCATGACAGAAGTGCGACCCGCTTCCAAAATCCTGGTGTCCTAGGAGGAAACCCAGCTTTGGAGGTTGTCTAGAACAGGGTGGACTTGTCCCTGGCATGACCATCTCTTCTGCAACAGCCCCAACTGGACATTCCTGGCGACAGAGCACACCACGGCACACGTGGCTCTCAGGAGACACATGGTGTTGAAAAGGGGCACCTGGGTGGCTTAGTCCATTAAGCGTCTGACTTCGGCTCCGGTCACGATCTCGTTGTTCATGGGTTCGAGCCTCTCACTGGGCTCTGTGCTGACAGCTCAGAGCCTGGAGCCTGCTTTGGACCCTGTGTCTCCCTCTCTCTCTCTCTGCCCCTCCTCCACTCATGCTCTGCCTCTCTCAAAAATAAATAAAAACATTTGAAAAGCTCTTCCTTTCACTGGATTCACGCAGGCCTCCCAGGACAACAGAGTAAGGTTCCTTCTTTCCATGCTACAGCCCTTACCTAATCTGCCCAATCAACCTTGAAGACACTATGCTAAATGAAACAGCCCAGTCACAAAAGAGCAAACACCACAGGATTCCTCGTTTGAGATTCCTTGAGCAGCCAAATTTAGAGACACATAGAACAATAGGGGCCAGGGCTGGGAAGTGTTTAATAGGTAAGAAGTTTCAGCCAAAATGGGACCAATGAAAGAGTTCTGAAGATGGGACAGTGGGGACAGTTGCACAACAACGTGAACGTACTTAACCTTGCAGAATCGTACACTCAAAAATGGTTAAATGGCCTGTTTTACCACCCCCCCACCCCGGCAGGAGAAAAAAAAAAAAAAGGTTTAGGGGGAAAAAAAGAGACATTTGGGAATACCTATTACATACCGAGGTCCTCCTCACTCCAAAGAAAACACCCCACATTCCTGCAAACAAACCTCAGGAGAGGCTGTTCTGAGCCTCTTGCGATTCTTTCCAGAAGAGCCCCATCCTCATGGAAGTCCGCTGTGAGACAACAGGGACAACTCACCCTCCCTCCCTTCCAGGGAGTGGCAAAGGCAGCTCTCCTCTTCCGGCCTTCACCTTTCTGTCCCGGTCACAGACTGGCAAACTGAGGAAAAGTGGTTCCCGGTGTGAGAAGCAGGGAAACTGCAGAAGCAAGGAAAGGCAGTCAGGGCAGAGGAAGCAGAGGAGCGGCTGGAGGAAAGTCACGTCTCCGGGCTGGCCTGGCCACAGGGGGACCTGGTCCAGCAGCCGGTGGCTGTCGGGTCGTCCTTCAGACCAAAGGAAGCACTGCAAAGCAGCACACGAGCTGCCAGTGGTTCCCACCTTCCGACCAGGCGTGCTTCTGTGTCCTCTGAGCCAGGGGTTCTCAACTGGGGGCGCCTGCACTCCAGGGCACATGTGGCGGTATCTGGACACGGTTTTGGTAGGCATGACTTGAAAGGCGCTACTGGCCTCCAACAAGGCGCATGACAGCCCCCCACAACAAGAAATTAGTGGGCCCAATGCGGTGACAGTGCCCGGGCTGAGGACGCCTCCTCCATATCACAAGCGCAGGTAAAGCCTGCTCTGTGTTTACAGGGAAGAACAGAAGACAGGACAAACCAAATTTATTCCAGTTCAGTCTCCCCTAAAAGCAGGGAAATCTTTTCCTAATTATACTGTCCCTTGAGAGAAATCTGAAACCCTGCCAGGAGGGAAATCCTTAAGAGATGAAAAAAATTGTGCAAAGTTTCTCTATCACAAACTCTCGAAGCCACCTGTTTGGATCCCTTTCCAGTGAAGGAAAGGGCCGGGACAGAGAGCAGACAGGACTGGGGGCAGCACCCTTTCCTGGCTTCTTGATCTAAGCGTCTCCTCCAGGCTCCTTCCCGCTTACCCGCCACCCCTACCTTCAGCACCTGCCTGCCTCATCTGCCTGCCCAGCTCCCTCCATCCCTCTGCCCCATCTTCTTTCTCAGGCCTTGGTACACCCTCTCCCTCCGACCTTTAGATTTATTGCTATTAAAAGGCTGCCCCCTGCTGGAGTTGAGGAAAAAAGATATACTGGTCCAGGGTGTTCACAACAGGCTTGCAGGAACAGGAGGGAAGCCTGTTCTCTGGGGTTCAGAACCCTGAGAAGAAAAAGATCCCAAGAATGGGCAGTCCTAGCACACGCTAAGTTAACGTTATTTCCTCATTCCATCAACCCTAAAATTAGCCCCATTCCAGAGCTATGTGCCTTGGCACAGAAAGGTACCACTATTAACAGAAGTGGAGTCCCAAATTCCCCAACATCTGAGCAACCAACAACCGCCCAGTCCCAAACCTGTTGGGAAGTGACTCTGCCCTTTCTCAGGATGCGAAGATCCTCCAGGCCCAGGAGGGTAACTGAGAAAGCTCAGAAAGGGGTGCAAGCCCATGTTTCCCCCACCTGGTGAGCGATCCCAGCTCTCTCCTCTCTGAGCCATCATGACAAATAACGCCCCTTGGCACGTTTACCAGTTAAGTTTTCAAAGCGCTTTCACACTTTACCTCATTTGATCCCTTCTACCCACTTGCCCAGTCTTGGGACCTAGCCAGGGAAAACAAGGAAGGAAGGATGCAGCTGGCCCCACAGGGGACCCCATGTCCCCAGACACTCTGTTCGAGACTGGAGAAGGGATGCACTAGCAGCAGAAGCACCCTGAGTACTTTGTGAGTTTCAGGCCGTTTTAAATTTCCTTTAGTTTTATAAATCTTTCACGTAGCAATCTCTTCTCCCTTGCTGTTTAAATTGAGACTACTCTTTCTACCCCTAACTCCAACCACAGACAACAACAAACTACAGTCCTTTAATTTCTCAAACGGCAACAATACTAATCTGTCCCCTGGCTTAAAAAGCCGGGCCAGAGGTCTAGGAACACAACTCACTTGACTGTAATCACCATATAGGTCTCCTAAGGCCCTGGGTCCCCAGACCAAGGCAGCAACACAAAATCCAGATCCGTCTCGATCCTTCCCAATTACACACCAGGCCAACAACTAGAAACTAAGACTGGAGCTGAGTGAGGGTGGGTGGGCTGAGACACACAGGAAACAGTACAGATGAAGGACCTAGAGAGCAAACTCCCACATCGTGAGTGGCAAAGGGGACTAGCCTGTCGGCGCCCATAGGGCTTCAGATGCAGAGGCGGGGTGGGGGGGGGGGTGGAGGGCTAAGGTGCAACTGCCAGCTCAGAGGAGCAGTGGAGAGATTGTGTGGAGGCTGATCTTTGGGCAAACAGCAATAAGGAGAGGGCAGTGAGACTGGGGCGGGTGGAGGAAAGAATGGGCCAACAACAATTGACTTAGCATCTCCCAGGGCCGGGGCCCTATGAAGGACCAGACCTGGGAGCTTACTGGGAATTCTAGTAACGGCTGGGTAAGAAATGCGAGATGAGGGTTGCTTTTAAGTTAACTTAGGAAGGAAGAAGAAGGAGGGGGGAAAAAAAAAAAGCCAAAGTGTGAGGGGCCGTGGCCGGGGAGCTGCTGCATCAGAGGCGCTGGGCTGGGAAGAGCCTGGCCTGGAGACAGGAGAGACTTAGGTGTTGAAAACGGTCAGGCAACAGGGAGCAAGGAGACCCCAATGACCAAGCACTAATGTCGCTCGTGGAAAGGAGATTTAGGTGAAGACCCAGTGGAGGTGCTTTGGTTAAGAGGAAAGGCTTCCACGTTGGCCAAAGTCACGGAACGCCTGGACTTTCAGAGCCGCTGGGCCCAGCTAATTACGATAAGAGCCCGGAGGCACGCCGGGGAAGTCTCCGGGGACCGCCGGGCATTAGGGTCGGGGGGCCCCGGGCGGGCCAGGCGGAGGATGCGGGTGGACGGGAGGGGGCCGGGCAGGGCCGCCGAGGGGCCCGAGGGCGACCGTTAGGAGCGCGGGGGTGGGAAGGAGGCGGGCCGCCCGGGAGGACGGCGTGCCCTTCAGGGAGGGGGCGCCAGGTGCGCGGGGCGAGGGCGGCCGCCCCCCGGGAGGGGCCCGGCCTCCCTCGGGGCCGTGCCGGGGAAGGGCCGGCGGGAGTGCGGACGCACCGGGCGGCTGCGGCGGCGGCGGCGGCCTGGGCAGAGGCGCGGGAGGGTCCGTGCCGGCGGCCCGCGCTCTCGCTCTGGCTCTCGCAGGCTCGGCGCGGCCGCCTCGGCGTCGGGGGCGGGCCTGCCCCGGGCCCGGCGGCGGGCCGGGGTCCGCGGAGCCGCCGAGCGCTTACCGCGGCGGGCGGGCGGCGCGAGGCTCCGGTCCCGGGGCGTTGGCGGCGCGCGGCGGGCCGGGGGGCGGCGGCGACGGCGGCAGCGGCGGCGGGGGAGGGGGCGCTGGCGCTCCCGCGGCGGCCGCTCCTCTCTGTTTGTGTTTGTAGCAAGATGGCTGCCCGCCTCGCACCACGTGACGCGGACGCTGGGCCGCGGGGCCGCCCCCTCCGCCGCCGCCGCCGCCGCCGCCGCTGCCGCCCCCGCCGCCCCCGCCCCCTCCGCGGCTCCGGTCCCCCGCGACCCGCACGGCCAGGCGTCCGCCCCGCGCGACCCGCGAGGAGCCCCAAAGCCCGCCGCCCCGACCCCCCCGACACGTGACCCGGGGCCTGGCTCATCACGTGACGTAGGGCCTGCAGCGGGCCGGGGGTGGGGGTCCCCGGGGCGCTCCCCGGCTGCCCCTAGCAAGTGACGCGTGACCGTCGCGACGGAGGCCGCCGCAGGTGGCATCGCAGGGCTCTGAGTTTCGCCAGTCGGCTTCCTCCAGGAAGCCCGCCTGGATTGAAGGAGACAACTTTTAATCCAGATGTGTGTTCACTCAGACGTTCTGGGATATATGAAATAAGTGAGGAACTAATCACTTGGAAACTGTCCGAGGCAGCACTGGCTGGTGAGACCTAGAGTTTCTACCTGGCGCCGCCACTGACTAGCTTCTAGACTTCGGGGGAAGCATTTGATACCTTCGGGCCTCGGTTTCTCGTTTGCAGTCAGGTATTATTGCACTTCTCCGCCCCACCCCTGACCCTCACTCCACTTCCTTCCCGGAGTGCTGAAAGAATTAAAATAGGTGAATATGAAAGGCTGTGAAAAGAGAGAAATTACTATGCAAATCGAGTAGTAGATTGACACCTCCTTTGTTTAAAAAAGGGGTTTTCCAGAATCCTTGAACTTTTCAGGATGAAAAAGTGTTCTGGTGTTTTCACCTTTTTTTTTTTTTTTTTTTTTTTTTGCAGTTATTCTAGAATGTAATACTTTGCTTTCCAGCTTCCTATAATAGCTGTTACCAAACACAATGTAATTCTTAGGATATGGAGAAGTAAAGTCAGACTTAGAACTTGAGTCCCTTGTGTTGTGCCATAATGGAGCACAGACCTCAGGAGCTACCAGAAGGCCCTTTGTTCCTGCACTGAGCATTCCCCAGGCTTCTGTGCACTTGTAGTGTTAGTGTCTGCTTTTTTCCGTTCCCTTGACTTTCTCGCAGTCAGGATTTCTTAGTGCTGCCAGTCTAGGTGCTTGCTCCCAGGCTGGAAAGTGGAATTATTTTAGAGCAAGGGCTCCCGTGTGGGTTTCATTCATTACTGCCTGTGGCCTTGGAAATAATCTCTTCCATCTCTGGATTGTGGGGTAAAGCACTTAACACAGCGCTTGGCACAGGGCAGGTACTCCACCGGTGTTACCTGGTAGGGGCTTCTGGTTCCACAGGGTCCACAAAATTCTGATTGTTAACACTGTATAAAAATGTATCAACAGAATCTAAGCTTGGGTGAGAATTTTTTACCTAAAGTTCATCAGCTTTTTTATAACAGTGTTTTCTCAACTCAAAAGCTGTTGTCCTTGCTTTTTGTTTGTTTTTTAACTTTTCTAGATTGTGTCCTGGGTGGTTGAAGATCCCAGCAGCCTAATCTCGGAATGAGGAAAGCCTTAGCGTGTTTTGTTAATTAGCAACGTGAGATTGCAAATTTTGGTGGAGAAATGGTACAAGGGAAAAGAGGGACCTCTGTCGACTGGTAGCTGTAGGGACTGTAGCTCTGTGGACTCAGCCGTGCTGAGCTGGAAGAAAGGCAGGATTTGGGGTGGCTTTAGGAAAAGTGGGGGTCAGCTTTATGATAGCCGCAATCTAGGCTGATGGGAGAAGAGTAGATGGGTAAGAAGAAAAGCAGAACTTCAGCTGAATGCTTCGAATGCTACCATAAAAATGTATTTGATCAGGGCACCAGGGTGGCTCAGTGGGTTAAGCATCGGATTCTTGATTTCAGCTAGGTTGTGATCTCATGCTTTATGGGATCAAGCCCTGTGTTGGGCTCTGTGCTGACAATGTGGAGCCTTCTTGGGATTCTCTCTCTCTCTCAAAATAAGTAACTTTTTAAAAAAAAAAGTGTTTGATTATAGAGTAGCACCCACTAGATGCAGCCTGGCAAGGAGCACAGACTAGACTCCAGAGTCCAAGATTGGAGTGATCACCAAAGGTTCCTTGTGTTCCAACTTGTGACTGTAGCCAAGTAATCTCCTCCAGCTGTAAAGTTGGGGAAAACGCTCTGGCTGCTGCCGCTGAAGACATGGGAATTTGAATCTGTTAAGCACCCTCTTTGAGAAAAGAAACTGAAATCAGAACTGTGTATCTCCCCTACAGAATGAAAGAGAAAATTACAAAAAAATCACTTAGACCTAAAATGTTTTTGTTTATTCAGGTGCTATGGTGTAAAATGCCTTGGTCTATGTTGTTTTAAATTGCTTTTGAAGTAAAGAAAGAGATTTGGGTTGGGGCGCCTGGGTGGCTCGGTCGGTTAAGCGTCCGACTTCAGCTCAGGTCACGATCTCGCGGTCTGTGAGTTCAAGCCCCGCGTCAGGCTCTGGGCTGATGGCTCAGAGCCTGGAGCCTGCTTCCGATTCTGTGTCCCTCTCTCTCTGTCCTTCCTCCGTTCATACTCTGTCTCTCTCTGTCTCAAAAATAAATAAACGTTAAAAAAAAAAAATTTAAGAAAGAGATTTGGCGAGATGATTAATCGAGATGAAAGGGAGGTCCCAAGTAAGTTTAAAGAGCCAAGTTCTGCCCTTTTTCCAAATGGCAGATTCCTCTGTAGTGATTACCTTCAATGAAATGCAAAAAAGATAAGGACCATCTTAATGTCACATCAGTTTCTTACGGTGCCTGGCCTCACCCACATAAATCATGAACCTTTATATTTATCTGGATGTCAGAGTTCAGAAACCACATTTTAGATCCCATGAAAAGACACATATCCTGAGTAATGGAGTGATCGTTCATAAACTGTTTATTGTTAATTGTCAGACAAAATGGGCCTCAAAATGAATTTATTGCATTCAGAATTATTTTCTGCCACGATCTAAGATTTTGTCTTAGCGTCTCCAGTTACCAATGACCTACTCGTTGCTGATCCCACTGGTCCGTTATCTTTTTTTTTTTTTTTTTGAGAGAGGGTGCAAGTGAGAGGGGGCAGAGAGAGAATCTCATGAGGGGCAGAGAGGGAAAAAGGCACTAACCCAAAGCAGGGCTCGAACTCACGAATCGTGAGATCATGACCCAAGCCAAAGTCTGATGCTTAATGGATTGAGCCACCCAGGTACCCGCACTGGTCCATTATCTTATGCGGCCTGTCAGCAGCATGGACACAGCTGATCACTCCCTCCTCCAGGAAATGCTTTCCTCCCATAATTTCCAGGACACCACACTCCCTGGTTTTTCTTCCTACCTCACCAGCCGCTCCTTCTGCATCCTTTGTGGTTCCTTCCTTCTTCCTTAACACAATGCTCAGTCTTTCCAGACCTATTCATTGTAATGGGAGGGACTGCACAGGCTATGAGCCCCAATGCTAGACATTCCTATCTCAGCTTAGCCACTGCTTCCTTTGGAAAACCTTGGATCTCCTCCAGGTCACATTGGCTGTTCTTTCTTCCTGGGGGCCCCACCGAACCCTGTACATGCTCCCCATTTAGCACTGGTCTCACCATTTTGTTCATCTTGTTTGTCTTCCACACGAAACTGTGAGCGGCTTAGCACAGAATTCTGTGATGTAACTAGTATTCCAACAGCCTGTCAAGTCTTGATCCACTTGTTACTGCTGAGAAGCTTGTTTGACGATTGACCCGTCGAAAGACACCTGGGTTATTTCCAGTTTGGAGCTGCTACAAATAAAACAGCTATGGACATTGGTGAACAGGTTTTTATTTTATTTTATTTTTTTTAACATTTATTTATTTTTGAGACAGAGAGAGAGCATGAACAGGGGAGGGTCAGAGAAAGAGGGAGACACAAAATCTGAAACAGGCTCCAGGCTCTGAGCTGTCAGCACAGATCCCGACGCGGGGCTCGAACCCATGGACCACGAGATCATGACCTGAGCCGAAGTCGGATGCTTAACCGACTGAGCCACCCAGGCGCCCCGGTGAACAGGTTTTTAAATGCCTTTGAGTGTTCTTGCTGGGTCATAGGCTAAGCGTATATATGGTTTGTTTTATTTTTATTTTGTTTTTTATTTTTAAAAATTTACTTATTTATGTTTTTTTTAATTTTTTTTAACTTTTTTTTTTTTTAATTTATTTTTGAGACAGAGAGAGACAGCATGAACGGGGCAGGGGTAGAGAGAGAGGGAGACACAGAATTGGAAGCAGGCTCCAGGCTCTGAGCCATCAGCCCAGAGCCCGACGTGGGGCTCGAACTCACAGACCGCGAGATCGTGACCTGAGCTGAAAGTCGGACGTTTAACCGACTGAGCCACCCAGGCGCCCCTACTTATTTATGTTTAAATCTTATTTATTTTTGAGAGAGAGAGAGAAGGGAGGGAAAGAGAGAGAGAGAGAGAGGAAGAGACAGAATCCGAAGCAGGCTCCAGGCTTCGAGCTATCAGCACAGAGCCCGATGCGGGGCTCGAACTCACAGACTGTGAGATCATGACCTGAGCCAACCAGGTGACCAATCATGACCTGAGCTCAACCGACTGAGCCACCCAGGGCCCCTGTATGGTTCGTTTTAGGAGAAACTGCCCAACTCTTTTGCAGAGTGGCTAGACCATTTCTCGTTCCCACAAGCAGTGTGTGAGACATCCAGTTTCCCTGCTTTCTTGTGAATACTTGGTTGGTAAGATTTTTTTCTTTTAGACGTTCTGATAGATGTGTGGTGGTGCCTCATCATGGTTTTAATTTGAGTTTCCTCAACGGTTAACAACTTTGTATATTTTATGTGCATATTTGCCACCCGTACACCATCTTTACCTAAGCGTCAGTTCAAGACTTTTGCGCATTTTCTAATTGGGTTGTTTGTTTTCTGACTCTTGAATTTAGAGAGTTTATTCTGGATACGAATCCTTTGTCTGATATGTAATTTGCAAATATTTTCTCCCAGTCGATGGATGGCTTCTCTTTTCATTCTACTAACGTGATCTTTCACAGGGTTAAAGTTAATTTTTTAAAAAATTTTTAATGTTTTATTTATTTTTGTGAAAGAGAGAGAGAGAGTACAAGGAGGGGAGGGGCAGAGAGAGAGGGAGACACAGAATCCGAAGCAGGCTCCAGGCTCTGAGCTGTCAGCACAGAGCCCGACACGGGACTCAAATTCACAGACCGCGAGATCATGACCTGAGCCGAAGTCGGACGCTCAACCGACTGAGCCACCCAGACGCCCCATTATTTCTTTCTTTTTTTTTTTTTTAATGTTTATTTATCTTTTAAAGAGAGAGAGAACGCTAGAGAGCGAGCATGGGGGAAGGGCAGAGATGGAGGGAGACAGAGGATCCATACCAGGCTCTGGGCTCTCAGCGCAGAGCCCGATGTGGGGCTCCCATTCTTGAACCGTGAGATCATGACCTGGGCTGAAATCATTAGTCGGACACTTAACTGACTGAGCCACCCAGGTGTCCCAAGGTTCTTTATTCTTTTCTCCTTCAACTGCTTTTGCACCTTTGTCTGGCTGTATTTGTGAGAATCAATTTCTGGATTCTCTATTCCATTTTTTAAAAATGTCTTTTAGGTTTATTTACTTATTTTGAGAGAGAGAGAGCAAGCGGGGTAGGGGCAGAGAGAGCGGGGGGGAAAGAGAGAATCCCAAGCAGGCTCCACACTGTCAGCACAGAGCCTGATGTGGGCCCAAGCTCACAAACTGTGAGATCATGACCTGGGCTGACATCATTAGTCGGGCGCTTAACCAACTGAGCCACCCAGGCGACCCTCTAGTCCATTTTATTGATTTGTGTGTCTATCCCTTGGCAGATACTACACTGTCTTGATACTGTGTTTATGTAGTAAGTCTTAAAATAAGGTATTGTGATTCCACCTCTTTCAAAATTGCTTTACCTTGCTTTGCCCTTCCGTGTTAACTTTACAGTGAAGTTGGCTAGATCTACAAAATTCTTGCTGGGATTTTCATAGGAATTGCCTTAAACCTAGAGTTCAGTTTGGAGAGAATTGATATCTTTACTATGTTCAGTGTTCTAATACATGGACATCTAGTAATTTAGATCTTTGAGTTCTTCATCAGGATTTTGTAGTTTTTAGCATACAGATTCTTTGCGTGTTTTGTCAGACTTATACCTAAATATTTCTCCCTCCTTCTACTTCCCTCACTCCTGATTCCCCTCTCTCTGGATTGTAATGGTACTGTTTTAAATTTCAGTTTCCAATAGTCATGTATGTTACCTGCAAATAGAGAATTTTATTTCTTCCTTTCCAATCTTTTCTTTGCTTTATTACACTGTATCCTTTTCTTGCCTTATTGCACTGGGTGGGACTTCAATAGTGAGGGTGGTTAGAGAAGACATCCTTGCCTTGTTCCTGATTTTAAGAGAAAACTGTCTTACATCTGTCTTATGTCATTAAATATGATTGTAGCCAGCTGTAGAGTTTCTGTAGATGCTCGTTAACAAGTTGAGAAAGTTCCTTCTGTTCTTTTATGATTTTTATTTTTAAAGTAGTATCTACACCCAATGTGGGGTTGGAACTCACAACCCTGAAATCAGGAGTCCTCACTCCACCAACTGAGCCAGCCAGGTGGCTCCCTTCTATTCTTTTTTTGCTGACAGTTTTTCTCATAAATGGATACTAAATTATGTTAAATGTTTTTTTCTGCATTGACTGATACGATCATATACATTTTCTTCTTTAGCCTGGTAAATGGTAGTGATTGATTTTCTATTTTTTGAGCCAGTCTGGCATCTTTGGATGCTTGGATACTTGGTCATGGCTTATCATTCTTTTTATATACTGCTGGATTCAGTTTGCTAGAATTTTGTTGAGGATTTTTTCACCTTTTTTCATGAGAAATATTGGTCTGTAGTTTTCTTTGTAAAATCTTTGGTTTTGGCCTCATAAAATTAGTTAGAAAGTGTTCCTTCCTCTTCTGTAGAGAAGAGATTGTGTAGAATTTGGTAGAATTCACCAGGGAAACCATGTGGACCTAGATGTTTCTTTTTCTAAAGGTTTTTTAAAACTATGAATGTAGTTACTTCAGTAGCCATAGGACTATTCAGATGATCTGTTTCATCTCCTGTAAGTTCCGTAGGTTGTGGTTTTCTAGGAAATTGGTCCATTTCATCTAAGTTGTTGAATTTGTGTATAGCGAGTTGTTTGTACAAGGATACCTTGTTTTACTGCACTTTTTACAAACTGGAGGTTTGTGGCAACCCTGTCTCTTGGCACCACTTTTCCAACAGCATTTGCTTAAGCCTGTCTGTGGGTCATTTTGGTAATTCTGATATTTCAAACTTCATTATATTTGTTATGATCTGTAATCATGATCACAACTCACTGAAAGCTGATGATGGTTAGCATTTTTCAGCAGTAAAGTAGTTTTTAATGTTTATTTATTTATTTATTTTTGAGAGAGAGAGAGAGAGAGAGAGAGAGAGAGAGAGAGAGGGCAGGGGAGGGACAGAGAGAGAGGGAGGGAGAGAATCCCAAGCAGGCTCTGTGCTATGAGCACAGAGCCCGACTTGGGGCTCAAACTCACCAACCATGAGATCGTGACCTGTGCCAAAGTTGGACACTTAAATGACTGAGCCACCCAGGTGCCCCATCAATAAAATACTTTTATGTTTTCAACAAAGTATTTTTAAACTAAGATACATGCTTTTTTTAAAAAGATATAATGCCATTGCAAACTTAATAGACTACTTAATAGACTATGATGTAAATATAACTTTTATGTGTACTGGGAAACCAAAAAATTTATTTGACTCACTTTACTGTGATATTCACTTTACTGCAGTGGTCTGGAACTGAACCCACAATATCTCCAAGGCATGCCTGTATTATTCTCTAAGTATCTTTTGCATATGAGGCTATCTTTAGTGCTATCCCCACTTTCATTTCTAGTAATCATAATTTGATTTTTTTTTTTTTAAGATTTTAGCTCCAAGTAATCTCTACACCGAACCTGGGGCTCAGACTTACAACCCCATGATCAAGAGTTGCATGCATGTTCTACTGACTGAGCCAGCCAGGCACCAGTTTTCCTTCTCTGGTTCTGACTTGTCAGTCTTGCTACATGCTTATCAACTTTATCGATTTTTTCAGAGAACTAGCTTTTCTTTTGAGTTTCTTTATTGTTTTTGTGTTGTTTGATTTTTATTCTTTTATTATTTCCTCACTTCTTTTTCCTTTGGCTTTATTTGGCTCATTTTCTAGTTCCTTGAAGTGGAAGCTTAGATTATGCTTCCATTCTTTTCAAAATACCATTCAGTGTTTCCAGAATACTCCTTGGTTCCTTGAAAAACAGTTTATCCATCAAAACTCAGCTCAGACGTCACTTTCGAGGCAGAATAGCCTTTCCTCCTCACGCCACATAAACCCCCAAACTTGTGATTAATGAAAATCTGAAACTAAAGGGAGAACTACAGGATTTAAATGATGCTGGGAGAAAAGTTCTCAAGAACCTGACCCCTTTCCAACCTGCAGTCAAATGGGGTCATAAAAATGCCAACTCACATGCGTAGGCTTAAGTTTACAAGGTTATTTTGGGTTTCCCAGTGGCAGAACACGAATTATCATCCTTATTTAAGTGTTGGGGCAACTCAAGCAGAGAATAGCTCTAGGTTCCCAATGCAGGTCTAACTCCTTTTTGAAGAGAACTCTCCAGAAACGATACCAATCTGAGCAGAGGAAACCCCTCCCTACTGCCATCGGGAGCCAGGAACCCGCAGGCGCTGCCTCGCCCTGCCCACCAGGGGGTGCACGTCCCTGCTGGGGGCGGGAGTGGGGGTGGACAGAGGACGATGAACTGGCGGGCAAAGGTTGAGAAGTGTGGGTCGGTCAGCATGCTCCGGGGGAGCCGTGAAGGCTGGGCCTACGTCTCGTAGCTTGGGTCTCCAAGGGCTGACTTTAGGGTCAGCCCTTGCAAGTGATAGGGGAAAGGGACAGGTCCCCGTGATCTACTGGGGAGTCCAGAGGTGGCTTTTTCTGCCCGGGGCCCGACCTCGCCACTCAATCCCCTACTCAAGTCTTTGGGCAGCAGGGGCCTTGGGCGGGAGTCAGTTCTGCCAACTCTGCCGCGCCTCCTCTGACCAGAGAAACCGCGATGAACGCGGGAGTCCAGACTTGCCTTCAGTCCCCTTCAGGTTCTCTTGAACTCCCAGCCCTTTTTTGGTCTTTGGCAGTCCCCTACCCCAAATCCTCCACGTCCTTAGAACAGCCTCCTGTCTCCCCTCTAAGACCCCGTTCGTGGGCCAGGAACTTGGACTGGCTTAGGAAAGCTGACTCTCTCGGGGTTTGACTTAATACATGCCCCACGCATCCGCGCCCAGCTTGCGTGGCGTACACGTGGTAGAGCCCGTCTCTCAGATCTCTCGCGTTACTTAAACACGTCGCGCGGTTGCGCGAGCGCCCGAGGGGGCGGGGAGAACGGAGGCCGGGAAAGCGATTCGTGGGGCACGCGGGCCGGGCCTCGGGGGGCGGGGCGCGCGTGCGCACTTGGCAGCCCTTTCAGGAGCCGGGAGCCGCCAGGGTGCCTGCGATCTCGCGATCCTGTTACGCGCGGCTTTCCTTCTCGTCCTGGGGCTTGTGGGTCGCGGGCCGCGCCCTCAGCCCGGGCGGGTCGACGCAAACTTGAGTGGTTCGGCCGGGAGTGGGCCGCGTGCTCGGGGAGAGCACTGTGGACTGGAGAGTGTAGGCGCGGGGGAAGGGGGCTGTGGAGGGACCTGAGGGTGGGGGAGATGTCCTGGATGAATAGGAACTGGGGGTGAGGGAGATACGCAAGTCCGAAGTGAGTGGGAGGGGACTGAGGCTGGAAGGGAAAAGGGGCGTTGAGTGCGCCCCCTCCCGTCTGCACCCTTTGGGCTGGAAACGGGGTAGGAAAGAAAGCGAAAGCGAAGTCGCTTGTCACCTCTCTCTGATCTCCCTCCCCGCGTCAGGGCGCACAGCATGGCGGAAAATCGAGAGCCCCGCGGGGCCGTCGAGGCTGAGCTGGACCCGGTGGAGTATACCCTTCGGAAGCGGCTCCCCCACCGCCTGCCCCGGAGACCCAATGACATTTACGTCAACATGAAGACTGACTTTAAAGCCCAGCTGGCCCGCTGCCAAAAGCTTCTGGACGGAGGGGCTCGGGGTCAGAACTCATGCAGTGAGATCTACATTCATGGCTTGGGCCTGGCCATCAACCGTGCCATCAACATTGCTCTACAGCTTCAGGCGGGCAGCTTCGGGTCCTTGCAGGTGGCTGCCAATACCTCCACCGTGGAGCTCGTCGATGAACTGGAACCAGAGACTGATACCCGAGAGCCGCTGACCCGCATCCGCAACAACTCGGCCATCCACATCCGTGTTTTCAGGGTTACACCCAAGTAATCCAAATGAGGACGGCGTTGTCCACCTACCCCCAGGTAGCTAGGCTCAGACGTGGCTCTCCTTGTACTGAATGTGGCCATGGACCTCCTACCAGAGCCACGTAAGAGAAAGCCTGTTTCCCTTACAGCCCAGAGGACTCTGAACTGAGGGAAAGAGTATTGTCTCTTGTTGGGCCCAAGCCGCGGGTCTTACCGTCTTTGTGGTCTGTAAGCTTTGTCATCGACAATAAAAAATATCAAGTTGTGTTAGTATGCAGCTACCCCACTGCGGCTGGCTCTCCCCTGTGTAAATTCTGTGTGTGCCTGGAAAGGGAGAGTAGGAAACTTTACAAGTATTTAGGTACAGGAGGGGACCCCAAGTGTTTTCTGCCTTTAGAGAGCGTAGATAGTATTACAGACTGTGTAAGAAAACAAACTGTAGTGCAATGCAAAAACCGGAGAATCCCAGTGTTTGCTTTAACATTTTGTGTACTCTCAGAGGAAGGCCGAGGGATGAGGTGTTCCATCTTGCCTGCTTAAAGTGCAGCAGGATGGTTGTACACTC
Organism: Panthera pardus; assembly: GCF_024362965.1. Lineage (NCBI taxonomy): Eukaryota > Metazoa > Chordata > Mammalia > Carnivora > Felidae > Panthera > Panthera pardus. Next base: position 8,714,034 of record NW_026526969.1, on the reverse strand, counting down.
ACGAAGCATCGGGCTTTCTGGTGGCGGTCCCCGAGACAAGAAAGGTGAGAATTTAAGGATGAAGGGAGCAAACAAAAACCGTGGGCCTCCCCTGTGTCAGACTCTATGATAGGGACTGTTTCATTGGATTCCCAGTCCTGCGGGGCCCAGGTGGTTCCAAGCAGTTGTGGTCCAGAGCCCTTTAGACCCTTCTTGACGAGCTGCTCCAGTGGGAAAGGAGAGCTTCCTCCCTGAATTACTGGGCACACAGGTAATCAGTAATTTTTGTTTGGGTATTTGTAAGAGGATCTGATTTCTCATGTTTATCAAGCTGGAGTCCCTGAAAGCAATGTTTATCAAAGTGGGTGGTGATCCATTTGTGGGTCTTGAAATCAATTTACTGGGTCAGAGCCATTTAGAAAGTTTTTTTTTTTTCTTTTTCTATTAAAAAAAGCCACTGAACCGGTGATGTTTTGTTAGTGCCTTTCCAGTTAGGGGTAGGTGTAGAGTTACACATGTGCTACTTATGATAGAAATTGTGTTTTTTACCATCGATCGAAGTCACAGGAGTTGGAAAGCCTCTGACTTAAAAGTAACAGAGGTTTTACTCTAATTTGCCTGAAGGCAGTTTGGTTTGGGGTTCTGAAAATAAGGCTTCTCATTTCTCAAAAACCCTCCCTCTGGCCTGGATATTCCTGTTGAGGGACTTTGATGCCAGGTCATTGACTGCCAGCAACTCGGGCAAGGGGACTCCTTACCAGACCAGTGCTTCATTCCAACAAACGTGCTGAGTGCCTACTGTGAGCCAAAGCCTGGGTTGGGCCCTGGGATACAAAATCAGTACAAAAACCCCTGCCTTCAAGGAGCTCCTCATTTAACTGGGAAGGTAGATACACAAATTTGTGAATGAGTGAGAAGGTGAGTTATGTAAGATGTAAGAGTAGCCATGAGTTGGGAATGTAGAGAATGAAATGGCTAGCTTCCTGCTGGAGTCTAAAATGGTTTTACTGTTGACTTGGGTATTGAAGGATGAATAGGAGTTTGCCAGGCAAAAGAGAGGAGAGGACAGACATCTCTGGCAGGGGGGTCAGCATGCACAAAGGGGAGTCGTGAATAGGCAGCGTGTATCGTGGGACTCAGGGTGGCGAGAAAGCAGGGGGCGCTGGGGAGACTTAAGGGAGACAAGACCAGAGACATTTCTTTCAGGTCCCCCACCCCCACCCCACTCCATAGCCACCTACCTTGTCCCCCTATCAGCCTTGACTGCAAGGCTCCCTTGCCCTGGAGCCCCCCAGGAGCAGAATAGGGAGCTTGCTGGAACTATGTGTCTCTCTGCACGTATGTGTTCTCATCTCTCTGTGCTCCTGGCCCAGGCCCAGCTGAGGTGGTGGCAAGCAGCCCTTTTGCATTTGGTTTGTTTTGGCAGCTACCTCTCCCAGCCTATTTGTTGTTTCTACTCCAAGTCCTCTCACTGCTTGCCAATGGGGCTTCCCTCAGTGGCAGGTCTGCAGAAACAGCTCCTGGACATTGCTGCTGAAGGAAGAGTGGGTCCTGGAGCGTGCCCTTTAGTGTGTGGGGAGGTAGGGGGTGTGGGGGAGGCTCCTGCATCTGCTAGAGTCCACGCACCGTGGGCAGGGCAGGGCACTCCAGATCCCTCCTGTAGGGAGGCCAACCAAGACCTCTTTTCCTCTTCCTTCTGTTGACTGAAGCACCTTCCATCAGAGTTTGGGAAAAGGGAAGGGGGTGGGGCAGAAGGTGTGTCCCAATGGGGTTCCCCTCCCTTCTTTTTACTCAACAGCTGCAGAGGCCACCAGGCATTCAAAATGACCTCTTACTTCAAAAGCAGATCCCCAGAGGCCAGAATTGAAATGCCTTATTTTGGAGGAGGGTGTAGACATTTGCTCATCACCCATAGCATTATTGAGCAGTCACTAGTTGCAGGGATCTGTTAAGCATCCCGCCTCCCAGAGAGGGTGAAACTGGTCCTATAAAGTCAATAGGGAGTGAGACAGATTTAAAAAGACAAATAATTGGCATAGTGCTGGGAGCCGTCCCTGGCATTTAGTACAGGCTCCACAAGTCAGAAAAGCTACTATTGTTAATGTGAGCCATTTTGCAAAGAAATGGTGTTGGGCCTCTCTGTGGGAATAGGGAGGGGGGTGGAAAGGGGATTTGTGTGTTTGATTTACAAGGCCGGGTTACTAGTTCTGTTGGCTTTTACATTTGTGGCTTGCCTGGGAGAGAAGAAGACAGGCCCTAAGGACACATGAACTGGTTTGGACTGGGTGATGATCCTCCTGGGGAGGTCCTCATACTCAGGATGGGCTGAGTGCAGGGTGCTTGGTCAGGAGTTGGGGGAAGAATGGCGTGTTCCTTAAACCCACGAACCTCTAGAGAAGTTGGTTGAAAAGTCTGTGATGAACGTAGTTTCTCAGGGAGCAGAGGTCCAATTGCACCAGGGTTTGGGGTGAGGCAAAGGTGATCCCACAAAGAAAGATGCCTGGATATGACCACTTAAGGCTCTGCCTTAATCGTTCATCTTTTTGTTAAAAATTTTTAATGTTTTTTAATTTATTCTTGAGAGGAAGAGAGAGACAGAGCATGAGTGGGGGAGGGGGAATAGAGAGAGGGAGACAGAATCTGAAGCAGGCTCCAGACTCCGAGCTGTCAGCACAGAGCCTAACGCGGGGCTCAAACTCATGACCTGAGCCAAAGTCAGACGCTTAACAGATTGAGCCACCCAGGCGCCCCTTAATGGTGTCATCTTTGACTTGAATGTTGAAGGACGACTAGAAGTTTGTCCGGCAAAAGAAATGCCATAATGGCATTGTGGGTGCTTTTTAACTCCTATGTTTTGGTTTAGCCATATTTTCTTTTTTTTTTTTTTTTTTAATTTTTTTTTCAACGTTTTTTATTTATTTTTGGGACAGAGAGAGACAGAGCATGAAGGGGGGAGGGGCAGAGAGAGAGGGAGACACAGAATCGGAAACAGGCTCCAGGCTCCGAGCCATCAGCCCAGAGCCTGACGCGGGGCTCGAACTCACGGACCGCGAGATCGTGACCTGGCTGAAGTCGGACGCTTAACCGACTGCGCCACCCAGGCGCCCCTAGCCATATTTTCTAATTTTCAGTGATCACATATCATTTTTGTAATAAGAGAACATTAATTGTTTACGAAGCGTGTTCCTTTGTTCTGTTCTCTAGGTGGGGTCATCAGGGGAGTTAGTGATCATACTGGTAAGATAACCTCAAGGAGAAGAAGTGATTTCATTGCCTGATCCAGTAACAAATAAATACCTAATGACTACATGGATGGATGTATAGAAGGACAGCTTGCCGTCCACTTTATAACAAGCCTCCGCTCTCTTGAGAAACATCAAATATCTTGCCACTGGAAGTCTGCAAGCAGAGGGTGGGCCTTCACTTTCATGGGACCTCCTAGGTCCTTTCCGGTTCAGAGTCAATGAATTTTGTTGGCTGCAAGAAAAATATACTTTCCCGAAAGTACTAAACTTATTTGCTGGCTCCTGAAATAAGACAGAAGCAGAGAGGCTCCCTTGTATACAGATCAAGGGATGCCTATGGGGTCGAGCAACAGGTTCTTGATATTTGTTGGTTCTCAGTGAACCGTGAACAGCTTGGGAGAATATCTGCTATATTTGGATGTGCAGGAGTATGTCTAAGGCTTCTATAAACTTCCCTTGAGGTCTCGGCCTATATTCTTCTAAGTAGAAAGCGCCTATAATACCGCCCAGTAGAGGTCATACCAAATCCTCAAAAAGTCCCCGAGCCGCACGTCAACAAAATGAAACGTCTGTACTCACAACCGAGCGCCTGCAAAGGCCTCACACGGGAGAAACAAACTACTCGTGTTGACATTACCAGGCATGTTTTGCTTCAGTTAGGATTTTCTAGTCTTATTTTTGGACAGGAACATTACTCTGGTCAACTTAGCAGCTCTGTCTTCTGATTACAGGTTGGGAGATACAGGAGGGGGCTTAGGAATATTCAGCAATACTAGTGAGCGACAGATCCTAGGATTCGCCAGACGCTTTCCACGGAAACCGAACCGGGGTCGTTCTGGAGCTTGAGGCGGAGGCATTGGTGCCCTGGGAGCCCACCTTCAAGGACTCAAACATTTGGGGGATTCAGGAGACAAGTGTTCAAGAAAGGTGGCCCATCATGTTTCAGGGCTTGTCTAGGGTGAGCCCAAAGGCCTCATTCAGTTCAAGATCCTTAGGGTTTCTCTGGGCCCCCCTAGGAGGAGACCCACACCGACAGGGCAAGGAATCCCCGGCTGACCCATTTGAGACATGTCTTGGTATCTGCCTCTTAACCCACCTGCAACTCCCACAGTGACTCTGTTTCGCTCGGTTGTGTTCAGGGGCAAGTTTCTCCAAGTGCCATCAGTATACACACCCAAAGATACCTCCATCCACAACCCACTATTCTCCATTCTCACGACGTCTTCCGGTGAATTGCTTGGCATAGCGGACACAACACCAGACACGAGGTGCCCTGAGCCTGTGCCCAGCGCCCCAGAGGGAACAGTGGAGGAAGTCTGGAGAATATGCTGGAGATTTGGTCTCTAGGCCTCCCAAGTGAGGACAAGTAGGAGGGACAATAAAGCAGAGATAGTGCAGTAGTAACAGCCGGCACTTATTGATTACCCCGCTCGAGGTGTTACATAATCTCACGAGAGCTCTGGCAAGCAATCACTATCATTTTCGCCGTCCGTAGACTCAGAGGTACAGTCACTGGTCCAAGTGGGCTGCTGGTAAGCGGCAGATCAGGCCACTAATCCGGGCTCCCTTGTTTCCAGGACAACCCCTGGAAGCCACTGGGCCACAGAGCTGCTTGTTGAGAGCAGAAACCTGGATGTCTGGTTCCACTGGCTATTTTATGGCCAAGAAAGCAACCCTTGCCTCAGTTTCCCCAAACTGACTTCGGACAGGACTTTCTCTGGTTCTCCAGCGGGGATCTGTTCTCCAGCATTCTTGCTCCCTTCCCAGCTCCCTAAGGGCCAGGAAGCCCTCCCCACCGCACCCTCCACAGTCCCTGGCCACCTCACTTCCCAGCACAGAACGTCTTCTGGGCCACTGGTTGAACTCTCCAGCCGAGCTGAGAAGCCACTGCTTGCAAAGAGGATGGAAGAGAAGCCCGGAGGCCCCCCTCTTCGTCCCCAACACGACTCCAGGCAGCTGGGGCTTCCTGCTGCCTTGGGGTCTGGGGCAGTTCAGGGGAACCGTAAATTTGCTTCTCCTTGGACTTTCAGTCTGGACTGGCTGCCAGGAAGGCTCCATGGAACAGAGCCCGCCTCCACCCCCGCCATCCTCCTTGTCACCCCGTCCCTTTTCAGATCCTGCCTCAGTGGCTGCTGCTCAGGAAGTGGATGTAGGCCTCACGGGCCCCTGCGATCCCAGAGCTAGGTTGTCCAGGCTGGCTCCAGCAAGCACTCGGAGGATGAGTGGCTCACCTCCCCACTCTAGGTCTCCCATTCTCTGGCAGAGGTGTCTGGAGTGGAGGGATTGCCTAATACCAGCCAGGCTTAACCGTAAAGAGGCAACATGCTGGGTGCCCGGGGGGTACCAAAGTGAGCCAGACCTGCCATACACTGTCCTTTGCTCTTTTTGGTGATCAAGTCACCCGTGCTGCGTGACTCCAGGGAGTACCATTCCCGGCAAGCCTGTGAGTGGCACCCTCTGCAGTTGTACAGTGCTCAATCTTGAAAGCTGTGCATGTTGGCCCAGCCAGTAAGAGGCCTAAGCCACATCCATAAATGATGGCAGTACAGAGGAAGGGGACAGCTTCCTGCTGGGGGATCAGGGAAGGCTTCATAGAGGAGCTTAAGGCTCGGGCTTGGGCTTTGAAGAATGATGTGGGGAGAGAGAGTGTGAGAAGGTGATCCAGGTGGAAAGCACAGAGTGAGCAAAAGGCAGGAAGCATCGGAGTTCATGTGATGGAAGGAGCAGGAATGAACAAAGTAGGAAAATAGGCTGGAAAGGTAGACACAGGGCAGAACACAGGCAGTCTTAGTTCTGAGGCAACTGGGAGCCATAGCAGGCTCCTGATCAGGGGAGTGACACAGGAGAGGCTGTTCAATGGGAAAGATAGTGGGGATTGACTGCAGAGGTTGGGGAGGAGACCCTTTGCAGTGGTCAGCGCCATACTAGGAGAGCACAGGGAGGCAGATGAAGGGGGCCCTGGCACGGGGCGGTGGGCATTGCAGGGGGGGAGCCCCGGGAAGCTTCCTGTTTTCTCTCTGCTCTTCAGGGTCCCCTGATGTCATGGGCAGATAGCTGGACCCTGCTGGGCAGTAGCCAAGAGCATTTGGGTTGAAGTTGGCCCCGAAGCACCCTCTGCCCTCTAGTAGGATTACCTCAGCTCAGGGGTTGGGTGTGGGGTGGACCAAGATCCTCTCCTGCACCTTCTCTCCCAAGCTGCCATCAGAGGGCTCTCTCCAAAAGCCCTAGAGGATGAGCCAGCACCGCCCCTGTCCAGCAGGCCCCAAAACCTAGAAGCTGGTCCTTCTGGCCCATCTCCCCTCCTTTCTTGAAGGCAGGGGTGTAGGCACCTCCGACAAGTTGCTACGAAGGAAGCAGCAGGTCCCACAGCCCGAAATCCTCCTCTCCTCCCTTTCCTCAGGCAGTGTCTACCCCCCCCCCCCCAATCTGTCCCTGGCCCCCTCTCCATGGTCAGGTCAGGGCAGTGACGCAGGAGTCGGGGGAATGAAGAGCAGAGGCTGGGGAGGGGCGAGGGGTCGGGACAGAACGCATGTGTGGACGTGTGTGGACGTGAGCGTGCGTGTGCTTGTCCCACAGCTGGGATTTAGGAGGGAAGCAGGACCGGGCTCCGAGGGCCAGGCGGGGCTGGGAGGCTGCCTGGGTGCTGAGAGGGAAATTGGCACCAGGGGCATAGCAGGGTGTGCAGACCGGGAGCCAGTACAGCAGGGTTGAGGAGGGACCCCAGAGCAGGCTGGAGGTGAGTGGAGGGCAGAGGGGCAGGATCTGAGCAAGTCAGACCCTCATTCCTTCCCACTGGAAGCAGGCCAGCCTCTGCTTCCCGGCCTCTCCTGGTCACCATTCTGAGCCCCTCTTTGATCTTGCTCTCTCTCCACTTTATGGTTCCCTCCCTCACCTCCATTGGACTTTATTCATGTCACCCTCTCAGCAAGGCTCTCCCGACTGCCCATCTAAAATTGCAGCCTCCCCGGTCACTCCTGGCCACTTCCATGTCTGTTCTCCTTGGTCCTTATTGCCACTGGAGAGCCTCTTTTTTTTTCTTTTCTTTTTTTTAAGTTTTATTTATTTTGAAAGAGAGAGAGTGCATGCACACATGCAATACGGGGGAGGCAGAGAGGGACTCACAAGCAGGCTCCGTGATACCAGCGCAGAGCCCAACACAGGGCTCAAACCCACCAACCGCGAGATTATGGCCGTAGCCGAAATCAAGAGCCAGATGCTCAACCAACCGAGCCACCCAGGTGCCCCGGAGATCCCCATGTTTGTGTTTGTCATCTGCCTTGCTGCCAGAACGTCAGCTCCACCAAGGCAGGCGTTCTTGTCCGTTTCATTCACTGCTCTATCCCCAGGTCCCTGGCCACAATTAGGTACTCATATATATTTCTTAGAGGAATAGTCATTTCTTGAATGAATGAATGAATGAATGTTTCCCATTCTTTTCTTTTTAAATGTTTGATTTATTTTTGAGACAGAGAGAGACAGAGCATGAGCAGGGGAGGGGCAGAGAGAGAAGGAAACACAGAATCTGAAGCAGGCTCCAGGCTCTGAGCTGTCAGCACAGAGCCCGACGCGGGGCTTGAACTCACAAACTGCAAGATGATGACCTGAGCCGAAGTCGGACGCTTAACCAACTGAGCCACCCAGGCGCCCCTTTCCCATTCTTTTCAAACAAAATCCAAATTCTTTAGAGTGGCATGCAAGGCCCTTCCCAACTTGACCCCTCCCAAACCAGCCCTCTGGCCTTGTGTCCACCTTTCCCTTCCACACCCTCCCCCCTGACATGCCTGACCATCCCGGATCTTCCTTCTTCCCTGCTGTACTAGCCTCTTCCCCCGCCTCACATCACTTCCCACGGAAATCCTACCCGCCCTTCGAGGCTGAGCTCAAGTCACCTCCTGCATCAAATCTTCCGTGATTCCCCCGGCTAACAGTGAGCTCTGCCTCTTTCAAACTTTTCCACCTAGGCTCCACACACTCCAGTCCTCACACACTGCCCTGTGTACCCATCTTATCTCTACGGTAAGCTACAAACTCCAGGAAGCGGGAGCAAGGTCTCAAACACATCTTTTTGTCTTGCAAAAGTCAGCTGACTTGACAAAAGAAGGCACCGATGGCTTGAATGAGATATCTTTAGTATCACAGAACTGGTAAGGATGTGAAGGAATATATATAACCACCTGTATTTGTAGGACTTTGGGACTGGGACTTTCATCAGCCCCATTTGATAGGTCAGGGCACTGAGGCCTTTCCAAGGTTTGAGAGACCAGCCAGCCTTGGACTCCGGCTCTAGACAGCTTGCCCGGATGCTTCCTAGAAGCCCCAAAGGCTGAGCTGCAAATCTGAAGAGCCATCATTCTGGGGGATAGCTCTATTTCAGAGTTCTTAAGAATTCTGCCACGCAGACTAACCTATATCACAGGTCAGAGACAAAAACAACAAAAAGGATGTCAAAGTGCATGGCCTGTCCTGCACAACATACCAGGTGCCCGAAAGTTCCATTTCTGGGTTTTCAGAGTCCTGGAAAGTGATGAGTGGGGAGAGAAGACCCCCAGAGTTCTTGCTTCGTGTGCCCCCATAAAATTCCAGACCACGAACAAATACTGGCTTCTAGAAGTAGCGGGATTGTGAGAGGAAGGCAACTCGCCTCTGCCAGCACCTTCCCGGCCTCCAGACCCAGCTGCCTCGCAGGAACCGGCACCCCCAACTCTGAACCCCCCCCACCTTGGCCCGAGAACGGGACGCCCCCCTCCCCCACCCCCAGGGAGCGTCGGAGGCCCCCAGCCTTTCCCAGAATGGCACCCCTCCCGCGGGTGCGCACCCAGCGGCACCTCCCAGAACCCGGGCTCGGACGCGCAGACCGGTGCCCCGCTCCGCGCCTGCGGCCGCTGTGCTCCCGCCCCGGCGAACCCCCGACCCAGGCGTCCTGCCCCGGTCTGACCCCTCTGGCCCCTACCTCCGGCGACCCCTCACGCACACAGCCTGCCCCCCACCCCCACACACGCACGCACACATGCTGATAACAGCCCCGACCCCCGGCCGAGCCGCAGTCCCCGGGCCAACCCCGACCGGTCGCCGCGCGCCAGTCCTCGCGGACCGTGGCCAGCAGTCCTGCGCTCGCTGTGCGCGACCCCGGCTCGGCGGCCCCCGGACGGTGGCCCCTTCCTTCAGGGCGTGAGACCGGCCCTGCCCCGCCGCGCTTCCCGGGATGAGGGCTCCCGGCAAGGGCGCCGGCCGAGCCCCTGGTCGCTGAGGGGCCGGGGGAGGCGCGGAGATGGGGTCGTGCGGTGAGTACCCGCCGGCTGGAGGAGCCCCCGCCCGCCTGGGCCCCTGTTTGAGCAGGAATTTACCGCTGGGGCGAGTGGCCCCGAGGTGGCCGGGTTCAAGGACCGACAACTTGCCAAGGACCCCGGAAGGGCAAGGGGGGTGGGGCAGCCTCCACGTGCCGGCAGGGTTCCCGGAGCCGCCGGGAAAAGGTGAAATCTGACCCGGGCACGGGGACGCGATTTGCGGGTTCGGGGGGAAGAGGGGCGGCTCCGTGCGTGGGGAGGAAGCTGATACCTGGGTCTTGGAGCAATCCCCGGGATCTGCGAGAGGGGAAGCCTCTGTCACACCGGGATTGAAGTTTGCCCGGGAGAAGGGGATGCCGGTAGTTTGGGGGGTGGGGTGTGCTCACCGCGGCGGCGGCGGGGATTGAATGAAGGCCAAGGAGGCAGAACCCGAGCGCTGGGAAGGTTCGGGGTGGGAGCGACAAGCTGGGGGCAGAGGAACGGGATGTGTGAACCTGCTCCTCCAAACACACTCAGCCTGGCACTCTTTTCTAGAATGTCCTGCCCTGCTGCTTCTGCTATCTTTGCTGCTGCTTCCCCTGGGCCTCCCAGTCCTGGGCGCCCCCCCTCGCCTCATCTGTGACAGCCGAGTCCTGGAGAGGTACATTCTGGAGGCCAGGGAGGCCGAAAATGTCACGGTGAGGCCCCCTCCACAAAACATTCCACAGAACTCACTCTCAGGAGTCCTGGGGGGGGGGGGGGTCCTCCAAGATCCAGGAAGCTGAGCCCCTTCCTGGCATTTGGCTCAGGGAGGTGGGAAGCCAGAACCCCCAGTAGCAATGATAAAAGTGGTACCCCCAATGCATACCTGGAAGCTAGGTAAGGGGCAGTGGTGGAGGGGAGCCCTCGGGGAGCCTGACTCGGGGTCATGCATTTCAGATGGGCTGTGCTGAAGGCTGCAGCTTCAGTGAGAATATCACTGTCCCAGACACCAAGGTCAACTTCTATACCTGGAAGAGGATGGACGTGAGTTTATGTTTTCCTTCTTCTTGGGGAGTCTCATTTTGGGAACCTGTTGGGGTGGGAGGGAGAATGATAGAAGGAGGTGAGGGCTGAATGCAGTATGTCCATTCATTTATTCCTTTCTTCATTCATTCATTCATTCATTCATTCAACAAAACTGATTCCATGGCTTCATTTGCTCAGCTTGGTGCTTGGGGTTGCTGAGACGGAGGGGCTGGCTTGGGCTGCTGACTCCAAGTGTCCACTCCCTTTAGGTCGGGCAGCAGGCTGTGGAAGTCTGGCAGGGCCTCGCCCTGCTCTCAGAAGCCATCCTGCGGGGCCAGGCCCTGCTGGCCAACTCCTCCCAGCCATCTGAGACCCTGCAGCTGCATGTGGATAAAGCCGTCAGCAGCCTGCGCAGCCTCACCTCCCTGCTTCGGGCACTGGGAGCCCAGGTGCGTAGGTGGGGGGGCCTCACTTCTCTCTGCCCTTTCTGTAAAATGGGAGAAGGACCCCTGCCAAGAAATACTGAGGCTCTCATCCCCCTCCCGATTCTAGCCTGAATCCCATCTCCCTCCAGGGGCCCCGGCACTGCGGTAACCTTCTGTTCTCTCCTTGGCAGAAGGAAGCCACCTCCCTTCCAGAGGCAACCTCTGCTGCTCCACTCCGAACATTCACTGTCGATACTTTGTGCAAACTTTTCCGAATCTACTCCAACTTCCTGCGGGGAAAGCTGACGCTGTACACAGGGGAGGCCTGCCGAAGAGGAGACAGGTGACCAGGTGCTCCCACCCCGGGCATGTCCACCACCTCACTTACCACCACTGCCTGTGCCACGCCCTCTGCACCACCACTCCTGACCCCTGTCGGGGGTGATCAGCTCAGCACCAGCCTGTCCCACGGACACTCCACGGCCAGTGGTGACATCGCAAGGGCCAGAGGAACTGTCCAGAGCGCAACTCAGATCTAAGGATGTCACAGGGCCAGCCTGAGGCCCCAAAGCAGGAGGAATTTGGAGGAAATCAGCTTAAACTTGGGGATGGAGCCTTGCTGGGGAGAAACCGAAACTCATCTTGGTGCCCTGCCGAACCGCGATGCCGGGACAAGGTGGAGGGCCGATGCCTCTTCGTGCACCCATCAGGCAGGGATAGGAGGGACCGGAGAATTTAGGTGGCGAGCCATGAATTCTCCAGGTCTCATGGGCACTCCCATGATAGTAAGAGCCCGCCGGATGAAGGGTGGTGGGAGCCAGGGAGATGGGATGGGGGCTGGCCCCTGGCTCCCAGTGGGTCCACATCTTGTGTATTTTTCAATCTCACCGGCAAGAACTGAAACCACAACATGGCTCTTGGCTTTTCTGTTTTCCCCTGGAGCACCCCACTTCCCTGGCCCTGCTCCCACCCTGGCAGCAGGCAGCAGTCCTGGGAAACTAGAGCTGGAGGGGGTCAGGCCCTACGTGCTGCCTCGCATGGCCTGTCTGACCTCTTGACCCCACTGGGCCTGAGGCCACAAGCTCTGCCCACGCTGGTCAATAAGGTGGCTCCATTCAAGGCTATTCCTCAGTAGGCAGCTGGCAACTCTCTTTAGTGAGTTACAGCCGCCATCAAGGAAACAGGAGCCAGGAGGAAGAGACCCTTTGGTGGCTGGGGACAGCTCCCAGTCCTGTATACTAGACCCTTATTATTTCTCACTTCTTCTCTGTGGTGCCTTTGGCTAAAGCCACATTCCCAGAATCCGCCTTTGCCACCTCTAAATCCCGCTGCCCTCTTTCCTTGCCGGCGATGGTCACTATTAATGCTCTACCCTGTAACTCACAGAAGGAGCCACCTTCCCCGACAAGGGTCTCACTGAGCATGGCTCTTCCAGGTGGTTCCCTTACTCGACTTCATTTGATTCCTTGCACAACTCTATGAGAAAGTGTCCACTGTCATTCCCATTGAACAGATGAAGAAATAAAGTCACTGCCAAGGTCAAGACAACAGGAACCCCCAATTCCCCCAGCACTGACCCCTTCCCTCTCTGCTTGTTCCTTCCGCAGAATCCCTACCTGCTCCCTGCTTCCCCGGGATATGGGACACAGAACAAACGGCCTCCACTCTCCATCCCTACGTCTAATTTTACTCATTACTCTGACAATCAACTTCAAACTCCTTCCCAGACATAATGCTTCCGCTGTAAAGTACCGCCCAGGAGAGACCAGTGCAGACAGCAAAAGATGACACAAAACTGCCTCAGGATCCAGATCCCGGCCATTAACATATATGGGAGGATCAGTCTCTCTGTTTCTATCACAAAACAGAGAAGTCAGGCTGCGCCCCTGAAAATATGCAAAAGAGAGAGAAGTTTTGCAATCTGCAGCAGGAAAAATTAGGGGTAGGTTGCAGGCTTGGAGGGTATTTATGAAGTATAGGAGCGTGATGGGGGCAGGGGTGGGAGGAATCCACAGAGGGGTGGATCCAAAGGAGAATTTTCACCTGGCCAATCCAGCTCCTGGGGTACAGTGCCCTCTTCAGGCCCCACTAGGAAATGCTAAACAAATTGGCCTGCAAAAGAACCCTTAAGGCTCCGATCTTGGCACATTTCAATAGAAGTTTGTATTGCGGTTTCCACAGATGGCATCTGGTTCTCGCCCCACTGCTATGAATCAGGAAGGGAGGAATCTTTCTCTCTGGCAGAACTGAAGTCAAGAGGGTTGTCCTGAAATCCAAGGAATGCAGCTAATAATGGCAGCTGGGACCTGAACACAAGGTTGAGGACTCAACCCCTAAGCACATCTTAGCCTGATGTGGTACCTAGCTAGTTAAGGGACCCCAACTATATGACCTGGGCCAGTATGTTAAAACATTCTAAACATATGGGGCGCCTGAGTGGCTCAGTTGGTTAAGTATCTGACGTTGGCTCAGGTCTTGATCTCATGGCTCGTGAGTTCAAGGCTTGCGTCGGCCTCTGTGCTGACAGCTTGGAGCCTGGAGCTTCCTTCAGATTGTGTCTCTTTCTCCTTTTCTCTCTCTGCCCCTCCCCCACTAGCACTCTGTCTGTCTGCCTCTCTGTCTCTCTCTCTCTCAAAAATAAAAAAACTTTAAAAAAAACCCCACATAACTCATTTATTCCACACTTAACGGAGTACCTACTGGGTACCAGCTTCTGTGCTGAGTGCTTAGAAAAACATGAAATGATTATCTGCGCCACTCACAGCCCAGGTGTCCCCCGAGAAAGCGGGCATTCCCCACTGGAGACAAAAAGACAGGAGCTCATAAATGTGGACAGAGCCGGCTTTGTAGGTGACTGTATGGACAGGCCCCGATGGGAAGGACCTGGTGAAGGCTCAAGTCCCTGCGAAGCGACATAGATACCCAAGGAGGGAGGGTGTCTCCAGATTCCAGATGTTTTTCAGGCACAGGCAGGGAGTGTGAACTCTCTTCTGTACTATTATGATGATGATTCACAACTTATTAAACTCTGGCACCGGCATGACCTGCTGTGATTCTCACCACCAATCCACGAAACAGGAAGACCTTCAGTATCATCCCCGTTTGCCGGATGGGGAGAATAAAACTTCAGTCCCACCAGGTAAACGACAGCCAGCCAGCTCCTCTGACTTCCTGGCAGGACAGGAGCCGGCACAGCCCAGTTCTGAGTCAGCCGGTTACATAATTGTTTAATGGCACTGCCTTGTGTTTGTAGAGTGCTTTGCGATTTACAAGGTGCTTTCTCGGGGCATTTTCTTATTTGCTCTCCTAACCGAGAGAGGAAGGCAGAGATGGTAGAGGATCTCCATTTTGCAGAGGAAGAAACCAAGGTTCAGAGAGATTATGGGCCGTGCCCAGGCCGTAAGACACTGAGAGGAAGATAAGGACCAGGATCCAGGTTCTCTGACCCTGGTTCCCTCTTCTGCCCCAAGCGGGGACCACGGGGAAAGGAGCGTAGAGGGAGTAGCTGGAGGAGAGAGAGCACTTCTGGGTCAATGAGGCTTTAGGCCCATCCATCTCTCACTCCCTGCTCCATCAACTCCTCCCTGCTCCATCCCCTGCCTGGGGTTCCTCCTTCCTCCCTAGATGGGCAGAAGTTACCTCCCACCCTTCCCAGACCCAAGTCTCCAGCACTGGAGGCCAACTCAGTCGCCTCCAGCAGCCGGAGACCCCACCTTGACTGCCACCTATTGGCCCAAACCTTCTCCCTGGGCCTGAGCATCAGGCTGACCAAATGCACCTGCCTGACCCCAGCTCACAGGTCACCTAAGATGTTCCTGGAACTGCTCAGAATCCTCTTCTCACCAAAGAAGACAAGTGTTGCTGGAGTTGAGTTGGCAACATTAGACATTGCAACCTAAGCTGAATGTTAACTACGTTTTTTGTTTGTTTTTTTTTTCTCTAGCTGGTCAAGGTTAATTCCTCTAAAATTCCATCATAAAACTGACATTATGAAAGATTACTGGCAACAGAAAAGCAGGCAGGAGTATGGTTTCCCAACTTATATAAGTCATGCCCAAATGTCCATGAACTCTCTCTTCTTGATTTTAAAAATTGATTAGGAAAAAAATTACATGACCCACACACAATTCCTGCTTTAAAACAAAACAAAACAAAACAAAACAAAATTTAGCCGTGCTAGTCTCTCCATTTTACAGAAGCACACACTAAAGACCAGAGAGGGTGAGTAAAGTGTCCAAAAAAACACAGTGAAGCCAAGACCGGCTTTACTTCTCTGGAGTGGTCCCCAGGGTTTCCACATACCAGGGTCTCTCATACCTATCCCTGCAGCTGCTAGGCTGGTCAAGCCACAAGCCCTCTGGGTC
Source organism: Panthera pardus (assembly GCF_024362965.1). Lineage (NCBI taxonomy): Eukaryota > Metazoa > Chordata > Mammalia > Carnivora > Felidae > Panthera > Panthera pardus. Next base: position 8,698,750 of record NW_026526969.1, on the reverse strand, counting down.
TTTGTGCACTCGTGACTCCCCAAAATGCAGAGCCTGGGGGCTCCCTCCCACATCGCCAGCCCTTCCTGTCCTGACTTGTGAACCAACCCCCACCCCCGGACAGGTTGGAAGCTGAGATTGTCCAGCTCTGTGGCGCCAAAGAGAGGTCAGCAAAAGCAGCCCTCGGAGGACTTATTGCCCAACCAGGAGGGGCTGTGGATCAATTGACTTCTGTTGCTCTTCCCCGGGTTAACCATTTCCTGGCGCTGTCCCTCTCTCGACTGCTCTCCTAACCTGGTATGGAGAAAGGGTAGATCAGCGTTTGGGCCGGGCATCCATTACATCCCCCACTTTGATGAAAAGGGGCAGAGGATTGCTCTCTCCCCAGATCGGACCCCTACACAGTCCCTTTGGGCTCACGTGGGCAGGAATCCCCAGGACTGTGAAGGGGGTTAGGACTTCCCTCTTTGATGTACCCCTGGGCATAGATTTTTTTTTTTAAAGTTTTTTTACAGTTTATTCATTTTGAGAGAGAGAGAGAGAGAGAGAGAGAGAGAGAACATGCTCATGAGTGGGGTAGGGGCAGAGAGAGAGGGAGAGAGAATCCCAAGCAGGCTCCTTGCTGTCCACACAGAGCCCAACGTGTGGCTCAATCCCACAACCATGAAATCATGACCTGAGCTGAAACCAAGAGTCAGATGCTCTACCGACTGAGCCGCGCTGGGCATGGATTTGATGATAGGGAATGGGGGGCTGCCAAGGTGAAGGGAGTGAAACTGAAGGCTTTTAGAAACACCTGGGTGTGGTGGGATATGGGAAATCTGGACGGGAGAGGCCAGCTCGCTGTTGACCGGCCCTCCAGCCTAGATACGGCTCCATATGCGCGGTGAGAGTCAACAGCCTTTTCAAAAGGGGCAAAACCACCCTTCCGCTGCAGTCTTATGTAGGACTGCCATTTATGAAACAGGTCAAAGCAGAGCTGCTGTGGCTGTGGCTGGGGTGGGGGTGGGGCCCTGACCTCTTCTGGATGTTCCCAACACAACGGTGGGAGTCTGCAGGCCACACTGTGGGCACCGTCGGAGCCATGCTCTTGGGCCGGACAGTGGACTTCATTTCCGAAGAGTTCAGTTTCAACACATGGAAAACGAGGACAATAATTGTGCAACAAAGAGGACACGAGGTGCGGTTAGATTAGCCCACAAGCACCGCTGTTCCTGGCTCCTGCAAAGTTCTCCCCACTCCTGCTGTCTCGATGTTACCGTCCAGCTGCACCACCATCCCTCGCCCTCCGCAGTCTCCCCTCCTGTCTCTCCAGCTCCAACCAGCCTCTCTTTGGTCCTTATCTGCCGAGGCTGCCACAGAAGCCTTTGGAGAATGTACGTGGGATCAAGTCACCCTGGTGGCTTAAAAACTTTTAGTGGCCCTTCAAAGCTATGGCATCCAAGGTCCTCCAAGCCAGGGACCCTGCCTCTCCGCGCCCCGCCCCGCCCCCCCCACACCATTCTTCAAAAAAGTGTCATGCTCCCTCTAAGCTTGGAACATTCTTCCTTCCTGGATGTGTCTTCCCATCTTGTCTGATTACCACCCCTTTGTGGTTTAGAAAGTCTCTAAACCTGTGTCGGCAAGGTTCCCTTCCCAGAGGTGGCTCATCCCTCCTGTTGCCTGCATTCTGGACTCTCCCGGCCTCTTTCATTTAATAACATACGCAGGATCCCTTTCCACTATCACAGCATACAGCTTTACCACCATTCTTTATGTTTTTCCTTAAGCCAGGAATAAACTTTAACAAAGTGTAATAACATCAATTAATATTTTTAAACTATTTTTTAATTGTGGTAACATACTCAACAAAAAATTTGTCATCTTAACCATTAAAATTCTTAAAAAAATTTTTTTTTGTTTTTTTAAAATTTATTTATCTCTGTACCCCACATAGGGCTTGAACTCACGACCCCAAGATCAAGAGTCTCACACTTTTCCAACCGAGTCAGCCAGGCAAACCTCTTCTTAACCATTTTTAAGTGTGCAGTTCAGTGGCATTAAGTACATTCGCGTTGTGACATCATCACCACTGGCCATCCACACAACCTTCACATCTTCCCTAGCTGAAATTCTGTCCCCATGAAACAAAAACTCCTTATTCCTGTCAACCACCATTCTATTTTCTGTCTCTATGAGTTTGACTACAGTAGGCATCTCCTATGAGCGGAATCATATGCTATTTGTCTTTCTGTGTCAGGCTTATTCCACTTAGCATAATGTCCTCAGTGTTGCAGCATGTGTCAGAACATCCTTCATTTTAAAGGCTGAACGAGGGGCGCTTGGGTGGCTCAGCCGGTTAAACATCCGACTCCGGCTCAGGTCATGATCTCGCAGTTTGCGAGTTCGAGCCCCGCGTTTGGCTCTATGCTGACAGTTGGGAGCCTAGAGCCTGCTTCAGATTCTGTGTCTCCCTCTCTCTGCCCCTCCCTTGTTCACACTGTCTCTCTCAAAAAATAAAAAAATTAAAAATCAACATTAAAAAAAAAGGCTGAATGGTATTGTATGTATGTGCCATAGTTTTTGGCTTTGTGGACTTTGGGTCGCCTTCACCTTTTGGCTATGGTGAATAATGCCACCATAAACATGGGTGACCAGGTTATCTATCTCTTCATCTTTGCTTTCAATTCTTTTGGGTATACAGCCAAAAGTGGAATTGCTGGGCCCTATGGTAATTCTATTTTTAACTTTTGGAGGAGTGCCATTCTTTTTAATATGTACATAATATTCCTCCATGTGAAAAATAGTCCTTGACTATGATCCAACCGCATCTCTGCTGGCAAACGTTTGGGTAATCTCGATTTTTTTTTTCCTACTCTAATCAGTGCCACAATTACCAACTTTAAGATGTGCCCAGCTTTGTGCAAAAAGGCATTTCTATTACTATTTTGTGCAAATAGGTATTTCTGGGGGAAGATGCTTGGAAAAGTAAGGCGGGGTCAAAGACGTGCATGTTAGGAAGTTTGAGAGTTTCAGATTACCTTTGAAGAAGTTTTCACCAACACAGAGTCTTAGCATCAATGTATTTGAGTGTGTCTACCCACATCCTGGCCAATGCCCAATGCCTTCAATCTCTTAAATGGTTGTCAATGTGACAGTTGTAGTTTTGATTAGCATTTTCCTTATCGCTAGTGAAGCAGGACATCTCCGATGTTTACTGGCTGGTGGTACGTCTTCCTCTGGGACTTGTCTTTTTCGATTCTTTGCCAGTAATGACCTGCCAGTCGTTTTTGCCATTTTTGCCAGCTATAGAATTTTAGATTTGAAATGATTTTCTGTTGGAATTCTGCAGACAATGTTCCACGGCCTCTTAGAACCCCTGGTTGCTATTGAAAAGCCTGATGCCATGGTGACTCCTGATCCTTAGTATGTGACCTGCTTCTCTCTATCTGAAAGTGGTTAGGGTCTTCTCTCCCCTCCTCCCCCAATACTCTGAAATCTCATGTCAGACCTTCCATGGGTGTCTTTGCACCCATCATAAGAGACCCCTTTTCATCAAGAGACTTGTAGCTCAGTCCTATGAAATCTTCTCGTGTGGTTTTTCCGAAGTCCTTTCTTTTCCTTTGGGCTTTCTGATTTGAACTCTTTGGTTGGATGCTAGACGTTCTGGACTGCTTCTCTAAGTCTTTCTCTTGGTCCTTCTCTCCTGCTCTCATCTCATTTCCTCTCACTGGATTTTAAATTTCCACCCTTTGTATTTTTCATTTCCCAGAGCGTTCTGGTGTTCTCTGTCTGGTTTTCATGGCATCCCTGGAAGGATGTCAAGAGAGGAGGGTCAGGGATAGATAAAGTAGCCTGGGCTCACTGTGCCTTCCCCTCTTCCCTAAGAGCCGCCTCTGAGGTCCCATATGGCTCCTCCAGTCTGGACTCTGGTGCTGCTGGTGGGGGCCGCCTGGGGCCAGGGTCACATGCCTGCCCCTGTCCGGTAAGCGGGGCTCAGGGGGTGATCTGGGGTGACTCTGGGGGAGAGTGGGGGGGCAAAAGGGTAACGATGAAGGGCACAGCCGTGGGGAGGAAGGGGATGATGAACAGGAACAGTGGGGAGAACCCCACGACCCAAGCGCCTAGAACTGAGGAGTGTGAGAAGCTCAGAGGACAGAGCCCAGATGTTAGAAAGAGCAAGGAGAGACGAGAGGAGAGGCTGGGCCTTCGGGAAACGGACCAAACCCAGGGCAAACCCAGCAGACAGGAGACTTCCGGTAGAGGCAGCAAGAAATGATAGATGGCTTGGTGTCCTGGAGCTTGTTTTGTGGGATTTGAGCAAGCCGAACTTGTGCATGGATGGCAAAGGGCTATTCTGTTTGGCCTACACCATCTGGGGAGGCACAGTGAGCGTCTGTGTGTTATTCCTAGGGCGAGGAGGCGCCATCCCTGTGTTATTCATCTGTATGTTCAGTGGCATGTAGCTAGGGCAGCATGGGACCCAGGGTCCCCGCTCTAAGGGGAGAACTTAGGCTTCAGCACAAGAGGACCTCAGCTCGAAGGAAGGGGTGTCCCCAGGTGTAAACGCGGAGGCACTGCTTGAGAACTGCCAGACACACGATCGGGTTCCTCCTCCAGGGAGGCTCCAACACACGTCACAGAGGCACGGAGGGAACCAGTGAGGCGCTCTGAGGAGAGACACTCATTATTTTATTTTATTTTTAGGAGACAGATGAGAATTTAACGTGAGGAGGTTGGGGGACTTCTTTTTTTTTTTTTTAATGTTTATTTTTTGAGAGAGAGAGCACAAGTTGGGGAGGGCCATAGAGAGAGAAGGAGACACAGAATCTGAAGCAGGCTCCAGGCTCTGAGCTGTCAGCACAGAGCCTGATGTGCAGCTCGAACCCACAAGCAGTGAGATCATGACTTGAGCCGAAGTCAGTCGCTCAACCGACTGAGCCACCCAAGCGCCCGGCCTTTCGAAAACCTTAAAGAAGACAAATATATGTTCGCCGCCTACACTTTGGTGCAGTATGAATACCAAGAAATCCTTCATGAAGAACCACTCAGAAAGCTCACGATCAATGAGGCTTATGATTCTTGATGATGACAAGTATTACTTTTCTTTTTCCTTCTCCAACCCCAAGGAAGGGGAAGCCTTCAGAATGGAAGCCAGTTGCCCGCAACTCTAGGGATAACTGTGAGTTGGAAACCAGCACCACTCAGACCTTTCTCCTTCCCCAGGGCAGGGTGGCCACCTCAAGGGCCCTCTGGGCTGGGCGATGGCATAAACACATAATGATGTGTGGAGGGCAGTCCTTGGATGAATAGAGGGTGGAGGGACCATGGAAGAGTGGAGTCTAAGCCCTACCTAGAAGATTCGTGTTCAGGTTAACAACAACAAAATGTATGCATCCAGACAAAGCCTGTCTGCCCAGATGAACCCACCCCCCGGGACCTCAGTGTGCGACCCCTGTCCTAGAAGTCCTTCTGCCCTGCCCCACCCCGCCCTGAATTTCTCCTACGAGATTCTTATTTCTCAGATTCTCTTTTCCAAATCTGTGCTCTGGACCCACATAGTGGCTGCCTTCTCTAAGCTAAGCAATCCTGCTAACCCCCGACCCCCAGTTTGGCTCTGGGGCTGGCCCTCTCCCCTCTCCTGGCCTCAGAGCGGCCCTTTCTTCCCAGCTGTTCTCACTCAGTGTGACTTTGAGGATAACTCCAACCCCCTCTGTGATTGGACCCAAGTGTCCACAGATGACGGGGACTGGACTCGAGCCAGTGGACCCTCCCCCATCGGCAGTACGGGTCCCCCCGGGGGCTACCCCAACGGAGGTAAGGAAGCCTAAGGTTTAAGGAGACAGCTAGGAGGTAGGCATGGGCAGACGCAGGTGCAGGGAGAAGGGAGGCAGCTGGAAGTAGACGCCTGGGCTCTGGGAAGGGGGTGGGAGGGCAGCCCTCAAGGCTGGGAGGGCCTCCTCATCATCCTGGGCTCTGCCTCCCGCAGAGGGTTACTACCTGCACATGGCATCAAGCACCTTCCACCGGGGCGGGGTGGCCCGCCTACGCAGCCCCCCCGTATGGGAGCAAGGCCCCCTCTGCGTGCACTTCGCCTACCACCTGTTTGGGCTCTCGTGGGGCGCCCAGCTCAAACTGCTGCTGCTCAGAGGCACCAAGAAGAAGCGTCCCAGTCTGCTCTGGAAACATACTAACACCCAGAACCCCTCCTGGATTCCCACCGCTGTCACCGTGCCTATGGGGCTTGCCCTGCCCAGTCGGGTGAGGGTGCGGCAGAGGGCAGAGTCTTGGGCCCTGGGGCGAATCTGGGTGGGTGGGGGCAGGAGGGGCCGGGCCAAGGAGGGGGCGCCGGGGCCGGGCCACCCGAATTCAGACAGGACAAGTGGGGGCCTGAGGCAAAGGAGCTTACAGGCTGCGTGGTCCCCTCCTTTCTCCCACAGGTGATGTTTGAAGGAGTGAGGGGCAGCACAGCTTACCTGGACATCGCTCTGGATGCCATCTCCATCCACAGGGGCTCCTGCAATCGGAGTGAGCCCCTGTCCCTCCTTCTCTCTCTGCCTCCACCATCCGCCCAGCTCTGGCTTCCCTCTACTTCCACACCTCACACCTTTGAATCCTGAAGCACCTACACCTAAGGAGAGGTTCCCTTTGAACACAGTTGTGGTAATAACTTTCCGAGAGTGACCAACCAAGTCCGGGTTGCCCTGAACTGTCCCCATTTTTGCACAGAAAGTCCTGCATCTCAGGAATGCCTCAGTCCCTGCGCAAAACTGGATGTCTGGTCACTCCAGCTGTTCCCCCAGACCCATCCCGAATCAGCCCTCTAAGCTGACATATAGAGATTCAAGGGGAGCAAACTCAAGTGAAGGAAAATTCCAGAAGCTGAGTCCAAGTAATTAACACTTACTGGGCACAGGATTGTACTAGTGGCTCTCCACAAATGATCTAAAGTGAGATAGGCGGGTGCTGTCGTTCCCAGTTATAGATGAGGAAACTGAGGCTTGGGCAGGTTCTGTAACATGTCCCAGGAATAAGCCGTTGAGGAGTGGAATTGTATCTGGCTCCAAAGCCCCCCGTGGCTCACAGTATTCTGACTCAGAATTGGGTCCCACAGTATTGGGACTCAGAATTCTGAGTATGCCCACACTGGGGCATACTTTTGAGAGCTGCATCCTTCTAGAACAAGCTAAATCCTCCCTCCCTCCCCACCCCGCTCTTTCTCCCCTCAGTCTGCATGATGCAAATGTGCAGCTTTGACATTCCAAATGATCTCTGTGGCTGGAGCTGGATCCCGACAGCCTCTGGGGCCAAGTGGGTCCAGAAGAAGGGGTCGTCCGGGGTGCTGAAAGTGGGGCCTGAGGACGATTTCTCTAGCCCTGGTGGTGAGTAATGAGCACACTTCCGTCCTTTGACTTTGTGGGCTTCTAGTGACCTCTGCAGGAGTTTACGATGTTTGCCTGACTACCGCACAGTAACTGCCATGGGATGTAAGCCCCAGCAACCTCAAACCTCGCTGAGCGCAAGTTACTCAGCAGAAAGCAAACTCCACACCCCAGCTTCCCCCACTGCCATCCCACAAACCCCACCGGGCAGACCCAACACAGCCTACTCCTCACCTCCCTTCCCTGGCACCATTCATTCATGCATTCTTCATTCATTCGTTCAACCATTCATTCAACAAGTACCTACTGAGCGCCTATGATGTGCCAGGTGCTGTTCCAGGCCCTTGAGATACATCAGCTTACAAAACAGACTAGGAGTGGCAGGGGGTGAGAGGAAGATGGTTCCTAAAACAAGAAATAAATTATACAGTTATAGCAGGACTATTGAAAAATGAAAGTCAAACAAAATGAGGGGATTGGGAGTGCAGGAGTTAAGGCGGGGGGGGGGTGTGAGTTTTAAACAAGGTGTCAGGGTAGGTCTCATTCAGGTCATATTTGAGCATAAAGTTGAAGCAAGTGAAGGAGTGACGGAGTGAACATATAGAGGGGAAGAACATTCTAAGCCGAGGGGCCAGCCATGCAAAGGTCCTGAGGTAGCAGTGAGCTAGGAGGTAGGGGAGGTGCTGAGATACAAGAGGCCACCTAGCAAGGATAGAGAAGAGGAGCTTAGAGCAGTCCTAGGCAGGGCTGATGACTTGGAGCCTTGAAGGCCATGGTCGGGACTGTGGCTTTGATTCTATGTGGATGTGGATGGGGAGCCTTTGCAGGATTTGGAACAGAGGAGTGACTAAATCTGCCTTATGTTTAAAAGGATCACCTGGGGTTTTTTGTTTTTGTTTTTGCGTTGAGAATACACTAAAGGGAACGGCCAAAGGCAGATGCAGAGAGGCCATTTAGAAAGCTTTTGCAATATGGCAACTGGGTGGCTCAGTCGATTAAATGTCCGACTTTGGCTCAGGTTGTGATCTCATGGTTCGTGAGTTCGAGCCCTATGTCGGGCTCTGTGCTGACAGCTCTGAGCCTGGAGTCTGTTTTGGATTCTCTGCCTCCCTCTCTCTCTGCCCCTCCCCCACTCACGCACGTGTGCGTGCTCTCTCTCTAAAATAAACATATACATATGTATATAGTTACAAGGCTTTTGTAATAAGCCAGGCAATATGTTTCCTCTTCCATTGCATCCATGTCTGTCCGTAGCTTCTTTCCCACCATCTCTCTCTGTGCTCTAGGCTGGGCTTTTCTTTTCACGGATGACCCCTCCCTCCCTTCCTTCCCCCTTTCTACTTTCTCCCCCACCCCCCTCCCTCCCTTCCTCCCTCCCTTCCTCCCTCCCTCCCTCCCTCCCTCCCTTCCTTCCTTCCTTCCTTCCTTCCTTCCTTCCTTCCTTCCTTCCCTGTGCCTCTCTGCTCCTTTTCTCTCGCCCACAGCAGCTACCTCTCTTCCTGTCTTCTCCACACAACGTGCCTCTCCAGTCCTCACAGAGCACACGCCACGCACGCCAAGCTGTGCAGGTCAAACATGAGAACCCCGCTCCCTGATTTCTTTTCTAAATTCTCTTCTTTGTTCTCTGGCCCCTTGCATTTCTCCATTCTCAATCCTCTCCCTTCATTTTTCTGTCCTTTTCCCCTCCGTCTGCCCCCAGCGCCCAGAAGCCCTTTCTGCTCACTCCAAATGCAAGATCTCCTTCCTCTGAGCTTTCTTGCTGTTCCTGCTGCCTCCGAGGTCCGCCTTCTAGAAAGACCCTGAGAACCTCCTCTCCCCTTCCCTTCCGAAGCCCTGGAGATCAGGGCAGGGCCAGCCCCATCTCCGCATCACCCCCGCCTCCCAGTATTAGCACCCCCAAGCCGAGCCTCAGTAGTTTCAGTAAATGTTGGTTGTTGTTTCCATTTTCTCTCTCCTCCTTTTTCCAGCTTGCTTCCTTCTATTTTTCCGTCTTTTCTTTTACTCCCACTTCTCCTTTCCACCAACCAGCTATCCCATTAGCGCCCTCCTGGCGTTTTCTTTCACCATTTACCACTTCCCTCCTTCCCCTTACCTCCTCCTTCCCTGATGTTTCCTCTCTTTTCTCTTCCCTCCCCTTCTGCCCTCTATTCGGTCTCCCCGAGGCCGCCTTTCCAGGCCTGGTGCGTGCGCGCTCACCAGGCAGGACCGCTCGGGAGTCAAGACGCAGCGCGCCTGCGCAGCCTAACTTTTTCCCCCGGCTACCAGTTGCGTCACGGAGCGAGGTCCAGGTTGATTGGCTGCTTGAACTGCCGGAGGGGGTGGGGTGGGAAGATGCCGGCTTCTAGGCGTCAGACCAGTCCTCTCTCACCAGTTTGTGTGAATCAGCTCTGTCCCGTGGGTCCAGAAAAGGAAGAGGATATGACCCTGGGGGACCTAAAGCGTCACAACCCAAAGGACAAGGTTCTGGCTGCTGCTTCTGAGAGGATGCTGCGTTTCATATGGTGGTGCCTGCGCCCTTACCCAGTCTTGCCAAGCATTTCTGGAAAGTTCGAAGGCCTCGGACAGATGGAGGCCCACCTCATCGCTGGCCGATCCCAGGCAGCTGTTGGGGCTTCCCAGGCCCGGGACCCCTGCGGTCACAGGGTCCTATCCCCCAATTTCAGCCGCCCCACCTAACTGGCCTTTTACTTTATAGGTGGCTTCTACATGCTCCTGGACCCCAAGAATGCAAAACCGCGGCAGAAATCTGTCCTCCTGAGCCCCCTGAGCCAGTCCTCTGGCTGTTTGAGCCTGTCCTTCCACTACATCCTCTATGGCCAGTCACCTGGTGCAGCCCTCGCCATCTATGCTTCTGTCTTGGGTGAGATTGGCATTTGCAGAATTTATGCTTATCTCGTCTCCCAGGGTTGAGTTGACAGGAAAATATGGGGCATCCCATATTTCTAGGGAAATCTAGGATATATGCAAGATTATTGTGTGGCGTAGAATTGGGGAGCTGGGAGAGTGCTGGCTTCTAGAAAAACAGATAAAAGTACCAGGAGAGTGAGAGAGAAGGATGTGCTTGCATTTGGGAGAAGGGGATACACTCCCAGTATTCCCTTAGCTACTCCTCTTTCTGAGTATGGGATTTTTTTTCCTAATTTAAAAATTGTTTATTTTTGAGAGACAGAGAGAGAGACAGAGCATGAGCAAGGGAGGGACAGAGAAAGAGGGAGACACAGAATGTGAAGCAGGCTCCGGGCTCTGAGCTGTCAGCACAGAGCTCGACGTGAGGCTCGAGCTCACAGACCGTGAGATCATGACCTGAGCTAAAGTCAGATGCTTAACCCACAGAGCTACCCAGGCGCCCCCTGAGTACAGGTTTGAGGTCATTTTCAGTCCCCTTAATAAGTCAATTCTCTCTCTGATTCCTTTCATTTGCAGGCAGCATCAGGAAACACACTCTCTTCTCAGGACAACCTGGACCCAATTGGCAGCCTGTTACTGTCAATTACACAGCCCAGGGACAAATTCAGGTACAGAGGAGCAAAGGTCAGGACCCCTTGCATAGGGTAGGCACTTCTGATATTGAAGTGGAGTGAGGGTCTGGGCGCTGGGAGTAGGGTGTCTGGGTTCCTGAATAGAGTAAAATTAGATGGTGGGGGGGTGGTTTGGGCATCTGGGCTCTTTTTTCACTCCCAGTCCCCTTTCTCTCTCTCTCTCTCTCTCTTCAGTTCACTGTGGTGGGTGTGTTTGGAGAGACCCCAGAGCCTGCTGTGGCAGTGGATGCGATCAGCATTGCTCCCTGTGGGGGTGAGAGCAAGGCCCTGGGAGGAGCAGGGCCTCCACCAGATCATCAAAACGGGCGGTGGGGGTGGGGGGGTGGGTGGGAGGGTAAGATTGGGGAGAAATAGAGGGCATGGCCCAAATTTCTCACATCTCCCATTTTGATCCCCTAGAGAGCTTTCCTCAGTGTGACTTTGACGATGATGCCCATCCCTTCTGTGACTGGGCCCAGGCATCAGAGGACGGTGGACACTGGACCCGGGGAAGTAAAAATATGCACATCCAGGGTACAGGCGCTTTTGGAGGTTCCCTTAATGGAGGTGAGGAGATTGAGGATCTCCCAAGCCAACGGATTACTGGGGAGTTGGCTGGTATGATTCCTGGGAGAAGATATTGTAGGTGGCGACGGTCAGCTGGCAGGTGTTTATTGGGAAGCCACCATGGGTCCGAGCTGGGGAGATGACAGAAATCGAACGGGTTGAAGATTCTCCTGCCTGTGGGGTCACTGAAACCGCCAGAAAATCCAGGCAACTCACTTCACTGAGCCCGAGCCTTCAAAATCCACAATCTCATTTTCAGTTAAGACATTTACTGGTGCAGCCAGCAAAGGAATCTGGGTTGCTCGTTTGGTTTTCCCTTTCTTTCTGATCCTACCTTCTTCAGTTAGAAGTCCAAAACAAGTAGGAAAAAAAAAACCCGCTTACAGCGTGGGGAGTTTGGGTGTTCGCGTCAAACCCTCGTTTGCAAGGTGTCGCTAGGGAAAACAACACGAGAGTGTCCTCAGGGTGGGGGTGGGGGTTGTCATCTTGCCCTTCTTTTGATTCCCTTCTTTTGCCCAGAAGGTCGCTATATCTATTTCGAGGCTGACAAGTTCTCTGAGGCAGGCCAGTCTTGCAGACTGGTGAGCCGGCCCTTCTGTGCCCCGAGTGCGATCTGTGTGGAGTTTGCTTACCACATGTACGGCCTAGGAGAGGGCGCTAAACTCAGTCTCCTGCTGGAGAGTCCCGCAGGCAGTTTCCCGACTTCTCTCTGGCACCGCGTTGGGTCTCAGAGCCCCGACTGGCTGAACACCTCCGTCACTATCCCTTCGGGGCATCAACAGCCCATGCAGGTGAGAGACAGAGTGGGCCCTGTGTGGGGCCCGGTGAGGGGGACATAGTACCCGGGGACAATCAGGGCTGAGGAGATGGGACGCTGGAAAGGGGGCAGAGCAGAGGTGAACTCAGTGTCCCTGAGAGGGATATCTGCATCCTGAGAAGGAGTGAGGGCAGAATTGGACTGTTGAGCCTAGAACAAGGTGACCTTTTGGCAGAGGACAGGCTGTCTGGGAGAATCCTTGAGGTGCCATGGATTCAGTTGGACTTCTCTCTTCTCTGTCCTTCATTCCCTTCAGCTGATATTGGAGGCCATCAGAGGGACCAACACTGCCTTTGTTGTCGCTGTGGGTTTTATCTTGATCAATCACGGGACTTGTAGAGGTAAAACAAAACTCAAGGCCCCGGAAAGGGGGCGGTGCTCTGGGATGACCATCTGTCAGATGGCTGAAAATCAAGTTCTCTCCTGTGCTTGTATTTTCACACTGCTTTGTGTTCTACATTCTGCCTTCTCGGTGGCATCAGGATGTTTGCGTGTGCGCATGTGACTTTGATGCAGTGAATTTCTGTGGCTAGATCCAGAATTCCTTACCCAGTAGATGGCGATCCTGAAGGGAGGACCCACATCCTATTCATGTTGTGTCGTTTGTATCTGGCATGACGTCTGATATTTATTAGGAGCAGTGCTTGTTGAGAGTTTGTTGAGTGAAGGTTGGGGTTGGGAGTAGAAGGAGAGGTGTGAATAAATTACCCTTTGAGGCCACCCACTCCAATTGGAAGTGAGTGAAGAGGGTGGTGGTCTGGTTTCGACTAAACTCCAGGGTTTGTTTGTTTGTTTGTTTGTTTTTTCTTTGCAGGAACTATGCCAACAGTGCTTCCTTCCAAATCTCCAGTTCCCCCCACTGGCCCTTCTGAAACCCTTGTCTCCACAGAAAAACCTAGGACTCCCACAGAAAAACCTACAGTCCCCAAAGAAAAACCTATGGCCACCACAGAAAAACCCACTGTCCCCAGTGAAATATCCACTGTCCTCACAGAAAAACCCATGGCCCCCACAGAAAAACCCATGACCCCCACAGAAAAACCTATGACACCCCAAATAAAACCTATGGCCCTCACAGAAAAACCCACTGTCACCACAGTAAAGCCCATAGTCCCAACAGAAAAGCCCACTATTCCCACTAAAAAACCCACTGTCCCCTCTGAAGAGACCATTGTGCCCTCTGAAGAGACCACTGTCCTTCCCAAAGAGCCCACCATCTCCACTGGAAAACCTACCATCCCCACTGGAAAGCCTACCATCCCCACTAAAAAGTCCACTATACCCCCTGAAAAGCCCAGTATCTCCACAGAAGAGCCCGTTGTCCACACAGAAAGACCTACTGTCCACACTGAAAGGACCACCATCCACACTGAAAGGTCCACTGTCCCCATAGAAAAACCCACTATGCCCACTGAAAGGCCCACCATCCCCACAGAAAAATCTACCCTTCCCACAGAAAAACCCACCGTCCTTACTGAAAGGCCCACCATCCCCACAGAAAAACCTACCCTTCCCACAGAGAAACCCACCACCCCTACTGAAAAGACCACCATCCCCACAGAAAAATCTACCCTTCCTAAAGAAAAACCCACCATCCCCACTGAAAGGCCCACAGTGCCCACAGAAAAACCCACTGTCCCCACTGAAAGTTCCACCATCCACACAGAAAAACCTACCCTTCCCACAGAAAAACCCACCGTCCTTACTGAAAGGCCTACCATCCCCACAGAAAAACCCACCACCCCTACTGAAAAGACCACCATCCCCACAGAAAAACCTACCCTTCCTAAAGAAAAACCCACCGTCCCCACTGAAAGTTCCACCATCCCCACAGAAAAACCTACCCTTCCCACAGAAAAACCCACCATCCACACAGAAAAACCTACCCTTCCCACGGAAAAGCCCACTGTCCTTACTGAAAGGCCTACCATCCCCACAGAAAAACCCACCACCCCTACTGAAAAGACCACCATCCCCACAGAAAAACCTACCGTTCCTAAAGAAAAACCCACCGTCCCCACTGAAAGGCCCACCATCCCCACAGAAAAATCTACCCTTCCCACAGAAAAACCCACCATCCACACAGAAAAACCTACCCTTCCCACAGAAAAACCCACCGTCCCCACTGAAAGGCCCACCATCCCCACAGAAAAATCTACCCTTCCCACAGAAAAACCCACCATCCCCACAGAAAAACCTACCCTTCCCACAGAAAACCCCCCTGTCCCTACTGAAAGGCCTACCATCCCCACAGAAAAACCCACCGTCCCCACTGAAAGGCCCACCATCCCCACAGAAAAACCTACCCTTCCCACAGAGAAATCCACCACCCCTACTGAAAAGACCACCATCCCCACAGAAAAACCTACCCTTCCCACAGAAAAACCCACCGTCCCCACTGAAAGGCCCACCATCCCCACAGAAAAACCTACCCTTCCCACAGAGAAACCCACCACCCCTACTGAAAAGACCACCATCCCCACAGAAAAACCTACCCTTCCTAAAGAAAAACCCACCGTCCCCACTGAAAGGCCCACAGTTCCTACAGAAAAACCCACTGTCTCCATTGAAAGGCCCACCATCCCCACAGAAAAACCTACCCTTCCCACAGAAAAACCCACCGTCCTTACTGAAAGGCCTACCATCCCCACAGAAAAACCCACCACCCCTACTGAAATGACCACCATCCCCACAGAAAAACCTACCCTTCCCACAGAAAAACCCACCGTCCTTACTGAAAGGCCTACCATCCCCACAGAAAAACCCACCACCCCTACTGAAATGACCACCATCCCCACAGAAAAACCTACCCTTCCCACAGAGAAACCCACCATCCCCACTGAAAGGTCTACAGTTCCCACAGAAAAACCCCCTGTCCCCACTGAAAGGCCTACCACCCCTACTGAAAAGACCACCATCCCCACAGAAAAATCCACTGTCCTCACTGAAAAGACCACCGTCCCTACTGGAAGGCCTACCATCCCCACAGAAAAAACCACCATCCCTACTGAAAAACCCACTGTCCCTACAAAAAACCCCACCATCCCCACAAAAATATCTACTTTTGCCACTGAATGGCACACAGTTCCTACAATACCCCAGCCCAGCCCAACACTTGTACCCATTGGGCCAACAGTCTTGGTGATGCCTTCTACCGCTCCAAGTACCTCCACGACCGCTACAACCCCTGGACGCACTCCAGGTATGTGACACAGCATCGAACCGACAGCAGAAAGTAAGAGATCATGAGTAGGAGAGAGAATTAGGTAAATGGATGCTTCTAATAGAAAACTGCAGTCTTAGAAGAGAGATGAATGCGACATGTTAACTTTTGAAAAAATGAGGACCACCCCGACCAAGAGGGAAGCAGAGCATGGGTGGGGTGGAGGTTGTTGGGAGTCAAGTCCCGAACTTACAGCATCTTTTTTTTTTTTAAGATTCTATTTTTAAGTAATCTCTACACCCAACGTGGGGCTCTAACTCACAACCCTGAGATCAAGAGTTGCATGCTCCACTGACTGGGCCAGTCGCATGCCACACGCATTCCTCTTTATAGAGATATAATTCATATAGTATAAGACGCATCCTTTTAAAGTTTGCAATTCAGTGGTTTTCGTATATTTACAACGTTGTGCAAACATCAGTTTCTAATTCTGGAACGTTTTTATCACCCCAAAAAGAAACCCGTTAGCAGTCACTCCACATTCTCCCCAAACCCCCACCATGCCCCAAGCCCTGGCAACCACTAATCAACTTCCTGTCTCTGTGGATTTACCTCTTTTAGACATTGCATACATGGAGCATGATGTACTATGTGGTCTTTTGGACTGGCTTCTTTCCCTCCCATCATGTTTTCAAGGTTCTTCCGTGTTGTAGAAATTCAAGTCCATCCATATGAGGGATCTTCGCTCCTCTTTATGGCTAAATTATGGACTTGCTTTGTAGAGAACTTGAGTGTGGGGGTATAGGAGAACAGGAAGTCTCCCTGAAAAAAGCGGTAGAGTGAAGGCTTGATGCAGGCTGTTTTCCTCTCAGCGAGGTGTCCCCCAAATGCCCACTATGAGCGCTGCACCTGCCCAGCATCCTGTGAGAGACCCAAGCCCAACTGTGGGCCCCCCTGCAAACCTGGCTGTGTCTGCAATTCTGGCTTCTTGTTTCGGGGATCCCTCTGCATCAATGCCTCGTCCTGCAATTGCTTCTACAACAACAATTACTATAAGGTAAGGCCGCTGGGGTGCCCAGAGCCCCCGAGGGAGATTGTGAGTGGAACACCTGGGTTCTGGCTCCATCTGCTCCCGAGACGAGATGACTGTCCCCATGGGATAGTCCCAAGGGGCCAGCTCACAAGCAGAGGTTATGCAATATTGGAGTCATTCATTCCAAATATGGCTTTTGATGGTCATCTCTGTTCCTACAATAAATAGGTGCTGAGTACTCACTTTGGCTCAGCTAGGCTAGACTGTGCAGAACATTCCATAATCCTGTGGCCCCACGCATGAGATACTGGGCCAACCTGGTGGTCCAAGGCCCCCATCTCCATCCTGAGGAAAGCCGGGGGGGTCCCTGCATGTACAGGGAGCCCAGATGCTGAGTAGAACTTCAGGAGTGTTCAAGGCAGAACACAGCATTCCAGAATCTTCTTCCAAAGGAGCTTGCATATCCTGTCAAAACAGAGGAGTTACTGTTTTGTCTCCCCTAATTGGTGGCCCCCCTGGGAAGGTTCCACGTGAGCGCAGGCTCTGAGCCAGCGCTGTCCAGAAGAAATAGCACACAAGCCTCATGCTTTATTTCACATTTCCTAATAGCCACATTTTTAAAAAGTAAAAAGAAACAGGTTAAATTAATTCCAGTAATGTACTCAATCTCAAATATTCTCATTTCAACATGTAACTAATAATTATTAATGAGATCATTTATATTCCTTCCCCCCTCCATACTAATTCTTCAAAATCCAGTGTGTATGTTATACTTACGGCATATCTCAATTTGAGCCAGCCACGTTTCAAGAGCTCGATGGCCACATGTGGCTGGTAGCCACTGTATTGGACAGAGCCTTTAAATCTGGGCTCCAGCAGGGGCACCTGCATGGCTCAGTCAGTTAAGCGTCTGACTTTGGTTCAGGTCATGATCTCACGGTTCTTGGGTTTGAGCCCTGCGTCTGGCTCTGTGCTGACAGCTCAGAGCCTGCATTCTGTCTCTGTCTCTCTCAAAAGTACATAAACATTTAAAAAAAAAGATTTTTTTTTTTTTTTAAATCTGGGCTCCAGCATTCACTTGCTGGGTGACCTTGGGCAAGTGTCTTTATCTCTTCAGATCTGTGTCTGTGTCTACGAAATGTGTACACAATAATTTCTACCTACCTCATAAGGCTGTTGTGAAGCTGAAATTAGGTCTGAACACAGGCCAAGTACTTAATAAATGTTACTATTATTAGCTAATTATGGTAAATATCATACACAACCTATTATGAGTGCATTAAGCCAGGGGCATCTGGCTGGCCCAGCTGGTAGAGTGTGTGACTCTTGATCCCAGGGTTGTGAGTTCAAGCCCACGTTGGGCGTGGACCCTACTTAAAAAAAAAAAAGTGCATTAAGCTCTTCACTAGTGTCCAGTGGCTTGTCTCAGCTTCAGGTGTTCTTCCCCATGGATCATCTGAGTTCCTATCTGCCTCTTTGAGGACCACTTTCTCCCCTTCCTCCCTTTAACTAGTCTCCTGGGTGTCCCTGTGTCAGTGTTAGGATTAGTTTCAGCCTCAGAAAGATCTATCACAACCATTAGCATTAAGCATTTCTTGCCTGCCCCTGGAGTCGTGTATGCATTTCTTATACATTCATTTATGCATTCAAGGAACGTTTCTTGAGTCTTTTCCACCCTCCTGGAATTGGGGCCATCCCAAACAGGGCATGGTCCTTGCTCTCCTAATGCTCTTAGATTCCGCGGGATACATTGGATCTTGGTTCACTATGACACAGCATAGGTTTCTTTTTCTTTATTGTTTATTTATTGTGGGGGGGGGGGCAGGGGCAGAGAGAGAAGGAGAGAGAATCTCAAGCAGGCTCCCCACTGTCAGCAAAGAGACCAATACGGGGCTTGAATTCACAAACCATAAGGTCATGACCTGAGCCGAAACTAGGAGTCGGAAGCTTAACTGACTGAGTCATCCAGGTGCCCCAACAGCAAAGGTTTCTTGGATGAGAGCTCCTGCCAAGCACTGTGCGATGTGTTGCGGCTCTGATAGTGAGTAAAGAGCCATGGTCCCTCACAGAGTGCTTGCAATCAAACAATCACAGGAATTAATACGAAAGTACAGTTGTGGTAAGTCCTGGGAAGGAAGGGTACCCAAAGCGGTGAGGGTGACCTCGTCAGGGAGTCTGAGAAGTCTTCCTGAGAAAGTAGTGACCCTTGAGCTGGTTACATAAAAATGATTTAGAAAGAGGGGGAAGAGCATTCCAGGACAAGAGGGAAGCACGTGCAAATGTCCTGTGGTGAGCAGGGCTATCTGGCAGGGCCGTGGGAAGAGGAAGAGTATGCGCCAAGTGAGGTCTGCAGGTGTGGTGGTGAAGGGGGAAGGGTCCCCAGAGCTATAGTGTCTAACTCCGGACCCCCTGCTCCCAGCCTGGGGCAGAGTGGTTCAGCTCGAACTGCACAGAACGTTGCCGCTGCAGGCCTGGCAGTCGGATGGAGTGCCAGATCTCTCAGTGTGGGACTCACACAGTGTGCCAGCTGAAGAACGGCCACTACGGATGCCAGCCCTATGGTGAGCCCCTCCCTGCACGCTACCCCGCCAGCCAGCTGGTCAGAGTGGGTATGACACCAGGGTCCCTTGACCAGAGGAGCCGGGGCACGCCACCGGGTGGGTGAGGTGCTGCTTGGAGCAGTAGCAGCAGCCCGCTGCCTGTGCCCCCCACCCTCCTCCTCCCCAGCAGGCACCGCCACCTGCACCGTCTACGGAGACCTGCACTATCTCACCTTTGATGGAAGACACTTCAACTTCATGGGCAAATGCACCTACGTCTTGGCCCAACCTTGTGGCAACTCGACAGGTATGGCCCTGGAGATGCCTGGGCCAGGGGTCCAAGTTCAGAACAGCTGGGAACAGCGGGCGGCAGGAAAGGGCTGGGGAGCCGATGGGAGGAGCAAGATGGGAACAATGTCTTGGGTGACGTAAGAGTGGACACGTCCACCCCAGAAGCAGGACTTACTCAGGATGCCCTTTAAGAGAATGCCTCTTTAGGAGTTGTCTCCCTGGCCAGCTTTTACTGAAGGCCTACCTGGAATAATGGCAATGAAGGGACGAGAGAGCTATTACGAATGCCCTGCCCCAGAGGGTGCCCTGGCCCACTGAGGGGGCACAGAGTCTCAGCACAGTACAGGCTATTCTGGAAGAAGGCAGACAGTCACGCCCCACTCTTTGTGGTCCTTTAGCCCCGCAGTGCCAGGTGTGGGCGCCACCCTCAGTGGACGCTCAGACATGCTTGTTGAATGGGCCCCTGGGTGCTCTTCACCCCTCTCCCCACCCAGAGCCATTCTTCAGGGTGGCGGCAAAGAATGAAAATCGAGGACAGGAAGGCATGTCCTGCCTGAGCAAAGTCTACGTGACCCTGCATGAGATCACCATCACCCTGCTCAGGGACAGGCGCACGCTGGTGAGTCTGGTTTTCTGTTCAGTCCTGCCAATGCTTCCAGACCTTGGCTGTAGCCTGTCCCGTGGGCCGCGGTGTTCCAGCCAGCTCCTGCCACCTCCAGACCTCTCAGGGACGGGTTCCAGAGCATTCTGTGTGCTACTGAGGATTGCCGTGGATGCTGCCGTGCCTTCCAGCGTGGATGTGGGAATCTGTGGGGCGGCGGGGGAGGGGGGGTGGTTCTCCTTGACTTTCCATCTGTCTCTGGGTGGGGTGTTCTCCTTGACTTTCTGTCTGTCTCTCCGGGTGGGGGTGGGGGCGGGGGCGGGGGTTCTCCTTGACTTTCCCTCTGTCTCCTGGTCTCCTCCCTTGCCCCGCCTTCCAGGTTGGGGGGAAGCAAGTCTCTCTCCCAGCGGTACCTTTTAAAGGAATCTTCCTGGCTTCAAGTGGGCGGTTTGTGGAGCTGCAGACGGCGTTTGGTTTGCGGGTGAGATGGGATGGCAACCAGCAGCTGTATATAAGTGTGCCCAGGTGAGGGGTGCCCTTCGGTGCCGCTGCCACTCCCCCGACCTGCTCTGTCCCCTCCCCCTCCCAGGACCTTGCCCTCCTCCTCCCCCTCCCATCCAGGCACTAATTTTCAATCTTTGGGTGGGAAGCATCTAGTTCCCGCCTCCCTTTGGATGAGGAGACAGGAGAAATTGGTTTCTGGGCAGAATGATAATAGCAGGATATACACATGATGCTTTGGGAATGTCCTAGAACGAGTGGCTAATGGGTCTTGGGAGCTTCCTGAAGAGTGGTCACTTGACTCCAGTCTCAAGAAAGGGTGGTTCCCAGGACGGACAAACAAGGGAAAGAATGTCTTTGCAGATAGCAAACGGCAAATGCATGGAAAACCGGGAATGTGGGAATATTGTTGTGGTGTGGTTTGAAATGCTGGGGTTTGGAGTCGACAATGAAAAAGAATTTTTTAAAAACATTTTTTAAATGTTTATTTATTTTTGAGAGAGAGAGAGAGAGAGAGAGAGAGAGCGAGCACGAGCAGGGAGGGGCAGAGACAGAGAAGGAGACACAGAATGTGAAGCAGTCTCCAGGCTCTGAGCTGTCAGCCCAGAGCCCGATGCGGGGCTTGAACTCATGAACCGAGAGATCATGACCTGAGCAAAGTCAGACACTTAACCGGCTGAGCCACCCAGGCAACCCAAAAAGTAGTTTTATTAAAGCACAGGGATAGGACCCATGGGCAGAGAGAGCTGCACTGGGAGTGAGGGGTGCCTGATTATAGACTTGGGAATTGGGGAAGTAAAGATAAGCAGAAGCTTCCAAAGGAGACTCACAGGATCCCAGAGGTCTAGCTGTTGCCAAGCTACGGTTGTCCTTCCCTCTAACAGAGTATTAATATTAAGACAGATGGAGTTCCTGGAGGAACATCTTACTCTGCCTGTCTCAAGTATTTGTTGGGGCACCTGGGTGGCTCAGTCGGTTAAGTGTCCAACTTCAGCTCCGGTCATGATCTCACGGTTCATGGGTTTGAGCCCCACGTTGGACTCTCTGCTATCAGCACAGAGCCTGCTTCGGATCCTCTGTCCCCCTCTCTCTGCCTCTCCCCCCGCTTGCTTGCGTGCACTCCTGCTTTCTCTCTCTCTCTCAAAAATAAATAAACATAAAAAAAAGAATTTGTCAAAGGGCTGTAGGTTGTAAGGAAGTGTAATTTTATCTACATTTCTTTTTGCCTTTGGTTCCCACATTTGTAGGGCCAGCAAGAAGATGGGGCATGAGTGGAGTAGTGAGGATGGCTGGGGGGAAGGTCTGTGAGGTCCTTGTGCGCAGGGTGCCTGACACAGGCTCTTGTTTGCAACGTGCGTCTGTTAGTCCTCTGATGTGTCCTGCCCGAGGCCCACAGCTCTGCCCTTCCCTCTGCGTGGTCCCTCCAGGGACTGGAGCCCCTTCTCTCCATTAACGCCTCCTCCTCTCCTCCCACCCCCAGCACCTACTCTAGCAAACTCTGTGGCTTCTGTGGCAACTATGACGGGGACGGTAGCAATGACAACCAGAAGCCCGACGGCAGCCCAGCGCTGGACGATGAGGAGCTGGGCAACAGCTGGCAGACGGCAGAGGACGAGGACAAGGAGTGAGGACGTGGCCAACCCTGCCTCTGCCCTTCTGAGAACCGTGCACCCTGACCGACATCACCCCTTTTCTTCCTTCTCCTCTCCCGCCTGCAACCCCCCTGCCCCCGCCACTTCTGTCATTCTTCTCCCTGCTCCCGATCCGGCCAAGTTCACGGACACCTCACCACCGCGCTTGCCCCCACGCTGTCAGTCGTCCTCAGGGGATGCCAAGCAGCCTCTGTTCCGGTTTGCTCGGTTCCAGGTTTTCCCACCTCCTCCCGGGCTTGGGGTTCAGCAGCTGTCCACTAGGGGCCACCGAGAGCCGCGAGACTGCTGGGGTAGGGGCGGGGTGGAGACGAGCCTTCAGGGCCTGTTGGGGGGGGGGGTGTCTCTTCCAGGTGCCAGAAGAACCCGACAGTTCCTCCCTCGTGCAAGTCAGGCTTGCAGAACAGTCTGTCGGGACTACAGTTCTGTGGACGGCTCTTGGACACCCGCGGAGCCTTTGAGTATGAAGGGAGCCGGTTAGGGCCACGGGAGGCAGGGTGGTCACTGAGCACCTGGCTCATTCCTCTGACCCAGCCTCTCTCCTTAGGGCATGTCTGCCTCACCTCAAGGCCTCCTCGTTCTTCAAGAGCTGCACGTTTGACATGTGTAAGTTCCGGGGGCTGCAGCCAGTGCTGTGTGCCCATATGGCAGCCTTGACTGAGATCTGCCAGGATGCTGGCTATGCCGTGAAGCCTTGGAGGGGACCCCAATTCTGCCGTGAGTTGTGCCCCGCAGCAGGGCCCCTTCCTTCACCCACGGATGCGAGCAGAGGGTGGGCATCTGAGTGTTGGCACAGGCGTGGGGGACCCCTGGCTGAACCGCTCTGATTCCGCACGTGCACAGGGAAATCTGCAGGCAGAAATAGCCATGGAGAAAAATCACAGTCCCTTGCAGACTCAGAAAGCGCCCCCGGCCGCCTGAGGCTATGCGGGGCAATGCTTGCAGGTGTATCTGCACGGCCTCGGTGTCCTCACGGCCTCTGGGGAGCCTGCTTAGGCGGCGGTGCCCTTGATCGAGCCCTCATGGGCTTTTTCTTCTGCCCTGTAGACAAGTGCATGTCTACACAGCAGCAGTACTGAGACGTTTGGATCTGTCTGCTCCCCCAGATCTTTCTGCTCCCCCAGACCTGCCTCTTAGTAGCTCCCAGCAGGCCACTTTCTGGGCCCAGAGTGGAAGCCGAGCTCCTTGGTCACCCTTCTCCGGGTCACCCTCTGCTTCTCAGGATTGGGCAGAAGCCTCTAGCTGTGGGCCCTCTGAACGCTGGGCTTTGAACCCACCTTCGTTCCCTTTTCCCTGCCCTGCCCTGTGCCCTTCTCACCTCTGCCTCTCCCTCCTCCAGCAATGACCTGCCCGCCCAACAGCACGTACACGCTGTGTGCCAGGGTGTGCCCCGCCACCTGCCATTCTGGGTTCTCTGGCATGGCCTGCCAGAACCGGTGTGTGGAGGGCTGTGAGTGCAACCCGGGCTTCGTCCTCAGCGGTCTCCAGTGTGTCCCCCACTCCCAGTGTGGGTGCCTCGAGCCCACACTGGGCTACTTCAAGGTGAGCCTCTGGGCCCCCCACCCCCATGTGCACATTTGAAGCCAGACCCTCATCTCTGGTGTTTCTCTCTTCCTCCTTTGCCTGTCCCTTGCCCTGTCCCTGAGAACGACACTGGCGTCCATCACAGCCCTCTGCCCAGCTCTGGGTCGGCCTACTGAATACCCTGTCTGTGCCTTGCTCTCCCCTCAATTTTACTTTCTCTGTAGTCCCTCTATCTCTGCTCTGCCTGCCCCCCACCACCTGTGTCTGTTGGAATCCTTCACCTCCTCTGAGGCTCTGTTCAAATGCTGCCTCCTTGAAGCCTTCCTGATAAGCAAAGTCAGAAGACATTCCTCTAAACTTCCTGAGCCCGTGCTTATTGTCCGTGTTGATGGCAGGAAACTCTCACTGGGCCCCCTGATTGTCTTCTTTAGGTGCATATCCTGCTGGAACAGTTGATCCATTAATTTACTTGTTTACTGCCCCCCCTCTCTACCCCCCCCCCCCCCCATCGTGAGCTGTTAGGGCAGGAACATCGTCCACCCAGTTCATTCCTAAATCCCTAACACCTAGCACAAACAGATATCTGTTGAAAAAGTGAAGGAACAAAGAAGTGAATGGCTGAGTAAGTGAGCCAATGCCAGGCTTGCAGTGAAGCCTGGAGCTTCGGGATGACAGGAATGGTCCCAGGGAGCAACCCACTGATCTGAGTAACAGACCTGGGAATGACCTCTTTCCTTTCTTCTTTCCATCCCCCAGGTAGGGGAGCGGTGGTTCAAGCCAGGCTGCAGACAGCTCTGTACCTGCGAGAGCAACAATAAAATTCGCTGCACGCAGTGGAGGTGTCAGGCCCAGGAGGTCTGTCGTCAGCAGGATGGCATCTATGGCTGCCATGCCCTAGGTGAGCAGACCAGTGGAAGGTGAGTGGGGGGGGGGAGCTGCCCGCATGACCTTGGGCGAGGGCATGGCTCTGCCCTAAAACAGTCACCCCAGAGAGCCGGAGTCTAACGGGGGACTGGAAGGCAGTTGGCCCGAGCCTGAGCAGCCTCTGCGTGGACCTGGTGAGGTTGGGGCAATCCCTATGCTTGACCTCTCTAGGCCGAGCCAACCACACGGATGAGCCAAGGATGAGCCAAGGGTCCCATTCCAATGTGGACTCGCCCAGAGAGCAGCTCAGGGTCAGGGCACCTCTGAATTCCATCCCCTTCACCCCAGGGGCCGCCACCTGCACCGTCTCAGGGGACCCCCACTACCTGACGTTCGACGGAGCCTTGCACCACTTCATGGGCACCTGCAGCTACATCCTGACCAGGCCTTGCCAGTCTAGGTCCCTAGAGAACTACTTCATCGTGAGCGCCACCAATGAGTTTCGCAGTGGGAACTTGGAGGCCTCTTATGTCAGATCCGTTCACCTGCACATCTTCAACCTGAGAATCTCGCTCATCAAAGGCCACAAGGTCATGGTGCGTGCCTCCGCCCGCCTCCCCTGGCCCCTGCACCACCAGCATCTCTTCTCTGCACCCTCCTTGCCCACAGGCCCACCTGTCTGGCTTCTAGAGCCCCTGGGGGAAGCCCACAGCAGATCCAGCCCCCAATTCCACAGACACATCGCCATCGCTGTCTGCTGCCTCGTCCTGGGCCCGTTGTCCTTGTCCCAAGGGCTTCTCCCTACTGCGTCCTCCCTGCCTCTGTAGCTGAATGGTCGCCGAGTGGCCCTGCCTGTGTGGCCTGCGCAAGGCCGGGTGAGCATAAGGCCTAGCGGTTCCTTTATCCTCCTCTACACGGACTTTGGGCTTCAAATTCGCTACGATGGGAAGCATCTGGCCGAAGTGACAGTGCCCTCCTCCTATGCTGGCCGGCTCTGCGGGCTGTGTGGTGAGTTCCCTGGGCATCTGCGGGCAAAGTGGGGACAATGGGCCAGAGTTTGTCCCAGACCGGCTCATCCACAGATTTCAGTAGGTGTCCTGAGGGCCTGTCTGCTTGTGTGTGCGGGTAGGTGTTAAAAGGCCAAAGGGAAAGAGAAAGAAAGATGAACCGTGGTCTGTTGAGTGAAGAGCGAGCTGTCTCTTCTAAGAGGAAGGTGGTGGTCCTGGGAGAGGGTCTATGGCTCTAACTGGACCCTCCTCCAGGCAACTACAACAACAATAGCCTGGATGACAATCTGCTCCTGGACAAAAGGCCTGTGGCCAGCTCGGATGGCCTGGGCGTCGCCTGGAAGTTCCCTGATTACTCTGAAACAGGGTGAGCTGGGAATGCGGGGAGCCAGAGCTGGGGAGCAGCCTCAGCGGGCAGCCTGGGGGGTCCTCTGTGCGTCCCTGATCTCTCCGGAGACGAACTGACCCAAGGTTGTTGTCTCCCGCCGCCCCGCTTGCCTTCTGCACTTACTCATCTGTCTCTTTGGAGAGCCCCCTTGGGAATCCCATCCTGAGTGCCAAACGCTTTCCTTCCTGTTGCATCTTCTGACCTTGTTGCTTGAGGGACCACTTTGTTCTCTTCTTATTCCCCTCCCATTTTCCCTCTCCACTGTCGCTTCAGTTTTGGGGAAGCTTCCTCCAATCCTAAATTCCTGTCCCTTCCCCTCTCCTTGTTCAGCTGCTTTGCTAAGAGTCCGAAGCCCTCCAGATGCCAGGAGAACAGAGGGGCAAACAGCTGGGAAAAGAACTGTGATGTCTTAATGGACCCTCAGGGTAAGCCACATCCCTTGGTGGCCGCAGCGCTCTCCTCCCCTGGCCAGAGACAGAGGAGGGGGACTGGTCAGGCAGAGAGGAAGGATGAGACAGGAAATAGAAAGTCGGAGGGAAGGCAAGCGGAAGGTAAGGCAGAGGCAGTGTTCACCTCGGGAGCTCTGATGGACCTTTTTTCTTTGCATCTCAGACGGTACTTTCTCAATAATGACGGGTTTTGATTGAAATGGATGTTGAATGCACTCCAGGGCAGCCGCGTGGTTCTTTCCCCTTCCAAGCTGACTCTCTGCCCTCACACCTACATCGTTTCATCTTCCAGGACCCTTCTCTCAGTGCCACGGGGTGGTGCCTCCCCAGTCCAGCTTCGCCAGCTGTGTGTATGGCCAGTGTGGGACCAAGGGGGACACCCTGACCCTGTGCCGCTCCCTGCAGGCCTATGCATCCCTGTGCGCGCATGCCGGCCGGGCCCCTTCCTGGCGGAATGGCACCTTCTGCCGTGAGTGACCCGACCACCTGCTCCCGAAGCCCGGAGGAGGCTGCCAGAACCCCTGTCTCTCTTCCTGTCCTTAAAGTCTGCTCCTCTGCTCTTCTGTCACAGCCCGCCCCTCAGCCCCATGTGGAACCCCCATCCTGTCCCAGCCTTCCAGTCTCTCCAAACCCAACCCCCACCCTCAACTTGTCTCCCCACTCTGGGAGCCTCCTCCATCTGACTCTCTCTTCACCAAGACGGTTTACCCTCATTTGGTTACTGCCTCCTTCCCCTCTGACCTGGGCCAGCTCTGTTCCCTTTCTTCCTTCCTCTCTTTTCAGGGAACTCTTTTTTTTTTTTTTTTTAATTGTGGTAAAATATACATAACATAAAATTCCCCATCTTAATGACTTAAAACTTTTTTTAATGTTTATTCATTTTTTAATTAAATTTTTAAAAAAATTATTTTTGAGGGGCGCCTGGGTGGCGCAGTCGGTTAAGCGTCCGACTTCAGCCAGGTCACGATCTCGCGGTCAGTGAGTTCGAGCCCCGCGTCAGGCTCTGGGCTGATGGCTCAGAGCCTGGAGCCTGTTTCTGATTCTGTGTCTCCCTCTCTCTCTGACCCTCCCCCGTTCATGCTCTGTCTCTCTCTGTCCCAAAAATAAATAAAAAACGTTGAAAAAAAAAATTTAAAAAAAAAAAATTATTTTTGAGAGAAAGACAGAGAGACAGAACGTGAGGAGAGGGGCAGAGAGAGAGGGAGACACAGAATCTGAAGCAGGCTCCAGGCTCCGAGCTGTCAGCACAGAGCCCAACACGGGGCTCGAACTCACGAACCCTGAGATCATGACCCAATCCGAAGTCAGACTGTTAACCGACTGAGCCACCCAGGTGCCCCCAGAATGTCTTTTTAAAGACTGAATGAGGGGCGCCTGGGTGGCTCAGTCGGCTAAGCGTCTGACTTCAGCTCAGGTCACGATCTCACGGTCCGTGAGTTCGAGCCCCGCGTCAGGCTCTGGGCTGATGGCTCAGAGCCTGGAGCCTGCTTCCAATTCTGTATCTCCCTCTCTCTCTGCCCCTCCCCTGTTCATGCTCTGTCTCTCTCTGTCTCAAAAATAAATAAACGTTACAAAAAAATTAAAAAAAAAAAAAGACTGAATAATAATCCGCTGTATGGATAGATCTCATTGTGTTCATCCATTCATCTGATGAACATTCTCTGGGAGCTCTCGATGCCCCGAGCTCAGGGTGCTGGAAATCACTGCCTTTCCTGACACTGGTTTCTTCTTAGCTCTGAAGTGCCCGTCCAGCAGCAGCTACAGCCCCTGTGCCAACCCCTGCCCAGCCACCTGCCTCAGCCTGACGGCCCCCAGAGACTGCCCAGCAGCACTGCCCTGTACGGAGGGCTGTGAGTGCCAGAAAGGTCACATCCTGAGTGGAACCTCCTGTGTGCCCCTCAGCCAGTGCGGCTGCGTCGACCAGGAGGGCTACTACCACCCGGTGAGAAGCCGGACCGCAGCGCCACATGTTTGGGGAGCAGGAGGCCTCAGAGCCTGTGAAGGGATAAGGCGGCAGGGCCAGTGCTAGGGGCTGAGCAGCAAGCCCAGAAGCCCGAAGGCTGAGAAAGTCTGGGGATGGAGGCAAGCAGCCAAGGGGAGCGAGCCTGAGGGGGCGCCCGGGGTAGAGGGTTCGGTCCAACCCTGGCTTCCAAACCTCCATGGGCTCTGCTGACGCCCACATCCCACAGGTCGGGGAGAGATGGTACGCGGACCACACCTGTTCCAGGCTCTGCACCTGCTCCACTCGCAACGCCATCTCCTGCCAGCAGGCCGCCTGCAAGCCTGGCCAGATGTGCTGGCCCCTGGATGGGCTGCTACGCTGCCGGGCTTCAGGTAGAAGGCCCTTGAGCACACAGGAGGACCCCGGTGTCACTGAGACTGCTGTCCCCAACTCCTCCTCACCCTCTCCCATCATCTGTAGCTCTTGGGCTCCTATGTCCGGGGTCCCAAAGAACTTCTGACTGGGAATGATGACCCCTGTGCCGTTGGAAAGGGTTCCTCGTGTTCACTCATGGCTGTCCCGGCCGTGAACTTAGATGGGACATTGTGAGTCCCATTATGATGCCACATTCTCTGGCAGAATAGCGCCCCTTCCACCCCCAAGCCTCATCCTAGCCTGGCCACCGAGCCTTTATTTCTCTTCTCCCCTCCCTGTGGGGCCTCCTCCACCTTCAGCTCTCCTCACAGATGGGGGAGCACTTGTTCTTGGAGAGGCTGGACCACTCCTCAGCAACCCGTCTCTCTCTGCCAGGTATGGGAGTGTGCCGTATCTCAAACCAGTCTCAGTACCTGAGCTTCGATGGCACTTACCACACCATCAGGGACACCTGCACTGGTATCCTGGTGAAAGTGTGCCACCCCACCATGGACCTGCCTTTCTTCAAGATCAGCGTCAAGTATGGGAAGAAGAGAGGCCAATCCGCTGTTTCCTACCTCCACCAGGTCAACGTTGACTTCTTTAATACCCTCATTACCTTGATAAAGGACCACCGTGTGCTGGTGAGCTGGGTGGTGTGGGGGGGAAGGGAGGAGGCCAGCTCTGGGGAGGGGGCTCAGGTCCCTCTTCCCACTCACCTGCCCTGCCCTCCTCTGTAGATCAACGGCACACAGGTCACCTTTCCCTTCGCCACCGAGATCCGAGGGCTCAGAATCAGTATTGTTGGCAACAACACCGTACTCTATTTTAACACCGGGGTCCAGGTCAAGTTTGACGGCAAAGATTTCTTTGAGGTCCAGCTCCCTGCAGCCTATTACCAAAAGGTGGGGGAATCCCCTGGCTCTTCTCTAGGGGAGTCTGTCTCAAGAGGGCAGAGCCCTCTCCAGACCTAACTGGTCACTCCCCAGAATGGAGGAGGGCTGGGAGTGCGCCTGTTTCTTAGGAGTGGAAATGCGGGCCCATGCCATATGAAAAAGTCTCCTTTTTCTCTTTCTTTCTTTCTTTCCTTTCTTTCCTTCTTTCCTTCTTTCTGAGAAAGAAGGAAAGAAAGCAAGTGAGAGCGGGAGGGGGGTGGGGGCAGAGAGAGAGGCAGACAGAGGATCTGAAGCGGGCTCTGCCCTGGAAGCAGTGAGCCCAATGCGGGGCTCAAACCCACAAACCATGAGATCATGACCTGAGCCAAAGTTGGACGCTTAACTGAGCCATCCAGGCACCCCAAAAAAGCCTCTTTTGCTTCCCTGGTGCCCAGAACCCTTTTGCCCACCCAGGTCTGTGGCTTGTGCGGAAACTTCAATGGTGAGGAAGAAGATGAGCTCATGATGCCCAATGACGAATTAGCCCAGAATGACACTGAATTTGTGGAGAGTTGGCAAGATAAGGAGTCTCACCCAAAGTAATTGTCCCCAAAGCCTCTAACCTTTCATAGGAACAGGAGTTGGGATCCCGGACTGTGTAGCGTGCCAAGGATAGGAAGACTGGAGTGTTCCTGTATGTGTGCAACTTGACGGGGGATGGCTTCTGGGTCCCCGGAACCTATCTGGGGACACATGAGCCTTCCTTTCTTCGCTTCAGAGTGTGGGCAGGGACTGAGGCTTCCGGAAGGTAGCCGGAGCTTGGACCAGCTTCCTGGTGAAGACAAGACAAGGGGGTCTTCTGAGTCACTTGGGAGGGCCAAGCCATTTTCATAGGTGGGACAGTGGCTGTCCCTGTGATGACCCTTTTCTCCTCTGCAGTTGCCAAAAAGAGAGCCAGGAGACCCAAGCAATACAGCTGGAGAATCTAAATATAGGCTGCAGGAGAGATGACCTAGTGAGAGCCCAGGAACAATGCCAGGCAGCCTTTCAGACTCCGGCCTGGACTGAGTGTGCCACCTACGTGTTCCTCAAGCCCTTCCTGCTCAAGTGTATCCACAACCTCTGTCAGTTTGGAGGCCTACGCCATGCCCTCTGTGGATCTCTGGAAAACTTCGCAGCCGCCTGCCGGGCCCGGGGGCTCCAGCCCCCAATCTGGAGAAACAGCAGTTTCTGCCGTGAGTGTCCCCTACGGTCACCCCGGAGCACTCCCACACCTCCTTTCCATCTGCGTGTCCCTTAAAGCTCCCTGTCTTCCTTTTGGGCCGTGCCCGACCTGCATCTGACCTCGTTGTTCAGCTGTGGCTCCTTTGCAACAAGGTCTTAGCCAATGCCCCTATGACGGGGACAGCACACACGGACCTTGCTTTTCCACACCCCTCCTTTCCTTTATCCACACCGCTCCCTGAACCTGGAAAGTTCCAGGTTTTAACACCGGGGTCCAGGTCAAATTTGACGGCAAAGATTCTTCTCGCCTCCTGGCAGACTCCTAGGCATCCTCCTGTAGTTCCTAACATTATTTTCTTCAAATTAGAATTCACATACCATAATAGTTACCACTTTAAAAATACAATTCATTGTTTTCTAGGATATTTACAAGCTCTGCAACCATCATCACTATATAATTCCAAAACCTTTTAAACTTTAAGACAGTGGTTAGTGTGTTTTTAGGATGTGACGCATTCACATGGTTCAGGAACTTTTAATGCATTAAAAGATTGCCTGGGGCATCTGGGTAGCTCAGCCAGAAGTGCCTGCGGCTCTTGATGTCAGGTCATGAGTTCAAGCCCCATGTTCGGGGTGTGGAAATTACTAAAAGAATAAAAAAAAAAAAAAAGATTGCCAGTGAAGAGTCTCCCTCCCCCCTGACCCCGGGTCACAGCCTGACCTTATCAGCATCCGAGTATTTTTCCAAAGATCTTTTACTTATGCCCATAGAAACAAACGCAAATTAATTTTCCTTATTTTTAAAATTTTTATTTGTTTTAAAAATAGCATACAAGATCCAGTAGATTGCATTTTATTTTTTTTAACTTTATTTTTTATTTTTTAAAATTTATATCCAAGTTAGGTAGCATATAGTGAAGCAATGATTTCAGGAGTAGATTCCTTAGTGCCCCTTACCCATTTAGCCCCTCCCCCTCCCCCCACTCCCTCCAGCAACCCTCAGTTTGTTCTCCATTTTTATGAGTCTCTTCTGTTTTGTCCCCCTCCCTGTTTTTATATTATTTTTGTTTCCCTTCCCTTATGTTCATCTGTTTTGTCTCTTAAAGCCCTCATATGAGTGAAGTTATATGATTTTTGTCTTTCTCTGACTGACTGATTTCACTTAGCATAATATCCTCCAGTTCCATCCGCGTAGTTGCAAATGGCAAGATTTCATTCTTTTTGATTGTCGAGTAATACTCCATTGTATATATAGACCACATTTGTCTTTTTTTTTTTAACGTTTATTCATTTTTGAGACGGAGAGAGACAGAACATGAACGGGGGAGGGGCAGAGAGAGAGGGAGACACAGAATCGGAAGCAGGCTCCAGGCTCTGAGCCATCAGCCCAGAGCCCGACGCGGGGCTCGAACTCACAGACTGCGAGATCGTGATCTGAGCTGAAGTCGGTCGCCCAACCTACTGAGCCACCCAGGCGCCCCTAGACCACATTTTCTTTATGCATTCATCCATTGATGGACATTTGGGCTCTTTCCATATTTTGGCTGTTGTTGATAGTGCTGCTATAAACATGGGGGTGCATGTGTCCCTTCGAAACAGCCGGTAGATTGCATTTTATCTTTCTTGCTTGATAATCTAGCTTGGAGATCCTTTCACATCAGATCAGCTAAGGAGTGCCCTCATTCTCTTTTGCAGCTCTGTGATATCCCATGATTACATCATAATTCATTTGTCATAATTTTTATCTGTTTATTTGTTCAGAGAGCATTGCGCAAGTTGGGGAGAGGGGCAGAGGGAGAGAGAGAATCTTTTTATTTATTTATTAAAAAATGTTTTTAATGTTTTTATTTATTTTTGAGACAGAGAGAGACAGAGCATGAGCAGGGGAGGGGCAGAGAGAGAGGGAGACACAGAATCGGAAGCAGGCTCCAGGCTCTGAGCTGTCAGCACTGAGCCCAACGTGGGGCTCAAACTCACAGACTGTGAGATCATGACTTGAAGTCGGACACTTAACTGATTGAGCCACCCAGGCGCCCCAGGAGAGAGAGAATCTTAAGTAGACTCCCCACTGCTCAATCCCACGACCCTGGGATCATGACCTGAGCCGAAATCAAGAGTTAGACTCTCAAATGACTGAGCCAGCCAGGAGCCTCTGTCATAATTTTTTTAAATGTTTCTTTATTTTTGAAAGAGAGAGAGGGAGAGAGAGAGAGAGAGAGAGAGAGACAGAGAGAGAGAGAACATGAGTGGGGGAAGGACAGAGAGAGAGGGAGGGAGAGAATCCCAAGTAGGCTCCACACCGTCAGTGCAGAGCCCGCCACGGGGCTCAAACCCACGAACTGTGAGATCATGACCCGAGCTGAAGTCAAGAGCCGGACGCCTAACCGACTGAGCACCGTCCCCCCCCCCCCCCCCGCCCAGGCGCCCTGTGTCATATATTTTTTTTAAGATTTTATTTTCAAGTCATCTCTACACCCAATGTGGGGCTCGAACTCAAAACCCTGAGATCAAGAGTTGCCTGCTCCACAGACAGAGCCCGCCAGGCGCCCCTTGTTTGTCCTACTTTACTTAACTAGTCTCCTGTTGGCAGACTTTCCCGTTGTCTCCAATTGTTACTGCAGACAGCGCTGCAGTTATGATTTTGTATGTACGCGTCTGTCCGTAGGATAAACTGCTGGGGGTGGAATGCTGGATGAAGGACTGTGTGCATTCGTTCTTCTGAGGAATGCTGCCAGTTGGCTTTCCACAGCGGGTGAGGAGTTTACGTTCCTACCAGCAACACGGGAGAGTGCCCGATTCCCCACAGCCTCGCCAACACAGAGCATTGTCACACTTTCGGACCTTTGCCAATCTGATACGTGAAAAATACAAAGAGTCTTAATTTGCATTTTTCCGATGAGTGAGGTTATGCATTCTTCCACGTGTTTGGGAGTTGTTTGAATTTCCTTTGCTGAGAACTCTGTCTTCGTATCCCTTCACCATTTTTTTTTCCACTGGCTCGTTGGCTTTTGTCAAACTATCTTATGGAGGTCCTTTATCTATCACAGAGAGTAAGTAGCCCTTTATTAGTGCTATGAGTTACAAACATTTTTCCAGTTCTTTTTTTTTTTTCTTTGACTTTTTTTGTCAGGCAAATAAAAGAGATACATGTATGTGGGGTAGCATATGGTAGTCTTTGTTCTGTGGCTTCTGCATTTGGAGCCATAGTTACAAATGCCTTACAGCTCCAGAGTTAAAAAAGAATTTGCTCATGGGCGCCTGGGTGGCTCAGTCAGTTAAGCGACTGACTTTGGCTCAGGTCATGATCCCAAAGTTTTTGTGGGTTCGAGCCTCCCATCGGGCTCTGTGCTGATCATGGGAGCTTGATAGGGATTCTCCCTCTCTGTCCCTCTTCCCCTCCCCTGCTTATGCTCTCCTTCTCTCTCTCAAAACAAATAAACAAACTTAAAAAAATTCATTAAAAAAAAATGTGCTCATGTTTTGCTTCAGCATTTAAAGTTTATTTATTTTGAGAGAGAGAGGGAAAGTGCAAGCAGGGAAGGGACAGAGAGAGGGAGAGACAGAATCGCAATCAGGCTCCACACTGTCGGTCAGAGCCGACCCGGGGCTCGAACCCACGAACCATGAGATCGTGACCTGAGTCAGGAGTGGGACGTTCAACTGACTGAACCACCCGGGTGCCCCTGCTTCAGCATTTTTATGATTTCTTTCTATTTTTTTAAGTAAGCTCTACACCCAATGTAGGGCTACCGACCAAGCCAGCCGAATGGTTTCTTTTTTTATATTACGTGTTTGATCCACAGGAATTTTTATTCTGGTACACAGTACGAGATGTGAATCACATTTGTTTTTATTTTTTCCCCTAGCATCTTAAATGACCTGTCTCTTTTTCCCACTACCTGAGATGCCATGATTTATTCTATACTAAATTCCTATATGTATCTGGTCCCTATGGGGTCTTCTTTGTCCTTTCACTGCTGTGTCTTCACTTACTAGTAACCCAGTGTTGTGATCATTGAGAGTTTAAATTGTGTTTTAATTTCTGGTAGGGACATTCACTACTCACTGCTCTTTCTTTTCTTTCATTTTTTTAAGTTTTCTTGGCTTTTCTGGTTTGTTCATATCTTCCTCTCCACTTTAATACCTTCTTGCCCTATTAAAAAAAAAAACAAAACAGGGGTGCCTGAGTGGCCCAGTTGGTTAAGCATCTGACTTGGTTTCAGCTCATGTCACGATCTCAGTTTCCTGCGTTCCCTGTGTGGGGCTCTGCGCTGACAGCACGGAACCTGCTTGGGATTCTCTCTCTCTCCCTTTCTCTCTCTGCCCCTCCCTCATCCAGGCTGTCTCTGTCTCTCTCAGAATAAATAAATGGACTTAAGACAACAACAACAATGCAAAATCACGCTGGCGTGTTCTGTTGGGGTCATGTGAAATGTATAAATTAACTTAGGGACAACTGACTCCTTTATGTTGTAGATTCTTGCTATCCGTGAACATTTCCATTTGATCACAGGTACTTTGCTTAAAGGGCTCTATTTCTCTCCTGCAGCAGAGCGAACACCTCCCTGCTCCTGTTGCACACGCACACTTGTCACACACTTACTGACCACACACATCAAAGTCGCTGGGCTGCTGGCTGACCTCTGTCTCCCACACTGAATTGGTGGAAGGGCCGTTTTTACTCCTTTCTTTCCTTGGGGCCTGGCACAGAGCCCACGCTCAATAAATGTTTCCCCCCCTCCCCCTCTCCCAGCTCTGGAATGCCCCATCCACACCCAGTATTCGTCCTGCGTTCCCTCCTGCTTACCTTCCTGCGTGGACCCATCAGGCCAGTGCAGTGACACCCAAGTCCCCACCATCTGCAAGGAGGGCTGCATTTGTCAGTCCGGCTTCGTGCTCAGTGGGAAAGAGTGTGTACCCAGGAGTCAGTGTGGCGGCTGCACAGACGACTATGGCAGCTCCTTCCCTGTGAGTGGGGACAGGAAGTGGCGGTGGGGACAACACCTGGAAGCTGGCATTTTCTCCTTTCCTGGGTCTCTTTGAGCCTGGGGACAGAACAGGGTGGTGTCCAGCCAGAGCTGGGCTGGGGGCGGGGGGCGGCGGTGGGCACGGTTTGGGTTCTGGATCTGAGGAATCCAAACAGCCGGGATGGGGCGTGGCCTTGGTTTGAATCCTATGGGTACCACTCATGAGTCAGAGGACCTCCGTGACTCAGTGTCCTCATCTGGAAGATGGGTCCAGTAGTACTTCCTGAACAACGTATGTAAGACACCAAGCACGATGCCTCTAGGAGGTGGTGCCATAACTGCCTCTGGCCTGGGCCAAGTAAGCCATTCAGACTGTGGGCCTAGGCTGGCCCTTCCCTCCTCACACCCTGGTTCTTCCCGTGGCTTCTCTAGGAGGGTAAGACCTGGATCACCATTCGCTGCACCAGAAGGTGTGCCTGCACTTTGGGAACCGTCCACTGCCAGCAGTTCAGCTGCCCCTCTGGCTCCCATTGTGAGCCCCAATCTGACGGCACGGGCACCTGTGACGTTAACAGTAAGAGGGGCAACTGGGGAGGTGGAGCAAGAGGTGGGGCCAGAAGGGGCTCAGGCTGGGAAAGTCTGGAGAGGGAAGGGGGCCCGGCACGGGCAGGGGGTGGGCCTGCGGCCTCTTTTGGGCTCTCACCTGCTCCGTGGCCTAGCCGTGGCCGCCCCTGGGATTTGCTCTATTAAGTGCAAACAGAGGGGACGGGACAGAGAGATCTCTCAGGTTTTGTAACGGGGGTTGGGAAAGGAAGAAGGTTGAAGGTCAAGTATCTAGGGAGCTGGGGGCTCGGAGGGAGGGTGACGAGAGACATCAGGGCCTTAGAAGGATTCTGAGCGTTGTTCTATCCGGGAAGGGTCCCTTCTGAGTGTCTGTCCTCCTTGGCAGCATCAGAACAATGCTCAGTTTACGGGGACCCCCATTACCGCACGTTTGATGGCCTCAGCTACCTCTTCCGGGGCCGCATGACTTACACTCTGATAAAGACGGTGGACGCGCTCCCCACTGGGGTAGCGCCTCTGATCGTCGAGGGGCGCAACAAAGTGTATTTGCCCTGGAGCCCCGTCTACCTGCACGAAATCATCGTGGTGATCTATGGCTACACAGTCCAGCTCCGGGCTCAACTGGAGCTCGTGGTAAGAGCCAGGCCGGGCCCGGTGGGTGTCGGGAGGCGGCCTGGGCCTTGGGAGGCCACCGAAAACAGGCGAAGCCAGGGCTCCGTGTTCTCTGGGAAGTTCCCGGCCTGAGCTGGGCTGCCTGGTTATGGAAGTCGGAATCAGTGCCACACTCCCCTCATGGGATGAGGCAGAGGAGGGCAGCGGGACTGAGCCAGAGGTTGGAGACAGATAGGGAGAAAGGGAAGGAGAGAACGTGCGGCGTGAAGGTGGAGCCAGGCTGAAGTAGGACCGGGGGCGTCTGCTCTGCCAAGGAAGAGAGACGCGGGGGAGCAAACCCTTCCGGGGTGTCTCCTTCCATGGAATGACGGCACGGAGATGCCGAGCAGTGCAGAGAGGCAGGGGAGAGGCAGCGGAGGGTCGGGTTGACTCCGGACCACGTGGCTCCCGTCTGTCTTCTCCAGGTCAACAACCAGAAGGTGGACATCCCCTACCAGCCCGATGACCGTCTGCGGGTTAACCTGCGAGGCCATCGCCTGTTTCTGATCACTGACTTCGAGATGCTTGTCAGCTTCGACGGAGGCAAAAATGCAGGTACCTGAGAGCGGGGATGGGAGAGCAGGATGGACGTTTCCGGGAGGGGGCCAGGAAAACCACGTGGTCCCCAGGCCGTGGTGAGGAGGCCCCTGCCCTGGGAGTGGGCCCTGAGCGCCTGGGGAGGAGCCTGGAGGGGCAGAGAGGAGGTGGGGAGCCCTGCTTTCGAACACCCCTTCCTCCCGCAGTGATCACGCTGCCCAACAAGTACAAGGGGCTCGTGCGTGGCCTGTGCGGTAACTTTGACGGGAACAAGAGGAATGACTTCGTGCTGCCCAATGGCACCATCACCCAAGACCTCATCGGCTTTGGCAACAGTTGGGAGGTACACAGGATCAGTGGCGGCCTCGCCCGCTTCGCAAGGTGAGAGGGCTGGGCTTCTGAGTGGCCACAAGGTGACTGGCCCTGGGGGGGTGAGCATCAGCCCGGTATCTGTCCACACCCCACTCACCCCGTATCCTCAGCAGAGGAGGACGCCCGAGGCCGAGAGCCCAGACACACTTGCCTGATCTCGTTCTGTCCCTGCCTCTCAGACCGACTGTGGGCACACCGGCCCTACAGATCCCAGGCTGTGCCCATGCCTCCCCACACTTCCTGCCCAGTTCCAGAGTTCACCGTCCTCATGGGCCTCACCTGGCGCTCCCTGGGTCTCTGCCCCAGGGCCCTACCGGAGGAGGAAGAGGAGGAAGGGGAGGAGTCAGGCTCCAACACTTCGGAATGCACCCCGGAGCGGCTGGCGCTCATCAACAGCACCCAGGCGTGTAGGGTGCTGGTGGACCCCCAGGGCCCCTTTGCTGCCTGTCACCAGACTGTGGCCCCCGAGCCCTTCCAGGAGTGAGTCGAGGGCCCAGACCACATGGGAGTGGCCTTTGTCCAGGTCCTGCTGCCGGTTCTGTGATCCGAGCTCTGTTTGGCTCTTCTTTCTCTCTGTGGCTTCAGTTCCTTGTGATACACCCCCCCCCCCCCACACACACACACACTCACACTCATACACACGCTCACACACACACACACACACACACACTGCCTAATATCTTTCTGCTGGGGCTTCCGGGTCCTCCTCTGCAGGGCTGGGTCTCTGCCTCCCCGTCTCTGACAGCCCCCAACTGTCCTGCTACCCCCAGGCACTGTGTGTTTGATCTGTGTACCGCCCGGACCCCCAAAGAGCAGGAGGAACTTCGCTGCCAGGTCCTCAGCGGCTACGCCATCATCTGCCAGGAGGCGGGAGCCACCCCGGCCGGCTGGCGGGACCTCACCGGCTGTGGTGAGGCCCTGACCTTCCCCAGCAGCTGGTCCCCCGACCTTCTTGGCCACTTCTGCCCCCTGCTCGGCTCCGAGCCCCTACTCTTGCTCCTCTTGGGTTGCCCGCCCCGCTTCCCCTATCCCTCCCTGGACTCACCACATCCGAGTCCTCCCGACCCAGCCTCCCTCTCGGCCCCACCCAGGAGGCTGCACCCCACCCACCCGTGTCAGCCCATCCCGCTCCTTCTCGCTCCTTCTCTCGCCTCCGCCCAGCTTTGCTCCTCCACTTCCTTAGCACGCTTTAATGTCACAGGCAGAAGGACACGCAGAGCCGGCCCCCTCTTCTGGCTTCCCGGCCTTTAGCAAGCTCTGGGTTCTGTTGGATGACCTTGTTCCCCCCTCCAGCTTCCGGCCCCACGTTCCCCGTATCTGTGGGGTCAGCCCGGCCTGGCCACCACCTCACTATGACTTTCCCGTCAGCCTTGGCGTGTCCGGCCAACACCGTCTATCAGAGCTGTATGACACCCTGCCCAGCCTCCTGTGCCAACCTGGCAGCCCCTAGGGACTGCAAGGGACCCTGTGTGGAAGGCTGTGCCAGCCTCCCAGGCTACATCTACAGTGGTGCCCGGAGCCTCCCCGTGGCCCACTGTGGCTGCACCAGCAACGGCATCTACTACCAGGTCCGGGCTGGGAGTGGAGGGCCCTGTGGGGGCAGGAGAGCCCGACGAGGGGGGAAAACCAGACCTTCTCCTCCCGGCCCTTCTCCCCTCTGCAGCGGGGTGACAGCTTTGTGACCGAGGATTGCTCTCAGCGCTGCACCTGCGCCAGCTCGGGGGTGCTGCTGTGTGAGCCCCTCCGCTGTCGTGCCGGGGAGATCTGCACCCTGGGGAACCTCACTCGTGGCTGCTTCCGAGGTGAGCCTAGACCTCCCCTTGGCTTCAAGCTGCCCCCTTGTGGGGGGGCGGGGAAGAGCGGGACGGAGGATCGTCCCTCTCAGTCTTCGATGTCAGGAAGCTGGCCGTCATCCCACTCTCTCCTTTTTTGGGAGGGGCAGAGAGAAAGAATCTGCGTGCAGTGAGTGCCTGCCATCTGCCAGGCACTGTGCTGGGGCCTTGTCCCGGCATTAGCTTTCCGTGATCTTCAGTCCTTACCCCACATCCCCACTATAGGTAAAGAAAGTGGAGTTCAGAGAGGGTGAGCACTTTCTCCAGAGCCCAGGGCTAGTGAGTGTAGAGCCCAGTTTGGAAGGCAGGCTGGTGTATATGTTAACTAACTTGGATTTAAATAAAAATAATCAAAAAAGTGTTAAAACTCAGGGAAAAAAAAAAAAAGCAAGCAAGCAACAAGCCAGGCTGGCGGACCCCTGCCCAGCTTCTTCCAGCCTCTGTTTCCCTCTCTGGGGTCCCAGCCCCAGGCCCCTCTCCCTGACTGTGGGTGTCCTCTTAGAACCACCCGCTCGTCACCCCGCTTGTCCTCACAGAAAGCCCATGTCTACGGAACCCCTGTCAAAATGATGGACGGTGCCAGGAGCAGGGAACCCACTTCACCTGTGAGTGTGAACTCGGTTACGGGGGGCACCTCTGCACAGAGCCCCAGGATGCGCCACCCCCTGGAGAACCAGGTGAGAACTTCATCCCAGACCCTGTATCCTCACCGCCCCTTCCCCACCACCAGTTGCTACAGCATTATTCCATGTACATAATGTGAACATATAATGCATACCTATTACAGAGCTATGACGGGTAGTAGATTCTTTTTTTTTTTTTTTTAATTTTTTTTTTTTCAACGTTTTTTTATTTTTTTTTATTTTTGGGACAGAGAGAGACAGAGCATGAACGGGGGAGGGGCAGAGAGAGAGGGAGACACAGAATCGGAAACAGGCTCCAGGCTCCGAGCCATCAGCCCCAGAGCCTGACGCGGGGCTCGAACTCACAGACCGCGAGATCGTGACCTGGCTGAAGTCGGACGCTTAACCGACTGCGCCACCCAGGCGCCCCGGGTAGTAGATTCTTAATATAACACACATTATAGAAAACATAATAATATGCTCCCTAGAGATGAGCAGAGCAAGGAGTTTCAAAGAATCCGAGTCCCTGTGCCCATCCCCTACCGACATACAGTAGCCCCCCACTAATCTGTGGGGTGTACTTTCCAAGACCCCCATCCAAACCCAGGCGGATGCCCAAAACCACAGACAGCCCCGGACCCCATCTGGTTTTTCCTGTACGTGCAGACGTATGATGAAGTTTTGTTTACCAGTTAGGCGCAATAAGAGATTAACAACAACCGAATAGAACAACCAGAGCAATTACGATAATAAAAGTCATGTGAATGTGGTCTCTCTCTCAAACCGATTGTACTGTCCTCCCCTTCTTGTGATGATGGGAGAGAAGATGACGAGGGAGGTGCATGATGTAGGCGTTGTGATGTAGTGTCAGGCTGTTGACCTTCTGACGCTACTGGACCATCTGCTTCTGGACTGCGGGTGACTGTGGGTGACCGAGTGTGGAAAGCGAAACCGCAGACTACGAGGGGGACCCGCTGTCCTCTGGGATCTTCTCTCGGAACCCCGGTCCCTTCTCTGGTCTCCTTGCCTCACTCCTGCTCTTCCTGTCCCGTCTCGGATCCGTCTGAGCCTCTCCAGTACCTTTGACCCTTTCTCCCCATCCAAAACTCGAATTCCCTTGGGCTTCTGAGCCTGTGGTTCTCTGACTTTATCCCACCTCTCACCCAGGGTGGGGTGGGTGGGGGTGGCTTTTTCTACATGTTCATTTCAGGACTCCCCCCCCCCCCCCACTCCTGGCAGCCCAGAGATTTGGATTCAGTAGGTCTGGAGGGGGCCCAGAAATCTGCATTTTTAATAAGCTCCTGGGTGACTAGTAGAAGTGATTCCGGGGGTGCCTGGGTGACTCAGTCGGTTGAGCGTCCAACTTTGGCTCAGGTCATGATCTCACAGTTCATGGATTCGAGCCCCGCGTCGGCCTCTGTGCTGACAGCTCGGAGCCCGGAGCCTGCTTCGGATTCTGTGTCTCTCTGCCCCTCTCTGCCCCTCTCCCCCACTTGCACTCTATCTCTCTCTCTGTCTCAAAAATAAATAAATATTAACAAAACATTTTAGAAGTGATTCCAGGGCTGCTCGTTGAGAAGCACTGGCCACAATGATACCCTGGACTCTAGGGGACCAGCTGGACAAACACCCCCCTTAACAAGGCTGATGGGAGTTGAGTGTCCAGAAACACAAAGGGACCCTGGGTGTGTGGTGCCGAGGCCTTGGAGTAAAAGCCTTCTGGAGGGAGAACTAGTCACACCCAGGGACTCAGGGGTTATAGTCCTTTCCGGTGGCAACTTAGGATGGAAGGGGAGTGTCTCCTCCCCCACGCCTTCCTATCCCATGTGCCTCCGTTCTGTCCCCCGCACCCCAGAAGCATCCAGCTTTGTGGCCATCCTGTTGGGGATGCTCGTGCCTGTGGTGGTCATAGTGCCGGCAGTGACCTGGGAATGTGTTTCCAGGAAGAGGAGGAGGAGGTGAGTTCTGGGAAAGGGGATGAGCAGGGGTGGGTGGGGATGAGTCCACAGGGGAGTGGGCACTGACCCTCCTCTCTTCCCCACCACTCCCAGGGAGAAAACGCAGAGCCAGAACAGAGAACAGGCTGGCCGATGCTGGTGAGAACCATCCCGGCCCCACAAAACCTTGGCAACTGGGAGCCGAGTCTGCCTCTAACGCGGGGTTTTCTCGCTTTCTCCTCAGATTTCGTTCCAGAGCATGCCCTTAGAGTCCCTCAGTTTTGAGTTGCCCTCAAAAAAGGAGAGAGAAAATTAAAATTTATTTTTGAAATGTGAATTTCCACATGACTGTGGTGGAGGAAGGGATCTGTGAAGTGGGTCTTGGGGGGGGGTGAAATAGGAGGGAGGGACACCGGTGTGCAGGGCTGGGGGGTGGCCAGCGCTGGGTGCTCTGCAAAATGTCCAGAGGGGAGGCGGACCGAGGTCTGACTGTCCCTTGGACAGAGCCGCTTGGCGGTGGGGTGTCCAGCCCTCTGGCTTCTGGGAAATGGGAGAAAAGCCTGCACTTCCCCAGTCTTCCCAGGAACCCAGGTGATCCCGAGGAGGCTGACATTTCCCATGAGGAGATGGGGTGGAGGCTAAGGATGGGGAATGTGGCTTTTTTCTGTAATCCTCCGGGGAGGCCCCTCGCTTCTGCGCACATCCATTTCCCAGGAGGGCCTAGGGGTTACTATGGCAACTGCTGGTGAGGTCTAGGGGCTGAGGAGTTCAGAGCCCCATCCCAGCAGCGGAGGCCAGCTCTCCTCAGCCTGAACCCAAAGGGCTCACATTCTGACCCCTCCCCCAGGGTCTCGGGCCTCCCTACGGGCAGGTCACTGGTTGGGGATGGGGCCTGGAACATCTTGCTTGGGCGCCAAGAGGGAAAGGAAGGCTGCCAATTGGGGTGGGGAGGCCAGGACGTAAGACCCCAAGGGACAGGGGATGCCAGAGCAGGCAGGACACTGGGTTCTACAAAGGAACCCTTCCTCTGTGCTTATTTTCTGAGAGGACCCTTGCAGCCACCCTCGTGTAAGGAATGGAGATCCCACCTGGTTGGGGAAGGGCCCGGGGAGGGAGGGATGGCCCCTGACCCGGCTGGCTAGGGGGAGCAGCTCCCACTCGAGCTGGGCATGGCAGGGGTGCTCAGGGGGTTCCGCGAGTGAGCTGGCTGCGCTTTGGCTCGGGCATCACGGGGTTCCCTGCTGCACACCCCGCCCCCACCCGAACTCCCTTCACCGCATCTTTGACCTTTTGCCTGTTTTTCGTCTGCGCCCTGTCCCCTTGACCTCTGCCCCTCCCCTCAACAACTAAGGTCACCTTATCTAGCCCGGATGTCTGGTTGGGAGGGGAAAGGGGTGGCCTGGACTGGCATCCTCTCCGATAGACCACGTCCTTCTGGACCCATGCGCCCTCCATCCTTAGCAGGATGGAGTCCCTCCCATACCTCTTGAGTGTACAAAACAGGAGTGATGGGTCATCGAGGGAGTGGACAGAGGATTCCAGAGCATTAGGGACCCTAGAAGACGCTGGGACAGGTAGGAAATCACAGACGGGATCGCCACCTGAGGCCACCTGGGCAGGGAAGGGCAGAAACTGTGATTTGGGGTCCCGCACAGACCCCAACACAACAGGGGGCACCGGAGATGCAGAAGTAGAAAGGCTGGCCCCTGCAGGTGTCCCTGAGGGTGGGCAGATTGGGAGCAAAGGAACAAAAGAGGGTAACAAGGGCTCGCAGGGGTTTGACCCCATCCCCATCTTCCTGTTTGGAAGTTGGGGGAAGACATTCAGGTGGTTTCCCCTCCCCTTCGGAAGAGCC
The DNA here is from genome assembly GCF_024362965.1 of Panthera pardus. Taxonomy (NCBI): domain Eukaryota; kingdom Metazoa; phylum Chordata; class Mammalia; order Carnivora; family Felidae; genus Panthera; species Panthera pardus. The sequence continues at coordinate 8,654,705 of NW_026526969.1, read as the reverse complement.
TGGGAGAACCTGCCCGGGCAGCATCTTGAAAGGGGGAATTGTCTTCCCAAGGACTCAGCCCAGGGTGTGTGTGTGTGTGTGTGTGTCTGTGTGTGTACCCGTGGGGGGTCCACATCCCTCACTCCAGCTCTGCCCCCCCCCACAGCCCATGCAGACTTTCCCCCCATTGCCTCTAAACCAACCCCAGCTGCCAACATCTGGCCCACATCTGTCTCCTTCATCTAACTGGACCCCCACCCCAGCCAATGCCCCCCTATACCCCTTCAGGGGGCTGCGGGGCAGGGCTACAAGCTCAAGGCCTCCCCGGGTGAGGCCCCCTACCAGGGCTGGGGAACCAGGACAGGGGAGGGAGGGGCAGCCCCACCCCGGAGGTGCCCCAGGCTCTTGGCAGAACCATCTGGAGCCGTTAGAAGCAGCTGCCAATGACTCATCTCCCACTGCCCCCACCCCACCACCTCAGACACACCCTGGGGCCCGGGAACCAAGCCTGCAGCCCCCCGCAGCCCCCCACAGCCCTGTCTCCAGACCTCCGACCACTCTTCCATACCCAGGCCGCACTCTCTGCGGAAACCTGGCCCATCCCCCATCCCCAATCACCCCCAGAACTGCACAGTTTCCCAGTTTCTTTTATTTATACAAAAAAAAATTGTTTTAAATATAATTTAAGATCCCCTCCAAGCACCGGTGTCTGTCTCTGGTTTCCACCACCACCTCACCCCTCCCACACCCCCTCATGGACACAGCTTGGGGGTACTTGGGGGCAGGGAAGTGTCTGGGAGTTGTGGTGTGACCAAGGCATTGTTCCGGAAACAGACACAGCGATGAGGCCCTGTTTCACCCTGGGCAAAGGAGGCAATAATGAAACGGGCCCCTCCAACACAAAAGGTTATGACAAGGACGGTGGAAGAACAAACAACAACAAAAAACAACAAAAAAAGGGGGGGGGGGGGAGTAAGGCCAAAATAAAAAATAAAACTCAAAAACCTTCAATATGAAGGCAGCAGATGGGGGAGGACCATTTACAAGGGAAAACTGAGTTCGGGGAAGACAGCAGCAAGGTTGGGACATCCAAGTCCAATGATTTTGTCACTGGGCCACGACACCCCTTCCCGCCTCCGGCCACGATGCGGCGCTCTCCATTCCCGAGCTCCCAGGCTAGTCACCCTCTTCTCTTTGGTCTGCAGGGCAGTGCAGTGACCCTTCGAGGTGAAGGGGGGGGCGGTACGTGGGGCCCTAACTGGGGATCAGAGGGAGGTTGTGGGGATCGTGCCCAACCACCCCTGGGAAGTTGGCAGATTATAAGCGCTTCCTTTCCCTCTGGTCCTACCCAATCCCGAGGGAAGGGCTCCCGCACCCTTGGCATAGGGTTCCCCGCCTGGGGGGCGGGGGGACATGTGATTTCTACTCTCATATGGCAGAATCCTCAAATCCTGTCTCCAAATTGCCAGCTCCCCACCCCCATGGGTTCAAAGTGCAATCCAGTGGGGCCTAGGTATGATGGCCTCTTGGGTCCCCATCCGACTCTGTCCCAGGAAGAAGGGGAGCGGTGTCCCCAGCTGGGAGTTCCTGCCGCTCCAGAGCAGTGGGGCCAGGCAAGCAGGTGCAGGTCAGTACTGGGGGGTTGGTGCTCCCGACCCACCCGGGGCTCCAGGCTTGGCCTGGGACTTCATGTGCTGGACACTGGCCAGGATTTTCTTCTGGTGTCCCGCCAGAGTGACTCCAATTCGGAGCAGGTCCCTGGGGAAGAAGGGAGAGCTAGGTGAGGCCATAGGGCTCCCAGGGAGGCTCTCTTAGCTCCAGACACCGCGTCTTGCCTCAGGACTGTCAGCCAATCAGGAAGGCCAGCAGGGGAGGGGCACGTCAATAGTTGCCAATAGTTGCCGGCAGTTTCCGGAGGATTTAAGAGCCGGGCCTCAGTCCTTCTGCACAGCCGCAGTAGAGGGTGGGGTAGGTAGCTGAGCAGGGCTGGCTGGTGGGAGGTTGTGGGGGCCACAGGTTGGGGCTCCAGCAAGGATTAGGAAAAGGCAGAGAATCAGCGAAGGGGAGGAATGAAAGAGGGAAAAACGCGCAAAATGAGGTTGAGGGAAGGGGCTGCACAGATTGCTTTAGAGGAGAAAAGAGAAGTCAGAAGAAAAGGTCTCAGAGAGAGGAAGAGCGGGTGGGGAGGAAGGGGGGAGGGGCGAACACAAGCTGCCCCGCTCCGCCCCTATCCTGAGGCCTGGAGCCCGAGATAAGGGAGAACAGCAGAGGTGGGAAATAGAGAGCATGAGTCTCCTGAACAATCAGGGAGCAGGGGGGTCCATGACCTGCCCTGCGGGGAGACTGCCTCCCACCTCCTGGTTCCAGATTTCTCTTCCTTCCACGTGTTATTCAAACCTGGCCTGAGAAAAGAGCCTGGGAGGGAAATGGGAAGGCAGAAAGGTGGAGCGCCAGAGGGGCCGACGGGGGGAACAAAGTGAGAGGCAAGTGAGAGGCGTTGGAACCATAAAACTATTTAACATTAAAGCTGGAAAGGATCTCCAAAACCTAGTCCAACCCTCTCCTTTTATGGGTGGGGAAAACAGCCAGAGTTGTCACTGTTAATGTGAGAGCAGAACCCGGAATGTAGATAGATACACAAGGATAGATACCTATGGTGCGGCAGGGCCATGGGGTGGCGCAAAGGGGTGAGCTGGGCAATGCCGGCCTGGGAGATTCTGTAGGCTCTCAGCCCCCAGAGCTGTTACTGCTTGTTTTGGTGGGGGTGGGGGTGGTGGAGACTCTTGATAACAGGGTTTGCACCAGGAATCTCCCCCAAAGGTCCCTGCTAAACCTGCGGATCTGATTCTGGTCCCCAGGTACCCCTTAGCCACCACCTCCAGCTTCTGCCACGACTTACTCAGCGGAGATCTGGCTGACCAATTCGAAGGAGCCAAAGCCAGCGGCTGCGAAACTTTCTTCGTATCTTCCCATCTTGATGGCTCGAAGCCACTCACCCACAGAGCCGAAAGCTGAGTAGTGAGGCTGCCGCTGATCCAGGAGTGGGTGCGAGGCCCTGGGAGGCAAGGATGGGGAGGGGCGTGCTGAGCTCCAAGGCTACATCAGGTGGAGACTCTGAGCCCAGCCTCAGAGAAGCAGGCAGGGACAATCCCACAAACCACCAGAGGGACGGATACTTCTGAGGAGGAAGGGCCGGGGCGGGGGGGGGGGGGGGGGGGGTGCTCTCAGGTGGTGGCAGAGTGTGGGAAGGAAGCCCGCTGTCTGTCTGGGATCCTCACCCGCCATTCTCCCTGGCCACGATTTTGAGACTGGCTGGGTTCCGGATCATCTTGTCGAGGGCGCTGACCACCTGGGGGAAGCGGGGCCGTGCGTTCCGGTCCTTCTGCCAACAGTCCAGCATGAGCTGGTGCAGGGAAGTGGGGCAGTCTGGGGGTGGGGGCAGCCGGTAGTCCTGTTCAATGGCATTGATCACCTGGAAGGACAGGTAGGAGCACTGGGTGAGGGTCTCCCGGGAACACTGGGGTGCCAAAGGACTCCCAGAAAATGGGGACTTAGCAGATGCCGGGAGAGATGCCACAGCCCCTGAGAATGGCAGATTTGGGGTGGGGGTCCTTCTGGCTGGGGCTGAAGCTGGCTGTGGCTTGAAGCCCCAGTGGCTCTTGGGCCGTGATCTAATGAGTAACTTCCCAACCCTGCCCTCCTCTGTGTCCTTCTGTGACCAGACGTGCTGTATCAAAGTCTTGGATACAAAGATCAACTCTACTCTGTGCCACCCTCAAGGACAACAGCGATTAGCTCTTTGGGGACCCCACTCCCCAACCCATATCCCAGGAGAGAGAACATTTCAGGTAAGCTTGGTAGGACTATGGGACACTTACATCCTGATTGCTCATGTCCCAGTATGGACGTTCCCCAAATGACATGACCTCCCACATCACAATTCCGTAGCTCCAGGCATCACTAGCAGATGTGAATTTCCGGAAGGCGATGGCCTCGGGGGCTGTCCATCTGATGGGAATCTTTCCCCCCTAAAGATGAGGAGGGAAAAGGTTAGCTGAGGGACTCACAGGACCCAGGCATTTGGCCCCCTGCCTTTGCCTTCCCCCAGGCCTCCTTTCTTTCTGGGACCCAGACACATAGCTCAACTCTGTTCTTTTCCTGGACACCGGAAGTTGGGTTCCCTAAGTTGACCGCCCCCTCCATGGTCTGCGCCTACATCCTGACCCTGAACTGGAGCTGCCAGTGCCTCCCACCTTTCCACCTGGCCCTGAGAACCTAGTTCATACGCAGGTCCCCCAGCCTCACCAGAGAGCTCGTGTAGGTGGGGTCAGAAGAGTTCTCCTCCAGGAAGCGGGAAAGCCCGAAGTCGGAAACCTTGCAGACAAGGTTGCTGTTGACCAGGATGTTACGGGCAGCCAGGTCTCGGTGGACGTAGCTCATCTCAGCCAGGTACCGCATGCCTGAGGCGATGCCCCGCAACATGCCCACCAGCTGGATGACGGTGAACTGCCCGTCGTTCAGCTGGAGACCAGACAAGGGAGAGGGCACCATCAAGCCAGCGCACCTGCCATCCCCCCTTCCTTCCGCTGACCTCCCAGGTAAGTCCTCCTCCTTCCCAGGTAAGCCCTCCTCTTTTCTCTTACTCTGAGCTCTCTCAGCTCTCGCTACAGTAACCTGACATGATGTTCAAGATTATACGATTATTTTTAACTTTTCTTTGATTTAGGGGCGACTGGATGGCTTAGTCGGTTAAGCGTCAGACCCCAGCTCAAGTCATGATCTCACAGTTCGTGGGTTTGAGCCCCACGTTGGGCCCTGTGCTGACAGCTGAGAGCCTGGAGCCTGCTTCAGATTCTGTGTCTCCCTTTCTCTCTGTCTCTCTCTTCCTCTCAAAATCATAAACATTATTAAAAAAAAAAACTAAAAAAATCATTTTCTTCTGTTTAGCCTAGGGCAGGGCTTTATATCCAGGGAGTATCAACAAATCCTTTTAATCTAGTACTTTTTTTTTTTTTTCCAGTTTTTTACTTTTTAAAAAAATGTTTCAAATGTTTATTTTTTTTATTAAAAAAATTTTTTTAACATTTATTTATTGTTGAGAGACAGAGAGAGACAGAGTGCGAGCAGGGGAGGGGCAGAGAGAGAGGGAGACACAGAATCTGAACCAAGTTCCAGGCTCTGAGCTGTCAGCACAGAGCCCGACATAGGGCTTGAACCCATGAGCCGTGAGATCATGACCCGAGCTGAAGTTGGAGGCTCAACCGACTGAGCCACCCAGGAGCCCCTAATTTTTTCTTTATTTCTGACACAACTCTTTTCCCCCCATTTTTAAGTAGGCTCCGCGCCCAGGACAGAGCCCAGTGCAGGGCTTGAACTCAGGATTCTGAGATCAAGACCTGAGCCGAGATCAAGAGTCAGATACCTAACTGATTGAGCAGCCCAGGCGCCCCTAGTATGTTCTTTTTATTTGGAGGCAACAGAGTGGCGACAGTTGAGGTGTGCCCTAAACTACCTGTCTACAGGTGCAGATGCACTTGTGCTGACCCAAAGAAAGCTTGCTCAGCCCTCTTGGACCAGCTGTGTGTAGCCTGCAACACAGCAGTGAAAAACTGGGTGCGATCGATGAACACGGCGCCAAAGCCAAGACCTAAAGCCTGACCTTGACCTTTACAGAGTCTGCTCTCACCGGATCAGCCAAACAGTTACAGTGGACAAATCCCATCCTCTGGATTCAGCAAGCACGCAGGGGACCCTTGGCAGCCATGCAGGGCCAGGGCCAGAGTCCAAACCCTGAATTCTGAACCCTCCTCTAAGCCTGCCCCTGTCCCACACCTCAAAACTCAGCTTGCAGGAACGCCGCTGGCCAGATGCTCGGGGCAGACGCCAGGGTTCTCTGCGATTCCTCTCTTCCTCACCTGCCACTTACAATCCATCAGCGGGTTCTGCTGGCCCTGCCTCCAAACCACGTCCCGAATCCAGCCACTTCTCCCCATCCTGCTGCAACTGCTGTGCCCCAAAAGGATTGCGAGTCTCCCCACTGGCTCTTGGCTCTTGCCCCCCAGCACACCAAAGGGAGCTCCTAAAGTCACCTCTCTTGCCGAAATCCCTCCAAAGGCTTCCCCTTGAACTTCTAATCAAATCCAAACTCCTTACTAAGGCCATGAGGCCCACGTGCTTCTCCTCCATCTGCTCCTGGCTGGCTCTCTCTCATCTACCCAAATGTCAGCCCAAATGTCCTCTCTTCTTCTTCTTCTTTTTTAAATGTAATCTCTACACCCAACGTGGAGCTTGAACTCACAACCTCGAGATCAAGAGTCGCATGCTCCACCGACTGAGCCAGCCAGGCACCCCAAATGTCATCTCTTCTAAAATAGACCCTCCCTCCCTCTCTTGGCAACCAGACCTTTGTATGGTACCAAGGAACAGAAGCTTGTGTCCACAAGGAAGGGTCAGGCCGCCATCACACTACCCCAAGGCCTGCCTCAGCATCTCTCCTGATGAGAGCCAGATAGCCTGTCTCTGGATGGGGTGTCATGTAAGGTACACAGCACCCCCGATGTAGGCTGGCCACACATATTTACTTTTGAACTTATCAGAACATTAAATCTATCTTCTCTTAAAGGAAGTGGAGAAACAATGACCTCATAGGGAAGAAGCTGATAAATCCAGAAGGTGAGACATTCAAAGGAATAAGAGGCCCAGCTTTTCAGAATGTCAGTGTGTTACAACAAAGGAACGGTCCTGGATTTAGAAGAGGCTCAAAAAAATAACCACCAGGAAAAACAAAACACAATAAAACAAATAAACAAAACCACTAAGTGCAATGCTTGAACTAGATCCTGGTTTGGAGGAACCAGGAGGAAGGAGACATCTGGGGGACACCTAGGGAAATGTGAATATTGACTGGGTACCGGATGATCCTGAGGAAGCATCATAATTCTGTTAAATGCAATATCTTGCTCTGTAGGAAAATGCGTTTTTTCCCCCCAAAAAGATGTAAAATTAAAAAATAAAATAAAATCCAGTGAAGCCTGTTAAAGTGATGAAAATTAAAAGAAACTCTTCCCCATCATCTCAAGTCACTTTTCCAAATTATCTGTATTTAAATTTTTTTTTTTTTTTTTTTAGAGTGACAGAAAGTGGGAAGGGAGAGGGACAAAGGGAGAGAGAATCTTAAGCAGGCTCCATCCACAGAACCCCACTCGGGGCTTGATCCCACAACCCTGGGATCATGACCTCAGCTAAAAATCAAGAATCGGACGCTCAACCGACTGAGCCACCCTGGCGCCCCCAAAATATCTGTATTCCAAAAGCTTATTTGTTTACTTGTTAATTTCCAGTCTCCTCGATTATACTGTCAAGGGCAGAGATGTTCATGGCTTTATTCCCAGGACCTAGGACAGTGGCTGATGTGCCAGTTGGCACTCAGGAAATATTTGTCAAAAGGACAAATGACCATCCTTCCAAATCTTAGGGTCAGCTCGCCCCACCGAGAGGCCATTGACACTCACGGCCAAAGGAAAAGCCAGTCCCAGGAATTCAAGCTGTCCCGAAGGAAGAACAAAGGGCAGAGGAGGTGTGATGCCCCACGATCGTGCCCCACGATCTACCTCGGTTCTGAGCTCTTTGGCTGTGCTGGGGGAGTGAGGGGGGTGCGGGAGGCTGGGGGCAGAAGGCTCACCCGCAGGAAGGAGTCCAGGGCGCCGTTCTCCATGAACTCGGTGAGGATCATGACGGGCACGCTGTTGGTGACCACGCCCTCCAGGCGGATGATGTTGGGGTGCTCGAACTGGCCCATGATGGAGGCCTCACTTAGGAACTCCCGCCGCTGCCTCTCCGTGTAGCCCCCTTTCAGGGTCTTGATGGCCACACAGCTCTCTTTCTTCCCAGGGGCCTTGAGCCGCCCCCGACACACCTCGCCAAACTCGCCTTCAGGAAGGACGCTGAGGGTCAGCCCTCCTCTGCCCACCATCTGGCCCTCCTTTTCCTCCCCCAGGCGCCCAGCCTTCCTCTCACCTGCGCCAATCACCTCCTCAATCTTGACATAGGAGACATCGATCTCTTTTGCAAACTCTCTTACAGCCTCATTAGGGTCTTCGTAAGTGAAGGGGTCAATGTAGACCTTAGTACCTGAGGGATCATACAGGCCCCGTTAAGCCGAGAGGCAGCTTCCCATGCACTCAGATGCCTGGGTTCTCGGCTCACAGCTCTGCCCCCAGTCCTGCTTCTTTCAGGACACGCCTACCCACCGTGCCCGATGAGATACTGTCCATGTTTGTCTGAGTATTCAGCTTCTCTCCCGCTGCTCTGCTTCCTGTGGCCAATGGGAAAAGAAAAGGTAAACTGAATCCCACATCTGTGCGTTCCCAAAGGGACAGGACCGGGGGGAGGAGGAGCGGGGATGAGAGAAGCTTCCAAGAGAAAACAAGTATCCTGGGGCATTGAGGGAGGTTTGCCTGGAGCGAGCGGGCAGGTGGACAGCTACACGGGCCTTCCCAAGGGCCTCCAGGTGCCCAGAGCCCTCACCTGAGGCACAGGACGGCGATGACGATGACCACCAAGACCAGCACCACACCCACGACCGCCGTGCCTGCGATCAGGGCCAGCTGCTCCCGCCAGCTCTCATTCTCTGGGGGAGAAAAACTGGTGATCAAGAGAAGCCGACGGCCCCTGGGGACCCCACACCAGCCGCAAGGCACGAGCTGTGTTCCCTTGCGAACAGGCCCCCAGCAGGGTGGGGGGTACGGGGAAGGCGGAGGAGACGCAGGGTCCGGGAAGCACAGTGGTTTTTGGACTGCTTTCCACAGGTGGGGGCCCCTCCCAAGTCCCTCAGGGCAAGGGAGGAAGTTTCCAGACCTAGTTGCGGCAAGAGCAGTTTGATTTTGTTCAGTTACAGATACTGGTGATCACAGAAAGTCCCCAAGGGCTAAAAATGAAAAGGTTTGTAGCCAAAAAAGTGGAAGTAACCCAGATGTCCATCAACAGATGAACGGATATATAAAACATGCTGTAGCCATACAATGGAATATTTCTCAGCCATAAACAGCACTGATACACGCTATAATATAGGTGAATCTCGAAAACACTCTCCTAGAGGTGCCTAGGTGGTTGAAGGGCTCAGTCGGTTGAGCATCTGACTCCTGATTTTGGCTTAGGGAGACCCATGATCATGGGATCGAGCTCCACGGCAGGCTCCAGCGTGGAGCCTGCTTGTGATTCTCTCTCCCCCTCTCTCCACACCCCCCCCTTCTCTCTCCCAAAATAAACTTGAAAAAAAGAAAAAAAAGAAAACATTGTCCTGAGTGAAGGATGAAGCCAGTCTCCAAAGGCCACAGAATGCACGGTTCCTGTTTGTATGAAATGTCCAGAATAAGTAAATCCACAGGGACAGAAAGTAAATTAGTGTTCGCCAGGGGCTGGGGGTGACTAAAGGGCTATAGTATCTCTCTTTGGATGCTGAAAGGTTCTAAAATTAATTGTGATGGTCACACAACACTGAATATACTAAAAGCCACCGAATTGTACACTCTAAATGGGTGAATTGTATGGCATGTGAGTCCCAGCTCAACTAAACTGTCAAATGAAAAGGATCAGAAAGCTACCGGGCCAAGCATATTAAATTTTTTCTTTACATTTATTTATTTTTGAGAGACAGAGTGAGACAGACCTCGAGCGGGGGAGTGGCAGAGAGAGAGGGAGACGCAGAATCCGAAGCAAACTCCAGGCTCTGAGCAAGCGTTCAGCACAGAGCCCGAAGCAGGGCTCGAACCCATGAACCGTGAGATCACGACCTGAGCCGAAGTCAGATGCTCAAATGTCACCCAGGGGCCCCCCGGGGCCAAGCATATTAAAATGAATAGGTATGGGGTGCCTGGGTGGCTCAGTCGGTTAAGTGTCCGACTCTTGATTTTGGCTCAGGTCATGATCTCATGGTTTGGGAGTTTGAGCCCGGCATAGGGCCCTGTGCTGACAGCGGGAGCCTGATTGGGATTCTCTCTCTGCCCCTCCCTTGCTCATGTGCTCACTCTCTTTCTCAAAATAAACAAATGAATAAATAAAATAATAATAATAAAATGAATAATAAAATAAATAAAATAATAAAAATGAATAAATAAAAATGAACAGGTGTCACCTCAGTTAATCCTTGGAGCCCTGTGAGAGAGGTCTCGGGATATTTCCATTTTGGGGAGAGGAGAGAGGTGGGACTTAAGGAAGGGTCAGGCTTCTGCCGAAAGTCACACAGCCGGAAAGCCACTGAGCAGGTCTCCCCTCCCAGCTATACGTTTTGGTTTCTGCAGCCTATGCTCTCCTCACTAGGCCAAAACGCCTTGTGGTTGAAAGAGGAGCATGGGAACGTGACTTTGGGGGTCCTCCGAGGGCACGGGCAAGGCCCGCCCATGCCCTGCTCCCCAGGCTCACCGTCCAGCTGTGTTTGGCTGTGGTGCTCCTGGCCGAAGGGCCCGTAGCCGGCCTCGGAGCGCGCCCGCACCTGGACCAGGTAGCTGGCTCCCCGTTTCAGTCCCCGCAGCTCTGCCCGGTTTTCAGACGTCTTCAGGAACCGCACGCTGCTGGGGCCCTCTGTGCCCTGTCCGAGAGGAGGAGGGGCTGGCTGTAAACCAGGCACCCCTCCCGCCCCCCGCCGTGTTTCCATTGCTCTTCCCACCTCTCCCTCCCTGCCCTGAGCCTCCCCCATCATTGCATCTTGGTTCCCCTGTGCAGCAAGAGGGGCCTCAGAGCTCATTTATGTGTCCACTGTGCTGGGTGTTTGGTTTTTATCATAGCATTTAATCCTTGCAGCCATTCTGTGGGGTTGGTACCTGTAACTGACTTACAATGGGGTTATTAAACTCAGGCCAAGGGGCTGGCCCAAGGTCACACAGCTAGTACTCAGCAGAGCTAGAATTCAAATGCCTATTGGATGCCTGTAATTGAGGTGTCCCAGTCCCCAAACACGTCCCCCTGCCCACCCCAACCCCCCAGGGGCAGGTCCTGCTCTCACCTTCTCGTGGTACTTGACCTCGTAGTCCAGCACGGCTCCGCTGGGTGCCCGGGGAACAGCCCAGGCCAGGCTCAAGCTGCTGGGTGATGACCTCGTCACCCGGATGTCGGACACTGGGGGCGGTACTGTGAGGGAGAGGACAGGGTAGGGTATTTGCTCTTGACAGGTCTGTTCCCCGTCTTTCCAACTCTGCCTCTGCTGGCTACACCTGTGTCGGTCCTCCAGCTGTTCCAGGAGTTGCCTCTGACTCTGCCCCGTCCTGAAGGCCTGCCTGCCTCGGCACCGTTTTTCACTCGCTGTGTCTGCCTCTTGCCCTGCAAGCCCTGACTTTCCACGCTTCCCGGCGGCCTCACTGCCCCACCACCGACTTTTGCCCTTCAGGCCTTGGGGCCAGCTGCGTCCCTTCCAGCCGGCTCGCAGTCTCACCCTCACGGTCAGTGGTGACATTCACAGCCTCAAACGGGACAGGTCCAGTGGCTAAGGAGGACACCCCATTCGAGGCGGTGACCTCGAACGTATAGGTGAAGTCAGGACGCAGCCCACGAATCGCCACCCAGGGCTCCACAAGGTCCCGGGGGCCAGGGTCGAAGGTCAGGTCTCCTCCGCAGGGTGTGCAGGACCCCCCAGGGCGGCACTCCCGGCAGCGCAGCGCATACGTGAGGTCATCTCGGCCCCCGGACTCGAGGGGGGCGCTCCACTCCAGGCGCAGGGAGGAGCCATTCAGCCGGGGAACCACACTTCTCGGAGCAGAGGGCGGCGCTGTGGGACACCAGGGAGTCAGGCTGACCCGCTCAGCAGAGAGGGGCAGTGGGGCACGCAGGCAGCCTCGTGACTTCTTGTCTTGGCTGGGCACCAGCAGGCCAGGGCCAAGAGGAGGAAGGCCGGAGAGGCTGGGAGCTGGGGTGGGTATCCACCCGCCGCCCCAGGGGTCACTGGTCACTTACTGGTACAGGGCGCACCCCGGGAGTCTGTGAGGGCCCGGAAGTACCCAACGCGGCACTGGCAGACGGGCGAGCCGATGGTGTTGGAGTGGCTGTTGGCTGGACACGACTGGCAGGACCCCTCCCCAGATAAGGGCTTGAAGGTGCCTTGGGCACAGGCTGAGAGAGAGACAGCGTTCATCAGAAACATTCAGCTGCTCTTAAAGTTGTGTGGAGGGCACACAGGGAGCAGCAAGGGAAGAGCTCAGAAACTTCGCCTCTAAGAGGAGAAGGAGACCCTCCCTCCAGATCAGGGTTTCTGACCTTTGTTAACCTCGACACCCCCTACAAATACCCTCTGGCAGTCTGGTAAAACCACAGACCCCTGCTCAGAATTATGTTTTTAAATGCACACCACTAAATACACCGGGTCACAACAGAGACCAAGTAAACTGAAATACGATGATCAAAACATGAGAAAAACAAGTTTGTGCCACAGGAATGAACGTGTTTTCTTTATTTACAAGGTAGAGTGGCAGGCCCGATGGCCACTGTAATACTGAAGCCCTGATGGGCAAAAAAATGCAGCTAGGACATTCCTGAATCTTCTGGAACGGGCTGGGAAAATAGCTGTGATTCGAAAGGTGTGCAAGCCTCAGGTCCTGCTGTGACTGCTGGGCCCTGTCACTATCAGAGGCCAACTGCAGGTGGAGGTGAGTGACAGTAAGGTCATTTTCTTTTCCACAGAAGTTCCCAGATCCCTTAAGTTCAATCTACAAAACCTGAGTTTTGCACGCACACGCTAGAGAAAAATAGCTAAGTGAGAATTCAGTCTCAGTAAATTGGAGGAAACCATAATGAACAAGAAACAGAGACCACGATGCCTTTGTCCTCAGAGCCCAACAAGGTACCCTCGTCCTGCGGTCAGCCCTGCGTCCCTCATCCCTCATCCAGAAAAGAATTGGGGACATAGTTAGGAGAATGGGTGTGAAAGAGCTCAGAACTATGCTGGGGGCTCTGTAAACAGGCCCTGTGAGTGCCCTTGAGAACAGAGAAATGTTCAAAATGGAAATTGGAGTGGGTCCAAGAGCGGGGTATGGGCGAGCTGCACGGGTGGGCAAGCTTTATGGAGAAGACGCTGGGCCTCACCTCGGCACTTGGTATTCCCCTCGGCGGCCTCGAACCCTGGGGCACAGCTGCAGCCCGTAACCGGCTGCTCGGCCCACTGGCCATCCTCCCGGCAATAGAGGCTGGGGCTGGGGCCGGGGGTGGGGACGGCGTCAGCCACACAGCTCCCCGCCACGGGCACCACAAGCTCCCGAGGCACAGTCTCCGGGAAGCGGGTGAGGTTCACGGTCAGCTGGGCGCACTTCTTGTAGAAGAGGTGCAGGGACAGCAGGGCCATGCAGGCACCCTGGTCCTGGAAGGCCAGATAGAAGCCAGCCTTGGTGAGTGGGCCCAGACGCAGCGTCTTCACGTTCACCTTCCCCGTTGCCTCGGCCCCAGGGCGCTTCCGGGTCAGGTGCTCAGCAGCCACTGTGTCCACCTGCCAGGAGCAGGGAGAGACTCATTGCCAACTGTCCTCCACTCCCCGAGGGCCTGGGGGACTATTTTCTTCTTCCCAGCTCACCCTCTCCCTGACCACCTCCATTCCTGTTCCAGAGCCTTCTTTCCACTTGCCTGCAGGCCCCAACATTACCCATTAATGCTTGCTGAGCTCCTATGATGCGTCCAGCCTCTGTCCTGCACCCCCTTTCTCTTCACTCATTCACATTTATCAACACCTGCTCTATGACAGGCCCCTGGACTTGGAGCCGAGGAAACAGGAACGAAGGAAACAGAGAAGTTAAAAGCATGATGAGATCTGTAGCTGGCGGGAGACCCCAGGGCAAAGGCGTCCCGGGGGAGTTGAAGCTTGCAGGGCAAGTAGGAATCGGATGGAAGGCGCAGAAAGGAGTCTCTGAAGGGCAAGGTGTACTGGGAGAAGGTGGGAAGTGGCAGAGGTGGTCTAGACGACCCCCCCCCCCCCCCGCCCCGGGGGTCCTGGGGGCAGCTCAACTACACGTGACTGCTCCACCCAGCCAATCACCTTCTTCCCTCTCCAGGCTGCAGCATCCTGCTTCCAGGCCCCAGCGCCCCCGCAACCCCCCAGGGCCTCGGAAGCTCAGCCATTGCCCCTGGACCACAACGGGCCTGCCGCAGTCCCACACTGGCCGGCGGCTGGGTCCCGGGCGCCCGGGTACCTTGATGTAGGGGTTCTCCATCCAGGCTGGCGTGAAGGCTGTGGCCGTGTCAGCATCGCTCTCGAAGTAGAAGACAGTGAAGGTCTCCTTGCAGGAGCGCCCGGCCCGGGTCAGGGACAGGCACTCGAGCATGGTGAAGCGAAGCGTGGCATACACGTGGACAGCTCCCCGGCGCGGGACCCAGCCGGTGCGCAGCCAGTGGGCCAGGCCCGGGGCCCGCTGCACGTCGCACACCTCGTAGGTCCGAACGCTGTGCTGCTCTTCATCCAGGCCGCTCAGCTCCTCCCACTGTGGGGAGAGTGGGGGGAATCAGCTTGGGGGCTGCTTGGGGGTGTCTGTGATAAAGCAAGGAGGGGCTCAGGCTGCTGTGATCTGGGGGCTGGCGGCATGGGAAGCAGGCCAGCACAGGTACCTCTTGTCCCTCCTCCTTCGGTGTCCCTCCAAGCCCCAGCTCCTGGGCCTGCCTCCTACCTGCCCCTCCACCTGAGGGAACGTGACCCACTTCAGGTCTGCAGTTTCCAGTTTCGTGTTCAGCAGGGTCTCTAAGACAGACGGACAGACAGACAGACAGACAGACAGAGACAGTCAGCACTGGGGGAGACACCAGGGAGACCAGATCCCTGGGAACTGACTGAGGCAGTTGGGTCCTCTGAGCTCCAAGCTGGTGGCATTGGGGCTGACTGAGCCGAGAGATGAAGAGGGGAGCAAGTCCTGTCCTCTGCCACCCTGTTTCTCATCTCTTTATTGGAGTGCCAACCCCACCCCTCACAGCTGGCAGGCACCGGGCTGCCCCCCTCCGAATTCCCTGATCTAGGCTTCCGAGAACCGCTCTGCCCTGAGGAAAGGGGAAGAAGGCCAAACAGCTCAGACAGGGTTAAACTAGAACCCCGACCTGGCATGACCTGAGGGAGGAGAACCGCAGGCGGGGGGATACCCCTCCCTAGAGGGCCTGCCTCACCTCCACTCACAGTCCCTTCCTCAAATCCAAAGTCACTGCCTCCCTCCCTGCAACCCCATTCCTGCTCCAGGCTCCCACCTCCTTTTGGGACCAAACACTCCAGTCCTTTAGATCCCTGAAGGTGGTACTCAGCTGCCCAGGCCCAGCCCTGCCCCCACCACCCCCTGCCCCCACCTCAAGAGCTTGCTGCTGTCAGAGGAGGAAGTGCTGGAGGCCAGGACGCTTGGGTTCCCGCCCTGGCCCCTGCCTGCAGAGGCCTCACATCTGGATTTGGTTACGGGAAGGAAAAGGGGAGGAGATTTTAGGGGTGTGTGTATGGAGGGGTGAACACACCTGGCTCCGCTCTGCTCTGGTCTCTGGGGAGGGGCATCGGGGGAGGGGTGGGGCTCTGGCGGAAAGGAGGGATTAGGAGAAACATCACAGCCCCTGGCAGTGGAGGGTAGAGGGAGGGTAGGGGAATCCCCTGGGAGTTAGTGCCATGTGGGAGGCCCCCAGGGGAGCCAGCAGCACACCTGGGACCAGGTTCCCCCTACTCACCCGCCTGCCTCCCTCTGCCCCTGTGGGGGCTGCAGGGGAGAAGGGAAGGTGGGTGGGTGGGGCAGCCTCCTCCCAGGGGCCAAGTGATGTCCACGGAAGGCAAGGGGTCAGGCGGGACCCCAGCCAACCCGAGGTGAGGCCCGGGCCCCCGGGGGTGGCAGGAGCCAACCCGGCACGCTGGGGACAGGATGCCCGGGTTCTGGGAAGGGGGTGGATAGAGGCTGCCGTCTCCACCCTCCATTGTTCCAGCCTGGATAGTGTTTTCCTGTCTCCAATTTACACACTGTCTGTTTCAGGGCTGTCCTCAGCGCTCTGAGAGACTCACTTTCTCTCCTCCTATCTCAGGCTCAGAGGGCCTGCCTCAATCTGTCAATTCTCTTGCCTCTCACCTCTCTCCTCCACCCTCTGTCCACCTCCATTTCTGTCACTATACTCCCCTAGGTTTTCCGTCTCCAGCCTTTCACGTTCACTGGGGCACGTGGCCCTGGGCAGGTTATCTCACTCTTCTAAGCCTCAGTCTCCTCATCTGTAAAATGGGGGCAACAATCCCTCCCACAGCAGGGCTGTTGTGAAGGTGAAAATTTAAGGTGAAAATTTAGCGCAGGCCTCGGGCTGGGAAGGCACTTACTTAGCAGCATGAAAACATTCCCCCTTCCTCCTTTGCCTCTTTCCTTCCTTCTCGCCATGCTTTGCCCTGGGGCGTATCTCCCCACTTTGTCTTCCTTTCCCTCACTCAGTTATTTCCCCTTCTTTCTCAGAGCCGGGCAAGGGTTCCCTCTCCCCCTCCCCAGCCTTTGATCCCCAGCCCAGAGCAGCACTGCCCAGCCTGGGGGAGAGGGGTTTCCAACTGCCTTTGATTCCTCCTCCTCAGCAGCCCCCCCCATGACCCCCCCCCCCCACCAGAGACCCCTTTGATTCCAGGCAGTGAAGGGGGGGAAGGAGGCAGCTCATTGAAAGGAGATTAGGGCTGTAGGAGGAGGGTTTATAGGGCTCTGGGCTCTGCTCCCCCTCTAGGAGATGAAGCGAGGGAAAAGACTCCTGGATGAAGAAACATCTGGGAGGAACACAGAAAAATCAGAAATCTAGAGATTGGTAGCTATTAGGCTAAGTTCAGGTGACCCAGGGGCTGTGAAGGTCAGTTTCTGCTGGCATGTGGGGTTGGAGAAGGGGGCCTAGGCAGGACTAGTGCAGGTCTGGGGTCTAGACGGCATTTAAAGGGCTGAGGTGCAGCCTGGGGAAACCAGGGAGGGGGCCTCACGGCAGCAGAGGCAGTGGCTTCGAGACAGATTTGGGCGTTTGGAGGGTGAGTTTAGAAGGTGGCCCAGCTGCCAGAGGCCAGGGGAACTGCAGGATCAAGGTGTGAACGATGAGGAATGGGGGTGGGGGCAGTTTTCTGGCCTAGCATTCTGCCTGGTCTACAGTTGTTCCTCCAGAAACGTTTTCTCATGTTTGGCAGAGGTGGGAAGAGGGACAGAAGCTTTGGAGACAGTTTGAAGGTTGGAGGAGGGAGAAAAGGAAAGGCTGCCAAGGGCGTACGGAATCAGGGTTAAGAATTTGGGAAGCTGGGGCAGGGGCAAGTCCCGGGACGGAGCTCCACTCCTTCTCTTTCCCAAACAAAAGAAAACTCCACTCCCCGCTGGGCCGCCTCCTCCCCGCCCCCCGCCCGGTCTAGCACTATTGGTCCGAAGTGCTCAGGGTTGGGGTGCCGGGGTAGGGGCAGACCGAGGCCGGCTCCCTCACTCCGAGGCCCAACTTTGGGGGCCCCTGGAGTGCCGGGGTGCCCCCTGGGAAACTCACCTTCTAAAGCCGCGACGAGCGAAGCCCAGCAAAGCAGAGCCCGGAGCTCCATGGCGCCGCCTTTCTCGGGTTGGATCCGATCCGAGTTTGGGGGGCACTAGCCCCCCCAGGTCGGACCCCCCCCCTCGAGACGGCAGACACCGACTCCCCTCCCGGGACCCTCGGTCGGGGCCCTCAGCGCGGGCCCATGCGGGCGCGCTCGGCACGGGCACCGGGCGGCGGCGTCCAGGTGTGGCCCCGCGTCCCCGCCGCGCGCGCGGGCGGGCGGGGGGCGTCCTCGCACTGGCTGCGCCGGGCGGGCGCAGAGCGAGACGTGGCTAGAGTCGGGGTCCCTCCGGGGCCTCGGGGTCCCGCCCCGGCTGGCTGGGGGTGGGCCGGCCGCTCGCGGTCTCCCCCCCTCCCTGGAGTGGTGCTGCTCGCGCGCCGGGCCGGGTGCGCTCCGAGCCGGCCGGGAGGGTGGGAGCGGAGCGGGGACAGAGCGGGAGGGAGGGAGACTGCGGCGCGGGGCCGGGCGGGCCGGGGCTGGGCCGGGTTGGGACTGGGCCGGGCGGCGCCTGGCCGGGGAGGGAGGGGCGCGCGGGGGGCGGGGGAGCTCCCCCCTCCCCGAGTCCGGGCTCGGCGTGGGGGCCGGGGCGCGCTGATTGGAGAGCGCACTGCTGAATAATTCATGAGGGAAGCAGAGCGGGACGCCGAGCGGAGCAGGTCGGGAAGTTGGGAGAAAGTTTGGAGAAGGGGGAGGGGCGGCGGGCGCGGAGCCCGGGGACCGCCCAGACGTGCGCGGTGGCCGTGCGCCCTGACGCGGACCGCGCGTGTCGGGGCCGGGGCCCGGGGACCCCCGGGGCAGGTCCGAACCCAGCACACGGCAGGCAGCGGAGAAACACACCCAGCAGCAGCACGGAGGGCCGCCCGGACGTGCGTGGAAAAGTGCACTACTCACTCGAAGCCCGCTCCAACCTTCTTGTGGACTTTGGATTCTACTCCTGGATGCGCCCACTACTCCATAGTTGGCGCAGGGGACCATGTTTGGGGGAAGTTTCTGAGGATGGAGGGTGGCGCATTGGGCTCCCGAGACAGCGATCGCTGCTTAGATGACCCTGGAGCGAACGTTCACACAATCACTCAACAAACATTAGGTATGGGGACCTGCTGTGCGCGCAACCTAGCGAAGTGGGGCAACTGGGTTGAGATGGGGAGGAGTATAGAAAAAAAGGAAGCAGGAGTAAATAAAAGGTAGGTGGGACCGAGAGTAAAGAGTCTGGATGGATTCCCAAATCACCATCTTCACTCTCACTGTCGCGTTGGGGAGAGCTCATTGCCGCCCGCAGCCCTGACCCCTGGGGCTGGGCCGGGGCTGCTGCTGTCTTTCCAGAGGCTGTTTCCTGTCTGGCTCCTGGGGGCCCTTGGGATGGCTGGGAAGGCCCTTCCTCTCTTTGCCGCCTCCCCACCCCCATCCCATCAGTTAGAGGGGAGGGTCCGGGAAAACAGTGCTCCTCCCACCAACCCCCTTATTAGTCAGGTCACCTTTGGAGGGGGGGGGGCGCTGCAGGAATCCGCCAGTGAAGAGCTGGAAGAAAAGGGTTTAACTCAGAAATTTAAGGGAGACAGAGTCTGGAGTTGGTGAGGAGCGGAGAGAGTGAAGGAACACTCCTTGCTGCCCAGGACTTTGGGGAGGGAGGTGGATGGAGGGGGGGTGAGGAGACTGCCAAGCGCTTCTAACCCCCCCAAGAGGACAGCTAGGCCTGCAGTGACCTCTTGTCCCAGCGCACTTATCTTCCGGCCACAAGTGTGCTCCCCACACCCCTGCCCTTCCTCATGGCCCTGCCTGGGTCCTGCTCCGGGGTGGGGGGTCACGGAGGGCAGGAAACAGCCGGCTTGGCTGGTGCCAGGCAGACCAGGCCAGGGCCAGGAATCCCCTCCTCCCTCCTTGATCCAAGCCATATCTCCCTTCTCTCACTCAGCTTCTCCTCCGGGTTAAACACCCACCTCCTCGCTCGGAACACACACACCTTTCCCTGGTTCTCACTACACACTCAAATTCTTTCCTCCAAAAGTTATGTCTCTATCTCTTCCTGGGCTCTGTGCTCAACCTCCTTGTGCCCTTGATTGCTTGAATTGTCTTATTTGGTTGGGACCCCTGATGGGGTGGGGGGTGGATGGCCTGAATGGTAAAGAGAGACCCACACAGATGCACAGAGAAATGAGGCAGGGGGTAGTGAGGGCTGATGAGACAGAGGGGTGCAGCTCACTGCAGATTCGAACCCTGTATTTTTGACCCCTGAGAACCAGGCCCCCTCAGCTATAGGGAAGAGAACTCAGATAAGAAAATACCCAGTTGAAGGGCGCCTGGGTAGCTCAGTCCGTCAAGTGTCCAACTTCGGCTCAGGTTATGATCTCATGTTCATGAGTTCAAGCCCCAAATCGGGCTCTGCGCTGACAGCTCAGAGCCTGGAGCCTGCTTTGGATTCTGTCTCCCTCTCTGTCTTCCCCTCCCCTGTTCACATTCTGTCTTTATGTCTCAAGTATAAATAAATATTAGAGAAAAAGAAAATACCCAGTTGATCCCTTATCATAGGGTCCTCAGTCCCCACCCCTCCCATCATGTAAGCCAGTTCCCAATATCTAATGTATACCAGTAAAAGAATGAATAATGGGGCACCTTGCTGGCTCAGTCAGAAGAACCTGCAATTGTTGACCTCGGGGTCATGAGTTCAAGCCCCACATTGGGTGTAGAGATTATTCAAATAAATTACATAAACATAAAAAAAACAAAAAATAAATAAAGGAATCAATAAAATAAAGCTGTTATTAAGGATCTGCTATGTGCCAAGCGATCACTGTGCTAGTTTGCAGATTTGTAAAGCAAGGCTCCTGGCCTCAAAGATCTTCTAATGGGGCAGGAATCCCATTATTTCCCCTTTCCTTGGAGATGATATCTGAGCTTTTCACTCCAATGCTCAGGAGTGTCTATCCTGTGAGTGTGAAGTCATTTCCTCCACCCTCCATCCACCCAGGACTACTTCCTAGCAAAGCTAATTCAGTATCTACTGTATTACATTACGTAAGTGAGCAGCCAAATCACTACCTGGATGGATGCTTGTGGAACAGACCTGAGCAAATCTCGGGTGCTCCTTCCTTCATTATTAGAGTGCTTCACTGACCTCTCACCCCAAAATTAGGCTGTCACCCCCTGTTCCTTGCCTATGATCATCACCATGCCAGTACCTGTGTAGAGCATCCCCACCCCAACAGCTGGTCGGGCTTTTAAATTTTGTATTTATTTATTTATTTATTTATTTATTTATTTATTTATTTATGTATGTATGTTTAAACGTTTATTTATATTTGAGACAGAGAGAGACAGAGAATGAACGGGGGAGGGTCAGAGAGAGAGGGAGACACAGAATCTGAAACAGGCTCCAGGCTCTGAGCTGTCAGCACGGAGCCTGACGTGGGGCTCGAACTCACGGACCGCGAGATCATGACCTGAGCCTAAGTCAGACGTTTAACCAACTGAGCCACCCAGGTGCCCCTAAATTTTTTATTTTTAAGTATATATCTCTATACCCAAAGTGGGGCTTGAACTTACAACTTAAAAATCAAAAGTCACGTGTTCTACCAACCGAGCCAGACGGGTGCCCCAGGTTTCCTTTTTGCTACCCACATCATGACAGTTATTTGGCGCAGTGTTGGAGTTAGGACTTTCCCTATATGTAATAAACAACAAATCATCCCTTTCACTGAAAATTCTAGAAATTGTCATTCCTCCCCCCATATCCCAGTGCCCTTCACAGCGTGCACCTCACCCTGTCAAGTCTAGAGTTAAGTTTAGTGGAAGCCCATGACGTTTAAGCTTCCGCACCCCTCACCTGACTGCCCCTCCCACTGTCCTGGTTAATGAGTGCCATCAATTTAAACAGTTTTTAAGGTGAATTCCAGCACAAGAATGTTTGAAATAGCCTGAAATCTTACGGCCCTTACACAAAGGGAATTTGGTAGAGGTTTCAACATTGCCAATAATGAGTTGTAAACCTCAGTGAGATCTTTATAAAATTTCAATAATGAAAGGGAAAAAAAGTCAACTGGCCATAACAGAGGGAAGATGGAGACAAGGAGAAATAGAAAGTAGTATTACAGAGTCATTATCATATGAAGAGGTAGCCCCAGTACACAGGTAAGAAAAAGGTAGGACATGAAGGTATTATACAGATGTGTTGGGCAATTATTTACTACACTTAGCCTGTTTTTCTCGATTTGGTAGTATTTATGGTAATTGTCATCTTAACTTTTGCTGTGATTTCTACATTTATTTTTTTAAACATTTATATTTGAGATAGAGAGTGTGTGTGTGCGTGCGGGGGAGCGGGAGAGGGTTAGAGAGAGGGGGAGACACAGAATCTGAAGCACGCTCTAGGCTCTGAGCTGTCAGCACAGAGCCCGATGTGGGGCTGGAACCCACGAACCACGAGATCATGACCTGAGCCGAAGTCAGAAGCTTAACCAACTGAGCCGCCCAGGCACCCCCGTGATTTCTGCATTTAAGCAAACATTAGCTTTCATACCTAATTTCAGCTTCACAATTTTATTTTCTTAAGGTGGGTTCCCCATGTTATACAAACTTCAGGACTCACAAAACCTGAATCCACTCCTTGTCTGACCACCAGGCATCTTCCCAAACTCACCATATGTGAAATTGTAATAGACACAAGTGTAAAAGATTTTATAAATTTATTAGTGATTGTATTTTCATTGTTTGTGGTCCCAGGTTTCCTAAAAGCAGGTACAATGTGTGTTGTGCTCAACGGTAAGTCCAATGCAAGTCTGGCCTATGTACATACTCAGTAAATGTGCATACTTATTCCTTTATTAACTAGTCATTCTTGAATTCACTCAGCATTAATTAATTAATTAATTAATTTTTGAGAGACAGAATGAGACAGAGCATGAGCAGGGGAGGGGCAGAGGGAGAAGGAGACACAGAATCTGAAGCAGGCTCCAGGCTTCGAACTGTCAGCACAGAGCCCGACACAGGACTTGAACCCATGAACCGCGAGATCATGACCTGAGCCAAAGTCGGACACTTAACCAACTGAGCCACCCAGGCACCCCAACTCAGCAATTATTATTATTCTAAGTTTATTTATTTATTATGAGATAGCAAGTATGTGCACAGGGGAGGGGCAGAGAGAGAGGGAGAGAATCCCAAGCAGGCTCTGCACTGTCAGTGTGGAGCCCCACTTGGGGCTCGAACCCATGATCCACGAGATCATGACCTGAGCAGAAACCACGAGTCGTCATTTAACCGACTGAACCACTCAGGCACCCCTCAACGATTATTTATTGTACTTTTGCTATGGACCAGGACTGGAGACACAAAGTCATCCTTGACAGCCCAGGGGAAGAAACAACCACGAAACTTCAACAGAACAAAGGAAGCTATGTGTGGAGCATAAGTAGTGGCATACAGAGGGTCCTATGGGATCCCAGGGGGAACACACGTAATCCAACCTGCGGGTTCAAGGTGAACTTTCTGGAGAAGATGATGCTGTCTGACTGGAGTCCTAGAGGAGATTGGGGGAAAGGTTGCTTTAAAGGCAGAAGGGGGCGGCGCCTGGGTGGGTCATTTGTTGAGTGTCTTACTTCAGCTCTGATTGTGATCTCACTGTGGGTTCAGGTCCTGCATCGGGCTCTGTGCTGACACGTGGAGCCTACTTTGGATCCTCTGTCTCCCTCTCTCTCTGTCCTCCCCCCCTCAAAAATAAATAAACATTAAAAAAAAAAAAAAAAAGGCAGAAGAAGAGCAAAAACAAGAGTGTGGACGTAGTGAGATTGTCCCTGTGCTGCCAGAGTTCAGGACGCCAGGGTGTAAATTGCCAGGACAGTGACAGTGGATGAGCTGGTGACATGAGCAAGGGCCAGCCTGACATCACAGGACAATCCTGGAGTGCAGGCTTGTCCTGAATACCTGGGGAACCACTGAAGGGTTTGAGACAAAGAGGCAACCCTATCGGATTTGTGTAGAAAGACCCCATGTGTCCAACTTTGGAGAGTAGATTGAAAGGGATCAAGACTGGGGCGCCTGGGTGGCTCAGTCGGTTGGGCATCCGACTTCGGCTCAGGTCATGATCTTGAGGTCCATGAGTTTGAGCCCCGTGTCAGGCTCTGTGCTGACAGCTCAGAGCCTGGAGCCTGTTTCCGATTCTGTGTCTCCCTCTCTCTCTGACCCTCCCCCGTTCATGCTGTCTCTCCCTGTCTCAAAAAATAAATAAATGTTAAAAAATATATATATGAAAGGGATCAAGACTGAAGGCAGAAAAACCACATGTAGGTCTCCAAATGACAGTAAGGGCTTGAAAGGACAGAAGTATGCGCTCACATGCGAGAGCAGGTAGGTCTTGGAGCCTGGCCATGGGAGTGGGGGAGACTGGAATCAAGTATGGTTCAAGTTTCAGACTCTGGCAGCTAGGTAGGAGCCAGGGGACTGGAGCCACCAGGGAGGAAGGTGTGGGCAGGTTGAATTTGAGATCCCTGTGTATCATCCAGAACGCAGGTCCAGCAGTCAACCATACAGGCATTCAGGGGCAGCTTTTTGGCAGGAGATACAGGTTCAGGGGTTACTGGCATATGATGGTGATTGGAGCCTGTGCCCAGTGGGAGGGGGGTTGGAGGAGACTATAGATTGGAAAGGTGGAGGAAAGCCTTACACTTCACTATTTATTTATTTATTTATTTATTTATAAAAGCAAACATTATCATATTTAATTCATCATAAGAACTCTTAGGCAGGATGGGCGTTATTCTGACACCCACTTTATTTTTTCCTTTATTTATTTAAATGTTTTATTTATTTTTAAGACAGAGAGAGACAGAGCACGAGTGGAGATGGGGCAGAGAGAGAGGGAGACACAGAATCTGAAGCAGGCTCCAGGCTCTGAGCTGAGAGCACAGAGCCCTACGCAGGGCTCGAACCCACGAGCTATGAGATCATGACCTGAGCCGAAGCAGGATGCTCAACCAACTGAGCCACCCAGGCGCCCCTCCTTTATTTATTTTTTAATGGTTATTTATTTTGAGAAAGGGAGAGCGCAAGCAGGAGAGGGACAAAGAGAGAGAGAGAAAGGAGAGAGAATCCCAAGCATGTTCCGCACTGTCAGCGCAGAGCCATACGTGGGGCTCAAATTCACGAATGAGATCATGACCTGAGCCGAAACCAAAAATCAGACGCTTAACCGACTGAGCCACCCAGGGTGCCCTTCTGACATCCACTTTAAAGATGAGACGGGCTCAGGTTAAGTGAGCCGTCCAATGTACTTGGCCAGTAGTCAGCAGGTTGGCTGACTCCACTGTGGCACTCAGCATACAGGCTGGCCTTCCAGCCCCACCCCCAAGGACCTGAAGGACACCGATGTCCTTTTCCTCCTCCTTCTCTCAGCCAGGCCAGCCAGAGGGCATCTCCCCCCTTTGCCTTGCCCTTATCTTCTAGGAAGGACTGGCAGAGCTCACACCAGAAGCCAAGGCTACCAGAGGGTAAGAAATTGGTGAGAAGGGAGGGGAAGGAGCTGAAGACTAGAGCTAGAAGGGAGAGGTGGAGGAGGAGTGGTAGCAGGGGAGGAGAGGTATCGGGAGGCTCATTGTCCCAGCTGGGAAGTCTTTTGTTTCCTCTCTTCCCTTGGCAGCCTGACAGGATATGAGGCCAAGCCCCCTCTCCATGCCAGCATCCCCCCACCCACTGAACGTGGCCCTTCCCTTACCATTGTGTCCTTGACAGGAATGGGGGGCAGGGGCATTGGCTCTAGGAGGGAATATAAGTGGCTGCGGGGCTAGGCTACTAGGGTCCAGAAGGGACAAGAAGACCCCGGGGGCGAGGGGTGGGGGTGCTGGTTCATGAAGTTTAGCAGAAAAAGCTTTGTGCCTGGGGAGAAGCAGGAAGCCAGGCCTGGGTGGGGCCAGCACAGAGGGTAGCAGGTCGGGCCAGGGGGAGGTAGGTTGGGCCCCAGAGGAGATGACGCAGGGCTTCAGGCCTTTCCCAGCGCCCCCCCCCCCCCCATTCCAGCCTGTGGGCCTGAGAGCTCACCTGAACTGCACTGTCCCCCCCACCCCCTCCATTCCCAAAAGTTGACATCAACCCTGCTAGGGCAGTTGGGATCTGGCAGAGCCCAGGAAACTCAGGTGTCCTGCCCGGGGCCCTCCACGTCCACTTCGCTGGATTCCCTCCCTCCTCGGGATCCAGGGGTCTGGCCTCCCACTCTGGTCCTCCAGGAATCCTGGAATTTCATCCCTCCCCTCCGCTCCCTCCTGGACCATTTTGCTCCATCAGCTGTTCCTGCAGGAAGGGCGCCCGCTCAGCCTCGCCTCTCTTCCCGAGCCTTTTGTTTGCTGGGTCTGCAGGAAATTGCAGGGGCGGTGGCCAAGGGCTCATCTGCCCCTGGGGCCTGGGGGAGGGGGTCCGGATTCACGAGACTTAATCCTGGGGAGCTCACCCCGCGCTGCGGGGTCGGCGGGGGGGGGGGGGGGGGGCGGAATTGTGGATCGCCAGGGAATTCACATTTAGGGCCTGAACTCTGAGTGGGGCACCTGCGGAGTGGATTAGACGTCCTTGGCCCCGAGAGGCAGTTCGGGGGTGTTCGGGGGTGCCCAGAACTGGAGGCTGGACTGACACTGTGAGGTCACTTAATAGGTTGACCGAGGAGCTTGCACCAGGGGCGAAAAACCCAGATATTGAATCCCAGAACCTCGTCCTACACGCCTCGGATGACAGCGATCCCAAGCAGTGGGGAAGCAGCAGTCAAGTCACACCAAGCATCTCCGAGAATGAGCTAATGCCTTTCTCCTCAAAAAAAAAAAAAAGGTGGGGAGGAGGACCAGCACGTAGCCCCCGAATTCGCGCCTTCCCAGGACGCAACCGCAGACTTAGGCGAGGCGTGGACGCTCTAGCGAGCCGACGCCCTCTCGTTGGTTGCCCTCTCTCTGAGGCCACCCTGGGCGCAGCCATCTTCCCTTCCCAGCAGGCGGGTGGCGCCCGGTGCAGTCACGTGAGGAGCAAGTTTCCCAACCCGTGCAGGCGACTGTCTAGCAGTCTTCTAAAGCGGCAGAGCTACAGTAGCGAAGAAAACAAAAGTTCCTGTTTCGCGGAGCTTGACTTTTTTTGGGGACTAGGCAGGCAGTGAACAAGATAAATATATGACGTATATTAGATGGTGTTAGTGCAATGGAGAAAAAAAACGGGGATGGGATGAAGGGTGTGGTTCAATTTAAATGAGATTGGTGGAGGAGATTTCAAGAAGACGTCAAAATTTGCGTCCAGAACACCAAGGAAGCTCATGCCCTGTGGGCCACAGTGCGTTCTTGGAGGCTGGCGCAAGGAGATGAGGAGAGTGGGGGGGGGGGGGGATGCAGATTGGATAGGGCTACAGGGGTAGAGTGGCCATGAAATACATAGACCACTCCGGCTCAATTCTGAGCCAAAGGAACACTATTAACATTTACACTAAGGCAATGGGCATAAACTTTGTAGTGGGACTATAGATGATGAATCATGAGGTAAGTATGTTATCCTAATTATTAAAGCTTTTGTCTTTTACAATGGCAAAAATAGGAAACTATTGGAGAATTATTTTTTATTTTTATTATTATTATTATTTTTTTAGTTTATGTTGAGAGAGAGAATCTCAGGCAGGCTTTGAGCCATCAGAGCAGAGCCCCATGCAGGGCTTGAACTCACAAATCTTAAGATCAGGACCTGAGCCCAAACTAGGAGTGGAAGCCTTAACCGACTGAGCCACCCAGGTGTCACTATTGGAGAGTTTTGAAAAGAGAAGCATCACGAACTGATTCTTGCTTTAATAGCATCCTTAAAAAAAAAAAAAAAAAAAAAAAAAAAGATTTTATTTTTAAGTAATTTCTACACCCAACGTGGGACTCAAACTTACAACCCGGAGATTGAGTCGTGCATTCTACTGACTGAGCTTCCCAGGTGCCCCCTTAACAGCATCCTTCTAACTGCTCTTTTGAGAACAGACTGCAGGAACAAGGGCAGAAACAGGAAACCAGTTAGGGGGGTGTTGCCATAATGCAGGTTAAGAGATGATGGTGGCTTGGAGTAGGGTGATAACATGTGGTTGGACACTGGTAATATTTTATTTTATTTTATTTTATTTTATTTTATTTTATTTTATTTTTTTTAAATTTTTTTTAACGTTTATTTATTTTTGAGACACACAGAGAGAGAGAGAGCATGAACAGGGGAGGGTCAGAGAAAGAGGGAGACACAGAATCGGAAACAGGCTCCAGGCTCTGAGCGGTCAGCACAGAGCCCGACGCGGGGCTCGAACTCACGGACCGCGAGATCATGACCTGAGCCGAAGTCGGACGCTTAACCGACTGAGCCACCCAGGCGCCCCATGACACTGGTAATATTTTAAAAGTAGGGGCAAAAGGAATTGCTGATGGGTTGGATGTGGGATGTGAGAGAAGGCATAACCCCAAGGTTTTTTACCTAAGCAAATGGAAAGGTGGGAAGACCATAACAGGAGTAGGTTGTGGGAGGAAGTTTAGGCGTTTGATTTTGGAATATACAGAGTTTGAGCTGCCTGTTTGAAGTCCAAGTGGAGATGTCAGTGTGTTGTTGGACATACAGTGTGGAGCTCAGATCTGGGCTGGAGATACACCCTTGCTACACCATCATAGAGATGGTATTTAAGACATTGAGACTGGAAGTGGTCACTGAGGGAGGGAGTGTAAATGGTGAAAAGAAGTCTGAGGACCGAGCTTCTGGTCTTTGGTGGAGCCTCCAGTCCGCAGTGCCTTGTGGCTGTGCCTCCAACATCTAGGAATGCTCCAGAGTTAAGATAAGAGAGGAGGAAGCCAAAGAGACCGAGCAGGAGGAAATGCGTGAGTGTGGTTTCCTAGAAGAAGAGGAAAGTGGTGGAGAAGATGGTAATCAAATGCAGACATACCTCAGAGATAGTACAGGTTTGGTTCTGGACCACTGCAATTAAAGTGAATATCACAAGAAGGCCTGTCAAATGAATTGTTTGGTCCCCCGTGCTCATCACAGTCATGGGTACACTGCACTGTAATCTATTAAGTGTGAAACAGCATTATGTCTAAAATCCATGTACACACCCTAATTAAAAAAGACTTCATTGTTTAAAACTGCTGACCATCTGAGCTTTCAGTGAGTTGCAACACTGACCACAGATCACCCTAGCAAATATAAAAATAATGAAGAAGTTTGGAATACTGCGAGAATTACCAAAACGTGACAGGCATGGAGTGAGCAAACACTATTGGAAAAATGGTGCCAAAAGACTGGCTCCATGTAGGGCTGCCACAAACCTTCAATGTATAAAAAAAATGCAGTATCTGTGAGGTGCAATAAAGCGAGGGGCAATAAAACGAGGTATGCCTGCATGTCAACTGGTGATGGCTTAGTAAAATGAGGACTGAGCAGCAACCCTTGGATTGACAGAGTGGAAGTCACAGGTGACTTGATGGGCAGTTTTGTTTTTGCTGCTGAGGGGCAAAAGCCTAAATTTAGTGGGTTTATTGTTATTATTTTATTACTTTTATTATCTATTTATATTTAATGTTTATTTTTGAGAGAGAGAGAGAGAGAGCACAAGCAGGGGAGGGGCAGAGAGAGAGGGAAACACAGAATCTGAAGCAGGCTCCGGGCTCTGAGTGTCAGCACAGAGCCGGACCTGGGGCTCAACCCCACAAACTGAGAGATCCTGACCTGAGCCAAAGTCACATGTCCAACCTACCCAGCCACCCAGGCATCCCATCTTCACATTTCTTTTTAAATCCACTGGGGGCGCCTGGGTGGCTGGGTAGGTTGGGCTTCTCACTTTGGCTGAGGTCAGGATCTCTCAGTTTGTGGGTTGGAGTCCACGTCAAACTCTGTGCTGACAGCTCAGAGCCTGGAGCTGCTTCGAATTCTGTGTCTCCCTCTCTCTCTGCCCCTCCCCTGCTCTCTCTCTCTCTCTCAAAAATAAATAAATATTAAAAAACATTAAAAGAAAAAAAATGTGAGGAGGGAGCCTGGGTGGCTTAGGGCTAAGTGTCCGACTTTGGCTCAGGTCATGATCTCATGGCTCGGCTCGTGAGTTCAAGCCCCACATCAGGCTCTGCTGTCAGTGCAGAGCTCACTTTGGATCTTCTGCCCCCCTCTCTCTGCCCCTCCCCTGCTCTCTCTCTCTCAAAAATAAAAAAAAAATAAAAAAAAAATAAATGTGAGGAGGGATTGGAAACAGTATAGACAACTTGTTTAAGGAGTTTTGCTATATAGAACAACAAAGAAATGGAGCGATAATGGGGGAGTACAGTGTATTCAAAAAAGATTTTTTTTTTCCTTTTTAAGACAAGACGGGGAAAAAAAAGCATATTTGTATATCTGTGGGAATGAGCCAATGAAAAGAGAAAACAAGACGATTAAATGGGATGTAGTGGCGGGTTGACCTTAGCTGGGAGCATGATCATCAGTTCATCACTAGTGACAGGAGGAGGGCACAGCGGAGCGTGGTGGTGAATTAGGAGCTTTTAGTCTCTTGGTGGCTTCTGTTTTCTCGCCGAATTGGGAAGTGAGATGGTGCTGAGGAGCTGTACAGGAAGCACAGAGGGTTGAACAGAGAGGGGTGAGGATGTAAGTCATCTAGGAGTGCAGGAGAGTGACTGGACTAGAGAAATCTCGTCTGAATGCTGGGCAGCATGAGGGCACACTTCAGGTTCATGGTCATGAATTTGAGATGAGCTCCCATAGTTGGATGTTTTCTTCAGCCACATTTAGCTGCTTGGGCAGGTTCAAGCTGGGCGGGGAGTTGCATTTACCTGGGCTGTGGTTTTGCCAGGAGGTTAATAAAGTGAGAGAGGGACAAGGGAGAGCTTTTCACTGACCATGAACTTTAAGCTGGATAAGAAGGGAAGTGAGTCGGGGACTGGGAAGAGGGCAGGATCAGTGGATTGGGGTGCAGTGAGGTGGAGGATTGTTGGGGTCAAGGCATGACAAAGACCCTTTGCTTGACCAAACTTCAGTCAGGCTTCTCTGAGCCCTCTTTAGACTTGGCCCCCATCCTTGCTGGGCCTGCCTCGCCTGGCCTAGTTTAGGGAGAATCTTCCCACCCTTGATACTTGATATCTGATCACCCTGGCCTGCCTTCAGCAAGAATCCTAAGTCTGTTTAGCTAGAACCCCCCCATGCTCTTTGTAATTTCCCATCACTGACTCCCTCGTTCTGCTTGTTGGCTAGAAATGCCCAGCTGCCTTTGCTGTAGAGCCCCAACTCTTTCCCCTATTGTGACCGTTCTGACACCTATTGGAATGGTCCTGAATAAAGTCTTCTTTACCATTTTAACAAGTGTCAGATTAATTTTTTTCCCCCTTAGGAGGCATACCAGAAAAGGTGAATGGAAAGGAGGGCCTGCAGTTATTTACCGGCAAGGACAACATCTGGGCACAGCCACTGGGTATCGTGGAGCGTGAGATCTATGCAGATCTGTGTTCAAGCAACTGCCACGCCCGGATATTGGAAGTCTCATCAGTACGGATATTGAAATCATCAAAAACTGCGACAGGATGGTGCTGGAGAGACCCACGAGCCAAACTCTGTTATGGTTAGCAGCGATGACCACTGAAGATGCCACAGTTCAGTTGCTCATGAGACCTCTCCCTGGCAAAGCCAACCTTTGGGCTGCTTTAAGCCGGTTCCTCTCCTAGGGACATGTTGCAGAGAATCTATAGCCAAAGGCCAGTGACCCTAAAAGCACTGTTCATTTTCTGAGGCTCAAATGACGGTGTAGCCACAAAGGACTATGTCAAAGTTAAGCAAGTGATTACGAAAGCTCTCCCAGCTTCAGCTTCCCTAAGAAGTACTTACCTCACAGAGTGCTTATGCATATATAAGGTAGCACGACGTGCAAATAACTTACTGAACATTTCGGCATTGTTTTCGAGTGTCGGTCAGTTCATCCAACCCTCTCGCAGCAACCTCATGCAGGCAGGGCTCTATTTAGTCCCCGTTTTATAGATGAGGAAACGTTACCAGGTGGTGCTACTGTTGATGGTAACTGTAAAGAGTGAGGAGGGGAGGAGGTCCCATCTCCCGGAGGTTCACAAGTCCTGTCATGTCTGTTAGAGGGGACGACACCTTGCAGGGAGGCTGGAAGGCGGCAGGAGGACCTTGCGGACCGACGGTGGCCGGCGCAGCCAGGGCTCTTCCGGACCAGCGGCCGATGGCTCCCTCCGATGGCGGACGCGGAGAACGCAGCCGGTTGGGATGGACCAGGCGTGAGGGGCGGGTCTCCGCGGGGGTGAGGGCTGAGGCCCGTATCCAGAGACATTCCAGGGATTCGAGAGGCCGGAGGAATAGGACTCCGGAAGGCGCCGAGCGACGCGGCCCCGCATTCCCGGCGACGCACCTGGGCCAGGTGTCACATCCCCGCCCACCTGCAGCTGTCTTCCGCCGTCGCCGCACGCCCCTTTCCGTGGTGGCGCCTCCGGGCGTCTCCGCGAGCTCGGAGTGGGCTCCCGCCCGCATAAAGGGTGCCTGTTTGCACGGGGGTGATGGGCCGCTTTAGGGGCCGTGGCCTCCACCTTGCCGGAGACGCATCCCTGAGGGACGACCCAGGGCAGTATCCCAGGCGCGTGTGGAGCGGGAGCCGCGCCGGCCCCCGGAGCCCGAGGGGGGAGGGGCTTCCCCGGGGGCGCGCCCACGGGGCGGGGCTGGGCGCCGGGACCAATGGGGCGCGCGGGCTGGGGGGGGGGCGGGCTCCGGGCCTGGCATCCCGGTAGCTGCAGCTGGCTTTTCCGGCACCCGCGCCCCCTCGGCCCGTAGCCGACCCCTCCGGCTCTCGGGGATCCCCCCTCCCCCGGGCGGCTGCGTCCTCCGGGCGGGTGAGTGAGCGCCCCGCCACACTCGGGCTGTGGGGATGCGCCTGGCCCGGGAGCCGCGGATCTCGGCCCCCTCGAACCGGCCCCGGGAGAAAGTGGGCAGGAACCGGTGTCAGGGCCGGGAGGAAGACCCACCTTGTGTTGCTGGCCTGTGTCTTTGTTTTGGTAGTCGAGGGGTGTGTTTGGGTTGGTCGAGTTTGGAGGGTGCCTTGTGTGGGTGGGAGGAATCTGGTGAGGCTGGGGGGAGAGGAGCTCGTTTGAAATGGGTTGAAGGAGAGGATTGATGGAGGGCGGGGCAATGGGAGATTTGGAGATTTCTCTTTGCCTTGGGTGAGGTGATTGCTTGGGGGAGTTAGGATGGGGACAGTTCAGGACTTCGGAGGAGGGGGTGAGGAGGGCTTCCTGCCGGTAACTCACTTCCCTTTTGGGGGATTTGTTTCCTCTTATACTGCTAGTTAGTTGAAAAGGGAGAGTATCTTTGCCTCTTCCCAGAACCATTGCCATCCCTAGTCTCCCGGATTTGGGGGAAGGGTGGCCCCCAGGAGCTGGGAGGGGACTTGGTACCCAAATGCTGAGGGTGTGGAGTCTGCCATTGCCCAGGGAAGTGGCAAGGACCAGTCTGCTCCCCAGGAACTCTGGGTTGCTGGTGAGTGAGTGAGTGAGTGAGTGTGTGTGTGTGTTTCTTGAAGCTCTTCCTTTTGGGGAGGTTTCCAGGTGTTCGGTTAGAGGTGTTTTTGAGGGGCTCCGTGAAGCTGCTTTCCATTAAGTAACACTGTCTTTTGCAGGCCTCATAACCCATTGGTGGCATCTTCTGCCTGCTCTCCACCATGGCCAGCGAGAATTCTCCTCTGCTGGCCTACCGGCTCCTGGGAGAGGAGGGGGTTGCCTTCTCTGCCAATGGGGCCGGGGGTCCTGGAGGGGCATCTGCCCGGAAGCTCTCCACCTTCCTGGGTGTGGTGGTGCCCACGGTCCTGTCCATGTTCAGTATAGTTGTCTTTTTGAGAATTGGTAAGTGGGGTGGTGGGGTTTGCTCTGGGGTGCAGGGGGGGGGTGGAGGAGGGGTGGGACTGGGAAGAGTTTGGGGAAGGGTCCCGGGAGAAGTAGATGGATGGGAGGCTTGGGGAGAGGGCTCCCCATGGCCCTGTGTTGAGCTCTGCCCTGGAGGTAACTGATGACCAGTGTGGTGTGGGGACGCATGAGCCACCTTCTGACCTGCTTTGCCACTCCTGTCCCAGGGTTCGTGGTGGGCCATGCTGGGCTGCTGCAGGCTTTGGCCATGCTCCTGGTTGCCTACTTCATCCTGGCGCTCACCGTCCTCTCTGTCTGTGCCATCGCCACCAACGGAGCTGTGCGGGGGGGTGGAGCCTACTGTATCCTCCAATGTTGATGGACTGGGGTCTGGGCTCTTCTGTCTTGTAGGGAGGAGGAGGGGCAAGGGCAGGGCAAGAGGGAGGCAGGTTCTAATCAATGTTCAGCAGGTGGGCTGATATGGGGAAGGTGACCAACATGGCCTTTCCGCGTATCTTACTGCTACTCTCCAGTCTATCAGGTGTCTTCCCAGCCGTCCTTTTGGTTCCCCCAACAGTCTTGTCAATTAGATAGTTCATTTTCCAGATGAGGAAACCGGAGTTCAAGAGTATTAGTGGCGCACTGCAAAGCCACGTGGCTTGGGTGTGACCGCTCTGGACAGATTAACACTAGGGACAATCCCAGTGTGTGCCGGGAGACAGGGCTGCAGTGTGCTTTGTGCCTGGAACCTTCCTCCTGCTCCATTTGACTTTCTTTTCCCTTAACACTCACCCCCTGCTTCCACTTTTAGTCATGATCAGCCGGACCCTGGGGCCTGAGGTTGGGGGCAGCATCGGCCTCATGTTCTACCTGGCTAACGTCTGTGGCTGTGCTGTCTCCCTGCTGGGGCTGGTGGAGGCCGTGCTGGATGTCTTCGGGGCTGGTCTGTGTGCCAGGGAGCTCTGTGGGTTTGCGGGGTCTGGGATTCGGGGATCACGAGGGTGAGAGGCCTCTCTAGAAGAGGGGCAAAGTGGTCTATTAGTTTGGCTTTCTTGAGCTCCTACTATGTTCCCAGCCTTAGACATCTGAGAGATTGTCCTGGCCCACAGGCAGCTTACCGTCTAGTTGGAGAGGCCAGGCTAATACCCCTAAATTCAACAGAGCAAGATTGGTGGTATCTACTAGGGAGGGGTAAGATGCTGGGGTACAGTTGAGTAGGGAGGTGGGAAAGATAGTGTCTGAGGACAGGTGGGCCAAAGAGGGGGTCTGTTCCTGCTTTGATTCATGGGTGGGATCTCTCCTGGGGAGTCTTGTCTTCTAACCCTGTTCCTTCCTCTTTGTAGACTCCGCAAGGTCCAGTGGGCTTCAGGTCCTGCCCCAGGGCTACGGCTGGAACCTGCTCTATGGCTCCCTGCTGCTGGGCCTTGTGGGTGGGGTCTGCACACTGGGGGCTGGCCTCTATGCCCGAGCCTCCTTCCTCACATTCCTGCTGGTCTCTGGATCCCTGGCCTCTGTGCTGGTCAGCTTTGTGGCTGTGGGACCCAGGAGCATCCCCTTGACCCCTCGGCCTGGCCCCAATGGCTCCTCCCTGCCGCCCCAGGTTGGCCACTTCACTGGCTTCAACAGCAGCACCCTGAAGGCCAACTTGGGTGGTGAGCTGGGTACAGGGGTGACGGTTCTCAGGACAAGGAGCAAGCATGTGGGAGGAGGCAGGCCCTTGGAAGCCCTGGATGAGAACAGATGCCAGAGAGAATCAGGGGCAGGAGGGCAGATCTCAGAACAGCTCAGATTATTCAGGATCTGTCTAGTATGCTTGGCCCAGTGGGGCGTGAGAGCGACCACGAGACAGTTCCTGCCTTAGAGGAACTTTTTTTAGTTGGAAAGATAAAATGTGCATTCAGGAAACAATTAAACAGCACAATAAGACCAAAGTGGTTCACATAGATAGGAATCAGGAGAGGAGTTGGGAGGAGGGCTGGGGGCGAGCAGGGAGAGCTGGGAGGTGGCCCGAGGTATATTGGGGAATTCAGGTAGGAGCGAGAGGGACGGTGTCTTAGGAAGGGGCAACGCAAAGGCGTAGAGGGAGGAGTGAGGAGAGTGGGGGGAGTGATGAGGCCAGCTGAGCCAGGGGCTGTGATGGGTCAGGGCTGGGGTCTTGGGGTGGGCTGTTTGTGACATGTGAGGAGAAGGTGGTGGGGCCAACATGCCTGGGTCCCTATGAGGGGTACTGACGCCTTCTTCTCCCTGGGAACCATCTCTCAGCTGGCTACTCCAAGGACTATACCACGGGGGCCATGATGAACTTCGCCAGTGTCTTTGCTGTCCTTTTTAATGGCTGCACGGGCATCATGGCGGGGGCCAACATGTCAGGTGAGGGCCCCTGCCTGCTGCCCCCTGGGGGTGTAGGGCTGCCACCCTGTGCCCTGGTGGGAGCGCTGAGGGCTCAGGAATGTAAGAGATGGTAGATGGCTGATGTCTCCCCTTCTGCCCCTCTCCCTCCAGGGGAGCTGAAGGACCCCAGCCGGGCCATTCCCCTGGGCACCATTGTCGCTGTCGCCTACACCTTCTTCATCTACACCCTGCTTTTCTTCCTCTCCAGCTTCACCTGTGACAGGTGCCTGGGGAGGGGGCTGGCCTGGCCCTTGAGGGGGGTGGAATGGGGCCGCAGAACAAGGTTGCCACCCCTGGATCACCAAGGGAAGCACAGGCCGAGGGGGAGCAGGTACCCCCATTGTTGGGGTGCAGGGAAAACGGAGACTGTTTCTCCCTCTGGGAGAGAGAAGGAGCGGCCGCCGGTGATGGGGACAGCCGGGTAATTGGTGGTAGCCAGCCTGTAGCCAGAGTTTGCTGTGTCCCTGGGACTGTTGTAAGCACTTGGTTTTAGAGGGTGGGGGATAGCTGCTTCTCAATGCGTATTTCCATAAATATTTGGTTTCTTGTGCATACAACGTTGGGAATGTCCACCATGTGATTAAATCCAAAGCAGCCCAAAGATCAACCAGTGAATACCATGTCTTTCCCCTCCGGGCACACATGATGTATTACAATGGCCTTTGAGCCTGGGTCAGTTGAGAATCCCCAGGAATACCCAGTTCTTGACCTCACGAAGAGTCAGAGCACTTTGCTCACGGAGGCCCTAGATGCACCTGTGTTCTCTGCATCCTCCTTTCCCCCCCGCCAGGACCTTGCTGCAGGAGGACTATGGGTTCTTTCGCGCCATCAGCCTGTGGCCCCCACTGGTGCTGATTGGTATCTACGCCACGTCGCTCTCGGCCTCCATGAGCTCCCTCATCGGGGCCTCCCGCATCCTCCACGCTCTGGCTCAAGATGACCTCTTTGGTGCGCCGCCCCCTGCTCCTCGCCCGGCTCTGAGCACACCCTCCCGTGTCTGTCTCTCTCTCCGCTTGGCCCTGGGCTGATGTGTCCGCCACGGTGTTTCTGTTTGCACAGGAGTGATCTTGGCGCCGGCCAAGGTCGTGTCCCGAACAGGGAACCCCTGGGGGGCTGTGCTCTATTCTTGGGGCCTAGTGCAGGTAAGCCTTCTTTCCGGCTGTCCTTCCCCTTCCCCTGGGCTCCTTCTGGTTCTGTTCCCAGGACCAGGAGGGGCTTGGGCTTGGGCTGGGAGAGTGAACGAAAAGGCAGGATGCATTGGCATTTGGTCGGGGGGGTGCGTGCATGCCCAGCCTCTCGGTCCTTGTGTAGCTGGTGCTCTTGGCTGGGAAGCTGAACACGCTGGCTGCTGTGGTCACCGTCTTCTACTTGGT
The DNA here is from genome assembly GCF_024362965.1 of Panthera pardus. Lineage (NCBI taxonomy): Eukaryota > Metazoa > Chordata > Mammalia > Carnivora > Felidae > Panthera > Panthera pardus. The sequence continues at coordinate 8,617,617 of NW_026526969.1, read as the reverse complement.
GGCCTATGCTGCGGTGGACCTGTCCTGTCTGAGCCTGGAGTGGGCCTCAGCCCCTAACTTCCGGTGAGTGCAGAAGTGGCCTGTGTCCTCAGAGACCAGGGGGGAGGCGTGGGAAGGGCTCGGTCCAGGGGACCGAGGTTGGAGATGGAGGCCATGGCAGGCCCTGAGTGCCCTTCCTTCTCTCCCCCACCCCAGCCCCACCTTCAGCCTGTTCTCCTGGCACACCTGCTTGCTGGGGGTGGCCTCCTGTCTGCTCATGATGTTCCTCATCAGCCCCGGGGCCGCCGGCGGCTCACTGCTTCTCATGGGCCTTCTTTCCGCCCTGCTCACTGCTCGAGGAGGCCCCAGTAGCTGGGGCTACGTCAGCCAGGCCTTGCTTTTCCACCAGGTTGGGGGGCTCGGAGGAGGGTAGGGAGGGGGGAGGCAGTCTGGGATCCCCCATCCCGCTCCAAGTAGGCCTCCTTCTGCCGTGGCCGGAATCAGGGTTCTTGTCCGAGAGGTGGTGAGTGGGGGCTGCCCTCTTGAGCCCTTCCTCTCCACACCTCACCCCTGGTCCCAGGTACGTAAATACCTGCTCCGGCTGGATGTCCGGAAGGACCACGTGAAGTTCTGGCGGCCCCAACTGCTGCTACTGGTGGGGAACCCCCGGGGCGCCCTGCCTCTGCTGCGGTTGGCCAACCAGCTCAAGAAGGGGGGCCTCTATGTCCTGGGCCATGTCACCCTGGGAGACCTTGGTGAGTGGCCCTCTATTCCCTTCCCAGCCTCTTCCTCCCTCACGTTTCAGACATTCTTCGTGTTCTTTGGGTTCAGAGGCCTCATGCTTCTTCCCTGACGACCCTTCCAACCAGCCCGAGCCCTGCCCGGACTGTTTTCTTTGGCCCATTTGGGATTTGGATTTGAGGAGAAGGTACAGGGGTTTGGCCTACATCTACTACCTCCCTTCTCTGCAGACTGCCTGCCCTCGGACCCTGTGCAGCCCCAGTACGGGGCATGGCTCAGCCTGGTGGACAGAGCCCAAGTGAAGGCCTTCGTGGACCTCACCCTCTCGCCCTCCGTGCGCCAGGGAGCTCAGCATCTGTTGCGGATCTCCGGCCTTGGTGAGCTACTTCTCCCCGGGTCCCCTCGGCCCCCTCTGTGGCCCCTTTTAATCTCTGCTACCATCCCCCAGAGTAAACCACAGACTGCAGACTCACAGTCTAGTGCAGATAAGACGCGGGGCTCAACTCAAAGATACCGGATGGTGTGTGAGAAGGTCCTGGAGGAGATGCTTAAGGGCTGGCGATGGGTGCCACTGACATTTCTTTTTTTCTGACCCAAAAGTTGGGGTACAAGCTCTGAAGAGCATGCTGTGTTCCTGGGGACAATGGGAGAATTACTTGAGGCAGGGGGGCTGCTCCATCAAATCTAGGGCAGATGGTTTCTAATCATCCCACTTCAAGACCGCTGTGTGCTGATGCGGCTAGTGACAAGATGGTATACTCAGCTGGGCCTTAGAAGGGGTGGAGAAGGAAGGGCTGGTGTGACATAGCCTCCGGAGACCACAGAGGATGCAGAGGGTGAGTGGGGCTGAAGCTTCCCGAGCCAGTGGAAGAGTCTCTGCCTTGTTACTCTGCCTTAGTGCGAAGGCCTTCAGCCTTACGCCCCGGCTTCCTCCAAATCTGGGCTGAACTGCCTCCTTCTTTCTCAATCCTAGGGGGTGTCAGTCCCCTCTCTGGGCACATGCTCCGTTCTCCGTTTAGATCTGGCTAAAGTTCAAGCGTTTGGGGGCTGTTGGCAAGCATTATGAGACAGTCCCTGGAGCATCTGAGAGTCTGGTCTCTCCTCAGCCCCACATTTTGTGGGGGAACCTGTGCCAGGAGACCACTACTTCTACGAAATTTATCCTGAGGAAAGCGATTGCAATGAAGGGGAAGGATTTCCTCGAAATAGTTAAGTCCTCCTGACGTGCAGAACTTGATTTACTGGTGGATTTTGAGCAACCCATTTGTTTCATGAGAAAAAGCCTTAGACAAGATCTCAGAAGTTTTCTGTGAACTCAGCCCTGTTGAAGGGTGGGGGTGGGGGGGATGGGGGGAGAGTATCCAGTTCCACATTGGTTCAAAAATGGAAAAATCAGGAGCTGTCAGCAGGGACCTGGGGCACTGTATTCACTTCACACACGGGTTCAGAGACTTAGAGGGTGGCCTCTGCTGCTGGGTGCCTTGTGTTCGCCTGTGGACCCGGTATCCACCTGCTGTGAGCCTTGGGGCAAGTGACTTCACCGCTCTGTGCCTCAGGTTGCTTACCTGTGAGAGGGGTGAGTAAATGGCCCCTACCTCCTGGTGTTGCTTCACGAGTTAAAACACAAAGTGCTTTCAGCGGGCCCTGGCCCTTCGTTAGTGCGCAGATGGTAGCTGCTTTTTGTCCAGGGATCTTGCTTTGGACTCACCACCATTAGGGCTTTGCAGTAGTAGTAGAAACAGATCGGGCCAGTTCTCATCACCCCCCAGCAGAGTCTGAGGTGCTGTTTCCCTGGGGATGGAGCCCACGAACTTGACTACTGACTACTCAGGGCGGTGCGGTCTGCCCAGTAGACTCAGACTCTCATCTCCCATCACGAAAAAGGTGTGCTGCTAGCTAGAAGCTTGCGGTGGAGGCCTCCTACTGCCGAGTACCCGAAGTGCTCGTTAGTTAGAAGAATCCTAAGGCGAACTTTGCCCACTTAAGTGGGGAGATTAGTCACGGAGGTGCAACAAATAAACGCATGCAAGAGCGTCTGGGAAAAGGAAAAGTCGTTATGCAAACGTGCATAGTGTTGCCCGGAGAGCCCAAGCACGAGGCGAATGCCATGCCTGATGGCTGACGTGTGGTGCTGCCGGCGTGTACGAGTGGGCGCGCGTTAGCGTGGTGTAAACTCAGCCCGTGAGTCTGATTCCTGTTGGTTCCTTCCCACCTCCTCCTCTCTGCCCCCAGGTGGCATGAAGCCCAACACGTTGGTCCTGGGTTTCTACGATGATGCTGCACCCCAGGACCACTTCCTGACAGACCCTGCTTTCTCCGAGGCTGCTGATGGCACCCAGGAGGGCGGGTCCCCAGCCCTGAGCACCCTGTTCCCTCCACCCCGGGCTCCCGGGAGCCCCCGGGCTCTCAGTCCCCAGGACTATGTGGCCACGGTGGCAGACGCCCTCAAGATGAACAAGAATGTGGTTCTGGCCCGGGCCTGTGGGGCCCTGCCCCCTGAGCGGCTGAGCCGGGGGTCTGGGGGCACCTCCCAGCCGCATCACGTGGATGTGTGGCCCCTCAACCTGCTGCGGCCCCGGGGCGGGCCCGGCTATGTGGACGTGTGCGGCCTTTTCCTACTGCAGATGGCAACCATCTTGGGCATGGTGCCTGCTTGGCACAGTGCCCGGCTCCGGATCTTCTTGTGCCTGGGGCCTCGAGAGGCCCCCGGGGCGGCCGAGGGGCGGCTGCGGGCACTGCTGAGCCAGCTGAGAATCAGGGCCGAAGTACAGGAGGTGGTGTGGGGCGAGGGGGCTGGGTCTGGGGAGCCTGGGGAGGAGGAGGAAGGGGACTTTGTGAATGGCAGGCGGGGAGATGCTGAGGCAGAGGCCCTGGCAGGCAGCGCCAACGCCCTGGTTCGGGCCCAGCAGGGGCGCAGCAGAGGAGAAGGGCCTGGTGGGCCTGAGGGTGGGGATGGCGAGGGCGGGCCTGCCACGGCCCTCACTTTCCTGTACCTGCCTCGGCCGCCAGCTGATCCTGCCCGCTACACCTGCTACCTGGCGCTGCTGGAGATTCTGACCCGTGACCTGGGCCCCACACTGCTCATTCATGGCGTCACCCCGGTCACTTGCACTGATCTCTGATGCCCGGGTCCTGAAGCAGAGTGTGCAGGTCCAGCGACCCGCCTTGGTTAGTGGATGTGAAGGGGAAGGGCAGCCTTCCGGCCTGCTCCACATACGGGAGTTTCCCAGGGGAAGTATTAGGGGATCCTGGGCTTGGGGCGTCCCGTCCCTGGGAGAGGGGCTTCAGTGTCCCCGCCACGCTGGGGGAGGAAGCCAGCAGTCCTCCCCACTGGCCTCCTTCCTTCACCGGTGCCTTGATGGAGGCTGGGTCTCTGCTTGGACTCTAGGCTACCTCAGTTTCCCCTCGCCCAACAGATTCACAGACCGCTGAGGTTGTGATGTTTTTGTTGTTTTATTTTTCTAACCGCTGAACGTGAATAAAAGACCAAAACACTATGGGCTGGCCGAATACTGCTGCGGGGGGTGGGGTGGGGTGGGGTGGGGGAGGGGGCGGGGGGGGGGGGTTCGTAGGTGGGACGGAAGAGGGAGAGATCTGTATGGGGGAGTGTGGGAAAGAGCAGCGCTGGAGCGTCCCAGCAGCGAGGTGGCCACGTGCAAGACTTGGGGCGCCAGCCTGGGGGCACTGGCAGAACCGGAGGCTGCCGTGGAAAGTCCTCCCAGCTCGGCAGGAGGGGGCTGACTGGGGGAGGGACGGCGGTTTAGGGCCTAGGGGGCCACGTGACCCTCCCCCAGGAATGCGGTGACGTCACCGGGGGCGTGGCTGTCCCCAAAATTGGGGAGGAAGGGGAAAAAAAAAAGCCAGAAAAAGTTTCTTTCCTGGAGTCCCAAACGAGGTGTGGGACGGAAGAAGGGGTCAAGACCAGAGGCTTGGGACTACACGGGGGCCGATCGCTGTCTGGAGTCCCCTGTTCCAGGCCATGTCGGGGCCCACCTGGCTCCCCCCAAAGCAGCTGGAGCCTGCCAGAGCCCCTCTGGGAAGAGCACTCTCCCGAGGTGCCCCGGGGCCGCCGCCAGCCCACGGAGCAGGTAAAGCAGCTCCAGTGCCGCTGAGGAGGCCACTGGCCGTTCCTCGCTCACCTCTGCCTTCTGCCTCCCGCCTGTCCCTGCCACCCCTTCCCTGAAGCTCTTCCGGCTTCCTGCCGTTCCTGCTCCTCCCGCTCCCTTCTTGGACCCCAGGTGTGGGGGGGAGGGGAGATGAGGGACCCTAGAGCGCGGCCTCCAGAAGTGTCACCCTCCTCTCTTTCCCCATCCCCACCTTGGCTCTCTCTTCCCTCACCCCAGCACTTCAGCCCCACCCCAGGGTCAATTTTTGCCCCCTCCCATCTGAGCAGTGTTACCAGGCCCCGGGGGGACCGGATGATCGGGGGCTAGCCTGGGTGGGGTGCCATGGAGCACCCCAGCGCTCACAGGTGAGAACCTGGAATTGGGGGATGGGGGGGCGGGAGGTGTGGGCACCCGGGACAGGTGATTTGAATTCTCCCTGCTTTTGCTTCATCCCCAGGGGCTCCCCCAAGACAGGGGGGCCTTGCGCCCAGGAAGTCTGGATGCTGAAATAGATTCGCTGACCAGCATGCTGGCTGAACTGGATGGAGGTCGTGGTCATGCCCCACGGCGGTCAGACCGGCAGGTGACCCACTGGCCTGCCTTGTCCCTCCCCTGCTCCTTGTCTCCTGCCCTCCTCCCCACTCCCTAGTTTGATCCCTTCTCTAGATTCTCAGTCTAGCCCAGCCCTCTCTGTGTGAGTGATACACACAGGAGCGTGGAAGAAGCTGGCCCACCAGAGCCTACCAGGTTGTCTACCTCTTGAGGATGAGCCCTTGTCAAAGACCAGTGGTTATCTCGGGGCCGCACAAACGGGGGCTTCCACAGGTGTGCGTCCTGGAATGGGTCTGCTCACTCCCGGTCTGTGTTTCTCCCCAGGCTTATGAGCCCCCTCAGCCCCATGCCTACCGCACGGGCTCAGGTTCCCTGAAGCCGAACGGAGGGGGTGTTCCGATTCCTCCCCAACAGCTCCCTGCGTCCTCCTATGGGGGTCCCACTCCGGCCTCCTATGCTACAGCCAGCACCCCCGCCGGTCCTGCCTTCCCCGTGCAAGTGAAGGTGGCACAACCGGTGAGAGGCTGTGGCCCCCCAAGGCGGGGGGCCTCTCAGGCCTCCGGGGCCCTCCCGGGCCCCCACTTTCCTCTCCCAGGCCGAGGTGAAGTGTGGGGGGCTGGCTATAGGAGCCACCGTGAGCCAGGTCCAGGGGGTAAAGAGGAGGCCGCAGGAGGAGGACGAGGTGGCAGGTACGGACCCCAGGTAAGTCCCGGGTAACTGGGATTTGGGGTCCTCACAGACAACTGGATACTGATTGGGTGGGCGGGGGTGGTGTCTAATGCCCTTGTTGTCAGAGGCCTGTCGGGTTGGTGCTCTGGGTGAGCACGCTGTGCTGGTCAGAAAATATAAGAGGGTAGGGCTAGGGCTGTTCACTGGCTCCTGAGGTGTGCCCCTGGGCCCGACGCTGAGCCCTTCTCAGATGAGACTTCTGGGTGGAATTGCCTGGTCACCTTCAGGAAGTTTGACAGCACAGAGAGCTAGAGGTAGGGCTGAACCCCTGATTCCCTCCTCTCAGGTCCCCCTGAGCCAGCCTCCTGAAGAGGAGCTTGAGAGGCTGACCAAGAAGCTGGTGCACGACATGAACCACCCTCCCACAGGGGAGTACTTTGGTGAGCTGACCCGAGGTGGGAAGGGGGCTGGAGAGTCAGAGGGCCAGAGAATCTACCTTTCTCTTCTGTACTGACTCACCTTGTCCTTCCTTGTCCCCAGGGCGGTGTGGTGGCTGTGGAGAAGATGTGGTTGGGGATGGGGCTGGGGTTGTGGCCCTGGACCGTGTCTTTCACGTCGGCTGCTTTGTGTGTTCTACGTGCCGGGCCCAGCTTCGGGGCCAGCATTTCTATGCCGTGGAGAGGAGGGCGTACTGTGAGAGCTGCTACGTGGTGAGTAGGTGGGCTGGGGGTGTCAACAGCAGGAGACAGGGGGCTTCCATCTAAGGTGGGGACCATATGCCCGAGCCCCATAAAAGGTACAGAGCTCAAAGTGGGGGGGGGCACTAAACTGACACATAAGAAGGGAGGAATTATAAAAGTTGCTAAATACTGGCTGCTGGAGGGAAAGGACAATGGTCCCTTACAAATGCCAGACATTTTAGAGTTAAGGGAATGTGTTAAATTCCCACACTGCCACCCCTGTGGAGCACCTATGACTACTGAAGGAAACTGAAGCTGAGACTAAGTCACTTATCTGGGAGGCTGCTATGCTAGGACTTCTACGCAGATCTGTTCAAGGCCACTTTTCTTTTCTTTTTTTTTTTTTTTTAACGTTTATTTATTTTTGAGACAGAGAGAGACAGAGCATGAACAGGGGAGGGGCAGAGAGAGGGAGACACAGAATCTGAAACGGGCTCCAGGCTCTGAGCTGTCAGCACAGAGTCTGACGCGGGGTTCGAACTCACGGACCATGAGATCATGACCTGAGCCGAAGTCGGACGCTTAACCGACCAAGCCACCCAGGCACCCCAAGGCCACTTTTCAATGAATCTCTTGCAGGGGGCTACATAAGCAGATGGGTGGGCCAGCGGGCCTCCCCAGCCCCAAACTTCCTACCCTCCTTCCTGTTAGGCCACCCTGGAGAAGTGCTCCACATGCTCCCAACCCATCCTGGACCGGATCCTACGGGCGATGGGGAAGGCCTACCACCCTAGCTGCTTTACCTGTGTGGTGTGCCACCGTGGCCTTGATGGCATCCCTTTCACGGTGGATGCCACCAGCCAGATCCACTGCATTGAGGACTTCCACAGGTCAGGCTGGGTCTCCCACCTTTGTCTCAGATGTCTGACCTTCCCCATCTTCCCCACTTGTCCTTCATGCCCCAGCATTGGTCTCCCACCCCTGGCCTGGTCTCTTTCTTGTTAACATCACTCTCTTTTCTAAGATCTAAGACCATACTCCTGGTCTCTCCTGTTCCCTCGTGTATCCTACCTTCTCTGGGCTCCATGGTTAGTCCCCTCCAACCCTGGGGCTTGACAGCCTCCTTGGTTCCCTCCTGACCCAGGAAGTTTGCCCCACGATGCTCAGTATGTGGTGGGGCCATCATGCCTGAGCCAGGTCAGGAGGAGACCGTACGAATCGTTGCTCTGGATCGCAGTTTTCACGTTGGCTGTTATAAGTGCGAGGTCAGGGGGCCTGGGCAAGGGGAAGCGGGGGTTCTTGGGAGTCTGGGGTGCTGGATATGGTAGAACCCAGGGATCCAGGCCCGATAGAAAGGTGTTGCTTCTGTCTCAACAGGAGTGTGGGCTGCTGCTCTCTTCCGAGGGTGAGTGTCAGGGCTGTTACCCGCTGGATGGGCACATCTTGTGCAAGGCCTGCAGTGCCTGGCGCATCCAGGAGCTCTCAGCCACCGTCACCACTGACTGCTGAGTCTCCCCAGAAGCACCTGTTGCATTCTCCCACCCTCCCTGACATCTACCCTTACAACTTTGTCACCAAATGCTGTCTCCTCTTCCCCCAATCATGAAATAATAATCCCTCAAGAGTTTACAAAACCCACTGAAGCGTGTCGTCTCATCTGATTCTCACAGCAGCCTAACACACGCACAACTGTTGCACCTCCCTGCGTTTTTATAGAAGTGATCCCAGATGACATGATTCCCAAATGGCAGTACCGAGGTCAGAGCCTGGGTCTTCTTGGTCCTAGTCCTGGTTTTTGGCAACTACACTGTACACCCTCTCCCCGTGCTGGGAGTGAGCTGCGGCATGCTCCAGGGAGGCAGCATCTCCTACTCTTAAGCCTCACACTCCACTCCCTGAACAAGGACTTGGGTGTTATCTCCCGGGTGGTGATGCATTTAATCTGGGGCAAGCCAGACTCCCCCTGTTGATCAAGACTTCAACCTATAGCCTATCCCAACCAAGCATTGGTTGGGGATAAGACAGATTTGCCGGTTTTGCTTACAAGACGGGGCGCCTCTGTTGAGATACAGCAGTCACAGGGCTTTGCATATGGCGCATACTGAGGCAGCAAAAAGCCTGGTTCTCTGCTGCACCACAAAATGGTGGGAGATGCTTTAAAATGGTTGCTCCACCCCGCTAAACGCCTGCATTCCCCAACTCCCTGCCCTGCGCCAGGAGGAGAAAACCGCCCCGATGAGGTCAGGAGGCGGCCAAGCAGGCTGGCTGGGGGGACAACTGGACACGAGCTGGTTCAGACCCCGGACACATCCGAGTGACAACGACCTTCGACCTCAACGGGAGGACGCGCTCCTTCACGCCCATAAGGCTCCACAACCCGGCCGAGGTTTCGCTTGGTCCACCTCGGCTCCCGTAATTTCTCTCGTCCGCGCGCAGTTCTCGTTCCAGAGAGCACGCGAGACTTCCGGTCCCCGCCCCTTCCCATCATCCCGCGGTGCTCCCAGCCTCTCGCTGTGTGCTTTAAGTTCCAGTTCAGGCCGCGGGGGACTACTTTGTGGTTGGGGCCCCGTCCCGACGGTGACGCAGGCGCAGCGCGAGCGGCGCGCGCCGACCGCCCATCCCCGGCTGTCCCACTTTTCTTCTCGTCTCCTCGGCCTCCTCGCTGAGAGCCTCGCGTCGCCCTCTCACCGTCCGCGCCGCCCTCGTCGCGCGCCCGAGGCGAGAGGCGGGCCCAGGTCTCCCGGAAAACTAGCCCGCGGGAGCGCGAGACTAACGGCCGCGAAGCTCCCAGGTGGGGGAGGGGCGGGGCCTGGAGAGTCGGGGCTGCGGCGGACGGGAGGGAGGGGGTTCGGGCGGGCGTGGGCAGGGAGTCCCTGGGGGCGAGTGTCGGAGCCGTCCACCTGCGCGGGAAGAGGGCTTGGGATGGCGGGGACAGTGGAAGGCTGGCCTTTGCGGAGGGAGGCGGGCGTGCTGCCCCGGAGCAGCTCTGGATCCTTTCCTGCCCTGGTCATTGTTCCGCACCCTGACCACCCCTGTCCGGGCCCCAGGCCCCCTCACACCGCACCATGGGGGACAGTGACGACGAGTACGACCGAAGGCGCAGGGACAAGTTTAGAAGAGAGCGCAGCGACTATGACCGTTCTCGCGAAAGAGATGAAAGACGTCGAGGAGACGATTGGAATGACCGGTAAGACTTCCTTTTCTTAGTTTTCTCTCCCTATCTCATTCTTTTGCACTCCTCCCTCGTTGCATTGCCTTTATTCGTTATATAGGGCGAACCACATGAAGTCGCTTATGCTTGACCGTTTCCGGTCGGTCAACCTATTCGCTGTTTGCCAAAGAGCTAGCTAGCTATGGCTTGATTTTGAAACGTATATGAGGTCAAAGCAGTAGACCTAAGAGTTGGAGTATGAAGAAGTAATGTTTTTAAAATGCATGCATTTTCTTATTTGTAAATTACTCCTCAAAGGTGTGGATTCATAGGAAGTAACGCTTTCGAATTGACTTAACTTGGAGAGGTTGTCAGATCAGACCGGTTCCCTGGCAAAATATGGTTAAATATCTTGTAGTTGTCTTCCCTAAAATCGGAAAGAGTTCTTTGGACAGTGATGGTTAGGTTAGTTGGTTAGGTTTGACTTAGCTAGTCATTAGTTTTCTGGGATGTTCTGGAGTTAATTATCATTAAGGTGTTTCCACAGAGAGAGGTGATTTCAAACAAACTGATGAAGTTAAGGGCAACCGCGCAAAATTTTGTAAATATAAAGGACACCACGAAGCTAATCAGCAATATCAGTGCTGATGACGCTTGATTTGGAAACATTACCAGAAAAAAAAAAAAAAGGCTTGAGGTGACTTAGTGTAATAGTATTTAGTCATTCAGTGTCATTTTGAAAAAACAGTTCGGGAAATCATTCAATTTGTATCTCTTCGCTGGGGGGACTGTGGCTCTTTGTTTTCCCTGGTTTCTCTAAGAAAGAAGAAAATTAAAATTGTTCTGAATTCTGAAGATAGGTAGGGAGTGTTTGTTGTAATTAAAGAGTTTATCTCTGGAGCTTGGAGTGGGGGGCAAAATGGCCTTGGGTGTGCCCTGCAGAGTGTATGTAAGAGATCATCCTGAAGATGGTTAAGTGTTGAAGGAACAGATCTTAGAACGGAGGGGAGAGTAGAGGTGGAGGTTATATGTCAGAGAGAGCTGCAGGAAAGTGGCCCTTAGCAAGACTTGGAAAGATGATTGAGAATTCCCCAGACACAGATTGAGTGAATAGTCTGGAGTTGGGGACATGACATTGTGTGCAGAAAAGAACCCATAGTCTAGGTTTTTTAGGGTAGTACTTCTCAAAATGTGGTCCACAGACCCTCGGGATCTGTGGTGTTATAACTATATTTTTCATAGTAACTTGAAGGAGGATGGTCATTTTCTCTGTTGGTTCATAGTATTGGGGGGAAAACCATTTGGTGTCTTAGTGCAAATAAAGGCAGTGGCACCAAACAGTTAAAAAAAAAACAAACAGACAAAACGGGTTCACTTAACGTCCTTGATGAAGCAGTAAAAATTTTAAATTCTGTTAAGTTGAATTCTTGTCTATGTGTCTCCGTAACACACGCGATGAATGAGAAATCTGCATGAAGCATTTATGCAGCGTATAGGAGTACAGTGGTTACCTCAAAGAAGAGCTGAGTTTGGAGTTGAACTAACAGGTGTGTGGTTGTTTTGGTGAGATGTCATTTTTACCTGAACGAAAGATTATTGGACAGTGGTTATTCCTGTTTGGGTATTTGAGAGACATTGTTTTGAAAAAAGACTGAGGATCTATGTTATTTCAAGGAAAATTGTTAGCTTTGTTGCCAGTGAGGAAGTGGAACTTGGCAGTGAAAATTGAAATTTTAGAAAACTTTTATCTACCAGTGTGAGTTTGACAGCCTCCCATTACTTTAAGACTTTTCTGATGAGCTAGGTGGTAATACTAATAAATATAATGTTTTGATATTGTATAATGAAATGTGCCAAGATCCATTCACAGAGCAAGATAGAACAATGGATTTAAATGTAGCAGAGTAGAAAATGTTCCTTGTGGGACACCTGGGTGGCTCAGTAGTTAAATGTCCAAGTCTTTTTTTTTTTTTTTTTTTATTTTAACATTTGTTTTTGAGAGGGGGCGGGGGTAGAGAGTGTGTGAGTGGGAGAGGGGCAGAGAGGGGGACAGAAGATCCAAAGTGGGCTCTGTGCCGACAGCAGAGAGCCTGATGTGGGGCTCGAGCTCACAAACCACTCAAGAGAGATCATGACGTTGAGCCTAAGTGGGCTGCTTAACCGACTGGCTGTCCAGGTGCCTTAAACGTCCAACTCTTGTTTTCGGCTCAGGTCATGATCTCACAGTTTGTGATATTGAGCCCCTCCTCTGCCTCTGTGCTGACAGCATGGAGCCTGCTTGGGATTCTCTTTCTCCCTTTCTCCCCCTCCCTTGCTCTTGCATGCACCTGCTCTCTTTCTCTCTCAAAATAAGTAAATATTTAAAAAAAAAGGTGAGGGGGGCGCTGCCTAGGTGGCTCATTCAGTTGAGCGTCCAACTTTGGCTCAGGTCATGATCTCATGGTTTGTGAGTTTGAGTCCTGCGTCGGGCTCTGTGGTGACAGCTCAGAGCCTGGAGCCTGCTTTGGATTCTGTGCCTCCCTCTTTCTCTGCCTCTCCCCTGTTCATGCTCTGTCTCTTTTTGTGTCAAAAATAAATATAACCATTAAAAATAATAATAAATAAATAAAAGAAACTATCTCTTGTCAAGTTTTGGGTAGTATCAAAGAATATCCCTAGTTTCTTGAGAAGACTATTAAAAGGATTCCCTTTTCCATCTGCCTATCTGTGAGGCTAGATTTTCTTCATATTTTCAACCAAACAATGCATTACAGTAGATTGAATGTAGAAGCAAATGTGAGAATCCAGCTGTCTGTATTAAGCCAGGCCTTGAAAAGATTTGTTAAATGTAAAAACAATGTCACGTTTCTCATTAAATGTTGTTTTGGAAAATAGCTGTATTTTCATAAAAGGATGTAATTTATGTTGATATGTAACTTCACAATTAATAGGTGTTAATTTTTTGTTTTAGTTTCTTTATTAATGTTTTTGGTTTTTTTGAGAGAGAGCGAGTGCGAGCGAGCAGAGGAGGGGCAGAGGGAGAGGGAGGCACAGAACCCGAAGCAGGCTCCAGGCTCTGAGCTGTCAGCATAGAGCCCGAAGTGGGGCTCAAACCCACGAACCGTGAGATCGTGACCTGAGCCAAAGTCGGACGCTCAACTGACTGAGCCACCCAGGTGTCCCTTTGTTTTAATTTTGAGTATAGTATTGATGCCATCCACATAAGCAGAAACTCTTCGATGTGCGCAGTAACGTTATTTATTTTTTAAATGTTTGTTTACTTTTGAGGGAGAGAGTGTGTGAGCGGGGAAGGGGCAAAGAGCGGGGAAGGGGCAAAGAGAGGGAGATAGAGAATTCCAGTGACGCTGTGCTGTCAGCGCAGAGCCTGATGCAGGGCTCAGACTCAGGAACCGTGAGATCATGACCTGAGCTGAAACCAAGAGTTGGATGCTTAACTGACTGAGCCACCCAGGTGCCCCTGCACAGTAATTTTAAAGAGTGTAAGGTGGGGATGGGGGACCCAAGACCAAAAGTTGGAAAACTGCTGGGTTAGAACAAAGGATTTTCTTTTTAAGGTTGGGATGGAGGTGGTGGGTGACTAGTGGAGAGGCTGGAATGACAGACACCAGGAGCCGAGGTTATGAAGAGTGTTGTACACTGGCATTTAGCAAGGAAGGGCATGGCTTGATCACCTCTGCGTTTGAGACAGATCGCTTTGACAGTAGAGGAGTGGGAGGGACCAGAGGTGGATACACTGATGTTGTGGTTACAGGAGAGAGGACCAGGGTCAGGGCACAGGGACTAGGGAAGTTGGCGGGCAGGGCAAGGAAGAGGAAAGCCTTGATAGACACTGAGGCAGAGGATTAAGAAACCAGTAACAAACGAGGGGTGAGGGTGACACTTGAGAAGTCGGATACCTGGTGATGTGCTGATACACCCGAGAGTGGGAAACGGGACGAGGAAGGCAAGCTTGGGCTCGAAGTGGTAGAAATGACAGGCTCAGTTCTGACCTGAATTTGAGGTGGCAGTGGCCATCCTAGTGGTGGGTGTTTGGTGCTGGTCTGGAGGAACAGGTGGACAGCCATCAGTGTGCGGGTGACGGCTGAAGCGATGGCGGTAGGCAAGTTTTTTTCTGTTTAGAGAATGGTTTTGTAATCGTAGGCTTTTAGTCTGGTGTCTCAGGATAGGAAGGGCACGTCTAGGAGTGTAAGCCGGCTGTGTCCTCTGACCGTTACTTGTTCTTAATCGCCAGAGAGTGGGACCGTGGCCGGGAGCGCCGCAGTCGGGGTGAATATCGGGACTATGACCGGAATCGGCGAGAGCGCTTCTCTCCTCCCCGCCATGAACTCAGCCCCCCACAAAAGCGCATGAGGCGAGACTGGTGAGGTGGCAACGGTTTCTCTGCCTTCTCTCCTTAGCCTCAGTTCCACCGGGCCTTGGCTGTCTGTTGGCACTTTGGCTGAGGACTGTGTCATTTCCTTTCCTATAGGAAGTTGGAGGACTTCCTATAAACCCCCCTTTTTTTGTCCCTTTAAACCCTTGGGTGAGAGCCCACATTCCGTATGCCCCTTCCTCTGTCCCGTCTTCCTTCGTGCTCTGGAGACATGATGCCCTTCTCTGTCTGACTTTTGTGTCCCCTACCCTCAGGGATGAGCACAGTTCTGACCCATACCACAGTGGCTATGAGATGCCCTATGCTGGGGGGGGTGGGGGCCCAACTTATGGCCCCCCTCAGCCCTGGGGCCACCCAGACGTCCACATCATGCAGCACCATGTTCTGCCTATCCAGGCCAGGTAAAGACCTGGGGTTCTGGGGTTCCTGGGAAAAGGGAGCTGTTAGGTTCGGGGGGTGGATTGGGGTTGCCAGAGACCGCAGCCAGAGCCAGGAAGTGGGTTAGGTACAGAGGGGTGCCTGTGGGGGCGGGAAGCAGTTGGTGCCTATGGTGTGTGTCCGTCGTGGGCAAAGGAAGGGGGCAGCTGGCTACCTCGGCCCCCCCATCCCCCCCACCCTCTTCCCCCACAACCAAGACTTCCTGACCGGGCCCCCCCCAGGCTGGGCAGCATCGCAGAGATTGACTTGGGTGTGCCACCACCGGTGATGAAGACTTTCAAGGAGTTTCTCCTGTCGTTGGATGACTCTGTGGACGAGACCGAGGCCGTAAAGCGTTACAATGACTATAAGCTGGATTTTCGAAGGCAGCAGATGCAAGATTTCTTTTTGGCTCATAAAGATGAGGAGTGGTGAGTGCCCCCGTTTTCCTCCTGTCTGTTCCCTAGCATGTGTCCCCTGGCCCCGCCAGTGGAGCCTGCAGCCCTGTCCTCTCCCATTTTCCCCGATCCAGAACTTCCTGGGGGCGGGGGATGGGAAGGACAACAGCATTGGCTGATGGGTTCTCCTCCTCACTTCACGTCTGCCACGGCCTCCCGCCCCACCTTGCTTCCCCTCTGTCCTCAGTGAGTGGGACACCTCCAGGCAGCTGGCCAGAGCCACCTGTTCCCTTGGGGCAGCAGACAGACTGCTTCCCACTTGCTGGTATTGGGTCATTGTCATCCCTGATCGCCGGGACCCTGTGTGGCTGTGGTTCTCCCAAAAGCAACGAGTGAATCCAGACAAGAAAAAGCAAAGATCTCAGGGTCGTTTGACAGAAAAGAATTTTGAATTTTTTTTCCTTTTGTGGATGTTTTGATTTTAATCAACCATCTTTTCCCCCCTTCCTGCTCCTCCTCCTCCTCATCCTCTTTCTGCTCCTCCTCCTTGAAAAGAGCCAGAACTGGGAACTACACCCGCTCATCGACGGAGCTCGGAGCAAACCCACCTCCACCCCCACCATACCCAGCCCATACATGAGCCCCCTGGGCTGAGCCGCGCTGCCCCGGCCAGGCAGACAGGCAGGGCACCGCTGTGCACAATGCAGCGGTTTAGCTGAATGTGATTGCTCAGGCAGCTAGTCAGTCAGGGCCCCCACCGCGGAGCCCCGCGGGGGTGGGGCATCTGGGCCGGGACGCCCCAGCCAGGAGCCAGCCGGTGGCCCACCTGCCAGCATGGGCCCTGGGCGCGGCTAGTTAAATCTTGAGCTCTGTTTGACCAAGCGGCCAAGGTAAAGATCCTGGAGGTGACGCCTGCGGCTTTCCTTTCCTCTCACGCTCAACTTGTGGTTCTGTTTTGTCTGTCACTGTTCCCTCTTTCTTCTTTCTCTGTGTCCTGGTCTCATTCTCTCATGTACCTTTTGTTCTTTCTTTGTCCCTGTCCTTGCACCTCACTTAACATTTCTTTCCTCTGGTTTTTTCAGTTTCTCTGACCTTTAGTTGTTTTTCCCTTTGTTTTCGATTTCTGGGACTTTCTCACACTTTCCTTTTCTGTTTTTTCTCATACTCCTTTCTTCTGCGCCCCCCCCCCCCCCTCCTATTATAAATGTTTCCTTTTCATGCTCCACCCTGATCCTCCTCCCGCCTCTCTCTCCCCCTGTGGGCAGTACCTGAGGTTACAAGGGCACTTCAGTTTCTCCCTTTGGTCTTTTCCTGTCCCTCCACCATCTCCTTTTCTTCCCGAGGGGGGAGAAAGCTTTTCTGCCTTTTTTGGCTTTTCCTGTCTGGTGCATTTCAGGTTTCCCTCTGTCTTCCACCTAGGGATGGAGGGAGTTGGTGGGAGCAGTCCTTTTAATTACTCTAGTTTGGGTTTTACAAGGAGAGGGAGGTTCTTTGGGGCCTACTATTTCCTTAGCCTTCCTCTTGGAAGCTTTGGGAAACTACACTTTTTCAAGTTAGTGTTTCCCAGAGACTCAGGGCGATCATTCTGCCTCTCTAACCCTGGCCTCTCCCTGTAGTCGTTGCTCTTCCCAAATCCAGAGCTCTTAGTTCCTGGCTCTCCCCCAAATCTTCTCCGAGCAGAACTTCTGGTTCCTTTTGGGGGTATTGGGTGGTTCTAGTGCACCCCTCTCCCCAGTCTTTCTGCTTTCATGGTTTTATGTGGGTGTGAGAGGATGGGGGCTAAGCCCTGACTTTCCTGGGCCCCTCCCCATGTCCTGGCCCTGGCATCCAGTGACTATTTTGTCTCTTCCCCTCCCCACTTCCTTTCCCAGGTTTCGGTCTAAGTACCACCCAGATGAGGTGGGGAAGCGTCGGCAGGAGGCCCGGGGGGCCCTGCAAAACAGACTGAGGGTATTCCTGTCCCTCATGGAGAGTGGCTGGTTTGATAATCTTCTCCTGGACATAGACAAAGCTGATGCCATTGTCAAGATGCTGGATGCAGGTGTGTAGATTGGGAGGGGAAGAGGGTGTCTGGTAACCAAGATCTTGGTTGGGAAATAGAAGTCCATTGACAAACCAGAGGCAGAAGGTCACAGCCCTGGGATTGTGACCTCTGCTCCCTTTGTTGGCAGCTGTGATTAAGATGGAAGGAGGGACGGAGAACGATCTGCGCATCCTGGAGCAGGAGGAGGAGGAGGAGCAGGCGGGAAAGCCTGGGGAGCCCAGCAAGAAAGAGGAAGGCCGGGCTGGACCAGGCCTGGGGGACGGAGAGCGCAAGGCCAATGATAAGGACGACAAGAAAGAAGACGGCAAACAGGTCTGCGGGCTGGGCTTGCTGGGTGCTGCCTGTGAGCACCTGGGGAGGAGAATAGAGCAGCTTCCGTGGTGGAGGTGGGGGGACCGGAAGGTTGTATCCTGGGTCCAGGGAGAGGTGGAGGCAGACTTCTGGGCTCAGCTGTAGGGGAGGGGCGGGGCTCTGATACAGATTGAAGGGAAGATTGACATGCCTGTGATTGTCTTTACCTGCAGGCTGAAAATGACATTTCTAATGATGACAAAACTAAGAAATCTGAGGGTGATGGGGACAAGGAAGAGAAGAAAGACGACTCTGAGAAAGATGCCAAAAAGGTAGGGTAGGGGCACCTGGTGACTCAGTCTGTTGAATGTCCAGTTTTGGCTCAGGCCATGATCCTGTGGTTTGTGGGTTCAAGTTCGCATCAGGCTCGCTGGTGTCAGCACAGCCTGCTTTGGATCCTCTGTACCCCTCTCTCTGCCCCTCCCCGCTTGCACTTTCTCTCTCTCTCAAAAATAAATCTTAAGGGCGCCTTGGTGACTCAGTCAGTTAAGCGTCCAACTTCGGTTCAGGTCATGATCTCACAGTTCACGAGTTCAAGCTCCACGTTGGGCTGTGTGCTGACAGCTGAGTCTGGAACCTGCTTCAGATCCTGTGTCTGTCTCTCGCTGCCCCTCCCCTGCTCGTGCTCCGTTTATAAAAAAATAAAACATTGAAAAAAATAAATTTAAAAAAGTCTTAAAAACAAAAGTAGGGTGTTTCTTGCTCGGGGGTCAGTGTCAGGACTGGGGTCCTGGCTATCTGACTCCCCTTGTCTTGCTGTGCCTCTCACAGAGTAGCAAGAAGCGGAATAGGAAGCACAGCGGTGACGACAGCTTTGATGAAGGCAGTGTGTCCGAGTCGGAGTCCGAGTCCGAGAGTGGCCAAGCTGAGGAAGAGAAGGAAGAGGCTGGTAGGTTTTATTTTCTGTTTCTGTTCCATTCTCTTCCTACTGAATAGGGGTAGGGGAGGTGACGGTGGGTGAAATTGATAAAGGAGGGGGGGCCTTTGGGGAGATGACGTAGCAGGAGTTTGACAGCTTCTCTATCTTCCCTTTCAACATTGACAATAAAAATTCACCAACTCCCACCGCTTCCTGCATAGAAGAAGCACTCAAGGAAAAGGAGAAGCCCAAAGAAGAAGAAAGGGAGAAGCCTAAGGACACTCCGGGGCTGGAATGTAAACCCCGTCCCCTCCATAAGACTTGCTCCCTGTTCATGCGCAACATCGCACCCAACATCTCGAGGGCAGAGATCATTTCTGTGAGTGGGGAGAGCGCTACTGGGGGCAGGAATGGCATCCGGGCTCCATCTTTGGTGGTGGGAAGAAGGTAATCTGGCTCTGCTTCTAACACATCCCTATTTCTCTAATAGGGAAGCCCCCTTCTCGCGGGCCTGTGTCTTTTGTGGGCAGGCCCTGGTTGCATCATTGCTCTTAACGTCCTTTGTTGGTTTTTCCTTGCTTGAGTAAAGATTCAAAGACAATTTTAGGGTTCTGAGGACATGGGGACTAGAGGAAGAAGTGTAACGTTGACTCGCTCAGTGGGGTTTCTGTTCCTCTGCTTTTCCAGCTTTGTAAAAGATACCCCGGCTTCATGCGTGTGGCACTGTCAGAACCCCAGCCTGAGAGGAGGTGAGGAATGGAGAGAAGAGTGACCCTGGATACCCTGGAGATAAGGTGCAGGGGAGCGCTAATGGCCAGCATCTCCTCCACCAGCCAGGATTATGCTGACCCTTTCTTTTGTAGGTTTTTCCGCCGCGGCTGGGTGACGTTTGACCGCAGTGTTAACATCAAAGAGATCTGTTGGAACCTGCAGAATATCCGAGTAAGTGCGGAATGGGCTCTCAGTTGCACACAACCTCGGATTCCTTTGTTCTTTGATTCACCCGTCGAGCCCCCTATTTCATCCACTCAGTCTGCTCACATTAAGAATATGCTGTTGTCTCTGGGCTGGGCTCTGGGGCTGTTACTGCGAGTAAGACCTCTCTGGTCCCTTTTCTCCGTGAGCTCAGTCTAATCACTGATCTAATTAGTAGGCCAGTCTTTGAGTTGCTGCTTTTTGGGGCAAGTGTGTTGGTAAGCTTTTTGTTCCCTCCAGCTCCGAGAGTGTGAGCTGAGCCCTGGTGTGAACAGAGACCTGACCCGTCGAGTCCGCAACATCAATGGCATTACCCAGCACAAGCAGATCGTGCGCAACGACATCAAGTTGGCAGCCAAACTGATCCATACGCTGGATGACAGGACCCAGCTCTGGGCCTCTGAGCCTGGGACACCTCCTCTGCCAACAGTCAGTGACTCCCCGTGGAACTCTTTCAAAAGCAGTCATGTCGTCTGCTTGGGCACCTCTGGTCTTGTCTCACTTGATCTGTAGTGTTGACCCCTTGTACTTGGGCTATCTGGGCAGCACCTCCAGCTTCCAGCAGGACAGGTTGGCATTAGTGATGATTTGCTAGGGATAGAATGAATAAAAAAAGACAAACAATGAAACAGTGGTAATAGGCCCAGCGAACCCTGGATTCCTTTCTGCTTCACGTGAAGAGGTTCCTGGGCTTCTCTGCCTCACCTGTTCTTTTTCCTCCCCACCAGAGTCTGCCCTCCCAGAACCCAATCTTGAAGAATATCACGGACTATCTGATTGAGGAAGTGAGCGCGGAGGAGGAGGAGCTGCTCGGGAGCAGTGGGGGGGCCCCCCCTGAGGAGCCCCCTAAGGAGGGGAACCCGGCAGAGATCAACGTGGAGCGGGATGAGAAACTGATCAAGGTGCCCGCAAGAGCAGAGTGTGGCAAGAGCAGGCGGGCAGGATCCTCCTGGTTTAGAGCATCGGAGGGGCAAGAGTGTGGTGAACTCACAGCTCCTCATTTCTCTTAGGTTTTGGACAAACTCCTCCTCTATTTGCGCATCGTGCATTCCCTGGATTATTATAACACGTGCGAGTACCCCAATGAGGATGAAATGCCCAACCGCTGTGGCATCATCCACGTTCGTGGGCCCATGCCACCCAACCGCATTAGTCATGGAGAAGGTGGGCTCCCAGCTTCCCCAGTCCTGATTCCCCTTTGGTTTCCTTTTCTCTTCAGCTGCCTCTGGCCTTAGATGTGTTTGGATAGCAGTGCCCTACCACCCTCTCCTTTTATCCCCTCCTTTTTGATTGTTGATGCCCAGCGTGGGGCTTAAACTCACAACCCTGAGATCAGCAGTCACGTGCTGTAGTGACTGAGCCAGCCAGGTGCCCCTTATCTCTCATTCCTTGCTTCTGGCTCCCCTTTCCAACCTGTCGTCTGTTCTAAACCGCAGTGCTAGAGTGGCAGAAGACATTCGAGGAGAAGCTGGCTCCACTGCTGAGTGTACGGGAATCTCTTTCAGAGGAAGAGGCTCAGAAGATGGGTCGCAAAGACCCTGAGCAGGAAGTGGAAAAGTTTGTCACCTCTAACACTCAGGAACTGGGCAAGGATAAGTGGCTATGCCCTCTCAGTGGCAAGAAATTCAAGGTCTGGGATGTTAGGGAGTTGTGCGCTAGACCTGTGGGAGGAGGGGGTGGAGCCAGAAGCCTCCTCAGGCCTGGGGAGGAATGGGCTCTGTGGAATAGGTGGGGGGGGGGGGGGTGTGTGTGTGATCATCCTTCCACGTTGCTTGCCGTGTTCTGACTGACCCTTTTCCTCTTTACTCAGGGCCCTGAGTTTGTACGCAAACATATCTTCAACAAGCATGCAGAGAAAATTGAGGAAGTGAAGAAGGAGGTGGCGTTTTTTAACAACTTTCTCACTGATGCCAAGCGCCCAGCTCTGCCCGAGATCAAGCCAGCCCAGCCACCTGGCCCTGCCCAGAGTAAGATACGATCCATGAGGGTCTGCCACATTCCCTCTACCTTGACTACTCAAGGACTCTGGTTCTCATACCTTGTGGTTCTCTGAAAACTTGTATCCCACTCTCAGGCCATATTCCTAAAAGCCAGTTGTCATTCCCCATTGTCTCCCCTCCCCCCCCCTCCCCCCCCCCCCCCCCCCGCAGTAATTCATGTTCCTGTCCATGTTGTACTCCCCCCAGGCCTGACCCCGGGACTCCCCTACCCACACCAGACTCCACAGGGCCTGATGCCCTATGGTCAGCCCCGGCCCCCCATCTTGGGCTATGGAGGTAAGTATAGGAGGGACATGAAAAGGCTTGGTGGATTATGAGGGGCTGGGAGGAAGGGAACTTAACCAAGGTGTAGTTGAGGTCACAGGTTTTTGACTCAACACTGATCTTGCTCATAGCTGGTGCCGTCCGCCCTGCAGTCCCCACGGGAGGGCCTCCATACCCTCATGCCCCCTATGGTGCTGGTCGAGGGAACTATGATGCCTTTCGAGGCCAAGGAGGTTATCCTGGGAAGCCTCGAAACAGGTGAGAATGAGCTAAGATGTGATGTGCAAGCTTTCTTGCCCTCTTTAAGCTCTTTTAGGGACCTTCAACTCTCCTTCCATCTTACCTCTTTTTTTCTTTCCCAGGATGGTCCGAGGAGACCCACGGGCTATTGTGGAGTACCGTGACCTGGATGCTCCAGATGATGTGGATTTCTTTTGAGCTTTTCCTCATTCCTCGTATCGTCTATACTTGTGACTGCCTCCTCCCATCCAGTTGAGAATTTTTTGTACGTTCAACCCTACTGCCAATAAAAGCACTTCCATAGTGGCTGACTGTTTATTACATACCACCCCAAATTCTACCCCCCCCCCCCAAAATGGGCTCGGGCCATCCATTTTATGGACTTCAAAGGCCCAGAGTAGCTTTTACGTTTCACAAAGGGGGTAGGTGACTGTGTTTGGGGCCAGAGACCTCTCAGTTCTGGGACCTTAGCCTCAGTCCAGTGCGTGCTGCTGCTTTTGGGAGTTGCGGCTGGTCAAACACAGGTTGTAGAAGGAGTTGTGGTCAAAGGCTGTGCCCACCTCTCTCCATCCCACCCACCCAGCAGCCTGTAGTTCACTAGGGTTTTTCGCGGCACCCCAGAAGTGAGGGTCCAATATCAGAACATAGGCTTCCGTGCCTGATCCCAGGCAAACGCCCAGCAAGGCCTTGGACTGGGCGTCCGCATCCCCCCCAACCATTACAGGCCCCCCGCCCCCTGCGAAGTGGGAGTAAAGCCTCTCCAGTTCCCCCTGAAGCCCTGCTCCACGGGGTATGTGACATAGGCGCCCCTGGGGCCCTCCGAAGTGGTCGAGACAGAGACTGGCTTCTACACAACCGATCCAGCTCTGGGAGCCCCGGAACCCGGGGGGCTTGTCGCCCATGTCCTCCAGGGCCGCCTGCACTTCGGCCAGCCCGGGCACGCCCGCGGGCCGACCCTCTGGCCATGAGCACAGCGTCTGCAGGGTGCGGTAGCCGCAGCCCCAGCCCCGGTCGTCCAAGCCGTCGCAGCCGTAGTGATAGTAAAGGTAGTGGCCCGAGAGGAGGGCCAGGCGAGCGGGACCGCGGGCGGGCGGGGCCAGGCCCAGGTGGACGTCCTTCAGCGGCTCCAGGGCGGTCGGCGGGCGCGGCGGTGGCCGAGACCAGGCTGATGTGTCCTGGCGGCGCGGAGGGAACTCCGGCTCCAACTCTCCCTCTCCACCCTGGGTGTTGGGCTAGTCGCAGGCAGGACCGGCGCGCGGGCTCTGCGGACGCTCTCGCCCGGTCTCCGGTGGCGGCAGCAGAGGCGCGGCCCGCGTGGGCTGAGAAGACAGCGATCCCCGAGGCTCCCACAATGCACCGCCGCACGGCCGTCGTGGTTACTGCGCGGGCGCGAGCCCCGCCCCCTGGGGCGGGGCGGGGCGGTGGGAGCGGGCGCGCTCCGCCCCACTACAGAGATCCGCAAGTTCACCTGGCTCTGCACCCGCCCCTCCGTCTACTCAGTCCTGGTGTTTGAGGCCCTCTCCCCGCTCCCTATTCGTGCACACTCCTGTGGCTGTAACAGTTTATTGGCAGCCCAGAGGGGCCAAGGCACCGCGGGGGGTTGGGGGGATGGGTGGAGGGGGGCTCGGCCCGAAACATGCAGAGGACGGGGAGCCTCCGGGGAAAGTCGGGGAGGAGGGCTTCTCTGTGTTATATCCCAGCCCTTAAATAAATAGTATATACAGCTAGGGGGCCGGGCGGGGCGGGCAGGGCGGGGAGACGTGGGGGTCCAGTCTGGGTCACAGGTCTGAGCAGCGATCCTGCTTGCTGTAATGGTCAAACTGGTTCTTCCAGTGCACCATGTAGGAGCTCCAGCGGTGGAACTCTGCCTTCCACTGGCGCTCCGCCTCGTCCAGCGTGTCTGCGGCCAGGGCGCCCGGCAAATGGGTTGGAGGAGGACAAGGGGAAGGTCGGGGAACGTACAAGGTGGGGGGCGTGAGTTCAGGAGGATACAAGGAGAACGCAGGATGGCACGTAGGACGGTGGAAAGAGGACCAGAAGAATACGCGAAAGACGAAGACCAGAGGAAGGATGAGGGTGGAGGCGGAGCCAGAGAAGGATGGCGGGAAGGAAGGCGGAGGGAGGAGAAAATGACCGGAAGATAGGGGGGCAGCAAGGATCAGAAGAGGGAGGATCCGTGGGTTGGTGGGGAAAAGAGAAGAGACAGAAATGGTTGACGGTTATAGCCCCTCAAGGGGGTGCTATCTAGCTCCTGCCCCCCCCCCCCCCCCCCCCCCCGGCTCAGGCTCCAAATAATTCCATTTAAACAACAGAGTCGTGTGGGTCCCTGAGACGGGTCATAAGTCACCACCCCCTCGCAGCACTGGCCAGTTTGAGTCTCTCTGTTTGAGGAAGGAGGGTGCGCTGGGTCGGAGATCCCTGAGTGGGGCCCTTCCCCACTGTCCGACCACTCATTAGAGGAGGGGCCCCCTGAGGCCGGAGGGATAAGTGGCCTCGGTCACAGCCGCAGGAGTCGGGAGAGGAGGAGGAAGAGGAGAAGGAGGGGCAGGGAAAGGCCGGGCCTGGGCCTCGGGGCAGCCTCCCCGTGGGCGGGGCCTGAGCAGGTGCTGGGAGCCTTCGAGGCTGGGGGGGGAGAAGAGAGGGGTTACACCCGGCCCGCTCCCACTCCCCTCTCTCTCTTCACTCCCCCTTTCTGCCCTCTCCCGCCAGCCCCTGCCCGCTGGCCCCTGCCTACCGGTTGCGCTGAGCAATTTGGGTAGGAAGCGGTTCCAGAAAGCGCAGGCCTGGGCGCGCAGCCCTCGCCGAACCTCCAGCGGCCGCAGGTCCAGGCTCACATACTGCTGCGCGCCCGCCGTGTATGGTGGCCACTGCGGGACTTTGGGGTCTCGGGGGTCATTGGGGTCCCTTCGGAAGGAAAGGGCAGGCTCAGCCTGGGGCAAGCCTGCCTCCCCCTCCCCTGCCCTTGGGGCTGTGGCCTGGAGACCCAGAGCAGGAGGAGGCGGGCTGCTTCCTGACCTCCCCCCACCCCCCGCCGTGCCCTTTTTTGCTCCGTGGAGAGCCCATCCCCTCCTTCCCACCACCGCCTTAGGCCCTCCTTCTGGTCTCCCGAATCCCCCATCATCCGGAGCCATCCCTTTCCTCTGCCCTCCCTCTTTCTGCCTTTCCTTGTTTTACCCCCCCATCTTTGTCTTTGTTTCTCCGCTTAAAAAACTGAGCCCTTACTATGTAACCAGGCCCAGTCCTCTTTCTTACAAACATCTTGTTTGCTTTTGCCAACACCCTTGTGCTGTCCGATTTCCGGTCCCCTTTTTGGGACAGGTAAACTGGCGTGTGAGTATCCATGCATATGTGCATGCCACACAGCTGCCACAATCACCACTGGGCCGATTGAATCCAGTTCTGTACAGCTCAAGCTCCTCAGTACTATGGTAACTCCTTTGTCTCCTTGTCTCTCTTTTCTTTGCTTCCCTCCCCCTCTGTCCTGGTCTCTTCAGGAGCTGCCTCCCTGCTGTCCTCTCCAGTCTCCTTTCTTTTGTGAACTTTCCCCCCCTCTCTGGCCCTGTCTCTGCTTGTCTGCCTCTCCCTGTGTCCCCTGCTCTTGCTTCCCTGGCTCCCGGAGGCCCTCCTCCCCTCAGTACTACTGACCCTGTGCGGGCGAAGTTGGCCCAGTATCTCATCAGTCGCTGAGCAAAGGTTCTCTCCTCGGCGGTATAGTTTAGCGAGGGTTCCAGGGGGAGCCCAAAGATGAACTCGATCTCGTAGCCATGGGGCACCCCCATCCAGAGGGGCCAGGAGAGCGTAGACGCACGGTGTTCAAAGATGTAGGCATAGACCCGAGCACCTTGGGCAGCCAGTCGCCCAGCCAGCTGGGCCACGGGGCACACGACATTGTGATCGCCCACCACATCACTCATGGCCTCTCTCAGGCGTGCGGGGTCCTCAGGGTTCAGCCAGTCTGTGTAATGCAGGACCACAGCCTCGGCAGCTAGGTCACTCGCCTGGGGGACCCCGACCCTCACCCCGGCCAGGAACTGGGCCCGGCTGATGAGAGATTCGTTGTCTTTGCTGAAGCCTGGGGCCCCGTAAACCAGAAAATAGGAGCCCTCATCCTTCACCACACCCACCAGCACCTGGGGGGACAGGATGGAGGAAGGGGGCGGGGTGGGGGGGGGCACAGACAGACAGGCAGACAGAAACAGATGGACAAAGAGCCAAAGAGAGCAATAGTTATAGACCCAGAACCACGGAGGAAGAGACTATAAGGTTGGGGAAGGGACAGAGAGAAAGAGAAAATGTACCCACGTTTCCTTTTCTCTCCGTCCCACTGACCACCCTGGGATCTGAGGTCTCAGGGAGGAGGGTTTGGCCAGGGGCCAGAAGCCCAGGCCTTTGGGAGTTGGGTCTTGAGGTGCCTTCATGCCTGGGTCCCTGGGGGTGTGGGGTATGGGAGAACAGGCCTAGAGGAGTCAGCTCCACCCCGTCCAGCCACTAGTCACCTGCAGGCCGTGGAAGTCTCCAGCATTGATGAGGGCCTCGGGTGTGTCACTGAGGAAGTCTCCATCCACCACGGGCACGAAGGAGAAGCGGAAGACACTTTCCTGAGGCAGCACGTGCCACTCGTGGTCCACCAGATCCTGAGCTGGCCGTGTCCTCAAGCAGGCGACCAGCTCTGTGTCATTGCCACCGGCACCGCCGGGGGGACAGCCTACGAGGCGTGCCAGCAGTGTGGCCCTGCGGCGGGCCTCTCCCACACCCACTGTGGCCCAGGGGCCATTGGGTGCACCACTCTGCAGCACAGCCCTGTGGAACAGGCCCCGGCTGGGAGGCGACAGCAGGTGCATGCCCACTGAGGCGGCACCGGCGCTTTCCCCAAACAGAGTCACTGACATTGGGTCTCCTCCGAAGGTTGCCACGTTGTCCTGTACCCACTGCAGTGCCAGCCTCTGGTCCAGTAGACCCACGTTGCCTGGGGCCTCCCGGCTCCCTGGTAGGGCCAAGAAGCCAAAGGCTCCTACCCGGTAGTTCATGGACACCAGCACGGTCCCCTCAGCCTGGGCCAGGAAGCGGCCATCATACACGTCCAGGGAGGAGGCCCCACTGTAGAAGCCACCCCCGTAGATCCAGACGAGGACAGGGGTGGGGGACGCAGGCCGGGGGTATGGTGTCCATACGTTGAGGTAGAGACAGTCCTCACTCAGCTCGCGGTTGGGGTTCCACATCTCGGTGCCCTCGAAGCCAGGGTACAAGGTGTCCACATATTGGTAGCAGACACTTTGGAAGGCTGTGGCGTCCAGCACCCCTGGCCAGGGCCGCTTGGGCTCCGGTGGCAGAAAGCGACGGGGGCCCACAGGTGGCTCTGCGAAGGGGATGCCCAGAAAAGCAGAGACAGGGCCTCCAGGGGCCATTAGGCGGACACCCCGCAGCTGGCCCCCACGGACCGTCACCAGCAGCTCTGGGTCCTCAGCCTCTGCCCCTCCTCCCAGGAGGAAGAGGAGGAGGAGAAGGATTGGGGCAGCCAGGGAGGGCATGTACAGGGGACACCAGGGGGGCCTCATGGCTGCCAGGGCAGGCAGGCTCTGCTGGGAGAAAGAAAGGCAGAGGGTGAAGGCCGGAGGCTGCCAGGAGCAAGGAGATTGATTAGGTAACACTCTTACCCAGGGGTTATCACTGAGCTGCAGAGGAGGTGGGGCAGGTTGGGAGAGAAATGGAGAGAGACAGGCAGAGACAAGGACACAGGCAGACAGGGAGAAGCAAGAGGGGACAGAGACAGGCACACAGACACAACACCCAGACAGATGAACGCAGGGAACCCAGATGAGGCCAGAGATGGGGGCAATACCTTCCCGAAGCTGCCCCACAGAGGGCCCACCACCCTCACCTCCTTCCCCCAACGGGGTGGACTGCGTTGGGCCCCGCGTGAGCAGTGTGGGCACCCACACCAGAGACCGCAGTCCACACACAGGCCACCCGACAGGGGCGGGGCCCTCACTGACGGGAGGCGCTGATGGGGAAGCTTGCGGTGGCGTGAAGGCGCAGGCTCTCTGGCGTTGGCCAGGGTCGGGGACCCTGGGGGGTGGGTTGGGCATTCAAGGGTGTGGGAGCTGCAGGTCCCGGGGCACCCCAGATCCCGCTTACTCCACACCCTGCCCCACCCTGCCCTTCCTCATCCGCTGTCCGGCACGGGGTACCCGTGGGTGCCGGTCAGCTGCGCACTCGCCTCGCCCAGCCTCAGGGAACAGGCTCGTCAGCCCCGTCCCCCCCCAGGACTCGAGTCCCCCATCCATCCGATGCTGAGGGGCACGCTGCCGCCAGTGGGGGGCAGTAGAGACCGAGAAAAGGACGGCGCTCCCCGCCCCGAGTCCGGGAGCCGGGAACTTGGGGCGGGGGTCTGGAGGCTCGCGGGCCTTGCGGAGGGGTCTGAAGGGCGAACCCGGACGCCTGTCTTCTCGGAGCTCCGGAGATCCCCGGCTGCAGGGGCGAGGGGGCTATTTTGGGGCAGCAGCTGCTGCGGTTCCGGCATCTCCAGCCAAGGGATCAAAATTCCCCGGGTCGGAACTCCCCCCCTCTCCCGGCGGTCACCTCTCACCCAGCCAACACCCGCCGCCCTGCGGTTGGGGGGTGGTGGTGGTGGTGCTGGAGATTAACTAGGAAACCCGAGTGAGGCTAATTATAACTCGGGGCTTCCGCTGAGCCTCCCCTTTCCCCAAAATAGAGACGGAGTCCCCGTGGGAGGGGGACGCCTGGGCCCGGAAGGGGGCTTCGGCTGGGCGCTGCGCAGGGGCGCTGCGGTTGCGGGATCTGGAGGGGGGGCAGCCAGCCCGGCGCCAGGAACCTGCGCAGCTCGGGTTCCGCCCCAAGCAGGGGGCGTCGGCCAGTGGTCTCAGACTTGGGCGGGCGGGGGAAGGGACGCTCGGGGGTCCCCACAGGAATTCCAGAGCAGAGGCGGCGGCCGGCCCCGCGGGGTGCAGGCTCCCGCGCGGGCGACCGTAAGTATTCGGCGGAGAGGCAAGAGTTAAGGATGAGTGTGGGGCGGCGGGGGGCGTCGCTGGGCAGGCCCGGGGGCGCGGGGGGCGTCCCGTTTGGGGGCCTGGATCCCTCCGAGAGCGCACATTTTCCCCGGACGCGGAATGGGCCGCGGGCCGGGGGAGGGTCCCGGCCGAGGCGGGAGACTCACCTGAGGCGGCCGAGCCGGGCCGGGCCGGGCCGCGCCGGGAGCTGGAGGCGGCCGATGTTCCCCGGCGCAGGCTGAGCCGACTCTGACAGCCGCCGCCTCCGGCCCCCCGCACACACCCCCTCCGGGCCGCACGGCGCCCCCGCCCGCCCCCGCCCCCGCCCACTGTCTCCGCCCCCGCCCCTCCCCGCCTCCGCGGGCTGCCACCTGCCCTCCCTCTCCCTCCCTCGGAGCCGAGACCCGGAGACCCCGGGGCCCAGACGGGTTCCAGTGACAGACGCCGACAGACGGACAGACACACGGTGACACGGCCGAAAGACCCGCCGCGGCGGAGCAGACACGCACAGTGTCAGACGGACAGAAGCTGCGGAGACACACGCAGACGGACACTCGCATGCAGTGACAGCTCCAGACAGTGACCGACATTCACAGACGGACGGACACACACTCGGACACACTGACAACCTCAGTCAGGGCTGGGGCTGAATAAGTGAACATCCTTGGCCACGACACGGGAGGTGGGGGTGGCATGGGAGGACTGGCACGTTGCAAGTGTGGCTGAGGACCCCCTTAGGGGAGAAGAGGTGACGTGCAACACTCCTGGGGGATGAGGGCACACCTGTGGGAATGAAGATGAGACCATGAGATCACGAGTGGAAATGAAGGGGGGGCCCACGGAAGAAGACCCTCGGGGGGGGGGGGAGGGAGGGGTGACTCGGGGACACCCCAGAAGGCCAAACGTGGTGGCACGCGCAAGGCTGCGGGGCGAGGCCGCACTCCGCTGCCGCAGTGGAAACTTCCGGAACCCCCGCGGGTGGGTTTGCACTGGTTCCCTGACGGGTGACCTGGGACTTTCGTCACCAGGGTCCGGTCGGGGCATGACATCACCAGACCAGGCTCTCATTGGCCGCCGCGGCCAGCAGGTGGGAGCGGCCTGGACCCGGAGCCCCCAGCCTGATCGGTAGGGCCTGAGCCGCCAGGACCCCCACGACCCACCCTCCAGAGGGTCACCCATGGGAACAGTGCGGCCGCGGCGGCGTCCCCACGCCCGAGGTGAGGGTGGCAAAGGCGCGCCGCGGTGTGCCCGCAGGAGAGCGCCGCGCGGAGAGGCCTTCCACTCCCGGAGCGTTGGGCTCAGACGCCCACGGCCCACT
The DNA here is from genome assembly GCF_024362965.1 of Panthera pardus. Lineage (NCBI taxonomy): Eukaryota > Metazoa > Chordata > Mammalia > Carnivora > Felidae > Panthera > Panthera pardus. The sequence continues at coordinate 8,587,494 of NW_026526969.1, read as the reverse complement.
GCGTGGGAGACCGGCCGGCGCGGGCGAGCGTCGGGGCGTGCGTGCGCGCGGCGGTGCGGGGTGCTGCGCGGGGCGTGCGGGCGCGCGCACGTTGACTCGGGCGCCCAGCGCCCCGCAGCGTCCCGGCCCGCGGCCGCCGGTCCGCTGCAGCTAGGGGTCCGCGTCCCCGGGTCTCCGGGGTGGGGGGGGCGGTCCCCCGAATCCAGAGACGTTCCCTGCCCCGGGCCGCGCAGTCCTGGCTCTCCAAGCTGGATGCCCCCTCCTGCCTCCCTCCCCCGGCGCCTGCCAGTCCCGCGGGAAGCGACCGCCCCAGGCCCGGCGACCCGCGCTGGGTCCCCTCTCCGCTCTCGCACGACGGCCGCCAGGTGGCGCCAAAAGGAGCCTCTTCGGGCCTCGGAGACCGGGATGGGGCGCGGGGTGCGGCGATTAACCTCACCACGGTCTGTTCCCACCGTTTTCACTTTCCGCCCTTCGCTCTTTACGCACCCCGAATACCCCGCGTGGACACCGAGGTTCCCTACATCCGGCTTTCAACGTCCTGACGGCCCCACTGGTGGAGAGCTCCCCATGGTTCCAAACCACGTCCCCAGTTCCACTGCCTAAAGAGCAGGCATAGGGCTGCGGGTTTGGGTAAGGGGCAGAAAAATGGACAGTCGGTGTTGCTGAGGGAGAAAAGACTCCGAGGCAGGTTTCTGAGCGTAGGCGTCTCACCTGACTTTTCAAATCATGAGGCCCTAAGGAGGTCAGGGACCACGTTAGTTACGAGCTAGTGATACCTTACGTGACTCGGAAGGTGAAAGGACAAGGCACGGTTCGTGGGGTCGAGCCTCGCGATGGGCTCTGAGCTGACAGCGTGGAGCCTGCTTGGGAGTCTCTCTCCCCCTCTCTCCCTGCTCCTCCCCTGCTCGTGCTCGCTCGCTCTCTCCCTCTCTGTCTCTCAAAATAAATAACAAATAAACATTAAAGAAGGGGAGAATGTCTAATCAGAGGAATCTGCAAGTCTGCATGGAGTCCTAGGGCATGCAGTTCCTGGGCCTGCGTAGTCCGTGCGGCTAGGGTTCTATCGCTGCAAGAGGATCTGAGAGACGTTCTGAGGGGCCACAGGTGTGTCCTCAGCCTGAGGTTTGTCCCAGGATTGTGAGGATGGAGGAGGCCATGCAGATTGTGTCCCATCTCAGACAGTCTTTAAATTAGCAAGGAGCCGCCTGAGAGAGCCAGGATAGAGGATCCACATGGCAGTGGAGTCAACCTTGGCCTGCAGGTCTTGATTACTGGGTTCTCGCCCAGTGCTCTGCTGTCAGGGAGACTTCTGGGATGTCCCACTCCTCGTCGGGCCTCAGTCTCCCCATGTGTAAAATGGTGGATTGGACTTGAGTGTACATCGGAATCACGAGGACCACCGGCGGGACTGATCCATCTGGGGTTGGGCGGCGTCCTTAACGTGTGCGGTTTTAGTAAGTCGTTAGGACAGTCCCGTGAGGGTGGTCTGAGGCTCACATGAGGAGCATTCTGGACCAGGTGTCCCCACACTCAGTCCAAACTGACCTTTTGAGGACCAACAGCCTGTGTGGGTCAGAAGAAGGTGCTGCTGGACAGTCAACAGGTACATGGGCTAACAGGGACGCCCTTGGCCACAAAGGGAGATGGTCACAGATTTGAGCCTGTTCTTAAAAATGGATAGAAATTTCAGGAACATTCCTCTTTTACCTTGAGCTTCTCCCTAACCGTTAACACAGGGACCTCACCTATCTAGCCATGACACCTTTTCCTATATGGTTCGACATAGTAACCTCCCCAGCGTCCTCTCTGACCCCACCCTCCACAGCTGTCACCACAGGGGTGTCCTTGATTCTCCCACGGAAGAATCTGTTTATCCAGGAATCAGCCTTGCGTCTACCACCCGTCACACACACTGCACTTTGGTTTATAGTGCATTGGCCAGAACTTAATCCTAAGGTCATAACTGGCTACGCCAGATGGTCAGAGATGTAGTTTTTGTTCTATGTATTCACCTAAAACTTGTCGGTTCTAATACTAAGGGAGGAGAGGGAGCGGACACTGGGGGATAGCCATCCTCTGCCAAACCCCACGATGCCTGCCTTTGCCTCCTTTAGTGTAGGACTGAAACACACTTCTACTTTTTAAAAAATGTTTATTTATTTGTGAGAGGGGGAGGGGCAGAGAGGGAGGCGGACAGAGGATTGGAAGCAGACTCTGTGCTGACAGCCAAGAGCCCGACTCGGGGCTCGAACCCACAAACCACGAGATAATGACCTGAGCCGAAGTCGACGCTTAACCGACAGCCACCCAGGCACCCCTGAAACACACTTCTAAAATGCAATTTGCAACAACGTGGATGGAACTAGAATGTATTATGCTAAGCGAAATAAGTCAGAGAAAGACAGCATATGATTTCACTCATGTGGAATTTAAGAAACACAACAGATGAACATAGGGGTAGGGAAGGAAAAATAAGGTAAAACAGAGAGGGAGGCAAACCGTAAGAGACTCTTAAATACAGAGAAGGAACTGAGGGTTGCTGGAGGGGAGGTTGGGGGGGGGCATGGGCTAAATGGGTGATGGGTATTAAGGAGGGCACTTGTCGGGATGAACACTGTGTGTTATACGCAAGTGATAAATCACTAAATTCTACTCCTGAAACCATTATTACACTATATATTAGTTAACTTGGATTTAAATAAAAATTTTAAAAAAGGAAAACAAAAAAGGGCTCAACTCTGGCATGGCACCCCCAACATCTTCTCTCATGAACACCACCGCACTCTGTGATTTTTGTGGGCCGTGACCCCCTGCTCCAGCTGCTTTCCCACGGAAACGACTGTTTCCCACGCCATCCGCTGGAGGGCGCTGGTCGGGAGGCTGAGGCCCTGCTGCTGCTGCTGCTGCTGCTGCTGCTGCTGGTGGCGTTGAGCGTCTTCGTCGCGAGCTTCCAGAGAAGGGGCGGCCGAGGCGAGAGCGCGCTGGGGGCCGTGGAGGGGGGGAGGCAAAGGGGTCCCAGACAGGCGGCGGTCCGGCTCTGGCGACGCAGCGCCCAGACCCAGGTCCTCCCACCCTCCCCGCGTGCGGAGCAAGGCGGGGGGTTGTTGGTCCCGGATGTCCTCAGGGGCTGCCCCCTCCCGAGGCTGGGGGGCGCCAGATGAGGCCACTGCCCCATCCCCATTCAGCGGGGTCCTTGACCTGAAGAGTGGGGGCATGAGCCTCGCAAGACACTTTCCTCCCCTCGCTCCACCCCATCCTGCGACCCCTTCTGAAGACTGGCCTAAAACGCATACTTGACCCAAGTCACACGAGTTCACATGATTCCTGCTCAGAATCGCCCAGCCACCCCATTTGTACCTTTTTCCTCTTTTGCCGGTTTTGAGCATTTCACACAACGTGGAGCCTGTCTCTCGATAGACTCGTTTTATTGTCACAGCTCGGTGAAATGTTTAACCGCTTTTTAGTATTCCCTATGCAGTTAACCAAACATCCTTTGGCTTATCCTCACCCCCTTTCTGCCTGGGGGGAGGGTGGAGTGGGGGTGGCATATCCTTGTGCCGCCGGATTGGGTAATTACAGACATCAGTCCGCTTCTCGGGGTTGATCTCCGCTCGTGAGCTGTAATGGTTCCCAAAGGAGTCAAATGTGTTATTTCATCGGGAGTGCATTTAGCCCCACGTTTACCATTTATCTGCCCTGGTGTCAGAACCTCAGAGCAACCCAGGATCCTCAAAGGAGCTCAGCATCCACCTGACGGGGTCTCTGGTGTCCTGATCCACTCCCTGCTGAGATCCTGGTTCCACACAGGCACCAGCCACCACGGAAGCTGGTTTTGGTTTAAATGTTAGCAATGTTGGATGACTTCTGGGAAACGGCTGGTGAGGTCGCGCTGGGTACTGTCTGCGTTTGGCACCCAGGGGGCTCCTGAAAACATTCCCAGCTGCTCCCGGCTGCCCTGCAGAGATCAGCCAGCCAGTGAGAGCCATCCCAGAGGTTCCTTGGATGAACCTGGCTGTGGTTCCAGCGACAGGAAGCATCAGACACACAAGTGGGGCCGGGGGGGGGGCTTTCTGGGATCCCTCATCTTGTCTGGGGACAGTGCAGGCTGGCTGCAAGGTCGGCCGCATGGCCAGTGGTCCTGTGGACAGCTGGAGCCCCGGGGTGAATATCCACAATACTGGGGACACCCGAGTGGGGTCGGTGAGTGGCCCAGACCCAGCGTTATGTCCACATTAGTGTTTACTGGGGGCTTGTAGTTTAGCAGCCGCTGGCCCCGATGCTTTGCTAAACGTTTAATTCTGGCTGATGACGTTTGCAGTGGCCGGGTGTACCTGTTCTTTATCCTTGGAATAGAACAGTCGGGAAATCGAAACTGATGCACACGGAGGCTACATTTTTGCTTACGTCCTCAGCTGGTAAGTGGAGGCCCTGGATTCAGGTTGAGAACTCTGTCCTGTGATAAGGTTGGCTTGCTTTGGAGTCACTCGTCCTTTCTGTGACTTCCGGGTAATTAACTCCCGGCGTCCAAGACAAGAAAAAGCATGGGGCAGGTCTCTGCACAAGTCTCCTGTGCTTCCTGGACACTTCTTCCCTGCCTCCCACTCTCCGGAGACCACCTCCCTTCTGTCCCTCCTCCCTCGCCCTCCATTTCTCTCTCTCCCTCTCAGGCCTCACTCGGGTCTGGGTGAGAGGCCCCAGCATTTTGAATGAAGAGAGCAGGTGCAGAACACCGAGCTCTGTGGACGAAGAAGGATGTGTGACGGTCTCTGCCGTTTCCAGGGGCCCTTCCTCCTCCCCACTTGGGACCTCACACATCCATCCCACTCCCATAGCCAGAGACCTCTCCCGACAGTGAGATAGCGAGATACTGCTCTCCTCAGCCAGCCTCCAGGTCGGAGCCTGAGGGTATGGAATGTCCAGGCTCCCCTGGGAACAGAGTAGCTCAGTGCCTCCTGAGTCTCCCCATTCCGTCCCGGACCCACGGCCCAGTGTAGTGGTCTCTCAGACCCAGGCCCCGTCTCCCCGACCCTTCCCTGACTACCCCCCCCCCATCTCAGGGGCCACTTCTGGAGACCCTTCCATCCAGGCCCCTTCATTTCCTGGGGCTCCGTGATGGTCATGATGGAGACTCAAGAGGAAGGGCACCCCTCCCCTGGGCCTTCTCTGTAGGTGGGAGGGCTCGTGGCGGGGCGGGGGGTGGGGGGTGAATTGAATCCACAGAGACCCTGGGCTTTGGGGAAAGTAGAAAGCATTTGTCTTGAGGTGGTAACACTTCTAGCCCCTCCCACGCTCCCATTTCCCTAGCCCTCTCCTCCTTCCTCGCCTCCCTTATGTGATACTTTCTTATTTCCATCACCCCAGCTGCCCTCTCCCGCCCTGGCCTGCGGCAGAAGCCCCTGATTCTCTCAGGCACATGTGCGCTTCTTTGCTTATTTTTAAAAATTATTATTATTATTATTTTAGAGAGAAAGAGAGAAAAAGAGCCTGAGTGGGGGAGAGGGGCGGGGGGGGGGGAGAGAGAGAATCTTAAGCAGGCTCCAAGCTCAGCACAGAGCCTGACAGGGGGGCTCAATCCCCACGGCCGTGAGATCATGACCTGAGTCGAAATCAAGAGATCAAGAGTCAGGTTCTCCACCAAATGAGCCACACAGGTACCCCAACTTCTTTAAAAAATTTTTTTAATGTTTATTTTAATTAATTAATTAATTAATTAATTTAAATTTTATTTTATTTTATTTTATTTTATTTTATTTTATTTTATTTTATGTTTATTTATTTATTTTGAAAGAGACAAAGACAGTGCAAGTGGGGACGGGGCAGAGAGTGAGGGAGAGAGAGACTCCCAAGCAGGCTCTGCTCCATCAGTGCAGAGCCCGATGTGGGGCTTGAATCCATGAAACTGTGAGATCATGACCTGAGCCGAAACCAAGAGTCAGACGCTTAACCAACTGAGCCACCCAGGTACCCCTTTAATGTTTATTTTTGAGAGAAAGGGAGAGAGAGAGAGAGAGAGAGAGAGAGAGAGAGAGAGAACAGGGCACAAACGGGAGGGGCAGAGAGAGAGGGAGACAAAGAATCCAAAGCAGGCTCCAAGCTCTGAGCTGTCAGCACAGAGCCCGATGTGGGGCTCCAGCTCACGAACTGTGAGGCCATGACCTGAGCCAAAGTTGGACGCTTAACACACCTAGGGCCCCTCAACTTCTTTTTTAAAAAGTAAGCTCTACACCCGATATGGGGCTCGAACCCATGACCCTGAGCTCAAGCTCATGCTCTACCAACTGACCCAGCCGGGAGCCCCCATAAATTCTTAAATAAACAAACAAAGCTAGGAGAAAACGTGTGCTTTACAGAAGTAACTTTTCCAACCCGAAAACAAACCAACCCAGACTTTGGAAACAACAAGATTGTAAGTAACAGGAAGTAAAAACTGAGTGGCTGCTTATAGCCTTTGCTACTCAGCAAATGGTTCATCAGTTTGGTTCAAAGCTTCAATCATATTTTAAGTGAGTGTTTACTGTTCAGTATTCTGTTGATACTCATGGCGCCCCAGTATTTACAGGAAAGCAGTGGCTGTTCCTGGACTGACTGTGGGGTAGGCGTGTGTTAACAGAACTTTCTGAGACACCAGGCTCTGGAAGAAAACTAGACAAGAGGGAAGAAATAAATGTCAGCAAGAGGTAAGACTCAATTTCCTGATTTGATATCATTTTGTCGAACCATCAGAAAAGTCTTCAACCTAACCTGGACTGCCTCGCACACAATCGTCAGAAGTCAGTGATCATATGAGAAATGTTTGCATAAACTTTTTGTGAGTTTTTTTTAAAAACTCTATAAATGGTGCCGTTCATTTCTCTAACTCAACATGAGCATTTTCTCTTAAGGGGATAAAGCCTATGCTTAAGTTTACTAGGACCTTTGTTCTCTTTGGAATCAGAAACAATAGCATATGAAGTCATATTATCTTCGGGAAACTGGCAAGCTGTTGCCCTCTCATTCCCTCCCTGGACTTCCCTTTCTCAAGCCAGAGTGTTTATATTAAGTCATAAAGCCTGGGATGAATTTATAGAAACTATATTAAAGCAGCAGTGATAAAGTGAAATCACCAATAAAAAAGTTAAAAACAGAACTGGCTGGTACTTGGAAATGTTACTTTATGGTCTTGGGTTCCTGAGTAGCATGAGCAGAGTGCTTGATTTTATTCTAGGAATCACTCTGCATGCATAAAACAAACAAGGAAGGAGAGAAGGAGAGACACACAGAGAGAGAGATTAATGGGAAAAGTTACACACGGAATAAACTTCACTTGGAAACAGAAGTTTCCAAAACCATTTTGAAAACCATTTTACCCATGACAATCCTGTGTCCTAGACATACTACAGACATACAGATGACCGCCAGGCACAGGAAAAGCTGCTCAATATCACTCGTCAGGAAAATGCAAATCAAAACCACAATGAGATCTCATCTCACAGCTGTTAGAACACAGGAAATAACACAGGAAATAACAGGAAATAACAAGTGTTGGCGAGGATGCAGGGAAAAGGAAACCCATGTGCACTGTGGGTAGGGGCGTAAATTAAATTGGTGGAGTTGCTATGGAAACAGTATGGAGGTCCCTCAAAAAATGAAAAATAGAACTAACATAGAGTCCAGCAATCCCACTTCTGAGTATTTATTAAAGGAAACAAAAACACTAACTTGAAAAGATACCTGCACCCCTCCCTTCACCCGTTATTCACAATGACCAAGACATGGGAACAACATGGGCTCCTGGGTGGCTCAGTCGGTTGAGCTTCTGACTCTTGGTTTTTGCTCAGGTCATGATCCCAGGGTCATGGGATTGAATCCTGCATCAGGCTCCACACCGAGCACTGATCCTGCTCAAGTCTCTCTCTCTCTGCCCCTCTCCCTGGCTCGTGCTCTCTCTCAAATAAAAAAAAATAATAAAATAAAAAATAAAAGTTGCTAAAAGTATACATAAAAAAAAAAAAAGACAAGGGGCGCCTGGGCGGTTAAGCGTCCAACTTTGGCTCAGGTCATGATCTAACGGCTTGTGAGTTCGAGCCCTGCATCGGGCTCTGTGCTGACAGCTCGGAGCCTGGAGCCTGCTTTGGATTCTGTGTCTCCCTCTCTTTCTCTGCCCCTCCTCCACTCATGCTCTGTCTCTCTCACTGTCAAAAATAAATAAACATTAAAAAAATTAAAAAAAAAAATAGAAACAACCTAAGTGTCCATTGATGGATGAATGGATAAAGAAAATGTCTCACACACACACACACACACACACACACACACGCACGCACACGCACATTATTCAGCCATAGGAAGGAAATCCTACCATTTGCAACAACATGAATGAACCTTCTGACCATTATGTTAAGTGAAACATAACTCAGAGAAAGACAGGTATCATATGATCTCACTTATATGTAGAATCTAAAAAAACCAACGAAACAAAACTGATCTCATAATGCAGAGAACAAATTGGTGGTTGCCAAAGGTGGGGGGGGGGAGTGGAGGGAGGGTGAAATGTGTAAAGGTCAAAAGGTACAAACTTCCAGTTACAAATAAGGAAGTCCTGGGGCGCCTGGGTGGCTCAGTTGGTTGAGCGTCCAACTTTGGTTCAGGTCATGATCCTGTGGTTCGTGAGTTCGAGCCCCACATCAGACTCACTGCTGTCAGGCTGTCAGTGCAGAGCCCGCTTCAGATCCTCTGCTCCCCTCTCTCTGCCACTCCTCACTTGCACTCTCCCACAAATAAATAAATATTAAAAAAAAAATAGAAATATTAAAAAAAAAAGTAAGTCCTGGGGATGGGACCATGTGACATGGTGAGCAATACTGAACTGCGCATTTGACAGTTGCTAAGAGCGTGGGTCTCGGAAGTTCTCATCACAAGAAAAAGATGTGTATGTAGCAATGGATGTTAACTACACTTGTGTGGCAATCATTTCACTATATATATATATTCTCCCATCTCCCGCCATTACTGATGCGGGGCTTGAACTCACAAACTGTGAGATTATGACCTGAGCTAAAGTCGGAGGCTCAACTGACTGAGCCACCCAGGCGCCCCTCTTCTTGTTTTAAAAGTTTATTTACTTATTTTGAGAGAGAGAGAGAGAGAGAGAGAGAGAGAGAGAGAGCTCAAGTGGGGGGAGGGGCAGAGAGCCAGGGGGGAGAGAGAGAGAATTCCACAGAGCCTGACGCGGGGCTTGAACCTACACACTGCGAGATCATGATCTGAGCCAAAACCAAGAGTCGGATGCTTAACTGACTGAGCCCCCGCCCTTGTCTTAACCTCTTCTACAGAGTGTCCAGAAATGACACCAGATGTTACCGTCTCTGCGCCTCGCACCATGCCACATATTCACACAGGACCCCGTGTTGAAGGTACCTCCTTCCCACTTCCAGGGCTTCTGTGAGCACATTGCCAAATCTCCTCGGTTCTGGGGGAGGGGGCCTCCTCCCACTTTTCTGACATAACTGCAGCGTCCAGTTTCTTCATTATAGGAGTTTCCTCTCCTTCACTACGGGTAGTTCTCCCATAACCTTGACTACTGGGTTGAGCCCCTCGGCACCCCAGATTCTATCATCTCCATTAGCCCAGCTCTGAGAAGCACCCGAAGACCAGCCGGGGACTTGGTCCTATCTGCCAGGGTCACTGATAAACCGCAGCTACCACCAGGATCCCAGCTGTGATAGGTTGTCATTGTTCAGTATATTTGTTTTCCCTCCCTGGAGTGGATTATATCTCCCCACCCCACTGATAGCAGGCTTGGCATCAGAAGCGTGGTGCCTCTCCCCGAGGAGACATTCCTGTCCTTCAAACTCAGGGCGACTTGCTTTGTGACTTGCTTTGGCCAACGGAGTGTGCGTGGAAGGTATGAGGGTCATGTCTGCAAAGAAGCCTTAGGAGCCAGCCCATGGCTTTGTCATCTGTCATTTCGCACTGCTATGAGACTGCAGTGTCCCAGATAGCGGCCGCTCCGTCAGCCTGGGTCCCCGAGTGAAGAGCACAGATGTTAGGGTGGACGGGGAGAATGAGTGAGAAAGAAACCTTTGCTGCGTAAGCCGCTGGGTCTTTAGGATTGTTTATCTCAGCATCACCTGGTGTCTCCTGACTGGTTCCACTCGTCTCAAAGCCGAGTATCAGCTTTTCACCTGCCATCATCCAAATCGGCGCCCCCTTCCCCACTCATCATGACTTCAGAGACAACTGTGGTCAGCACCTTGACTCCTACTACCTGACGCCATCCATGATAATTGCTACCACAATTCAGATTATGACACAGTGCAGGGGACGGTGAGCACTTTGACCTAACCTTTCCAGCAAGCCTGACTCACTCGCGGGGAGAGAGGGAGTGACCTGCCCTTGGTCTTATTTTTACACTTTGTCCCTAAACATTGACTTTTGGGGGGTGGTTCCAGCCTGTATTTTCCCGGATTCTTGTCTTCCCCCAGGTACCTGTGACAATGGTGGGACCTTGGAGAGAGGCCAGTACCCCTCACTGTTTTCCCATGAACTGCACTTTAATGTCACCTGGCCTGTGGGGTGAGGTGCTGGTGGTGGAAAGGGGTCACTTGGTAGGTGTCACCAATGATGGGGCTAACCTCACTATCCTCAGCCCCAGTCTGCCCACCTCTGCCTCTTCTCCCCAGAAGGCTTCTTGTCTGTCTCGAACCCTGCCCGGGGCCATTTTCATTTCTGGAGCCCCCTCTGGGTCTCGGTTGTACATGCGCGGCCTCCAGAAAGGCTAAATCTGACGCAGTGGCGCCTCCCGGCCCCAGGGTAGCACGGTGGCACAAGTGGCTGAGGTGGTTGCTGCCGTGTTGCTTCCTTTCCAGGTTTCCCACGAAGGCTGGGGCCCAGCATGGGGAGGCGGCATTCTCCAACGGCAGCGAGGGGACTGCCTCCAGCAGGTTTCGAGGGACTGTCCCTTCCCCTGGTCAGGTGGGGCTCCGCGAGCTCGGGAGGCAAAGTGGCCACTGCCCCAGCTCAGAATGCACAGGTGTCACCTTCCCCTCCTGGGGAGGCATTCAGATGACTAATACCTGCCACTAAATGATTATTAAGTGCCACGGGAGAGATGTCGGTAGCAAGCACCATTACATTTCGGGAATGAGAGAGGTCACTTCCTGATCACACATGGCTTCCTGGTGGAGGAGGGGAAGAAGCAAAGCCGTAAGGATTTTCCTAGGCTGAGAGGAAGAGAAAGGGAGGTGGACGGGGTGTTACTAGCGTAGGAAACAGCTCAGGCAACGGCCTGAGGGTAGGAAAGCCTGAGACGAAGAAGCTCGTTGGCTGGAGTAGAAGGAAGTCGGGTAGCAGAGGGAGGTAAAATGAAAGGGTGGATGGGGAGGAATCAGGGGCCTGATGCTGGGTTGGGACCCATCTCCCCGGGAGCCCGGTGACCCCCTGCCGCGGGGTCCGTTCGCCTCTGTGTCCTCAGCACAGTGACTGGCATATTGTGCTTTGTTCCCAACACTGGTGCTTGACCTTAAATCCCATCCCGTGGAGACTCTTCTGAAAAACAACGAATACCTTTCCGAAAACAAGCGTTTTCGTATTGTGCCAACTGGTCAAAGATGTTAAGAAATCGTAGTGGAGGATCCCAAGAAGGGCTCAGCTCCCTGTGGGCTCCTTCCCCCGAGCCTCCTCTGCTGGGTTGCTGTCCAGCCCTGGGCACGCCCTCCTCTGGCTGATTTATCTTTTTATTCCTTTGCTCACTTCCCCAACTTGACCACACACACGCACACACACACGCACTCAGAGGCCAGAGAAAGATGCAGCGCCACCCAAAGAGGCCTATCTCTCCCATCCCCCACCCAGCCCATGTTTCTGGGCACAGCTGTCATTGGCAGGGCTGGGTTGGGAGGGATACTGATTGCTTCCAAAAGGTTGGGTGTGTACCATCCAGTGTGAGGTCCAGGGCCTTCTCTCTTCTATTCCTTAGGAACCCCACAATTCCTCTGTATTTCCCTTTCCTCTGTCTCCTGGGGTCTGCTCCTGAACCCCAATCCTAGACCTTCCTAACCTAGGACCCCACAGGCCATCCTCTCACTTACCTCTAAGGCTACCTCCTGGCTCTAGAGGCTCCAACCCAGGGATCTTCATAATCCTCACCCCCATCTCCCTGACACACCCAGCTAGGCTGAGAAATGAAACCCCAGCTCTCAGAACAAAGATGTATTGAGTCCAAGGTGAAGAGGAGGCTGATGCTGAGGAGGTCTGGGCACTTCCTGCTTGCAACCACTGTGGCTGCAGGAGTCTCCCCGCCACTCAGCCCCAGCATTATGAGATCTCTGACCCTCACTCTTACCCCCTGTAAAATGGGGTTGATGATTATCTATGGAGTGAGGGGTTTATGTTTGTAAACTAATTAACCCAGTGGTCAAAATAAAGTGGGTGATAGAAAATATGTCTGTTTCCGTTAACACTTACTGCAAAACCTTCAGATTTTTGGGACCCATGCCTATCTGTTCAGCCATCACTTTCTGGAAGCTTCCTTCTCTGTCCAGTCTCTTGGCCTACTAGTGTGGTCCTCTCTCCCTGTCCTTCAATCTCAATAAAGTCTGAGCCTCAGTCTCTGGTTTTCCCTTTGCAGCTCTCCGTGCAGATTTCCCCTCTCTGACCCAATGGCTCCTGTGTCTATGATGTGTTCCCACCCCCATCCTGGGCTTGGCTGGGTTCCCTTGGAAGAGGAAAGTTAGCCCAAACAGCAGTGTGTCATAGGGCGAAGGACAGTGGAGAGCCAAAGGGTGGGACTATGGGCAGCAGGTGGTGGAAGAGGAAGGAACAGAGTAAGGGAAACATGTACGTGTGGAGAAAGAGGTGGGGTGGAAGGACCCTCAGCTGAACCTGCATGTTCAGCACAGCCATCCCAGGGCTAGAAAGTTCCCACTCAGAAGAGGAGGGCAAGGGACCGAGGGCACCCTCTTCAGAACCTCAAAGGCCCTAGCCCCAAGCTGCCTCTGATGGAGGGATAAGCAATGGAACTTCCTACCTTCTGTGATACATATCTGGAAAATGGGGTAGTAAAAAGCTTACGTGGCGTTTAGAGTGATGAAACAACCTGCAAATGAATCCCTCTGTTCTCTCGTCAATACAGGCACTTTCCCCACGGCCGCATCCACTTCCGCTGAGCTTCTCCCCAGAGCAGGAGTGGCTCACACTGCTCTCAGCAACTCCCCACGCTCCAAAAGCACAGCAAGGTGGCCACTCACCATCCCCAGCAGGGCCTCTCCAGTAGGGAACACACACTTAAAATTTCCACCACCTCCCCCTACTTTAAACCTATTTCTGAAGCAGTGCTCAAAACTACAGTCAAGACCAACACCTCAACCATCCTGATGTCCAAGTTTGTCATCAAGGTTGAAACCACTCCACCCACCCTCATTGTCTCCACGAGCACCATAAAGTGTCAATCCCACGAGCCTTATAATCACTACCGCTTACCCTGCCACCACCTGCATGACCCCAACTACCACCAAGAGACTCACCTCTGCCATGATCTCTCCTCCCATGACCATTACCACTCTGGGGAAGATGCTCACAGCCATGGCCCTCCTCTCTTCCTCTGTCCCAACCACGCACACAAACTTTCATATGCCCACATCCTCTACAACTGGTAACACAAACAGGATTAGCCTGACCACAGCAAGCATTCATACAACCAGGTGTCTTACCCCAATAATCGCTTCTACCTCTAGTGCCCCTTCTCTAACTGCCACGAACATCTCGGCAACAGTAACTGATCACAACTCTTCACCCATCGCCAGCACCATCTCGATTATGACCACCACTTCACTTCCTAACACCACCGTCACATTTAAAACTGCCACCACTCATGATCCCACACAAAGTGTATCTGCTTCCACTGAAGTGACTGCCACGCTAAGGACACCAACAACAATCGCTTTGGAAACAATGAGCTCCACGGAAATGAAGCTTACTCTGATGAGTGACACCGGCAGGGAAACTCTCATGACAGAAACTCCTTCGACTTCTCCAGGCATGTCATCAATCACCCCAAGAAATACAACTGTTTCTGCCACATCTACCACCTCTGAAACCACCCTGGAACCCACTACCACCCACATGACATTCACAACCACAGAACCACCCTTCTCCACTGCAGCCACTACACACACCGGGAAGACAACCATCACACCTCATGCCACACCCCCTGGAAAACCACACTTATTCCTACACAGGACATTTCCACAGTGTCTTTCATGACAGAAATTACTTCTCCTCCCACAATCGCATCATTAATTACTCCCAGGAATACAGTCAATTCTCTGACATCAACCTCTTCTACCCCAGTGACCGCCAATCCCTTGACATCAGCCACGAGTATGTGTCTGTCTTCTCCACCTGCCCCATCCACAAAACCAGTCTCCAGTTGGATCACAAACATTACCCCTATATCTACCTTGATTATTCCTCCCTATAACCCACACCATGTCCACCCCTACATCTCCCACTATTACTGACACCATAGCTGCAACTGAAATCACCACTCCTCTCAACACTTCCACCATTGCCACCTTGAACACAGCCTCTTTGCCCACTTCCTCCACTCTAGAAACTGCCTCTGCTGCTACTACAATCTTGGTAACAACAACCACCCCTGAAATACCACACAGTCCTCCAGGAGTCACTTCTTCAAACATCTACTCTACAGGAAGCACGACCACATCAGCAATAACCCCATCTCCCACCACTGGTACCCCGAGGTTAGCCATCACCATAAACTCATCCTCTGTTAGTACAGGCATGCCTGCCTCAACACTGACAACCATCACCCCCACATCCAGGGGTACCAATGGTTCATTCATTACCATTCCTGACCTCACCTCTACAAGCACTGTTTCCAAAATGTCCACAATCCCCACATGTATCATCCCATCTCCCCCAGCCGCCCAAAATACAGACACAACATGCAGTGTCATCACAACCTCTTTCACAAGGCTTACTATGGTGCCCATGCTCACAAGTACCCACAGCACTCCCCCTCCCACCCTTGCTACACACACTCCAGTTACATATGCAGGCTCATCTTCCACGTCTACCAGCAGCAATGGGACCATTCGGACAGAGAGTACTACCTCAACTGCAACGAGCACAAATACATCACACACAAATGCTAAATCCACCCCGGCACCCACTACCACTGACACACACACAACATCCCAGACCACAGGACTACCCTCTTCTACTAGATTTACTACATACACAGGCAAGGTGACTGTCACACCCTCTCATGCCACATCCACCTGGAAAACCACACTTACTCATACTGGGGATGTTTGGACACAGTCTCTCACCGTGGAGATTACTTCTCCTCTTGCAACTGCATCATCAATCACTCCCATGAATACGGTCAATTCTCTGACATTTATCACCTCTACTCCAGTCACCACCAATACTGTGACATCAGCCATGTGTATGAGTCTATCTTCTCCACCTGCCCCAACCGCAGTCAGTCTCCTCTTTGACGACAAACGCTACCCCTTTATCCACCTTGATTACTACCTTCCCTAGTACCCATGCTGCATTCACCCCTACAGTCACCATGGCCACAACTGAAATCACCACTCCCACAAACATTTCTATCTCTGCTACCTTGAACACAGCCACTTCACCCACTCTCTCTGCCCCAGAAACAGCCATGACTGTTACTAGAATGTTGGTAACACCCACCCCCACAATATCACACAGTACATCTTGTGTTTCTCCTACACTTTCCCTACTCTGAGTACATCTACAAACGCGCTAACTACTTCTTTCGGTACTACTATTTCCTTTTCAATATCCACAACAATAATGTCCTCTTCCCTATCCTCCGCCAGTGTAAATTCAATGCTCACGACCACCCCTAACTCTCTTCGTACATTCTCACCTCTCTCTGGCATGGAAAATACAGGGACTTCTGTCACTGCTTTCACTACTCTTTTTTTTCATCCGAAACTACAAGAACTTCTCCAACCATGTCTTCTCTAAAAGACCTTTGCGACTGAAACAACCACCACTTGTTTTATTTCTTCTACTACCCCATGTCCAGAATCTATATCAGTTACGGTAGTGCCTGCCTCTCCCACTACTTCATGTATGGAAATGGGTCCAAGTAGTGAAGTTACCTCGATGCCTAACATCCCAATGTTAGTGTTCACCTCTACTACTGAGATGGCTACCTCCCCTAGTTCCACCAGTATGACAACTGTGTTTCCTAGGCATACGGACACTTCTGCTTCCGTTCTGGAAACTCATCCTACCAACAGCATAATGGATGCTCCTAGTTCTATCAGCACTGGGACTGTCCCCAGTTACACGGTTTTGATAAGCACTCAAAGACCCACCAGTGGAAGCTGGATGAGCACCAATTCTGTAACCGTCCCACATATGCCTGGCTTCATGAGCCTCCCACTGACCATGAAACCAAGCAGCAGGTTTCCAACTGCCATGGTGACTTCAATCAAGTTGACTCACTCCACCCCACCCACCATCAAGATTCCAGAAACACCGGTAGTCATCTCTCCGACTACCACCACCCTTATGTCACCCAGGGCAACTTCAACCACTACTCAGATGACCACACAGTCTAGACTGACTACACCTCAGGTTGGACTTACTGCTTCCCTGTTCCGTCTTCTCTCTCCCCTAATAAATTTCTGTGTCGCCAAGGGCAAACCCTATCTTGAACTTCCCTTTCTTACTGTGTTGCCCAGGCAACTGTGACCATGGTGGCACCTGGATGCAAGGCCTATGCCACTGCCCTTTGGGGTTCTCTGGGGACCACTGTGAGCTCCAGGAGATCAGGTGCCAGAATGGAGGTAAATGGGATGGCCTCAAGTGCCACTTCCCTAGCATCTTCCGTGGCTACTGTTGGAGTTTGTGGTGGAAGAGGTGGATCTGGGAGAGTTGTCAGAGCCCTGCCTTTTGCACTTTCTCCTGGGAGGTGCCACTGGCCCTCTCTGGGCCCAGCCCTGCGGTTACCTGTTAGTATTCATGCCATTTTGCCTAATTCTGCCATCCTTGCCTTCTCTCTCACGCTTCCCTCTACCTCACCTCATGCCTCTTTTTCACCCTCACCTCCAGGAGGTGGTTGGGCCACACTCCTTCCTGTGGTCTCCTCCCAGTCTGGGCTGCTCGGAGCTGTATTAACTTCTAATTGCCACTGTAACAAATTATTATAAACTTAGCGGCTGAGATAATGCAAATTTATTATCTTACAATTCTGTAGAGTAGGAGTCTAATGTGAGTCTTACTGGGCTAACATCAAGGTGTCGGCAGGGCTGTGTTCTTCTCTGAAGGCTTTAGAGGAGAATCCATTTCTTTGCCCTTTTCAGGTTCTGAAGCCTCTCACATTCCTGGTCTCAAGGCTCCCTCTCTCCATCTTCAAAGCCAGCAACATTTCATCTCTGTGTCTTTCTTTCTTTTTTTTTTTTCATTTTTTTTAAGTTTATTTATTTTTGACAGAGAGAGAGGCAGAGAATGAGCAGGGGAGAGGCAGAGAGAGATGGAGACACAGACTCGGAAGCAGGCTCCAGGCTCTGAGTTGTCAGCACAGAGTCTGACGCGGGGCTCGAACTCATAAACTGTGAGATCATGACCTGAGCTGAAGTCAGATGCTCAACCAACTGAGCCACCCAGGCGCCCCATCTGTGTCTTTCTTTTGTAGTCACATTTTCTTGTGACTGATTCTGACCTCCTGTCTTTCTCTTCCACTGTTAAGGACTCTTGTGATTATGTTGAGCCCACCCAATAATCCACGTTAATTTTCCCATTTTAGTCAGATGATTAGCAATTTTAATCTACATACAATCTTGATTCCTCCTTGCCATGCAGCATAACATATCCAGAGGTTCTGGGGACTAAGACATAGGCATCTTTGGGAGCCATCATTCTGCCTCCCACTGAGGCAGACAAGGGAGAGACCACAGGTCCGACTGCTGTGCCTCCTTACCTCTAACCTTTCCCTCACCTTGGCACAACTTATCCTAGAAGTCCTATCTCCTTTCCTCCTACCATTCATTCAGTCTTCAGGGAACATGGAGAGGAGTGATGGGATGAACCTCTGGATTGTGGTGGTGTCCATGGTGGTGAAGTGACCAGAACAGGGCATATTGTGCGCAGACACTGTGGGTGCTGAAGGGGATATGGAGGTGTCTGTTGACCAGGAAATCTCCCCTGACCTCAATGACAACACTTCCAAGGCCTATGAGGATTTCAGCGACACCTTCTGGGATCAGGTGACGGGGAAGGGGAGGGAACTCAAGGGTCTTTCCTTGAAGCTGAGCTTGGGCATCTGGGTACACTCAGGTCACGAGGTTCAGGTGCAAGTGGAAGTGCAAGGATCCTGGCATTTCGGATGCAGAAGATTTACCAAAATGTGCAGGGATTCAAGGATGTGGAGATCCTGTCCCTGAGGCAGGAGACCCTTTTGGGGCTGTGTTGGGTGGGGGAAGGAGAATGAAGGGTGGGGGAATGGAGAAGCCATCCTTTCCTTTTGGAATCAATCAGATTTCAAAAAGAGAGAGGTGGAGGTAGGACATAGGGGAGCTAATAACTCCATGGGGAATTTTTTGGATCATTTTCTGTAGTCATTTCTCTGTAGGAGAGATGCCACCTTCCTTTTGAAGCATGGTTGGAAAGAGAGAGATTACATGGGACATGCAGGGAGGTGGCGCATAAAGGCTTATGGGAAGCCTGGTGTCTGGACAGTAGCTGGTTTCTCTCTGGCTGGCACCTGGCCTGCTGAGTGGTCAGCCTGAGTGAGGCAAAGTGCCCAGGAGGGCCTGGTTTGATAATGGCTTGATGCAAGGCAGGAGAATGTCAATAATTCCTTGTCCTGCCTTCCAGGCTGACCAAGTCAGGGATGCTGGTGGGTCCTGAAAATAATGTGTCTGGAATCCCAACTCATTGCCTCTGCCTTCCTCTCACACCAGCGCACTTGTGGTTGGTCCTGGAGGTGACCTTCTAAAGACCTATGTGCCCCAGGCCTGGGCACCTTGTAAGACACCCAACCTTCTCAATCCCCTCAGGAATGGCAGCATTGTGGTGCCCTTTAGCCTCCAGCTGGAGAGCGAGTATGAGAAGGTGAAGACAGTCTTGAAGGAGGAGCTCCACAATGTCAGCCACAATGGGGACAGCTGCCAGAGTGAGTAGAGTAAGCCAAGACCGGAGGGAGGGGTTGGGGCAGAGCCACCAGCTTGGAGAGGAGCCTCTGGGCTCCGGTGCCAGCCCTGGGGTAGGTCTACTGCCAACTGGGCCAAGGATGGGGTTAAGGAGGGGCTAGTCTGAACCTGGGTGCTGGGGAAGACTCCTTGAAAGTTCTGCTCCAAGTTTTCAGGATGGCTGAGGATGCTTGCTTATTCGGGGGAGATGAGAGAGGCAAGAGTCACCTTCCCTTGCAGCCCCTCCACATGTCCCCCACAGTGGCAGAGCCCTCTCTGCCCCTCCCCAGGCTTCCCTGCTCTGCTTCCCTGTTCCTGACCCTCTATTTATTTTTTAAAGGTGTGTGTGTGTGTGTGTGTGTGTGTGTGTGTGTGAGAGAGAGAGAGAGAGAGAGAGAGAGAGAGAATGAGCAAGCAGGGGAGGCGCAGAAAGAGGGAGACTGGGAATCCCAAGCAGGCTCTGCACTGACAGTGCAGCTCAATGTCATGAACTATGAGATCATGACCTGAGCCCAGTTCAAGAGTCCAAGGCTTAACTGACTGAGCCACCCAGGCGCCCCTGTCCCTGACCCTTTAACCTCCATCAATTCCACCTGTGCCTGTGTTCCCCCCAGCCCTGTGTTTTAGGCCTGACTCCATCAAGGTGACCAACGACACCAGGAAGGAGCTGCAAAGGGCTGAGTGGCCCCCGGAGGTCGTGACTCTCCCACCGCGGACATCTGCCCATTGACATTCTTGGGGAGGAGGGAAGATCTTTCAGGAGGCAAGTGGTGTGGCCCCGGCAGGGCTGCCCTTCCTGGAGCTTATTAGCTTCTCACCTGAGGACCAGCAGGGAAGGTGAGGGTCTTAGGGGCCGACCCTCCCCTCATCTAATCTCAGGGTCCACTCCATGACGCCCCACCCTCGGAAACGTAGTTTCTCCCATCTGTTTTCAGCGTGATTATAACCAGGCCCCTGAATAGAGTGGATGAGGTCCTTGTCTCTCTGCACCCCCCTCCCACCTCCAGTCATCTGTCGCCGGGCCACTGCCAAAGGCTATGAGGATTTCTTCTTCCCCTCGGTGGAGGAGAACCGGCTCCGCTGCGTCACCAAATGCACGTCGGGCGTGGATGGCGCCATCGACTGTCACCAAGGCCAGTGCCTTGTGGAGAGGAGCGGTCCCGCTCGCCGGTGAGACCCTGAGCACCCGCGGGAGCCCCACCCCGGGGGGCCCCCCCCGCCCACCTGCCGGCGCCCGCGGAGTCCAAGTATGTTAGCCGACCCGCCCAGATGGTGGTGAGGGTCTGTGACCTGTGACCCCCTGCTCCAGCTGCTTCTCCACGGACACGCGCTGGTTTTCGGGCCCGCGCTGCGAGGTGGCTGTCGCCTGGAGGGCACTGGTCGGGGGCCTGACGGGGGCCGCGGCTCTGCGGCTGCTGGCGCTGAGCATCTTCGTTGCCCGCTCCAGCACAGCCGGCGGAGGCGGAGGCAGGGGAGTGCGTTGGGGGTGGGCGTGAGGGCGGCAAAGGGGTCCCCGCTGGGGCGGTCCTGCTCTGCCAGCGCGTCGCCCCAACTCAGGTCCTGGGGCGGCGACGGATGTGGGATGAGGACACTGTGGGGACGTTTTCGGACTTGGGCTTGGAGGACGAGCGAACAGGTGAGTCCTGCCTCCCGGGGAGGGGGGCAGAGGCCTCCCTGGGCGCCACTGCGGGCCAGGGGAGGACCCAACTACCTCCCTTGCCCGAGGCAGACACGGACCTCCTGCCGGGAAGCTTGAGTAGCCACTTCCCTGCCCCCCCCCCCCCCCCCCCCCCCCCCCCCCCCCCCCCCGGGAAGGAGGCGCAGGTCCTGCACGCGCCATCCCTACAGGGCAGGCACTGGGCACAGGAGCCCCCCTCCCAGGCCTTGCTTTCCCCACCCTTCCTTCCCTTCTCTTTTCCTGCCCCTTTCTCCTCTCTTTCCTCCTGTTCTCCCCCCCCCCCACCCCCCGCCCGACCTTTTCTCTCTCTCTAGTCAAGGATGAAAACTTCCAGGTGGCCTTGGAGGACGTGGACATCAATGTGAGCGTGAGGGCGCCAAGGGGGGATGGTGAGGAGCTCTCCCAGATCCAGGTCCAGAAGCCCTCCCGCCAGCCACCAGGGCAGGGGCCGGGCTAGGACCAGGAGGCAGTGGCTTTCCAGCCAGTCTGAGCAGGGTGGCTCCCTGTTCCCACTCCCTCTTTCACACATATTCTGTGGCGGGTGCACATCCAGAGACCTGAGGTGGCCTCGTCCTTGCTGTGGGCCCTGCGCCTTCCCCTCCCCCCCTGCCTACCCTGCCCCCAACGGTGGGAAGGAACCATACGCACCGCATCCGTTTTGAGAGATGGCCCGAGGACTCGTGCAGCGCCGTCTCCCGGTTACCTTAGGCAAAATCCGACCAGCCCCGATCCTCATCCTTCTCCCAGCTTGGGTGAAACCTGGAGACCCGGTTCAAACCCAGGCTCCTCCACTGTGGGACCTCGGGCAAGTCAGTAACTTCTCTGAACCTGTAAAATGAGTATAGCATACTCGTGCTGATACCTTGAACGATTGTTGCGAAAACTAGATGTGCTCCGGCAGATCTCTGTCCCAGTGCACCTTCCTGTGTCCCCACATGCTTCAGGGGTCTCGGACCTCAGTCTCTATTCTCCTGTGCATCTCCCTATGCCTGTTCCCCACCCGCAGCTGGAACCACCCTCCCTCCTGCTCCCTGTGGAACTCCTTGCCGCGTCCCTTGCCCCCACCCTTAAATCTCCCCCTTGTGAACCCACTGCTTGACTCACTCCATGCCCCAGCACCCAGCCCCGTCTCCCCCAGTTTGTCCCTTCCCCTGTCTTTATGACTTCAGCCCTAAATTCTTACCCCTATCCCAGTGCCCCCGTCCTAAATCCTCCCTCCTCCCCCGACACCCGGTTTCCAGTTATGTACAGATGTCCCCTGCCTCTCAGGTCCCCCGCTGCTGCTTCCCAGGCCCTGGTCTCCTGTTCTGAGGCTCCATTCCTTCTCCCTCCCAAGGACACTGGACCCCAGTTTTCCGGGGCCTCAAGAATGAGCAGAAGTGGAGCCCTGAGATGGAGAAGCCCTCTCAGCTCCTTGGCCTCATTCCTCTGTCTCCCCTGTTCCCCTCCACCCTTCCTCACCGCTCCCCTCTCCCTAGCCTCGCCCCCATCCCTGCAGTAACCTCAGGGGCCAGAAGTCCCCAGCCTTCTCTGCAGGAACATCTCAAGTGCAGACGGGAAGTCTGCCAGCCTCCAGTTCTCCCATGTGAACACAATATGGCATTTCTTGTAAAAGAAGTTGCTCTGTGTCTTTCTGCTTCTTATCTCATGGCACCTCCACTTGGAGAACAGGGACTTCCAGAGGATATGTGGGAGGGCCTGGGAACACCGGTTTCTCCCAGCAAGCAAGGAAGGCATCTGTGGGCTGTCCTCAGGGCCATGACTTTCCTCCTCGAGCTCGGGGCCTGTTTTCTTAGAGAGTAGGTGGCTGGGGGAGCCACCAGTTCAGCAGCAGGTGGGGGCCTGTTGGGTTTATCCTCTGTGCCCTTCCTCCCTTGACATAGGAAGGTCAGGGCTGGGTCAGGGGGCGGGGGGTGGGAGGCCCAGGCTAGGTCAGCTGCCATTTGCACTGGTGGGTAAATCTGGTCTCCCCAAAGATCTTGGGCCTCCCCAAGCTTGGGTGGCAGATACACTCATGCCAGAGTTTGCCATGCTTTGGCGTGGGCCCTCCCATTCCCACTACTGTGGGTAGCTGGACTGGAGCTGAGGGTGCTTGGGGCTGACAGAATGAGGTTCTTTGGGTAGGGGTTTGGAAAAAACCCCTGAGATCTTTGCCCTGGACAGGAGAGGGACTGGCGTGGCTGGGGGTGGAGACCAGGACCATAAAGCCTCAGGTGTGAATGGGAGCCCCACCCAGGAGAAGGGTTGGTGGTTGTGAGCCCCGGGGGGGTGGGGGGGAAGGCACTGGAAGTTTGGAAGGGGCCAGCTTGAGGTGGATGATGGAGAAGGAAGGCTGGAAGAAAGAGGGGCTTCTCAAGGGTGGGGTGCAGGGTCCTTCACTCAGCCTGGCCTGTGGCCGGCCGGTCCTGGAAGGACCGTCACTCCTCCCTCCATAGTTACCCTCTCCCTGCCATTTCTTGGCCCCCGCCCCTTGGTAACCGTCAGACACTCTTCGCGCCTCTGGCCTCCAGTCCCTCCCTCTCACTCTGCCCCACCCATGACTCTGGCTTCCGCTGGAGAGACCCTGGCTGTGGGCGGTCAGCTTTCCTGGAGTTAGACGGGAAGGTTGATAGGCTGCCCTTTGGCCAACTCCCTGTGGTCACCACACACCATCCACCCAGCCCCATCACCGCACCCCTACTCTGGGCCAGGCGTTGACCTTCCCCAAGGCAAAGATCTCCGGGGTCCTTTAAATAGCTGGATCCCTCCCTGGGAGCTCTCATTTCTTGGTCCCTCCTCATGAGGGAAGACCTCGCGTCCAGGGCCCCATCGGGAGATGCTGGTGATCTGGATCCTGACACTGGGTCTCTGGCTCTGGGCACCTGCCCCAGTGACACGGGGTGAGTGAGACCGGGGCTGGCACTCCCTGGGGGGCCAATGCATGCTGGCCTCAGGCAGGGTTCAGGTGGCTGGCTTCCTCCTTTTCCCTCACTCCCTTTGCAGGGGACGGGGCTGCCAAAGAGCTGGACCTGGGCTGTGACCTCATCTTACCTTTGGAGGTGCTAAAGCGGTCACTCTGGAGACATGTGGGTCCAGAGCAAGGGGCATGGCCTGTGTTGTGCAGTTGATGACCTATGCCAAGCCCTGACCCGGGGGCTGAAAGGGGGCTGGCCTCCCCCCGTCTCCCTTCTCCAGCCTTCCCCCTGCGGGGAACGGGGACTTTTTCTTCACCTGGATGGTGGCTTCTGCCTGCCTTCGTCCTGTGGCCTGCATCTGCCCGGGAGGCCGGGTCTTTCCAAAGAGGCACCGAACGGGCTGCCAGCCCTGGGGGAAGGAAGGATCCAGCATTTAGCAGCTTCTCCCTTGTGTGGGAAGAGCTCAGGAGAGCCTGGGAAAGCCCCTCTAGTTACAAATGGTTGGAGGGCTCGGGGCGGGGGGGACACAGGTTCTGGGTCCTTGTTGAGCCTGTCATGGCCATTTCTCTGGGAAGCAACTGGTTTCAAGCTGATTTCCCGTGGGGTCCCTCACCAGAGCAGACTTTCTGAGCCCCCACCCCAGAGACCAGGAAGAACCGGAGGGAAGGGGTGGGCAGGACAGATGCTGGGGTGAGGAGTGCTGGGGGGAGTGAGCCCAAGGCCCCAGGTAGAAGAGGGGGCTTTTGAGTTGAAGGCCCTGTAGGGTTGTGGGAAGGGGTGGCGAGTGGGCAGGGGGAGATGGGGAAGGGAGTCTTTGGTGCCCTGCAGGGCAATAGTGAGATAACCCACGCAGGGAGTTCTGAGACGTCCCCCTCACGAACACGGGCCCTTAGGCGCCACCATACCCTCACGTACCTGCTTCTCCCCTGCCCGGACACCTTCGAGGCCCAGAAGCGCAGCCCTTGGGAGTTGCCAACGGGAAAGGATGAGAGGCTGCGGGTGTGAACTTTGTGGATTTCAGGACACCAAGAAAGTACATTAATGATAGCTATATTAGCTTTTAAAAAAATGTTTATTTAGTTTTGAGAGACACAGAGAGAAAGATAGAGTGTGAGCAGAGGAGGGGCAGAGAGGGGGACACAGAATCCGAAGCAGGCTCCAGGCTCGGAGCTGTCAGCACAGAGCCCTATGCGGGGCTCAAACCCATGAACTGTGAGATCATGACAGGAGCTGAAGTCAGATGCCTGACCAACTGAGCCACCCAGGTGCCCCATATTAGCTTTTTTAAAAGAAAGTTCATTTATTTATTTTGAGAGAGAGCGTGTGCATGCGTGTGCGTGTGCGCACACACACACACACACACACAAGAGCAGGACACAGACAGAGGGAGAGAGAGAATCCCAAAGCAGGCTCCATGTTGTCAGTGTGGAGGCTGATGCCGGGCTTAATCCCACGAGTCATGAGATCATGACCTGAGCTGAAATCAAGAGTCAGACGCTCAACCGACTGAGCCACTCAGGGGCCCTTATAGTTTTCTTTCTAATTTGCGCCTTCCTCTGGGTACTCCAGTTCACTGTGAGGACTGATGAGGTTTTGGACAAGCAAACAGTAGGGAGAAGGAATGCCAACCTGAGAAGGTAGGAAAAACACCGGGACAGGGCTGTGCAGGGGACATGTGCGTAGGAATGCCCCAAAAGTAGGGGCGCCTGTGCGGGAGGGCGCGTTGGGAAAGTGAGGGAGTGCCCCTGGGTGACCAAGGCATTAAAGCCTGATGGAGGCTTTTGGACACCAGAGGACCTCTGTGGCCTGAGCAGGGGTGGATTGCCCTGCCAGGGAACACTCTTGTCTTGCCCTGAGAGCCATCCTGGCGTGGCTCCAGCCGGGAGCCCCCCTTTGCCGGATGATGGGCTGTGGGGGCCCCGGGAGAGGCTGCCTTAGAGCCTGTGTGAGTGAGAGGGCAGGAGCCTCTTTCTGGTGCTTGACGGAGGTGACCATGGAGATTCTGGGGGTAGCTCTCCTCCAGACCCGGGGCTCGGGGGTGGATGTGAATAGGACACAGTCTAGAATTCTCCATTCTCTATGAGCTACAGGGACCACAAAGACCACACAATGCTGTGGATCGACATGAGGGTTGGAAGCCTGTGTCCTGTTTCGTGTACATGAAGTTCTAAAGTGTTCACGGGAAGGGTATGGGAGGGAAGCTCCTCGGGCTGGCTGGGGGACAGGGTAGAAGTGTGTGTCGTGGAGGGGCTGGGGCCGGGGCCTGAGGGGTCAGAGCTCTGTGGCCTAGAAAGATGAAGGCGGAAGTAGAAACGCCCAAGCACAAAATCGAGAAGAGTGTGGTGAAGCTGACAACAGATTTGTCCACAGTAGACAAAGGGACAACCTTTGAAACTTGCCTGGAATAAATTCGAGCAATTAAAAGGAAGTGTTTTACACGGATGGTAGTAAACTTACTGAGCAAACACAAGAGGCCTGCTCTGCCTGGGCAGGTGCTCGGTGCTCGGGATGAGGGAGGATGAATAAGCCAGTTTATAGTCAGGTTTATTAGATGGCACCATGGAAACAGTACAGGAAGGACCGCCACCCAAGCCCGGTGGTGCTGGAGCTCAGAGAGGGGGCCGTGACCGAGAAGGGCAGGCGGGGTCCCAGAGGCTGCTTCCGCCCTGGGGCGGATCGTGGAGGCCACAGGGAGAGGTGGCATTGAAGTTGCTAGCTGTCGAGCGGGACCAGAGGACACACTGACACTCAAAGGCCTTAGATCAATTCAGAATTGCCAAAGGCATACCTAACCATGGAGAGAATTGGAGTATCGATACAAAAATTCCTTGGGCACATGGGGAGGCCTCACTGAGCCTGGGGTCTGGACATTATATTAATAAACTGGGCGGCTTCAAACAGCAGAGATTTATTCTCTCATAGTTCTGGAAGCCAGAAGTCCAAAACGAGGTAGCTTCAGGGCCTGGTCCCTCCAAAGCCTCCAGGGAGGGATCCTGTCTTGCCTCCTCCAGCTTCTGGTGGCCCCGGCGTTCCTTGGCCATGGTGGCATAACTCTGATCTATTCTCTCATCTTTGCGTGACATCCTTCCCTGTGTGTACAATCTTCTTCTCCCTTCTCTCCTAAGGATATGAGTATTTGGATTTAGGGTCAGCCTTAAGTTCAGGAGGATCCAATCCTGAGATGCTTAACTTGATCACATCTGCCAAGACCTTCTTTCTTTTTATTTTTTATTATTTTTTAAGGTTTATTTATTTTTGAGAGAGAAAGACAGTGCAAGTGGGGGAGGGGCAGAGAGAGAGGGAGCCACAGATTCCGAGGCAGGCTCCAGGCTCCGAGCTGTCAGCACAGAGCCCAATGCGAGGCTTGAACCCACAAACTGTGAGATCATGACCTGAGCTGAAGTCAGATGCTTAACCGGCTGAGCCACCCAGGGGCCCCTCCAAAGACCTTCTTTCCAAATTAGGTCACATTCCCAGGGGGCTCTGGGGTTAGGACTGCCACATATCTTTTGGGGGCAGTGGGGGATACAATTCAATCTGTTCCACCAAGCTTCCACGGCAACCAGAGCAGCTGTCTTGTCTTCAGGGAGGCTGTGGGCAGGGGGAGGGGAGAGAGCTGGGGCGGCTTGGCCTGGCCTCAGCCCTATTGCCACTCTGCCAGGTGGGATCGGCCTTAGAGAAAAGGAGACAGGCCCAAGCCACTGAGCTCATGCATGGCAGGGCTGAAAGTACTCCCGGGGCCGGGTGACCAAAGCACATCCCAGTGGCTCCACACTCTTTCTCTTGTAGAATCTTCTAGAGGGAGCAGTGTGGTCAGGGCAGGCATCATTCATCTCCCTTTTCCAGGGGGAAATGGACGTTTGGAGAGGGTAACTGCACGAGCTCCTACAGCTGTGTAGTGGCTGATCCTGGAGGCACTCATGGGCCCCGCTCGCACCCCAGCCTTCGGGGCTGCTCCTGTGGACCCCATTGACTGAGTCCACCTCAGGCACAAATGTATTTTGGAGGTGGCAGGAGGAAACAGTCTCACATCTCGGTGGCGGTCTTCAGACTTGCTTTCTAGGGCTTTTCCCCAAGAAGGCCACCAAGTGAAGACTTGGCCAGCTACCTGGCTGCCTTATTCCACTGCTTAGCTTTTTAAGAAAATCTAAACACCCGTAATGCAAAGAAGTAAAAACTGTCAACAGGGCAGGAAAGTAGCAAATTTTGCTTGTTTGGTAGGAGAGCTAGTGTCTTTGATGGTGAGTTAATGCAACTGAAACATAGGCAAATACAGTTGACCCCTGAACGACACAGGGATTGGGGCGCTGACCACTGTGTAGTCAAAAATCCCCATGTTACTCTCGACTCCCGCAAAACGTAACTACTCACAGCCTTACTGTTGACCAGAAGCCTAACCAATAACATAAACAGTCAATTGACACATATTTTGGGTGTTCTGTGTATTATATACCGCATTTCTACGATAAAGTGAGCTAGAGAAAAGAAAGTATTATATTACAAAAATCATAAAGAAGAGAAAATACATTTACAGTGCTGTCCTGGAAAAGATCTGTGGGCAAGTGGACCCATGCAGTTCAAAGCCGTGCTATTCAAGGGTCAGCTGTAGACCATTTTTGTTAAGCATTTTGATCACGAGAGTGTGAGGAATCCCAGCTTGGGAATCATTAACCATGAGTGATTTTCCTGCATTTTCCAAGGTGTTGGATACATCGAACCTTTTATTTTTATGGCACATATGTTTTAAACATGATACCATGAGTGCATGTTTGTTGTATAACATAGGGAAAATATAGGCAAACAAAAGGAAGAAAATTTTGCTTAACCTTACCACTCAGAGAAACATTGTGAACATTTTCGTATATTTCTGAGTATGTGTTTAGATTTATTCTATTGGCAGTATGTGTTTTAATGGCCATCGATATTCCATTCTTTTTTTTTTTTTTTTTTAATTTTTTTTTTTTAACGTTTATTTATTTTTGAGACAGAGAGAGACAGAGCATGAATGGGGGAGGGTCAGAGAGAGGGAGACACAGAATCTGAAACAGGCTCCAGGCTCCGAGCTGTCAGCACAGAGCCTGACGCGGGGCTCGAACTCACGGACCGCGAGATCATGACCTGAGCCGAAGTCGGCCGCTTAACCGACTGAGCCACCCAGGCGCCCCTTTTTTTTTTTTTTTTTTTTTTAAATTTTTTCCATTCTTTTTTTTATACATATAAATATTTTAATGTTTATTTATTTTTGAAAGAGAGAGCCGTCAGCACAGAGCCTGACACGGGGCTCGAACTCATGAACTGTGAGATTGAATGGCAACTAAATAGAGTAAACGGTATGAATCCAGGAATAAAAATGAAAGACAGAAGGATGTCCGAAGTCCATTTCGATGAGTGTCCTGGCCTTAGTTGTGGTCCCTGGTGGCCCTCCATGTCCCTGCCATGGCCTCACCAATCTCTGTGCCTCTACCCTTGTTGCCCCTTCACTCCAGGGCTCTCTTCTTCTAAGGTACAGTTGGGACCATGGCCTTTTCGCTGGGCGTTCTTCACTCATTGTTGCTCCGCCAAGTCCAGAGCTGGCCTCACCCCTGCTTTACTAGCCTTTGCTCTGCCCCACTTCTCTCTCTTGGATGCTATCCTGCCAGCTGGGTGAGCTTGGAGAGAATTTAACCTTTGGAACTCTAGTTAATATTTGAGATCGAAATAGTAATGCCTGCCTCACAGAATAGTATTATGTAACATTAAAACATTAGGAAAAAGAGTCCAGTGGACTTTCCAGTAATCATTTACTCATTTACTTCAGAAATGCTCATTGAACACCCGCTGTGGGTCAGGCTGAACAGGACAGAAGTGCTCTCTGTGATTGGGGAGATTCTGCTCTGGGGAGGGGTGAGGGTCAGTGGATTGTGCAGGCAGTTCCCTACACAACCACTGAGTTCCAGTTGTGATAAGGCTAGTATGGGACTCTGATAGGCGGCCAATAAATGCCAGCCCTCCCCACCTCTATTCATTCTTTGTGATTCAGTTAGAGACACCACCATAAACTGCCTTTATGTGTCTTTTCATTGTTTGACTTGTCACAACAAACACAGTCTACTTTTATAACTTTAAGAGTCCAGTAAAATTTATAATGCCTAAATCCATGAAACTCTTTTAAAGAATGGGAAAATAGCAGCCCAGATATTACTTTCTTTTTGAAGTCTTTCTTGATAAGAAAGGCATAGGGGCTGTTCCCTCCCTCCTCACACCCCCCACCATGGTCGCTCCCACCTCCCTTACATGTGGACCTCCACTACCCCCACATTGCCCTGGAGGGCCAGGAGCCCCAGCGAGGACTGGTTTGGGGGGGCTGAGTGGCTGGCTATCCCCGGCGTCCAGCATGGTTCTGGCAGTCACAAGGAACTTCTCTTTGGATGATAGCCTGGACAAGGGTGGGGCAGAGCTGAGAAGTGGCTTTCCCAGGGGCACACAAGGTAGAGAGACTGAGGACTGCAGTAGCCTCTAGGTCAGATACAAAGGGGGCTTCAGAGGGGCGAGTGGATGAGGTGTCCTCAGAGGCAGGAGGACAGAGTGGCCAAGGCTCAAGGGAAGGATGAGAGGAAAGAGAAAGCGGCTCTGAGGTCCTATAGCCATGCCTGGGTTTACTCTAAGCCTTGCCACCCTCTGCTGTGTGTTGACCAGAGCCCCTGTGTGCTGCTTCTCTCTCTGATCCTCCTTATACCCATGACTCAAGGATGCCCTCCACCTTGGCAGCCTCCCCAGCTCAGGCCCTCTGCTCCCGTCATGCTGAATTAGGCAAAGTCTAACTTGGAGGCAAGAGCATTGGGCAAAACAAACATATCTATTGTCTTAAAAATAGCCAAGCAATCTTTTCAATCTTTCTCATTAATGTCAAATTCTAAAAGTCTTAGCCATTATTACACCTTTGACCTGAACTCATCCACCAGTGATTTGGTAGTGCTCTTCCCGAGATGATGGTCTGCAAAACCAAGGATCCAGAACTGTTGATGTGAATGACCCAACCTGACTAATTGTCCACTCCCCACTTACCCTGGATTCCAGTCCTTGTTCAGTTCCTGGACCCTCCCTATAATAGGGAGTGAAAATGGGGTATCTGGAATGGCAGAGGGTGGCCCTGCCCTGAAGGTTTCCATGGTCATTTCTGCCAGTGGCAAAGGTCCATCCTCACGAGAGGTGAGAAAGGCACAGTTCCAAGGCATCTTTGGGGAGGGAGGAGGAACTGACAGGAGGGACAAGAGGCTGCTTCTCCTGCCCTTTTGAGGAAGTCCCCTTATACAATCTTGTAGAATTCCTAAGACTCCCTAGCTTTATGGCACTATTGTCACAAAGATTCCTTCCATATTTGATCCTACTCATTTCATAGGCAGGACAAAGAGGAGACAGGATTATAGTCCCCCTTTATGTAGGAGAATAGAGTCTTACACATGTAATCACATGGTCTAAGTGGCGAAGAGATGTCAGAATGAGACCTCCAGTCCCAGGAGGCATTCCCAGCACTCTTACTATTAGACAACTATAGTTTATTGCATGGGCTGTGGGGCCAGGGAGGAGGAATGGCTCACCTGGGCTACAGGGTGGCCAGGTAAAAGTGATAGAGTGGCTAGCCCTTGAGTAAGTGTGTCTGGAGAGAAAGGACAGGCAGTGGGTGAATTATCCATGGCGATGTGCTTTAGCTCTCCTATTCTTCTTGGGTCTGTGAGAACTGTTAGGATAGAGTAGGGGGAGTCTCACATGTAAGAGATGGGGAAGAGATTTGTCAGACTAAGTATCAGCCAGATGACTTAAGGTGACTATGTGGTTTGCAAATCACAGAATGCGAGGAGCAAAAGAATGCGCATGGGGCATTTGTGTGCGTACAACTGTTCTTTCAAATTGATGCCAGAGTGCCCAACTAAATAAACATGTCCCAGAGTGCTTAGGGGAGAATGTGTAGGCAATTTTGGGCAAAATATACATATTTTTTGGGGGCAAACAGATTTGTCAAAATCCACAACCATACAACTACTAATCCAAGTCATAAATCACAATCAACATCCAGATCCTTATCTAGTGATACATTTCCCTCTAGACAAACTAGTATATTCCAGAAAAGACAAAAGTTTTAGATAACCTTTGGTAAGGTGTCCAAATATATAGGTTCCCTGATACTTCTTATAAGTTGTCCTTCAGTATCATAGGTGGACCAGCTATCTGGAACAGATTGTCACTAAGATCGATTAGTGACAATTGTGAACAGATTGTCATACTCCTGCTGCCTCAGCACAGACAGATTTAGGCCTCACAGAAGGACCTACTCTGCACACAGGTACCCCTGATTTGTCCAAGAGTGCAGTTATCCCAGACAGAACCGTTACTAAAGAGGAGGGACTTTCTGCTTCCACATCAAAAACCACTGAATCCTTTACTACAAAGGATTATCACCAACAAACAACCACATCCTTTGCTGGGGGGTCCACATTCTACCCCCCCTCAGAGCTGTCCACACCAACATTTTCAACAACTCACACCTCCTACAGCACAGATAATGCAAGTCCTGCCTCCGAATCCAGCATCAGTGAGCTCTCTACCCTCACTGTGGTCACTGAACGAACAGACCCAACTCTCACAGGTGACACAACCGTCCACACCTCTGTGTCAGATTCATCTGAGACCGCAGTATCACCTGAGGTTTCTCATGTCACAGGCGCTGGGAGTTCTGTAGCTCCATGGAGTCCTGGAGAGGCATCCATCAGCCCAGCTGTCTCAGGACCAACCGCCACTGCCGTCACCCAGATATCCACAGACCACAGCACCATCTCTGATTCCTCTAAACCCACGGACTCATCTGTAACCACCTTTACCAGAGAATATGGAAGTCCTGAGCCCACCTCAAATCCCAGTGATGCCTTTTCTACTTCCAGTAGTTTTGGCCAAACCACCATGTTCTTTCCAGTGGCTTCCACAGTCTCCTCGACCCTCTCTGATTCATCAAATCCTACATTTTCACCAGACAGCCCCCATACCACTGACAAGGAAAGTCCTTCATCCTCTCTGGGTCCAGGTCCATCACCCACCAGCACTCAGGTCTCTGGACAAACAGCCACGCCTTTCACTAAAGAGACAGCTGCCTACACACACATTTCAGATTTATCAACAACACCGGCTTCTGGTGAAACGTCCTACACCCAGGATGATGAAGGGACCACGTCCCGTTCGACTCCTGGCCTGCTGTCTTCCAACCCTGGGATTTCAGGACAGACAAACACAGGCCTGACCGAGGGGCCTTCTGTCTATACAGACACACCTAATGGGTCCAAACCTACCAGTACCTCGGACAGCACAGTTACCAAGGAGGATGGAAGTTCTGCTTCGACATCTGGGCCTGCTGAATCATTTACCACTTCTGGTGTTGATCCACACACAGGCACAACTTTACCTCCAAGATCCCCTCCTTACACCACCACCTCAGAGGTGTCTGCACCCACAGTTTCGACTCACTCTTCCTACAGCACGGATGAGGCAAGTGCTACTTCTCAGTCAAGCTCTAGTGATTTATTTACCACCAGTGTGCTCTCTGAACAATCAGCCAGGACTCTCACAGAGAAGCCAACTGTCCACACCATTTCTGATTCATCTGAATCAACAGCTTCTTCCTACAGCCTCAGAACCCCAGACCTTGGCAGTTCTGCAGCACCCTCGAGTCCTGGAGAATTCTCTTCCAGCCCAGTTGGCTCACGACTGACTGCATCTACAGTCACCCAGCCACCCACAGAGCACAGCACCGTGTCTGATTCTTCTCAACTTCCGGACTCATCAGCAACCACTTATACCAAGGATGATGAAAGTCGTGTGTCTACATCAGGTCCCACTGAATCTTTAACCACAGGGTCTTCCTATAGTACAGGTTCTTCAACTCCGTCAGACCATGAAGGATTTCCCACCGCTTCCCTGACCACTGAACACAGCGCTACAACTTTTACTGGATTGCCCTCTGTCTTTACAACTATGCCTGATTTGTCTGAAACGGCCGTTTCATCTGGAACCTTCTATACCAGGGATGATGGAAGTGCAATGTCCCCTTCCAATTCTGGCCATCTGTCTAGCACCCTCTCTGCCTCAGCACACAAAACCACAGGCCTCGTGAAAGGATCCAGCATGGTTACAGGTACCACTCATTCGTCAGAACCTACAGTTATCTCAGAAAGCACTGTTACCAAAGAGGATGGGCTTTCTGCTTCCACATCAAAAACCACTGAATCCTTTACTACAAAGGATTATCACCAACAAACAACCACATCCTTTGCTGGGGGATCCACTTTCTACCCTCCCTCAGAGCTGTCCACACCAACATTTTCAACAACTCACACCTCCTACAGCACAGATAATGCAAGTCCTGCCTCCGAATCCAGCATCAGTGAGCTCTCTACCCTCACTGTGGTCACTGAACGAACAGACCCAACTCTCACAGGTGACACAACCGTCCACACCTCTGTGTCAGATTCATCTGAGACCGCAGTATCACCTGAGGTTTCTCATGTCACAGGCGCTGGGAGTTCTGTAGCTCCATGGAGTCCTGGAGAGGCATCCATCAGCCCAGCTGTCTCAGGACCAACCGCCACTGCCGTCACCCAGATATCCACAGACCACAGCACCATCTCTGATTCCTCTAAACCCACGGACTCATCTGTAACCACCTTTACCAGAGAATATGGAAGTCCTGAGCCCACCTCAAATCCCAGTGATGCCTTTTCTACTTCCAGTAGTTTTGGCCAAACCACCATGTTCTTTCCAGTGGCTTCCACAGTCTCCTCGACCCTCTCTGATTCATCAAATCCTACATTTTCACCAGACACCCCCCATACCACTGACAAGGAAAGTCCTTCATCCTCTCTGGGTCCAGGTCCATCACCCACCAGCACTCAGGTCTCTGGACAAACAGCCACGCCTTTCACTAAAGAGACAGCTGCCTACACACACATTTCAGATTTATCAACAACACCGGCTTCTGGTGAAACGTCCTACACCCAGGATGATGAAGGGACCACGTCCCGTTCGACTCCTGGCCTGCTGTCTTCCAACCCTGGGATTTCAGGACAGACAAACACAGGCCTGACCGAGGGGCCTTCTGTCTATACAGACACACCTAATGGGTCCAAACCTACCAGTACCTCGGACAGCACAGTTACCAAGGAGGATGGAAGTTCTGCTTCGACATCTGGGCCTGCTGAATCATTTACCACTTCTGGTGTTGATCCACACACAGGCACAACTTTACCTCCAAGATCCCCTCCTTACACCACCACCTCAGAGGTGTCTGCACCCACAGTTTCGACTCACTCTTCCTACAGCACGGATGAGGCAAGTGCTACTTCTCAGTCAAGCTCTAGTGATTTATTTACCACCAGTGTGCTCTCTGAACAATCAGCCAGGACTCTCACAGAGAAGCCAACTGTCCACACCATTTCTGATTCATCTGAATCAACAGCTTCTTCCTACAGCCTCAGAACCCCAGATCTTGGCAGTTCTGCAGCACCCTCGAGTCCTGGAGAATTCTCTTCCAGCCCAGTTGGCTCACGACTGACTGCATCTACAGTCACCCAGCCATCCACAGAGCACAGCACCGTGTCTGATTCTTCTCAACTTCCGGACTCATCAGCAACCACTTATACCAAGGATGATGAAAGTCGTGTGTCTACAGCAGGTCCCACTGAATCTTTAACCACATCTCCTGGTTCTGGACCATCAGCCTCACCCACAGCTATGGAGTCTACTTTCTCCACAAGCATCTCAGAGTCGTCAAAATACACAGTGTCTTCCTATAGTACAGATTCTTCAACTCCATCAGACCATGAAGGATTTCCCACCGCTTCCCTGACCACTGGACACAGCGCTACAACTTTTACTGGATTGCCCTCTGTCTTTACAACTATGCCTGATTTGTCCAAAATGACCATTTCTTCTGAAACATCTTATACCAGTGGTGATGGAAGTGCTGTGTTCCCTTCCAGTCCTGCCCAGCCTTCTAGCATACTCTCTGCTTCAGCACAGACAACCACAGGCCTCATGGAGGGATCCAGCATGTATACAGGCACCCCTCATTCATCAAAATCTACAGTTATCTCAGACAGCACTGTTAGCAAGGAGGATGGACTTTCTGCTTCCACATCAAGAACTGCTGAATCCTTTACTACAAATGCTGATCACGGACAAATAACAACATCCTTTGTTATGGGGTCTGCTTTCTCCACCTCCCCCTCAGAGCTATCCACAACAATAGTTTCCACCCACTCTTCCTATCTCACAGATTCCGTTATACCCACAGATCCATTAACAACCATATTTACCAAGGATGATGGAAGTACTAGATCAACACTGAGTTCTAGTGAATTGTTTACCAGTTCTCAAAGTGATGTACAAACAACAGTGTCTTTTACTATGGAATCTGCCGTCTCCACAACTGTCTCCAATATGTCACATCCTACCGTTTCCCTCAGTACCTTCTTGACTACTGGCAAGGGAAGTTCTTCATCTCCTTTTGGTCCTAGTGCATCCTCTACATCCAGTCAGTCATCTGGACCAACAGCCACAACAGTCTCCTTTACAGAAGAGAGAACTCTCTACACAAACATTTCTGATATGTCCACACCAACCATTTCCTCCGAGACTACCTCTGTCCACGATGAAGGAAGTTCTACATCCTCCTCAAGTTCTAACATATCGTCTACCACCCCCACTGTCTCAGCAGAGACAACCACAGGCATCACAGTGAAATCCACTCTCTCTACAGGCACCCCCAATTTATCCAAATCTACAGATACTTTGGAGACTGTTGTTACCAAAGACAATGGTATTTCTTTTTCCTCATTAAATGTCATTGAATCCTCTACGACTTCTGGTGGTGATGCACACTCAAGCACATATTTTCCTCAAGGATCCACCTTCTATACAATCACCTCAGAGCTGCCCACACCATTATTTTCTACCCATCATTCTTACAGCACAGACAATGCAAGTCCTGCTTCTCCATCAATCCCCAGTGAACTCTCTACTCCCACTTGGATCTCTGAACAAAGTACTACAACTCTCACAGAGGAGCCAACAATCCATGCCACCATTTCAGAATCATCTGAATCAACAGTTTCTTTCTACAGCCCCCATCCCACAGGCACTAGGAGTTCTGCTACCCCATGGAGCCTTGGAGAGGCATCTACTAATCCAGCTGTCTCAGTAACAACTGCCAGTACGGTCCCCTTGAAATCCACAGGGCATAGCACAATCTTTGATTTTTCTCAACCCACAGACTCATCTGCAACCACTTTCAGCAAAGAGGATAGAAGTTCTATGTCCACATCTATCCCCGGCAAATCTTTTACCACCTCTGGTGGTGATGGACAAACAACTTTTCCTCCAGGATCCACATTCTATACAATAACCTCAAAGGTGTTGACACCAACATTTTCTTCCCACTCTTCCTATAGCACAGACAAAGCAAGTTCTGCTTCCCCATCAAGCCCCAGTGACCTCTCTAACCAGACTGTAATCTCTGAACAAACCACCATGACTCTTACAGAGGAGTCAACTGTCTACACCAGTGCTTCTGATTTGTCCCAATCTACTGTTTCCTCTGAAACCTCTTTTACCAGATTTGAAGGAAGTTCCTCTTCAGGTCCTGGCCAGCTCTCTACCACCTCTGGTGTCTCACAAGAGACATCCTCAAGCCTAAGTGATGGGTCTACTGTCTATACAGACACCCCTGATTTGTCCAAAACTACAGTAACCTCAGACACCACCCTTTCTAAAGAGAACATAAATTCTGCTGCTACTTCAAATTCAGGCGAAACTTTTCTCACTACAGGTGGATATCAAGAAACACCCACATCCTTTACTATGGAATCGACTGCCTCCACAATCCTCTCAGATTTATCAAATCCAACAGTTCCACATGGTACCGTCTATACTACTGAGAATGCAAGTTCTTCTTCCCCATCTGGTCCTGGTGAATTAATTTCCAGTACTCTAGTCTCTGGGCAAACACCCACATCCCTTCCTGAAGCATCCACTGTCCACACAACCATGACTGATTTGTCTTACTCCACTGGTTCAGTGGTTACCTCCTCCACCAATGTCAATGGAAGTTTTACTTCCACATCAAGCCCCGGTGAATTATCCACTACCACCTTGGTCTCTGGACAAACAACCACACTTTTCACAGAAAAGCCAACCATCTACACCATTTCTGATTTGTTCAGTTCTACAGTTTCTGTTGACACCTCCTCTACCACTCCTAGTGGGGGTCCTGCACCCTCATCAGGTTCTGGCTTGTTGTCCTCCACTACCATCACAACCATCACTGAGGAATCGAGTGTCTTCACCACTACCACTTATTCCTCTAATACAATGGATTCATCTGATGCCCCCAATACCACTGAAGACCTTAGTGCATTATCTTCATCAAGGCCCATCCATTCCTTTTCACCCCCAGTCTCTGGACAAATGCTCACCACTTTGGGTGAGAATTTCACTCTTTTCATCACCAGCAGTGATTCTGCCAAACCAACGATTTCTACTTCAATCCCCTCTTCCACAGACAGCCCTAGTCCTGCATCCCCATCAGCTCTCACTTTCTCTTCTACAACTAGAGACATCTCCAGACCAACAGCCACCACCCTCAGAGGAGGATCTACTATTTTCCAAAGCAGCACAGGGTCACCAAACACAACAATATCATCTGACAGCTCCCAAACCACTACCTCTCATGCTTCTTCTTTAGCCTCAGCTCTTCCTAGCTTGTCCTCAAGGCCAGTCTCTGACTCTTCCTCAGCCGTTACAGCTTCCTCTGGTTTTTCTCCTCCTCTGTCCTCCACTTCACATGGCTCTACCCATGCTCCAGTCCTTGGGTTCAGTACGTCTTCAACTCTCCATCCCCTGTTCACTAGCAACCATACAACTGTGATGACGACCCAGTCTTCAGCTATGACACCAAGTAAGTCTTTTTGTACGTCACTCTGTGAACCTCTCCTGTCCATCTTCTCTCATCAACTAATCAGTTTTGACCTAGTTGTGGTCTTGTTTCATCCTTCCTGGGCCTTCTTGTTGTCAAAGCATGTCATCCACATGGGTGGATGTTGTCTTTTCTTTTTTCTTTTCTTTTCTTTTCTTTTCTTTTCTTTTCTTTCCTTTTTCTTTTCTTTTCTTTTCTTTTCTTTTCTTTTCTTTTCTTTTCTTTTCTTTTCTTTTCTTTCCCTTTTCTTTTCTTTTCCTTGTAGGGCTCTTGCTTTCTTTGCTCATCTTCTTTCATTTCTTGTTTCCATCTTCCCCATTGTCCCTCCTCATTTCCCTCCCCCCCACCTCCCCTGGAGCTTAAGATGGTGGCAGTGGTTCTCATCCTCCTCTTTCAGTACAATGCCTAAATGATGGGACCTGGAATGGGAGATAGTATTTTTTGTCCCTTGGGCTTCCATGGTGACCGCTGTGAATTCTACCCCTTCACAGGCCAGTGCCAGAATGGGACCATCTGGAATGGAAAAGAGTGTGTCTGTGCCCAAGGCTTCTTCGGTTACCAATGCAAGTCCCTTGTGGACTCCTTCTTCCTAGGTAATAAACTTTTCTGAGACCTTCAGATTGTCCCCACATTCCTTAACCACTTAAATAGGAGGGTAACATTGAAAGGACTATCTGCTACCACTGCCTCATTGTGCAGGTAGAGGAGAAAATATGACCTTTGCCTGGGTCTAAATGCAGGTAGAGCATGGGCCTTCTGACTCCTCCTCCCGGGCTCTTTTCACTGGCCCATCTGCCCCTCTCATCGGGATGTTTCTATTCCAACCCTTTCTGGAGACTTCCACTTAGCTCTGTCTCTCTGGGTCATGATCCTGGCCACTAGTTCCTTGTAGTGTTCAGAGATAAGGGGCAAAAGTTTCAGTGACTCCTACTTGTCTCTTGAATTTCCATCCACCTGCCTACCCACTTTCTTTGCCTCCATGAGAACAGCAGGAGGAAATTAATCCCAGAAGACATTACTGAGAGGTTGCTGTCTCATGTATAATCTGATCTGTTCCCACAGAAATCCCAGAAATAATCAATGCCACTTTAGGTGTGACAGTGAAAGTGACTAACAAGAATTTCACAAAAGATCTGAATAACATATCCTCTCCAGAATACTGGAATTTCACTCAACTATTCAAGAGTCAGGTAAGAGTAGGGAAATCTCAGATCCTCCAAAGTGGATGTCCAATGTTATTGGGGATACAGGGGCTCATTCTGACTGACTTTGGAGTTTTTCAGCTCATAGATCCCTTCAGTCTTCCCAAGTCCTGAGAGGGGGGCCTCTGAGAGCCCCTTCCTTGAACACCACCTCACCCACATTCCTTTCCTTCTTTCCTATGGGTTAATCCATGGGTTCCCTGTGGGAAGGGGGCCCTGGGGATGCCTCTGAGACAGGGAACAGGGGCTGCTGCATCCCCCATTCGTGTATGAACTTGGCTGCCTCATTTCTTTCAGATGGATAAAGCTTACATGGGCAAAGACTTTCCCCAGTACAGAGGCGTGATCATTAGGAGACTGTTGTGAGTATGTGAGGGGTGCAGGAAGCCCCTTCTCTCTGCTCTCTTGTCTTCTCCTGTCTTGAATGAGTATCAGTACCTGGCTGGACCAGATGGGCCCCCAGCCCACGGGCAACACCAGAAGGCTCTGAGCCATTCATTTATACATTCATTCATCCTTCATCAATTCTGCAAACTTGTATTGAAAGCCTACGCTGTGTTAGGTGCAGGGAATACAGTGGTCCTGGTCTTCATGGAGTAAAGAGTGGCAGAACAGAGCAAAATGGCTGTGCAATCTGGTTAGAGTTAATGGTAAGAGACACACAGGGTGCAATGGGAGAGGTCTCAAATGCAAGCTGGGTGAGGTGGAGGGAAATCTTTCTGGAAGAAGTGACAGCTTTAAGCTGAGGCTTAAAGCATGAAGAGGAATGAGCCAGGTAAAGGGAATTGATGAAGGATGGCTCAGTCTCACCCAGAAGTGAGAAAGAGGAGGGCAGATTCCAGGAACATAAAGAATAGTTACTACTTGAGGGCAAAAGGGTCATGGTGGGAAAGGAGGTGGAAAGATGACCCATACCAAGTTACTTAGTCTTTAAGTATCAGCAGTTTTGGCCCACGTGGGAAAATATCTGATTGGCACTGCAGACAGCTCAGTTTGACTGCAGGACTGAGAATGGGTGGACAGGGGATGGAGATTAGAGTGGCCTGGATCAGAGAGGTGACAGTGCAGAAGAAAAATTGTCTAGTGTGAAAGATCTTTAAGAAGCAGGACCAGCAGATCATGAGGATTTGATGGGTGTTTGGAGAGGAGGAATAACACCAGATTTCTGGGCTGCTGGCAATGTAGAGTGCCCTTTGATGAGATAAGGAAGGTAAGGAGGAGGAGGATGGGGAAGAAGATGAAGAGTGGGCTATGTGGAGTCTCAAGTGCCTGGGACCCAGCCACATTGAGTGGTTGAGTAATGGAACAGTGTGTGGTGGATAGAAAGTGTCTGCAGCGGAGACACTGGTGTTGGTTTTCCTGGATAGAAGTTGCTGGAAGCCCTGGGAGTAGACCAGATGGCCTGGGAATCATTATAGCATAGGAGTGAACATTTCCCAGGAAAGAATCATGAGAAGCACCAGCATCTAAGGGATAGACAGGAAAAGCAGAGCCCCCAAAGGAAAGTGGAAAGAAGGAGACAGAAGGGAAGGTGGGAAGGGAGCCTGGAAGGTGTCTTCTCCCAGCAAGGAAAGAGGGAGATCTATACTGTCAAATGCCCATGGGGTTCCATGCCTCAGCATCCTCTACTCCATCTTGACCTCCTGCCCAGTACCAGTGCTTGTTTCAGTCTCCATTTTGGCACAAGTTTTTGTTGTTTTAAGTACTCCTGGCTCCTGGTTCTGACTTCTCTGTCACAATGTCTGTGACTGGTGACAGACCTTGTCTCAAGATCTCTCAGTGTCCCATTGGCCTTCTTACAAGGAGCTTCTGGGTTGGAATCTTATATTTCTAAAGTGACCTCATGTTTCTTCATTTCTAAAAGCATGCTTGTTTGGTTTTCAAAATAAAATCCAACAGCCTCCATTTAAAAATTTTTTAATTTTAAGTATTTTTTACTGTGGTGAAATGCACATAACAAAAGGTGGCCATTAATCATTAAATTAATCATTTTAAGTGTATGGTTTAGTGTCATTAAGTACATTCACATTGTTGTGCAACCAGCATCATGGTCCATCTCCAGAACTTTTCCGTCTTCCCAAACTGAAACTCTGTACCCTTTATTTTATTTTTTTAAGTTTGTTTGTTTGTTTTGAAGGGGGGTAGAGAGAGAGAGAGAGAGAGAAAGAGAGAGAATCCCAAGCTGGCTCCACGCTATCAGCACAGAGCCTGACTTGGGGCTGCATCCCACAAACCAAACCATGAGATCATGACCTGAGCCAAAATCAAGAGCCAGATGTCCGACTGACTGAGCCACACAGACATCCAACTCTGTACCTTTTAAACAATAACTCTCAATTCTCCCTCATCCCACCTCGGGCAACCTCCTTTCTACTTTCTGTCTCTATGAATTGGATTACTCTAGGGACTTCATATTAGTACTCATGTAAATACTCATACACTATTTGTCCTTTTGTGACTGGCTATTTCACTTAGCACAATGTCCTCAAGGTTCATCCATGTTGCAGCAGATGTCAAAAATTTCTTCTTTTGTAAGATTGAAAAACATTTCATAGTACTGTGTACCACATCTTGTTTATCCATTCATCCATCAATGGACAGTTCTTAGTTTGCTTCTTTTTAGCTATTGTGAATAATGCTGCTACAAACATGGGTGTATGAATATATCTTCAAATCCCTGCTTTCAATTTTTTGGGATAAATACCCAGAAGTGGAATTGCTGGGTCATATGGTAATTCCATTTTTAATTTTTTGAGGAGCTGCCATACTATTTTCCACAATGGCTGCACCATTTGATCCTCCCTCCAACAGTCACAATGGTTCAATTCCACCATGTCTTCACCCAAGAGCTTCCAGTTTTAAGAATGGATTTCACCCAATGGCATTTATTGTGATCACTGATATTTTGGAATCTTAGGTCATTTTACTCTGCAGCTTCCCTCTAGGATGCTAACTGTTGGAGGGAACAGTCTCTAGTCTGTCCTGCCTCTGGGTCACATAGTTAATTGTGTTTCATCACCCCTCTGGCTTTGTGGGCCCCACTTTCTGGGAGGGTGGGCGACATAGGGTGACTGATGAATCACCAACTCCTGGTTTTAGCAATGGCAGTGTCGTGGTGGAACATGACGTCATCATGGAGGCAAACTACACTTCAGAGTTTGACAAACTATTTGCAAACCTCTCTAAACTCATAAAGGTCAAGATTATGAATGAGACCAAAAGGCTATCTGGTGATTCTGAAGAGTGCAGAGGTAGGCTCTCCTAAAACCCCTTGATGTTGGTGGGGAAAGGGTAGGAATGCCTCAGCCTCCCCTCACCCCATGTCTCTCCTCCTTTCTGGAACTCCAGAGACCTCCCTATAGGGATCCAGAAGCCAGGCCCCATTTCCCCAGACTCCAAAGTGCCCCCAACATCTCCCTGTCGTGGGCTCAGATTGTCATCAGCCCTAATGATCCCATCTGAGCCTGCTTACTGGCCCAGCTGCATCTAGGGATGGGCCATGACCCTAGTAGGGCAGAGGGAAGTGTTTTTGTTTTGTTCTTTCCCACCATGCTTGGCAGCCTCCTCACATCTGTGCTTCAGTGAGGAAGCCACCATCGTGAGCGAGAACGTGATGCTGGGGTTTGACTTGAAGGGTAAGCATCTCTGCAGAGTGGTAGGTGTTGGGGGGACAGGGTGTGGGCAGTAAACATGAGGGCTGGTGGTGCTTTAACCAGGCTGTCTACCCTTCCCCACCCCCCACCCCCCAGAGCAATGCACTCAGAAGGCTGCGAAGGACTATGCCCAGTTCTACTTTGTGGATGAGCTGGATGGGAAGCTGGCTTGTGTGACCAAATGCACCTCGGGGACGAAGCTGCAACTGAACTGTAATGAGGGAGAATGCCAGCTGCAACGCAGTGGCCCCCGCTGCCTGTGAGTGTCCAGCCCCTCTAAGGCCAGTGCCCACTCTCTCTAGTGGTAGGACCACACCCTCCACCATAGTTATGGGGCAGGGGTCAGGGTAGGGGGGGACGCAGAAGGAGTTGGGCACAGCTTACAAGACACATCCTTCCCCACCCATCCCTCTTTCTTCTATCCAGGTGTCCCTTCACCCCCCCACCCCCACCAGAGGTGGGGGAGGTGCAGGTTATAGATGTGGGCATTCTAGGAGTGAGCAAGCCCCCTCCTGAGAAAGTTCTAGTCACCAATTCCCAAATCTATATCTATAGATCTCTATCTTTCACTTTCCTTTCAATATCCCAGCTACAGTGCCATTATATCACTCCTAGCTATATATAGCTGGGGCATTAAGCTCAGGAGAGCATACATTAAAGCATAAAATATAAAAATGGTAACAGGTCAGTCAAGGTGCCAGCTAGAGATTAGATGAGTGGGCACGATGTGTCTAGGACAAGGCATCTGACACTCAGATTCTGAATCCTGTTCTGCAATACTGAATCCCCATCTCCTCTCTGCCCCTTAGTCTTGGGGAGCTTCCTAACCTGGGTCCCTCCTAACCAGTGCCTGCCCTTCCTTGGAGGGAGAGCCGGCTTCCTGTGCTTTGGCATTGATTTTTTTCTTTTGCAAGATTGGGTGTGAGGGATGTTGGTGGACTGGCCTGAGCTTGCGTGTGTCTCCAGATGCCCAACCTCGGACACACACTGGTACTGGGGAGAGACGTGTGCATTGAGCACCAGCAAGAGCCTGGTGTACGGGAGTGTGGGGGCCGTGGGAGCACTGCTGGTGGTCATGGTGGTGATCCTGACTGTCTTCCTTGGTCGATCCCAGAGAAAACTGCACAGGTGAGCTTATGGATTCGGGCCCAGGGAAAGGGGGCCACAAGACCCCAAGGCTCTCCTCCTTCCCCT
This sequence comes from Panthera pardus, assembly GCF_024362965.1. NCBI lineage: Eukaryota > Metazoa > Chordata > Mammalia > Carnivora > Felidae > Panthera > Panthera pardus. Next base: position 8,542,697 of record NW_026526969.1, on the reverse strand, counting down.
CAGCGTTTGGAAGTCTGCTGGGGACCCAGCCCCACTCAGTTCTGGTTAACAGCACAGGGCAGCCCGCGGATCTGATCTGTTTGGCAGAGAGATGCGACCAAACACTTGTGTCCTGAAATTGGATTATGTGATGACATTACCTGGTGTTATCACTTTGGCTGCCACAGGGCACCCCTGGGGATGAGCTCTCCGGCATTGCTTTCCCAGCAGTAAAATGGGGGAGGGGGAATCTACCCTGAGATGGTTGAGAAGCACAGGGCAGAGCACCTCCGGCAGCCAGAGGGGGGTTCCTCTGATTCTGGTCCATTGGTCCCATCTCACCGATAATGGAACTCCCGTGGAAGGGAGGAGGGGGAAGGGCAGGCCTTGGAGATGTTTTGTTTTCTGCCACCACCCTGGGGGCAGGCCCCTCCCTGACCCAGGGCTTGGCAGTGACAGCCCTTTCCAGAAGCCAAAGGTCAGGGCCCTCTAAGCTCCCTCCACCCCCCTGCCACCAGCTGCTCAGGGTGTTTCTGTTGGCAGGCAAGAATACAATTTGTGGCAAGGAGAAGATCTTCCTGGCGGCTTCCAGAACACAGGCATCTGGGAAGGTACTTCTCACCAGAGGCGAGGGTGGGGGCAAAGCTGGTGGGTGGAGATAGGCCGAGAAGGCATCACAGCCAGACACGATGTGGCTGTGGGGGCTGCGTGTGTCCTGCCAGCTGGTTTTACAGGTGCTGTGCCCCTGGGCTAGGCCAGTTTCTCTGCAGCCTCCTGACCCCTGAGCCCCCATGTGGTCCTTGCCGACCCTCGTCTTTTCTCTGCTCCTCCCCGTGCCCACCCTTTCCCTCCCCCATGCCTTTGCAAGTACTGCACCTCTGTCTGGAAGGTTCCTCGGGCTCTGCAAGTCACAATCCCACTCTGTCTCCCACTCTGGTTCAAACACTGCCTCTCCATGGAGCATCCTGTGTGTTCGGGCTCTTCTGATTCCCAGCTGCCGTGGAAAGCCACCATGTCCCGCAAGCCACCATGTCCCGTGGTGCAGGGAGATGAAGAATCTCTAGCCACCACCATCCCTGCCCCTGGGCAAGTCCTGCCCTCCCAGTTCCTCCAAACAATGGGGAGGGGCTACAGGTGGTGGAGAGCAGCCAGATCCTGCCCCCAGAGACCACCCCCTGTGAGAGTCTCAGATGTACTCACAGTTGGTGGGAGGACAGGGCCATGCCGTGGGCTCCAGGGGCACAGAAATCTGCCCGGTCCGGCCAGGGCAGGGCGGGATCAGAAGACTGCAGAAGCGCCCTCACCTGAGCCAGTCTGCAGGCTGGGCAGTGCTGCGGGCTGGTTCATAAGCTGTGTGCTTCCTGCTTCCAGGAACACAGATACCAGTGAGGTCGTGGAGATCTCTGTGGGCCATGATGGAGGGACCCACTGGAGGGGATTTAAGGTCAGGGAGCCAGACATACATTTCGAGCAGCTCACTCAGTGTGAATTGAGGGGGGCAGCCCTAAAGTGGGGAGACCAAGGGGATGGCTCTGCTGTAATGTAGGTGAAGAATGATGAGGCTGGGTGGGGACAGGGGGATGGGAGGAGTGGATAGCAGAAGTAATTTAGATGCCAGTGAGCTGGGCCAGGCTTGTTGCTCACAGGCTGGGGAAGGGAGAAGGCCTGGATTGGGGGAGGGACACTGCCTGGTCGGGGGAGAGGCAGCAGGTGGGGGCGCATTGAGTACGGGGGCTGGTGAATAGGGGTACAGAGGCATCACCAGCTCTGGCCTATCTGAAGCCTGGGGAGAAGTCTTGGCCAGTGGGCGGCTGGGAGGCGGCAGGAAGAATACAGGTGCGGAAAAGAGCAGAGTGAAGGGCAGGGTCCCCGGGATGACCTTGAAGGAGGCAGAAAGAAGAAATGGTCGTGGAAGTGCCTGGAGAGCCTGGAGCCTGCAGCTTGGAGGCCCAGGAGTGGGGGATGTGCAGGACTGGGAAAATGGTGGCTGAAAGCACGCCCACTCCAAGAGAAGATTCTGGGCACTGCTGGTTTCTGCTTGCTGTGGTTCCCGTGGCTGTGAGGCAGTGTGTGCCCGTCACCCTCGAGCAGGGCCTTCCTCCTGTTCCACCCTCGCCCAGGTCACCCCTGAGCCTGCCCGTGGCCATGACTTTTGACCCTAGGCGTGTCAGGGGGCTGTGTTTCTCTCTTGTCTTCCTGTCACATGGGGCCAGCCCCCCAGTCTCACTCTCAGCCCGGCCCCTTTTTCTGCAGATGAGAATCTGAAGGAAGACAGATTCGCCCTTGAAAACATCTACAGCCATTTCCAGCCCTCTCTGGAGAACGTTGACCCTACTACAGAGGTGACTCAGGGGTCTGTCCCCAGCTAGTAGCTGTTCCCTTCCCCCCAGCCCTGCCATCCACCACCCTGGGCTGCCTGGGGGGTGGTGGGCACCCTTGGTCTAGAGGCAGGTAACTTCTATTGGAGCCTCCTGGGACTCACCTCCTCTCTCCCGCCTCCAGCTCCACATCCAGAGGCCCAGGGTCCTGACAACTGCTCAGTGAGTGAGACAAGAGGCTCCCACCGCTCATCCAGATTTGGACAAGACAGCAGATAAGAGCCCACGACAGCGCTACTCCCCACCTCCCCTGTTGGTCCAAAGGAAACTGACATCAGGGCCTGAGGTGGCCCGGCTCAGAGCTGGTGGGCTTGGTCTGGGCCCTGCTGTGAACCCCCCTCTGCTTTCTCACACTCCGTCCAGGAGCCCAAGGGCTGCCCAGACACCCTGACATCATTGTTTGCTCCAGAGACGCCCCACTCTGGAATTCCCCCTCCCCCCAATAAAAGAGCTAGGCTTAAAGTAGAGAGCTGTGAGTGGTTTCTTTCCCTCCCCTGCAGGGGCCTGGAGCTCAGGAAGCCCTTCTTGGGGACAGCACTCTTCCCAAGATTAGATGCCAAATCTGGACATGGGACACCCAGCACTCTCAGCCCCTTCTTGTGACCATATGTAGAACATGGAGCACGGAGCTCCTCACCTGTCTAGGCCAGGACAGAATCGGGCCCACCTCTGCCTGAGGTCACTGTGGCAGACGAGCCTGGGGTCAGAACTTGGGGGCCTCAGGCCCAGGGAGTGATGGGTGGGAGCAAGGAAAGGAGTGAGGACTTGGCTCTGTTGATCTTGGGGTGGGGCAAGGTCACTCTGCACAGCCGTGGAAACTTGTGCTCACCTGGGAGCTCACAGATAGATCTCAGGGCCCACAGATCCAAGAATGCAGCCATCCCGGAGCTGGGCACTGGCCTAGGTGTGGCCATGACTTGCACCCCATGTCCTGGTGGGGTCATCAGGGTCAGTAATGAGAGCTCGAGAAGAAGAGAGGGGGAGTCACCTTACCAGGGGGCTGGAGTGGAATGACGGGCACCCTTCTCCTCTCAGGTTCAGGCCCAGCCTCTTCTCCAAGGGTGGGAACCTCCCTCCAAGGGTCTTCTCAGTTCTCCCAGGCTGCTTCAGGGCCCTGTGCCTGCCCCTCTACCTGGGTGACAAACCTGGTGGCCTGTGTGCCTGCGTGCTGCCTGGCAAGGGAGGGGCTCCCCTCCCTCTGCCCTTTGGCCTGAAATAAAATCCGCACCCCCAGTCAGGATAGAAGCTCACACACTGACTCAGGTGGGCTGGCCCCAGCTTTCCAGTGTCTCAGGGATCAAAGGGCTCTGGGGCCCATTTATTACTGGGGTTCTTTGGCTGACACTCATTTTGCACATTCCTGAGAGGGTGAATGGCAGGTGCGCTGCCCTCCGAGCTCCAATGTCAAGACTGGTGACCATGATGCTCTGCCTGCTGCCCCTTGTCCTTCAGCTCCTGTCTTGCCATGCTGCTGCTGGGCAGGGTGAGTGAACCCCCACCTCGCCTCTTCTCCCCGGTCTGCCCAGGCTCGAGGGAGGGCTGCTCCCGGGGGCGGGCACAGGTTGGGGTATCATCTGCCTGGAGCTCAGCTCATGTCCCTCACCCTCTCTTCTCCCCAGCTACATTTGGGAGAAGAGCCAGGGCTTTGGGGTGGGTCCAAGTTAGCCTTTCTGAGCTTGCTTCCTCTCCAGAAAGAGAATAAGAACTCAGACTTGTCAGGGCTGGAGGGTTAGACTGAAACCGCTCCCCCCTGCCCTGCGGTCCCTGGCATATAGCAGATGCTCAGCCAATATTAGGGTCTGTCCTTACCCTGTGGATGTGCCCCTCCACCCCCCTGGCCACCTCCCCCCAAACATCCAGGCCTCCTTTCATAAGAGACGAAAGCCTGAAGTCTCTGCTCTGACTCTTGTTCTGGCCATTTCTGTATCACCCCACCCCTGCCTTGTGCCCCGAGCATGTCCCAGGGCTGTCGGGCATCCCAGAACCAGGAAAGGGGCCACTGCTCTAGCCAAATGGGCACAAGCTGGGGTTTTGGGAGCCCCAGATTCTAAAAATGCAGTGAAACAGCTGTGTCTGTGGGGCAGCTCAGTTCATCTCTGGCTTCAGTGTCTTCCCCTAAAGGACAAGGGTTGGGCCCACTAAGGGTTCCATGGCCATGGACTGGGCTCAGGTTGGCAGAGAATGACAGGGGTTCCTGGTCAGACCTTTCAGGGGTTCTCTCTGCCACTCGCCTGTCCCCAGAGAAAGAGGGAGGGGAAAAGGCAGAAACGAAACTGCAGGCCTCAGATTTGCACTCCCTTGAGACGTGCTCCAGGAATGGCCTGGGTGGGGTGGGAAGGGGTCTTAGAGGCAAAAGTGGGGCTCATGCTGGACCCTGTGGATGTCATTCAGACTGCCATGTCCTGGACTGTGTTTTGCCCTGAGCTCAAAACACCAGGAGCAGCGGGGGCTCCTGGTTCCCTGGACCCAGATCTTGGGCAACTCTTCTCCAAAGAGGAAATGGAGTGGGGGCTGGGAAGAAAGTACCTGTAAATGTAATCCTGGGGCTGGGGCCTCCGGCCCAAACCCACCCAAAGGAGACAGGGCCTTCTCTGGAGGCCTACCTGAGGGCTGACTGGCAAATGAAGAGAATGGAGGGAGGTAGGGGGGCCGAAGTCTGGGACAGGGTGGGGCAGTGGCTTGGCATGGTCTAAAGGGCTGGTTCACTGACCTGAACCCTGCCATCACTTGGCATGGACTCCCAATGTGACGACACCCAGAGCTGCCACCTTATTAGTACTGAGAATGACACCCTCTTCCCAGGCACTGTGTGTGCTGTCCATATTCTTAGTGACTTATCTCTAATAGTGGCATTTTAGGCACTAAAATGGGCCTTAGTTGGGGAAGATGTTTCCAGCTCCTTCTCATTCCTCCACTCCCCTGCTCTCCCCTTTCTGCTCTCTGTTCCTTCTTTCTGGCCCCTCCCTCCACTCCCTCTCCCTCTCTCCCCCTTCTTCTTTTTCTCCTCCTCCCACCCCTTGGTCTCTCCCACATTCTGCACCCTGTGGCTCATCGCATCTCCACTCCCAGTCTCCCCCCTCAGTGAAATGGAGACTTGAAGACTCTGGGCCCAGAGAGATCCCCTCTCTGGGCCTGGCATCAGCTGGTCTGTAGAGCCCTGGCCAGCCTTGAATGGCACCTGACTCTCCCATGTGTCCTTTTGGGGACCCAGAGCCACAACCCTTCTCAGGCTACTGGGCTGGGGATGCCTGAGTGGGGCGTGGGCCTTGAGGAAGAATCTGGTGGCCTTCACCTGGCTCTTCCCGGCAGGCACACCCTCTTCTGGCCGTCTGGCCCCTCCTTCCAGCACACCCTGGTTATATTGCTTGTCAACGAAACACAACATTCTGGGCCCAGTCGAGCCCTGTCCAGCCCTGGTAAGTGCCTCTTACCTCCCATATCCAGCACAGATGTGTCCAAGGCCTGGGTGCTCAGTCATCTCCTTCTGCTCGCTTCCCCCCCTTCTCTTCCCCAACCTGAGTGCTTTTGCCCACCCATGTCCTCATCACCCTGCTACTGTCATCCTCCTCCTGAGGGAGTCACTCCAGTGGCTATCCCCCCAACCTCGCCTCCATCAACAAGGTCCTTCTCCTCTGAGGAGCCTTCCTAGGGGTCACCACTGACCTCTCTCTCCTTGAATCCACTGCTGCAACCACAGGTGACCAGAAAGAATTTCCCTTCCAGGGCCACCATAACAAATTAGCACAACCTGAGCGGCTTAGAACAATGGAATTTCTTGTCTCACAATTCTGGAGGTCAGAAGTCCAAGACTAAAGTGTCAGCAGGACATGCTCCCTCTGAAGGCAGTAGGGAAGGAAAGAACTATGCCAGGCCTCTCCCCTGGCATCTGGTAGCTGCTGGCAATAGACATTCCTTGGCTTGCAGGCACGTCACCCCGATCTCTGCCTTCATCTTTCCCTGAGGGGTTCTCCCTGTGCGCACGTCTCTGTGTCCAAACTTCTCTTCTTTTTTTTTAGTTAAGTTTATTTTTTTATTTTGAGAGAGAGAGAGAGAGAGAGAGAGAGAGAGAGCGAGCAGGGGACAGGTAGAGAGAGAGGGAGAGAGAGATTCCTAAACAGGCTCTGCGCGGTCAGTGTAAAGCCTGATGTGGGACTCGAACCTATGAACTGTGAGATCACGACCTGAAACCAAGAGTGTGACATTTAACCGACTGAGCCACCCAGGGGCCCCAAAACTTCCCTTCTTCTGTTTTTGATTTTGGCTATTCTGACAGTATGAGGTGATACCTCATTGTAGTTTTGATTTGCATTTCCCTTTTGATGAGTGATGTTGAGCATCTTTTCATATGTCTGTTGACCATCTGGATGTATTCTTTGGAGAAATGTCTGTTCACATCTGTCCATTTTTAAATTGGATTATTTGATTTTTGAGTGTTGAGTTGTATAAGTTCTTTTTTAAGAATGTTTATTTATTTATTTGGAGAGATAGAGCTCGCAGGGGAGGGGCAGAGAGAGAGGGAGAAAGAGAATCCCAATCCTAGTCTGACAGTGCAGAGCCCAACACAGGGCTTGATCTCATGAACCATGAGATCATGACCTGAGCCAAAATCAAGACGTTTAACCCACCTAGACACCCAGGGGCCCCTGTATAAGTTCTTTATATATTTAAGATACTAACCCCTTATAGGATATGTTGTTGCAAATATCTTCTCCCATTTAGTAGGTTGTCTTTTAGTTTTGTTGATTTTTTCCTTTGCTGTGCAGAAGCTTTTTATTTTGATATACTCTCTGAATTTCCCTTCTTTTAAAAAATGTATTTAAATTCGTGTCAGAATTTCCCCTTTTTATAAGGACACCAGTCATAATGGTCATAAGCCCACCCTAATGGCCTCATTTTCACTTGATTTCCTCTGTAAAGACCTATATCCCAATAAAGACATGTTCTGAGGTCCTGAGGGTTAGGAATTCAGTATAATTTTTTGAGGGATGGATAAATTCAACCCATGACAATTGCCAAGAATCAAAAAAGCTAGATAGCATACTGGTTGTTGAGAATGTGGGAAAGAGACACTGCCAGCCACAGAAAGGGAGTGTGATTGGTACAGTTCTATAGAAGGTTTTTTTTTTTTTTTTTTTAGACGGTCTTTGAGAAAAAAGGAACACAATATCCAGGGCACATGCTCTTTTGCCTGGCAATTTCTATGTGTAGGAATTTGCCCAATGGATACACTCATATACCAATGCAAAGTCGCAAATACAGGGATATCCATATTCACCTTAGCAAATGACGTGGCGTCTCTCTGTTGCTCTTCTCTGAGTTCTCTTCTGTTCCTTTCCCTGCTTTTAAGGGCTCATGTGATAACATCGGTCCTGCCTTGAAAATCCAGGATAATCTACCTATTTGACCTGATCAGTCAATTGATTAGCAATGTCATACTTGCCAAGTTCCTTCTGCCACGTAACATAACATACTCTTGGAATTAACACCAGGGGGCAGAGACCATGAAGACCAAAATTCTTCCTACCACACAGCCCAAACACCCATCTCCAAGAGGTAAATTAAATAAATCTATACATCTATATCATGGAGCACTATGTAGTCATTACAAAGAAGGAGGTAGCTTAATATGCTTGAGACAAAGAAAAAAAGCAAGACACAGAACCACGTATACAGTATGCAACCATACCTCTTTTAAGCGCTTGTTGATGTATATAATATCTGAAAGGTCTCACAAGAAACAAGTAATAGAAGATGAGTATGAAAAGGACAATTTGGATATAAGGTGGGAGAAAGGCTTATTTTTTAAGTTTTGTATCATATGTATATGTTAATTATTCCAAAATCAAACCCTGTTTCCTTTTTCTTCCTCCTTTTCTTCTTCTGCCTCCTCTTGCTTTTTTTTTTCTTTTACAGCACAGGAAGATAATCTTTACTATATTTTAAATAAAAACAGAGCAGATATCAAGTCCCCAGGTATTTTGATCATTATTCTTTTAAAATAAGGCTTCAGTAACAATAATCAGGAGCAAGACTTAACTGCACAGATATTTTGGTCACTATTATAATCATCCAGGACACAAAAGCCAGCAACACGAAGTAAAATAAAGGTCATGGCTGTGAGAATTTTTGACGTGCCAAAAATATAGACCACTACATGAAACTCTATCTTTGTATTATCTCAATATTCTTCTTTTTCTAAAAAAAATTTTTAAACATTTATTCATTTTTTAAGAGACAGAAAAAGACAGTGCCAGTAGGGGAGGGACAGAGAGAGGGAGACACAGAATCCAAAGCAGGCTCCAGGCTCTGAGCTGTCAGCGCAGAGCCTGATGTGGGGCTCGAACTCACAAACTGTGAGATCATGACCTGACCTGAGCCAAAGTCCAGTGCTTAACCAACTGAGCCAGCCAGGCACCCCTTTTTTAATTTTTTAAATGCTTATTTATTTATTTTTGAGAGAGAGAGAAAGAGAGCGGGGAAGGGGCAGACAGAGAGGGAGACAGAGAATCCCAAGCAGGCTCCAGGCTATCAACACAGAGCCTGATGCGGGGCTCTAACTCACAAACTCTGAGATCATGACCTGAGCCGAAACCAAGAGTTGGACACTTAACTGACTGAGCCACCAGGTGCCCCTAAAATCTTTTCCTACATAAATGATGCTGCACACAATAAGAGATAATCTGCCAATTTACCATGAGATAGTTGATAGCTTTGAAGAGTCTTGCACATCTGTCATACAGCACATTAATAAGTAACAATTACTCTTTTAAGGAAAGACACACTGGAAGGGTGCCTGGGTGGCTCAGTCGGCTGAGCATCCGACTTCGGCTCAGATCGTGATCTCGTGGTTCGTGGGTTCAAGCCCTGCGTCCAGCTCTGTGCCGACAGCTCAGAGCCTGGAGCCTGCTGAGGATTCTGTGTCTCCCTCTCTCCATGCTCCTCCCCTGCTCATGCCCTCTCTCTCTCTCAAGAACAAATAAAGATAAAAACAATTTTTTTTTAATAAAAAGAAAGGACACACTGGCAAATTGTTAAGTTAACAGCTTTGGCTGAACACTTTTAGTCTGTCACAGGTCAATAGCAATGGTAGAAACATTGACTACACAGTTCATGGTTCGGTCCTCCCATCTTACACTACAAGTTCCATCAGAGGTGGCAACCCCCCAAAACAGCAACTGGCTGTGTGAAAGCCATATGCGCTCCTGTGGACCACTGCATAGGTCACAACATATTTATAAGCATTTCCCAACATAACCAAATGTGTTAAGGTTTGCTCTACTATGCTTGCAGTCTGTTGGTTGATGTTCTTCCGGTTATAATCTTCACCACTGAAGGTCCTATTCATATGCTCTTTAAGGATATTGTTGGCTTCATCAGCATTGAAGCCAGCTTTGTGGCAGTGGCAGTGGTACTCCTCCATGGTGGCACTAACCCCCACAGGATGGAGTCTTCTCTTGTTTCTTGTTTTTTGTTTTAAGTATAATTCCTTACATGAATCCTGAGAATCTCAGTGTAGGGCTGTATTTCCTAGGACTGACGCAAGATCTTCCTGAGTTCTCTCTCTGCCCAACGCCCTGTGAATTATAGGCTTTCCCAGTTCGGCTGGTGGAAAGAGCATTGTTCCCATGCCTACGTGAGAGCCAGGTCTCTTTCCTTCTAATCTTTTCCAGTGGCACTTCCTGGATCTTGGGTAGTTTCTTGAGAAGCAAGAAGGCAACTCTAGCTGCCTCATTCTTTCAAGACACTGGTCTACATCTCCTCAACCCAAGAGATCTTGCTGGAAACCCTCTCAAGTCAGTCAGCTAGGGTGATCACAGGCACATCCAGTGTATTGAAAATCATTGCTTCCTGTCTTTGCTATGGTTATCAGGTTATTTGGGGGTGGGTGTTGTTTCCGGTAGGAGGTTGAATCCAGTCTCTGATGCTCCATCTTGGCCAGAAGCAGAGCATAATGTTTTTATAAGGGCCTTTGATGAGTGTTTAATCTATTTTACATACTTGGCCAATTAAATTACTTTAAACATTTTAAGTTACATTTATAAAATTAATACATTACATTTCCTATTTAAAGACTTCAATTGTTTGATTCATAAACAAAATCTTTTCAAGTACTCAAGAAACTCCATAAACCTAATACATTAAAATGTTTATTTTTAAAACTTCCTTCAAACCTTCAAGCCTAATACATTATATATATGGTGGATCTTAAGTACTCTTAAATGTTCTAATACTGTTTATAATCTTGGCAAGATTTTCATGTAAAATGACAAGTCTAAATTGATCACTCAATTATATATTTTATTTTTTAATGTTTATTTATTTATTTTTAGAGAGAGAGGGAGAGAGCGAGGGAGGAGCAGAGAGAGAGGGAGACAGAGAATCCCAAGCAGGCTCCACACTGTCAGTGCAGAACCCAACACGGGGCTCGAACTCACAAACTGTGAGATCATGACCTAAGCAGAAACCAAGAGTTGGACACTTAACCAACAGAGACACCCAGGCACCCCTCAATTACGTATTTTAAATTGAAACTACAAGGTTGCCACATTAAGACAAATTCTCTTGAATATTACAAATATATTAAATCTCAAGTGTGAAAAGGTTATTTGATACAAAAGGTTTGAGTTTCTTGAAGATGATTAGAGTAAGTGTATCTGTTCCTAGGGTTAAATGAAGCTCTTTACTATATTAGGATATTTTTGTATATGCTATAACAAATATGCCCCAAATGTGTCATCGCTCAACCGCGGTAGAAGGTTTTTTCCCTGCTCATGTAACGATAGGAGAGCAGATGTTCCCGGTCGGCAGGTAGGTTTTCTTCATGTCGTGATCCAGGGACCTGGACTCCTTCTTCTTAGGCTTCACTATCTTCTTGGGCCTCCGTGCTATCTGACTCCAACTGGCAGAGAGATCAGGACAACCAATCAGGACCACCGGGGAAGTTTCTGGGCTGGCCTGGAAATGGCATGCTCAGTTGTGCTCACATTCCATTGGAAAGGACTTAGTTGCATGTAAATACTTCCTCGAAATCTGACTCCTGAACTGAGCAAGAGCTCCCTTTCCCACAGCTGCAAAACCTGAAGTTTGCCCCAACCTCTCAAGATCTTCAAGACCTTATCCCTCAAACCCTGGTCTTCTCGCTTCACCTCTGTGTGAACGAGGTCCTGATGCTTGATTTCTAGACCGTGAAACAAACACTGTGGCCCTTTCCAGGGGAGGCAGGGGTGGGGGTGGGGAGATGAGGTTGGGCAATCACAGAGACTTGGGGAGAATAAAGGACTCGCAAATGAGAAGAAATGTTATAGCTCCAGGAGACTAACCTCCCTTTCTCTTTTTCAGACATCCCAGAGGACAGGGCTGTATGGGATGGAGGAGGGTGTGTGTCTCAGGGGAACCCCCGGGACCCTCAGTGCAAGGAGATGAAAGAGATCCATGATACAGGTGAGGCCCAGCAGCCCTAGAGATGCTGGGAAGGGCACCTCTGAGCAAAAGGACTGGAAAACTCAAAAACCCCAATCCCCCCCAACATTTTACAGTCCATGACTACATGGTTTTTAGGGCCTTAAAGATTATTAAAAGTAGATGGGAACCAGCCAGGATATATGGAAAGGGGTTCAGGCTCTGGGGTTCAGAGCCGAGAGGAGGGCAAGAGAGACATGGATATACCTGCAACAAATATTTCTGTTCATTTAGACAATGGATTTTGACACCAGATTTTTTTCTAAAAAAGCTACAATAAACACCGCACTTAGTACCCATTACTCACACAGACCTCTGTGGACTCTAGAGGGCTTAAAATATTTTCAAAAGCACTGACAAAAGTGACACAATCTGACAACTTTTACAGGAACTGCAAAGGAAGAATCATATCTGACTGACAGTAACAAAATGCTGATAAATTTTAAAAGGAGTAGAAAATCTGGAAGAAATCCCACCATAAACAAGCCCATGTTGTCTGAAGAGGAAAATGTGGTCCTAGCTACCACAAACAATACCAGCAAATTGTCTTTTTCTAGAGGGGGCACTTCCTCTCCAACATCCACAGAAGTTGCCACCACAACGTCTTCTTCTGCAGAGGCCAGTTCGTCTCCACCTTCGACTGACAGCACCACCACAGTGACTTCTTCGACCGCAGCCACTTCCTCTGCAACCCCCATTCAGAGTGCCACCACAGTGCCTACATCTACAGATCTCAGTTCCTCTCCTACTCCCACCGACGATGCCACAAAAGTGTCTTCTTCTACAGAGGCCACTTCCTCTCCAACATCCACAGAAGTTGCCACCACAACGTCTGCTTCTGCACAGGCCAGTTCGTCTCCACCTTCGACTGACAGCACCAACACAGTGATTTCTTCGACCGCAGCCACTTCCTCTGCAACCCCCATTCAGAGTGCCACCACAGTGCCTACATCTACAGATCTCAGTTCCTCTCCTACTCCCACCGACGATGCCACAAAAGTGTCTTCTTCTACAGAGGCCACTTCCTCTCCAACATCCACAGAAGTTGCCACCACAACGTCTTCTTCTGCACAGGCCAGTTCGTCTCCACCTTCGACTGACAGCACCACCACAGTGATTTCTTCCACCGCAGCCACTTCCTCTGCAACCCCCATTCAGAGTGCCACCACAGTGCCTACATCTACAGATCTCAGTTCCTCTCCTACTCCCACCGACGATGCCACAAAAGTGTCTTCTTCTACAGAGGCCACTTCCTCTCCAACATCCACAGAAGTTGCCACCACAACGTCTTCTTCTGCACAGGCCAGTTCGTCTCCACCTTCGACTGACAGCACCACCACAGTGACTTCTTCGACCGCAGCCACTTCCTCTGCAACCCCCATTCAGAGTGCCACCACAGTGCCTACATCTACAGATCTCAGTTCCTCTCCTACTCCCACCGACGATGCCACAAAAGTGTCTTCTTCTACAGAGGCCACTTCCTCTCCAACATCCACAGAAGTTGCCACCACAACGTCTTCTTCTGCACAGGCCAGTTCGTCTCCACCTTCGACTGACAGCACCACCACAGTGACTTCTTCGACCGCAGCCACTTCCTCTGCAACCCCCATTCAGAGTGCCACCACAGTGCCTACATCTACAGATCTCAGTTCCTCTCCTACTCCCACCGACGATGCCACAAAAGTGTCTTCTTCTACAGAGGCCACTTCCTCTCCAACATCCACAGAAGTTGCCACCACAACGTCTTCTTCTGCACAGGCCAGTTCGTCTCCACCTTCGACTGACAGCACCACCACAGTGACTTCTTCGACCGCAGCCACTTCCTCTGCAACCCCCATTCAGAGTGCCACCACAGTGCCTACATCTACAGATCTCAGTTCCTCTCCTACTCCCACCGACGATGCCACAAAAGTGTCTTCTTCTACAGAGGCCACTTCCTCTCCAACATCCACAGAAGTTGCCACCACAACGTCTTCTTCTGCACAGGCCAGTTCGTCTCCACCTTCGACTGACAGCACCACCACAGTGACTTCTTCGACCGCAGCCACTTCCTCTGCAACCCCCATTCAGAGTGCCACCACAGTGCCTACATCTACAGATCTCAGTTCCTCTCCTACTCCCACCGACGATGCCACAAAAGTGTCTTCTTCTACAGAGGCCACTTCCTCTCCAACATCCACAGAAGTTGCCACCACAACGTCTTCTTCTGCACAGGCCAGTTCGTCTCCACCTTCGACTGACAGCACCACCACAGTGACTTCTTCGACCGCAGCCACTTCCTCTGCAACCCCCATTCAGAGTGCCACCACAGTGCCTACATCTACAGATCTCAGTTCCTCTCCTACTCCCACCGACGATGCCACAAAAGTGTCTTCTTCGACAGAGGCCACTTCCTCTCCAACATCCACAGAAGTTGCCACCACAACGCCTTCTTCTGCACAGGCCAGTTCGTCTCCACCTTCGACTGACAGCACCACCACAGTGACTTCTTCGACCGCAGCCACTTCCTCTGCAACCCCCATTCAGAGTGCCACCACAGTGCCTACATCAACAGATCTCAGTTCCTCTCCTACTCCCACCGACGATGCCACAAAAGTGTCTTCTTCTACAGAGGCCACTTCCTCTCCAACATCCACAGAAGTTGCCACCACAACGTCTTCTTCTGCACAGGCCAGTTCGTCTCCACCTTCGACTGACAGCACCATCACAGTGACTTCTTCGACCGCAGCCACTTCCTCTGCAACCCCCATTCAGAGTGCCACCACAGTGCCTACATCTACAGATCTCAGTTCCTCTCCTACTCCCACCGACGATGCCACAAAAGTGTCTTCTTCTACAGAGGCCACTTCCTCTCCAACATCCACAGAAGTTGCCACCACAACGTCTTCTTCTGCACAGGCCAGTTCGTCTCCACCTTCGACTGACAGCACCACCACAGTGACTTCTTCGACCGCAGCCACTTCCTCTGCAACCCCCATTCAGAGTGCCACCACAGTGCCTACATCTACAGATCTCACTTCCTCTCCTACTCCCACCGACGATGCCACAAAAGTGTCTTCTTCTACAGAGGCCACTTCCTCTCCAACATCCACAGAAGTTGCCACCACAACGTCTTCTTCTGCAGAGGCCAGTTCGTCTCCACCTTCGACTGACAGCACCACCACAGTGACTTCTTCGACCGCAGCCACTTCCTCTGCAACCCCCATTCAGAGTGCCACCACAGTGCCTACATCTACAGATCTCAGTTCCTCTCCTACTCCCACCGACGATGCCACAAAAGTGTCTTCTTCTACAGAGGCCACTTCCTCTCCAACATCCACAGAAGTTGCCACCACAACGTCTTCTTCTGCAGAGGCCAGTTCGTCTCCACCTTCGACTGACAGCACCACCACAGTGACTTCTTCCACCGCAGCCACTTCCTCTGCAACCCCCATTCAGAGTGCCACCACAGTGCCTACATCTACAGATCTCAGTTCCTCTCCTACTCCCACCGACGATGCCACAAAAGTGTCTTCTTCTACAGAGGCCACTTCCTCTCCAACATCCACAGAAGTTGCCACCACAACGTCTTCTTCTGCACAGGCCAGTTCGTCTCCACCTTCGACTGACAGCACCACCACAGTGACTTCTTCGACCGCAGCCACTTCCTCTGCAACCCCCATTCAGAGTGCCACCACAGTGCCTACATCTACAGATCTCAGTTCCTCTCCTACTCCCACCGACGATGCCACAAAAGTGTCTTCTTCTACAGAGGCCACTTCCTCTCCAACATCCACAGAAGTTGCCACCACAACGTCTTCTTCTGCACAGGCCAGTTCGTCTCCACCTTCGACTGACAGCACCACCACAGTGGTTTCTTCCACCGCAGCCACTTCCTCTGCAACCCCCATTCAGAGTGCCACCACAGTGCCTACATCTACAGATCTCAGTTCCTCTCCTACTCCCAACGACGATGCCACAAAAGTGTCTTCTTCTACAGAGGCCACTTCCTATCCAACATCCACAGAAGTTGCCACCACAACGTCTTCTTCTGCACAGGCCAGTTCGTCTCCACCTTCGACTGACAGCACCACCACAGTGACTTCTTCGACCGCAGCCACTTCCTCTGCAACCCCCATTCAGAGTGCCACCACAGTGCCTACATCTACAGATCTCAGTTCCTCTCCTACTCCCACCGACGATGCCACAAAAGTGTCTTCTTCTACAGAGGCCACTTCCTCTCCAACATCCACAGAAGTTGCCACCACAACGTCTTCTTCTGCACAGGCCAGTTCGTCTCCACCTTCGACTGACAGCACCACCACAGTGACTTCTTCGACCGCAGCCACTTCCTCTGCAACCTCCATTCAGAGTGCCACCACAGTGCCTACATCTACAGATCTCACTTCCTCTCCTACTCCCACTGACGATGCCACAAAAGTGTCTTCTTCTACAGAGGCCACTTCCTCTCCAACATCCACAGAAGTTGCCACCACAACGTCTTCTTCTGCACAGGCCAGTTCGTCTCCACCTTCGACTGACAGCACCACCACAGTGACTTCTTCGACCGCAGCCACTTCCTCTGCAACCCCCATTCAGAGTGCCACCACAGTGCCTACATCTACAGATCTCAGTTCCTCTCCTACTCCCACCGACGATGCCACAAAAGTGTCTTCTTCTACAGAGGCCACTTCCTCTCCAACATCCACAGAAGTTGCCACCACAACGTCTTCTTCTGCACAGGCCAGTTCGTCTCCACCTTCGACTGACAGCACCACCACAGTGACTTCTTCGACCGCAGCCACTTCCTCTGCAACCCCCATTCAGAGTGCCACCACAGTGCCTACATCTACAGATCTCAGTTCCTCTCCTACTCCCACCGACGATGCCACAAAAGTGTCTTCTTCTACAGAGGCCACTTCCTCTCCAACATCCACAGAAGTTGCCACCACAACGTCTTCTTCTGCACAGGCCAGTTCGTCTCCACCTTCGACTGACAGCACCACCACAGTGACTTCTTCGACCGCAGCCACTTCCTCTGCAACCCCCATTCAGAGTGCCACCACAGTGCCTACATCTACAGATCTCACTTCCTCTCCTACTCCCACCGACGATGCCACAAAAGTGTCTTCTTCTACAGAGGCCACTTCCTCTCCAACATCCACAGAATTTGCCACCACAACGTCTTCTTCTGCACAGGCCAGTTCGTCTCCACCTTCGACTGACAGCACCACCACAGTGACTTCTTCGACCGCAGCCACTTCCTCTGCAACCCCCATTCAGAGTGCCACCACAGTGCCTACATCTACAGATCTCACTTCCTCTCCTACTCCCACTGACGATGCCACAAAAGTGTCTTCTTCTACAGAGGCCACTTCCTCTCCAACATCCACAGAAGTTGCCACCACAACGTCTTCTTCTGCACAGGCCAGTTCGTCTCCACCTTCGACTGACAGCACCACCACAGTGACTTCTTCGACCGCAGCCACTTCCTCTGCAACCCCCATTCAGAGTGCCACCACATTGCCTACATCTACAGATCTCACTTCCTCTCCTACTCCCACCGACGATGCCACAAAAGTGTCTTCTTCTACAGAGGCCACTTCCTATCCAACATCCACAGAAGTTGCCACCACAACGTCTTCTTCTGCACAGGCCAGTTCGTCTCCACCTTCGACTGACAGCACCACCACAGTGACTTCTTCGACCGCAGCCACTTCCTCTGCAACCCCCATTCAGAGTGCCACCACAGTGCCTACATCTACAGATCTCAGTTCCTCTCCTACTCCCACCGACGATGCCACAAAAGTGTCTTCTTCTACAGAGGCCACTTCCTCTCCAACATCCACAGAAGTTGCCACCACAACGTCTTCTTCTGCACAGGCCAGTTCGTCTCCACCTTCGACTGACAGCACCACCACAGTGATTGCTTCCACCGCAGCCACTTCCTCTGCAACCCCCATTCAGAGTGCCACCACAGTGCCTACATCTACAGATCTCAGTTCCTCTCCTACTCCCACCGACGATGCCACAAAAGTGTCTTCTTCTACAGAGGCCACTTCCTCTCCAACATCCACAGAAGTTGCCACCACAACGTCTTCTTCTGCACAGGCCAGTTCGTCTCCACCTTCGACTGACAGCACCACCACAGTGACTTCTTCGACCGCAGCCACTTCCTCTGCAACCCCCATTCAGAGTGCCACCACAGTGCCTACATCTACAGATCTCACTTCCTCTCCTACTCCCACCGACGATGCCACAAAAGTGTCTTCTTCTACAGAGGCCACTTCCTCTCCAACATCCACAGAAGTTGCCACCACAACGTCTTCTTCTGCACAGGCCAGTTCGTCTCCACCTTCGACTGACAGCACCACCACAGTGACTTCTTCGACCGCAGCCACTTCCTCTGCAACCCCCATTCAGAGTGCCACCACAGTGCCTACATCTACAGATCTCAGTTCCTCTCCTACTCCCACCGACGATGCCACAAAAGTGTCTTCTTCTACAGAGGCCACTTCCTCTCCAACATCCACAGAAGTTGCCACCACAACGTCTTCTTCTGCACAGGCCAGTTCGTCTCCACCTTCGACTGACAGCACCACCACAGTGACTTCTTCGACCGCAGCCACTTCCTCTGCAACCCCCATTCAGAGTGCCACCACAGTGCCTACATCTACAGATCTCACTTCCTCTCCTACTCCCACTGACGATGCCACAAAAGTGTCTTCTTCTACAGAGGCCACTTCCTCTCCAACATCCACAGAAGTTGCCACCACAACGTCTTCTTCTGCACAGGCCAGTTCGTCTCCACCTTCGACTGACAGCACCACCACAGTGACTTCTTCGACCGCAGCCACTTCCTCTGCAACCCCCATTCAGAGTGCCACCACATTGCCTACATCTACAGATCTCACTTCCTCTCCTACTCCCACCGACGATGCCACAAAAGTGTCTTCTTCTACAGAGGCCACTTCCTATCCAACATCCACAGAAGTTGCCACCACAACGTCTTCTTCTGCACAGGCCAGTTCGTCTCCACCTTCGACTGACAGCACCACCACAGTGACTTCTTCGACCGCAGCCACTTCCTCTGCAACCCCCATTCAGAGTGCCACCACAGTGCCTACATCTACAGATCTCAGTTCCTCTCCTACTCCCACTGACGATGCCACAAAAGTGTCTTCTTCTACAGAGGCCACTTCCTCTCCAACATCCACAGAAGTTGCCACCACAACGTCTTCTTCTGCACAGGCCAGTTCGTCTCCACCTTCGACTGACAGCACCACCACAGTGACTTCTTCGACCGCAGCCACTTCCTCTGCAACCCCCATTCAGAGTGCCACCACAGTGCCTACATCTACAGATCTCACTTCCTCTCCTACTCCCACCGACGATGCCACAAAAGTGTCTTCTTCTACAGAGGCCACTTCCTCTCCAACATCCACAGAAGTTGCCACCACAACGTCTTCTTCTGCACAGGCCAGTTCGTCTCCACCTTCGACTGACAGCACCACCACAGTGACTTCTTCGACCGCAGCCACTTCCTCTGCAACCCCCATTCAGAGTGCCACCACAGTGCCTACATCTACAGATCTCACTTCCTCTCCTACTCCCACCGACGATGCCACAAAAGTGTCTTCTTCTACAGAGGCCACTTCCTCTCCAACATCCACAGAAGTTGCCACCACAACGTCTTCTTCTGCACAGGCCAGTTCGTCTCCACCTTCGACTGACAGCACCACCACAGTGACTTCTTCGACCGCAGCCACTTCCTCTGCAACCCCCATTCAGAGTGCCACCACAGTGCCTACATCTACAGGTCTCACTTCCTCTCCTACTCCCACTGACGATGCCACAAAAGTGTCTTCTTCTACAGAGGCCACTTCCTCTCCAACATCCACAGAAGTTGCCACCACAACGTCTTCTTCTGCACAGGCCAGTTCGTCTCCACCTTCGACTGACAGCACCACCACAGTGACTTCTTCGACCGCAGCCACTTCCTCTGCAACCCCCATTCAGAGTGCCACCACAGTGCCTACATCTACAGATCTCAGTTCCTCTCCTACTCCCACCGACGATGCCACAAAAGTGTCTTCTTCTACAGAGGCCACTTCCTCTCCAACATCCACAGAAGTTGCCACCACAACGTCTTCTTCTGCACAGGCCAGTTCGTCTCCACCTTCGACTGACAGCACCACCACAGTGACTTCTTCGACCGCAGCCACTTCCTCTGCAACCCCCATTCAGAGTGCCACCACAGTGCCTACATCTACAGATCTCAGTTCCTCTCCTACTCCCACCGACGATGCCACAAAAGTGTCTTCTTCTACAGAGGCCACTTCCTCTCCAACATCCACAGAAGTTGCCACCACAACGTCTTCTTCTGCACAGGCCAGTTCGTCTCCACCTTCGACTGACAGCACCACCACAGTGACTTCTTCGACCGCAGCCACTTCCTCTGCAACCCCCATTCAGAGTGCCACCACAGTGCCTACATCTACAGATCTCAGTTCCTCTCCTACTCCCACCGACGATGCCACAAAAGTGTCTTCTTCTACAGAGGCCACTTCCTCTCCAACATCCACAGAAGTTGCCACCACAACGTCTTCTTCTGCACAGGCCAGTTCGTCTCCACCTTCGACTGACAGCACCACCACAGTGACTTCTTCGACCGCAGCCACTTCCTCTGCAACCCCCATTCAGAGTGCCACCACAGTGCCTACATCTACAGATCTCACTTCCTCTCCTACTCCCACCGACGATGCCACAAAAGTGTCTTCTTCTACAGAGGCCACTTCCTCTCCAACATCCACAGAAGTTGCCACCACAACGTCTTCTTCTGCACAGGCCAGTTCGTCTCCACCTTCGACTGACAGCACCACCACAGTGACTTCTTCGACCGCAGCCACTTCCTCTGCAACCCCCATTCAGAGTGCCACCACAGTGCCTACATCTACAGATCTCACTTCCTCTCCTACTCCCACCGACGATGCCACAAAAGTGTCTTCTTCTACAGAGGCCACTTCCTCTCCAACATCCACAGAAGTTGCCACCACAACGTCTTCTTCTGCAGAGGCCAGTTCGTCTCCACCTTCGACTGACAGCACCACCACAGTGACTTCTTCTACCGCAGCCACTTCCTCTGCAACCCCCATTCAGAGTGCCACCACAGTGCCTACATCTACAGATCTCAGTTCCTTTCCTACACCCACCGACGATGCCACAAAAGTGTCTTCTTCTACAGAGGCCACTTCCTCTCCAACATCCACAGAAGTTGCCACCACAACGTCTTCTTCTGCACAGGCCAGTTCGTCTCCACCTTCGACTGACAGCACCACCACAGTGACTTCTTCGACCGCAGCCACTTCCTCTGCAACCCCCATTCAGAGTGCCACCACAGTGCCTACATCTACAGATCTCACTTCCTCTCCTACTCCCACCGACGATGCCACAAAAGTGTCTTCTTCTACAGAGGCCACTTCCTCTCCAACATCCACAGAAGTTGCCACCACAACGTCTTCTTCTGCACAGGCCAGTTCGTCTCCACCTTCGACTGACAGCACCACCACAGTGACTTCTTCGACCGCAGCCACTTCCTCTGCAACCCCCATTCAGAGTGCCACCACAGTGCCTACATCTACAGATCTCAGTTCCTCTCCTACTCCCACCGACGATGCCACAAAAGTGTCTTCTTCTACAGAGGCCACTTCCTCTCCAACATCCACAGAAGTTGCCACCACAACGTCTTCTTCTGCACAGGCCAGTTCGTCTCCACCTTCGACTGACAGCACCACCACAGTGATTTCTTCGACCGCAGCCACTTCCTCTGCAACCCCCATTCAGAGTGCCACCACAGTGCCTACATCTACAGATCTCAGTTCCTCTCCTACTCCCACCGACGATGCCACAAAAGTGTCTTCTTCTACAGAGGCCACTTCCTCTCCAACATCCACAGACGTTGCCACCACAACGTCTTCTTCTGCACAGGCCAGTTCGTCTCCACCTTCGACTGACAGCACCACCACAGTGACTTCTTCTACCGCAGACACTTCCTCTGCAACCCCCATTCAGAGTGCCACCACAGTGCCTACATCTACAGATCTCAGTTCCTCTCCTACTCCCACCGACGATGCCACAAGAGTGTCTTCTTCTACAGAGGCCACTTCCTCTCCAACATCCACAGAAGTTGCCACCACAACGTCTTCTTCTGCACAGGCCAGTTCGTCTCCACCTTCGACTGACAGCACCATCACAGTGATTTCTTCTACCGCAGCCACTTCCTCTGCAACCCCCATTCAGAGTGCCACCACAGTGCCTACATCTACAGATCTCAGTTCCTCTCCTACTCCCACCGACGATGCCACAAGAGTGTCTTCTTCTACAGAGGCCACTTCCTCTCCAACATCCACAGAAGTTGCCACCACAACGTCTTCTTCTGCAGAGGCCAGTTCGTCTCCACCTTCGACTGACAGCACCACCACAGTGATTTCTTCTACCGCAGCCACTTCCTCTGCAACCCCCATTCAGAGTGCCACCACAGTGCCTACATCTACAGATCTCAGTTCCTCTCCTACTCCCACCGACGATGCCACAAAAGTGTCTTCTTCTACAGAGGCCACTTCCTCTCCAACATCCACAGAAGTTGCCACCACAACGTCTTCTTCTGCACAGGCCAGTTCGTCTCCACCTTCGACTGACAGCACCACCACAGTGATTTCTTCTACCGCAGCCACTTCTTCTGCAACCCCCATTCAGAGTGCCACCACAGTGCCTACATCTACAGATCTCAGTTCCTCTCCTACTCCCACCGACGATGCCACAAAAGTGTCTTCTTCTACAGAGGCCACTTCCTCTCCAACATCCACAGAAGTTGCCACCACAACGTCTTCTTCTGCACAGGCCAGTTCGTCTCCACCTTCGACTGACAGCACCACCACAGTGACTTCTTCGACCGCAGCCACTTCCTCTGCAACCCCCATTCAGAGTGCCACCACAGTGCCTACCTCTACAGATCTCAGTTCCTCTCCTACTCCCACCGACGATGCCACAAAAGTGTCTTCTTCTACAGAGGCCACTTCCTCTCCAACATCCACAGAAGTTGCCACCACAACGTCTTCTTCTGCACAGGCCAGTTCGTCTCCACCTTCGACTGACAGCACCACCACAGTGACTTCTTCGACCGCAGCCACTTCCTCTGCAACCCCCATTCAGAGTGCCACCAGAGTGCCTACATCTACAGATCTCAGTTCCTCTCCTACTCCCACCGACGATGCCACAAAAGTGTCTTCTTCTACAGAGGCCACTTCCTCTCCAACATCCACAGAAGTTGCCACCACAACGTCTTCTTCTGCACAGGCCAGTTCGTCTCCACCTTCGACTGACAGCACCATCACAGTGACTTCTTCGACCGCAGCCACTTCCTCTGCAACCCCCATTCAGAGTGCCACCACAGTGCCTACATCTACAGATCTCAGTTCCTCTCCTACTCCCACCGACGATGCCACAAAAGTGTCTTCTTCTACAGAGGCCACTTCCTCTCCAACATCCACAGAAGTTGCCACCACAACGTCTTCTTCTGCACAGGCCAGTTCGTCTCCACCTTCGACTGACAGCACCACCACAGTGACTTCTTCGACCGCAGCCACTTCCTCTGCAACCCCCATTCAGAGTGCCACCAAAGTGCCTACATCTACAGATCTCAGTTCCTCCCCTACTCCCACCGACGATGCCACAAAAGTGTCTTCTTCTACAGAGGCCACTTCCTCTCCAACATCCACAGAAGTTGCCACCACAACGTCTTCTTCTGCACAGGCCAGTTCGTCTCCACCTTCGACTGACAGCACCACCACAGTGACTTCTTCGACCGCAGCCACTTCCTCTGCAACCCCCATTCAGAGTGCCACCACAGTGCCTACATCTACAGATCTCAATTCCTCTCCTACTCCCACCGACGATGCCACAAAAGTGTCTTCTTCTACAGAGGCCACTTCCTCTCCAACATCCACAGAAGTTGCCACCACAACGTCTTCTTCTGCACAGGCCAGTTCGTCTCCACCTTCGACTGACAGCACCACCACAGTGATTTCTTCTACCGCAGCCACTTCCTCTGCAACCCCCATTCAGAGTGCCACCACAGTGCCTACATCTACAGATCTCAGTTCCTCTCCTACTCCCACCGACGATGCCACAAAAGTGTCTTCTTCTACAGAGGCCACTTCCTCTCCAACATCCACAGAAGTTGCCACCACAACGTCTTCTTCTGCAGAGGCCAGTTCGTCTCCACCTTCGACTGACAGCACCACCACAGTGATTTCTTCCACCGCAGCCACTTCCTCTGCAACCCCCATTCAGAGTGCCACCACAGTGCCTACATCTACAGATCTCAGTTCCTCTCCTACTCCCACCGACGATGCCACAAAAGTGTCTTCTTCTACAGAGGCCACTTCCTCTCCAACATCCACAGAAGTTGCCACCACAACGTCTTCTTCTGCACAGGCCAGTTCGTCTCCACCTTCGACTGACAGCACCACCACAGTGATTGCTTCTACCGCAGCCACTTCCTCTGCAACCCCCATTCAGAGTGCCACCACAGTGCCTACATCTACAGATCTCACTTCCTCTCCTACTCCCACCGACGATGCCACAAAAGTGTCTTCTTCTACAGAGGCCACTTCCTCTCCAACATCCACAGAAGTTGCCACCACAACGTCTTCTTCTGCACAGGCCAGTTCGTCTCCACCTTCGACTGACAGCACCACCACAGTGACTTCTTCGACCGCAGCCACTTCCTCTGCAACCCCCATTCAGAGTGCCACCACAGTGCCTACATCTACAGATCTCAGTTCCTCTCCTACTCCCACCGACGATGCCACAAAAGTGTCTTCTTCTACAGAGGCCACTTCCTCTCCAACATCCACAGAAGTTGCCACCACAACGTCTTCTTCTGCACAGGCCAGTTCGTCTCCACCTTCGACTGACAGCACCACCACAGTGACTTCTTCGACCGCAGCCACTTCCTCTGCAACCCCCATTCAGAGTGCCACCACAGTGCCTACATCTACAGATCTCACTTCCTCTCCTACTCCCACCGACGATGCCACAAAAGTGTCTTCTTCTACAGAGGCCACTTCCTCTCCAACATCCACAGAAGTTGCCACCACAACGTCTTCTTCTGCAGAGGCCAGTTCGTCTCCACCTTCGACTGACAGCACCACCACAGTGACTTCTTCGACCGCAGCCACTTCCTCTGCAACCCCCATTCAGAGTGCCACCACAGTGCCTACATCTACAGATCTCAGTTCCTCTCCTACTCCCACCGACGATGCCACAAAAGTGTCTTCTTCTACAGAGGCCACTTCCTCTCCAACATCCACAGAAGTTGCCACCACAACGTCTTCTTCTGCACAGGCCAGTTCGTCTCCACCTTCGACTGACAGCACCACCACAGTGATTGCTTCTACTGCAGACACTTCCTCTCCAACCCCCATTCAGAGTGCCACCACAGTGCCTACATCTACAGATCTCAGTTCCTCTCCTACTCCCACTGACAATGCCACAAGAGTGTCTTCTCCTACAGAGGCCACTTCCTCTCCAACATCCACAGAAGTTGACACCACAACGTCTTCTTCTGCACAGGCCAGTTCGTCTCCACCTTCGACTGACAGCACCACCACAGTGATTTCTTCCACCGCAGCCACTTCCTCTGCAACCCCCATTCAGAGTGCCACCACAGTGCCTACATCTACAGATCTCAGTTCCTCTCCTACTCCCACCGACGATGCCACAAAAGTGTCTTCTTCTACAGAGGCCACTTCCTCTCCAACATCCACAGAATTTGCCACCACAACATCTTCTTCTGCAGAGGCCAGTTCGTCTCCACCTTCGACTGACAGCACCACCACAGTGATTTCTTCTACCGCAGCCACTTCCTCTGCAACCCCCATTCAGAGTGCCACCACAGTGCCTACATCTACAGATCTCAGTTCCTCTCCTACTCCCACCGACGATGCCACAAAAGTGTCTTCTTCTACAGAGGCCACTTCCTCTCCAACATCCACAGAAGTTGCCACCACAACGTCTTCTTCTGCACAGGCCAGTTCGTCTCCACCTTCGACTGACAGCACCACCACAGTTATTGCTTCTACCGCAGCCACTTCCTCTGCAACCCCCATTCAGAGTGCCACCACAGTGCCTACATCTACAGATCTCAGTTCCTCTCCTACTCCCACCGACGATGCCACAAAAGTGTCTTCTTCTACAGAGGCCACTTCCTCTCCAACATCCACAGAAGTTGCCACCACAACGTCTTCTTCTGCAGAGGCCAGTTCGTCTCCACCTTCGACTGACAGCACCACCACAGTGACTTCTTCGACCGCAGCCACTTCCTCTGCAACCCCCATTCAGAGTGCCACCACAGTGCCTACATCTACAGATCTCAGTTCCTCTCCTACTCCCACCGACGATGCCACAAAAGTGTCTTCTTCTACAGAGGCCACTTCCTCTCCAACATCCACAGAAGTTGCCACCACAACGTCTTCTTCTGCACAGGCCAGTTCGTCTCCACCTTCGACTGACAGCACCACCACAGTGATTTCTTCTACCGCAGACACTTCCTCTCCAACCCCCATTCAGAGTGCCACCACAGTGCCTACATCTACAGATCTCAGTTCCTCTCCTACTCCCACTGACAATGCCACAAGAGTGTCTTCTCCTACAGAGGCCACTTCCTCTCCAACATCCACAGAAGTTGACACCACAACGTCTTCTTCTGCACAGGCCAGTTCGTCTCCACCTTCGACTGACAGCACCACCACAGTGATTTCTTCCACCGCAGCCACTTCCTCTGCAACCCCCATTCAGAGTGCCACCACAGTGCCTACATCTACAGATCTCAGTTCCTCTCCTACTCCCAACGACGATGCCACAAAAGTGTCTTCTTCTACAGAGGCCACTTCCTCTCCAACATCCACAGAATTTGCCACCACAACATCTTCTTCTGCAGAGGCCAGTTCGTCTCCACCTTCGACTGACAGCACCACCACAGTGATTTCTTCTACCGCAGCCACTTCCTCTGCAACCCCCATTCAGAGTGCCACCACAGTGCCTACATCTACAGATCTCACTTCCTCTCCTACTCCCACCGACGATGCCACAAAAGTGTCTTCTTCTACAGAGGCCACTTCCTCTCCAACATCCACAGAAGTTGCCACCACAACGTCTTCTTCTGCACAGGCCAGTTCGTCTCCACCTTCGACTGACAGCACCACCACAGTGATTGCTTCTACCGCAGCCACTTCCTCTGCAACCCCCATTCAGAGTGCCACCACAGTGCCTACATCTACAGATCTCAGTTCCTCTCCTACTCCCACCGACGATGCCACAAAAGTGTCTTCTTCTACAGAGGCCACCTCCTCTCCAACATCCACAGAAGTTGCCACCACAACGTCTTCTTCTGCAGAGGCCAGTTCGTCTCCACCTTCGACTGACAGCACCACCACAGTGACTTCTTCGACCGCAGCCACTTCCTCTGCAACCCCCATTCAGAGTGCCACCACAGTGCCTACATCTACAGATCTCAGTTCCTCTCCTACTCCCACCGACGATGCCACAAGAGTGTCTTCTTCTACAGAGGCCACTTCCTCTCCAACATCCACAGACGTTGCCACCACGTCTTCTTCTGCAGAGGCCAGTTCGTCTCCACCTTCGACTGACAGCACCACCACAGTGACTTCTTCGACCGCAGCCACTTCCTCTGCAACCCCCATTCAGAGTGCCACCACAGTGCCTACATCTACAGATCTCAGTTCCTTTCCTACTCCCACTGACAATGCCACAAGAGTGTCTTCTTCTACAGAGGCCACTTCCTCTCCAACATCCACAGACGTTGCCACCACAACGTCTTCTGCAGAGGCCAGTTCGTCTCCACCTTCGACTGACAGCACCACCACAGTGATTTCTTCCACCGCAGCCACTTCCTCTGCAACCCCCATTCAGAGTGCCACCACAGTGCCTACATCTACAGATTTCAGTTCCTCTCCTACCTCCACCGACGATGCCACAAGAGTGTCTTCTTCTACAGAGGCCACTTCCTCGCCAACATCCACAGAAGTTGCCACCACAACGTCTTCTTCTGCACAGGCCAGTTCGTCTCCACCTTCGACTGACAGCACCACCACAGTGACTTCTTCGACCGCAGCCACTTCCTCTGCAACCCCCATTCAGAGTGCCACCACAGTGCCTACATCTACAGATCTCACTTCCTCTCCTACTCCCACCGACGATGCCACAAAAGTGTCTTCTTCTACAGAGGCCACTTCCTCTCCAACATCCACAGAAGTTGCCACCACAACGTCTTCTTCTGCACAGGCCAGTTCGTCTCCACCTTCGACTGACAGCACCACCACAGTGATTTCTTCTACCGCAGACACTTCCTCTCCAACCCCCATTCAGAGTGCCACCACAGTGCCTACATCTACAGATCTCAGTTCCTCTCCTACTCCCACTGACAATGCCACAAGAGTGTCTTCTCCTACAGAGGCCACTTCCTCTCCAACATCCACAGAAGTTGACACCACAACGTCTTCTTCTGCACAGGCCAGTTCGTCTCCACCTTCGACTGACAGCACCACCACAGTGATTTCTTCCACCGCAGCCACTTCCTCTGCAACCCCCATTCAGAGTGCCACCACAGTGCCTACATCTACAGATCTCAGTTCCTCTCCTACTCCCACCGACGATGCCACAAAAGTGTCTTCTTCTACAGAGGCCACTTCCTCTCCAACATCCACAGAATTTGCCACCACAACATCTTCTTCTGCAGAGGCCAGTTCGTCTCCACCTTCGACTGACAGCACCACCACAGTGATTTCTTCTACCGCAGCCACTTCCTCTGCAACCCCCATTCAGAGTGCCACCACAGTGCCTACATCTACAGATCTCACTTCCTCTCCTACTCCCACCGACGATGCCACAAAAGTGTCTTCTTCTACAGAGGCCACTTCCTCTCCAACATCCACAGAAGTTGCCACCACAACGTCTTCTTCTGCACAGGCCAGTTCGTCTCCACCTTCGACTGACAGCACCACCACAGTGATTTCTTCTACCGCAGACACTTCCTCTCCAACCCCCATTCAGAGTGCCACCACAGTGCCTACATCTACAGATCTCAGTTCCTCTCCTACTCCCACCGACGATGCCACAAGAGTGTCTTCTTCTACAGAGGCCACTTCCTCTCCAACATCCACAGAAGTTGCCACCACAACGTCTTCTTCTGCAGAGGCCAGTTCGTCTCCACCTTCGACTGACAGCACCACCACAGTGATTTCTTCTACCGCAGCCACTTCCTCTCCAACCCCCATTCAGAGTGCCACCACAGTGCCTACATCTACAGATCTCAGTTCCTCTCCTACTCCCACTGACAATGCCACAAGAGTGTCTCCTTCTACAGATCCCACTTCCTCTCCAACATCCACTGACAGTGTCACCACATTGCCTTCCTCAACGGAGGCCAGTTTCTCTCCAACTGCCACTGACAGTGACACCAGTGTGCCTATATCTACAGCAGCCACTTCATCTCCAACTTCCACCGACAGTGCCACCACAGTGACTTCTGCGACAGAGTCCAGTTCCTCTCCAACTCCAACAGAGAGTGCCACTACACTGCCTTCCTCAACACAGCTAAGTTCCTCTCTAACTCCCACTCACAGTGCCACCACAATGCCTACATCTACAGAGGCCACTTCATCTCCAGCTTCCACTGATAGTGCCACCACAGTGTCTTCTTTGACAGAGAGCAGTTCCTCTCCAACCTCCACTAACAGTGACACCCCAGTGCCTCCTTCTACACAGGCCACTTCCTCTCCAACTCCCACTCACAGTGCCACCACAGTGCCTTCTTATACAGAGGTCACTTCCTCTCCAACTCCCACTGAGAATGCCACCACACTGCCTTCCTCAACAGAGCCAAGTTCTTCTCCAACTCCCACTGACGGTGCCACCACAGTGCCTGCATCTACAGAGGTCACTTCATCTCCAGCTTCCACTGATAGCGCCACGACAGTACCTTCTTCGACAGACGCCACTTCCTCTCCAACTTTCCCTGTCAGTGCCACCACAGAGTCTTCTTCTGCAGAGGCCAGTTACTCTCCATCTCCCACTGACAGTGCCATGACTGTGCCTTCTTCTACTGAGGCCACTTCATATCCAACTTCCACTGACCGTGCCACCACAATGTCTTATTCTACAGAGGCCACTTCTTCTACAACTTCCAGTGAAATTGCCACCACAGTGCCTTCCTCTACAGAAGTCAGTTCCTCTCCAACTTCTGCTGACAGTGCCACCACAGTGCCTTCTTCTCCAGAAGCCAGCATGTCACCAACTTCTGTTGACAGTGCTATCACATTCCCTTCTTCTACAGAAGCCAGTGTGTCACCAACTTTTGCTGAAAGTGCCACCACTCTGCCCTCTTCCACAGTGGCTACAACGTCTCCAACTCCTCCTGACAGTGCCTCCACAGTGTCAGCTTCCACAGGGGCTCATACATCCCCAACACCCTCCCCTAGCAATATCACTATATCAGCAACTTCCATCGGGGGCCACACTTCCCCAACATCTTCTGTAGGCAGCACACTTTCAACAAGTGCTTCTCACACCACCTTACCTGTATCCATTCCTGGTCACTCCAGTTCTGCAACAACTTCTACCTCCTTTACGTCCGTGACTCCTGAGGTTGTTACTACCACTACTCTGTCCACCTCGATCTCTGGGACAACACCCAGCACACAGAGGAGTACCTACACCACAGTCCCGGTTGTCTCCACTAGCTCGACCACTGTTATAAGCAGCACCCCTACCCCAACATCTACTGCTCCAGCAACCACACCAAGTAAGCAATTTCTTGAGTTTGCCTTTTGAAGTTTACATTTCTTTTCAATCTGCCCCC
This sequence comes from Panthera pardus, assembly GCF_024362965.1. Lineage (NCBI taxonomy): Eukaryota > Metazoa > Chordata > Mammalia > Carnivora > Felidae > Panthera > Panthera pardus. Next base: position 8,511,962 of record NW_026526969.1, on the reverse strand, counting down.
ATGGGTGGTTTTCTTCTTAAAGTTTTACCCCTTATACTCTTCTTTTGCTCTTACTGGTTTCCCATGAGATCAAACATCCTCAGTGTTGTCACCCTGTCTCTGACCTCTCTGTCCTGCCCGCTGTTTCTTGAACTAGGTCTGCTCTTTCGTACAACACACTTTACCTCTCTGCCTGGACACCTTCAATCCCCAACAAAGTGTCTGTACACCCCATTCCTTCCTTTTGTACTCTGCAAGCCTCTGTCCCCCTGCGTTTTATATTCTATAATCTCGTGAACTTCATATTTTTCATTTGGATTTCACATCTTTTTAGTGTTTTTTTTTTCCTCATTGATTTTGCTTATGCTTAAATGCAAAGGTTTTTTGTTTCTGTGTTGGAGGAAGGTGTTGCCAAAAGTATTCACATAAGCCTTTGGCAACTATCTCTTTGCTACCATTCACTTATTCGGTTTTCTCTCATTCTCTGAGCATCCACCATAGAAGCCAAAGAGGGTTCGCTTTTATCAGCTCTGAACTCTGCCTCTATCCCCTCAAATGTTTTCATATCCTTATGCCTCCCTGTCTGTTCTCTGTCTCTAGCTTCCACTCAATTCTCTTCATTCTGGGTAGTATGAGACCTGCCCCACTCCACACCTACCGTTATAATAAGCTGTCATTATATGATATGTAACATATAATATATATTATACAATATACTGTTATACTTGTGAGATTTATTATCACAGTGAGAGAGGATATTTGGCATACGTTAAGAAAAATATACAAGTTAAAATACTTGAAGACATTTCATGGTTTAGATGAACTATAGATAATCCCAGAGACATATGGTCTGTGTCTGCCTGGAGCACTGCCCAATCCTGTCCTGAATTCAGGAAAATGAAGGGCAGCTGTTCAGCATTTGGCTACTGCATTTTCTCAGTGCTTTGTGAATTCTTCCTCTGGTAAGTTCTTTGCCTGGCTTTGATTTTATGTGGCTTTGTTCTTTGGTTTCTCTCCAATGTGGCATTGTCTTGTTGAGCTCTCTGGTTCTCCAAGAGAGGTGTTGAGCATCTTCAGAGAGAAGGTCTGGACCTTGCATCTCCAGGAAGTCCCACAGGTGTCTCATGGTGAATGCACAACCAACAGGCCCATAGCTGGTGCTGATCACCTTTCTGAAGGCAGATGGTCTCCCTTCATCTTCCTCCTATTCCCTGGAGGTTGGCTTCCCTGTTGACTCTTGGGCAACAGGTGACAGACCCCAGTAACTGTTTTTGCTGCTACGCACAAGCTTGTGCTCAGCACTTGGATTAGGTCTAGACATCTTCAGTAACACACAAGACAGACAGACAGACAGACAGACAGACAGACTTAGGATTTATGGATCTTTATTGTGCCCAGGACACCACTCTTGACTCAACTCTTCCATTCTTCCTGAATGTCTTGGACCAAACACCTGTAACCAGAAGCTGTGTGCTATCATGGCCATGGTGTGGCCCATGCACTCTGAGTCTGGTGGGGGAGGTGAGGAGTAGACCAGAAGGTAGAGGTGGGGCAGGTCTTCATAAAGTATGTGCATACCTTATGTGCCTTCCTTCACATAACACACCTGGAATACTAGTCTATGCAGGTACAGCTTTTTTCAAGAAAAGCCAAAGAGAACAGAGCTGTCACTTTTCCAGTTGGTAGATATTGAGAGTTGTCTGTAACCACCTCTTTTCTATTTAAATGAAGTCTACACTCCTCCCTCAAACTACACATCCCAGAAAAATAAAAAGGAACCATGAATAGTCATAATGGTCACAATTTCCAGTATGAGCTCTTTCGAAACAGGTATTGAAGAGACAATGACATACTCGTTCCCAGGCTTGCTGGAATCCTAGATGGGTCAAGTTCCTCTGGGTTCTCTCAGTTTCTAGTTCCTCTTTTCTTTTCCTCAGCCTTGACTGTGTTGTCCCTCACTCCATGACAACACCAGGTTTCCTGTTCCTTGCTTTTTGGTGCTAAAGTAATTCATACTGAAATACTCCAAGACCAGGTCAAGTCTGGCCTCCACATGGACCCTTGAGCAGGTGTCTTAGTCTCTCTCCAGCTCACTTGCCCCATCTGTAAAGTGGGCATGACACTAACTGTCTTGCCCACCTCATGGTCTCATAAGAATATCAAATTAGATGGTGTCTGTGAAAATGTGTTGCAAGCTGTAAAATGTTCTGCAAGTATGTGTGGGTAAACAGGGTCTTGTCCCTTTCAGTGATTTGCTTAAATGGAGGGACTTGGGATGGGAAGACCTGTATTTGCCCCACCGGTTTCCAAGGAGACCAGTGCCAGCAAGAGATCATGCTCTGCCAGAATGGAGGCTACTGGGATGGAATCAAGTGCGTGTGCTCTGGCCTCTACCAGGGGCCAAAGTGCGAGGACGTAGTCCCGAGCATTGAGATAGGTGAGTAAGACAGCAGGGCCCTGCTGTCCCCAACCCTGGGCCCAGCCTCCACACTGGGCCCCCATTCCTGCCCCTCTGCATGCCCAGGAATGTGGTCTCTTTGGGGGCAACCATTTTACTCAGTAGTAAGAAAGTTGAAACATTAAAAAATGAATAAAGCAAGAAGGTACAGTTTGGAACAAAACACAAATCTGGTGCAGAATTTTACCCTAAAGTACACTTCAAATAAGTGAGTGTATGATTAAGCAGAATAGAAAAAAAAAATGTGTGCAATTCTCTAAAAGAATCTGAGACTTGAGAGCCCCTCAGCTCCATCCCAAAGCCATGAGAAGTGCAGTGTACTCCCCACCCTACAGGGCACTCTAATGAGACCTGAGTGGCCGTCAGGGTGATGGTCCAGGGAGGAACTGCTGGAGGTGTGGGTCTCTTTGGGAAGGAGACCCTCAGGGGGGCTCTGTCCTCAGTAAATGGTGCTACTGTCTGACTCCTTCAGAGCCTCCGCCGGAGACCGTCTCTGCCCAGGTAGACATGACCGTGACAGTGACCAGTATGGAGTTTACCAAAGAACTAGAAGACCGGACTTCTGTAGCATTCAAAAAATTCAGTGACATATTCGAAGAAGAGGTGAGTCTGGGAGAGCAAGTCCCTGTGCGCCACTCAGCTCTCCCCAGGGAGGAGTCTTTAGAGATGAAGAAAGCAGTTGAGGGCTTTTCTCATGTTAGGGGTCTGTGTTTCTCTGCTCACCCTTTTCCTCAGGGCTTGCCAGAGAGAGGGGAAAGAGAAAGCAAGTTTCCATGTAAGGGCTACCAGGGGCCCCAGGGGTGGGGATGGTGTCTGAGAAAGGACTGCTCCATCTGGACAGTGTGCCACTGCCAGCTTCTGGTGGGGGATGCGGGATGTGGGATGCAGCCAGTCCATCCTCTGCCCTCCTGAGATTCTATGGAAAGGCCTGGCAGGCTCCAAGTTGGGGCCTCTGGGATGACATAGTGACCTCCTTGCCTTTCAGATGGAAACTGTTTATAAAGGAATCCCTGAGTATGATGGAGTCAACATCACAAAGCTGTCGTGAGTATCTGTGGCTCCTGGGAAAAAAGTCTTGGGGTGGAAGCAATAGTCATAATTATTACAAAGACGATTGTAACTGTGCCTCCTGTATTAGTTTGCTAGGGCTGTCATAACAAAATACTCTGGAAATTTATTTCTCACAGTTCTGGAGGCTGGAAGTCCAAGATCAAGTGTCCAGTAGGTTTGGTTTCTTCTGAGTCTCTCTTTGGCTCGCAGACAACCATCTTTTTGCTGGGCCCTCACACAGTTTTCCTCTGTTCATGCACATCCCTGGTATGTCTTTGTGTGACCAAATTTCCTCTTCTTTTTGTTTTGTTTTTAAGTTTTTATTTACTTATTTATTTAGCAATCTCTACACTCAACATGAGGCTCAAACTCATGACCCCGAGAACAAGAGTCATACCCTCTTTCCAACTGAACCAGCCAGGCACCCCCCAAATTTCCTCTTCTTTTTTTTAAAATGTATTTTTATTTTATTTTATTTTTTATGTTTTTATTTTATTTTTGAGACAGAGAGAGACAGAGCATGAGCAGGGGAGGGGCAGAGAGAGAGGGAGACACAGAATCCAAAGCAGGCTCCAGGCTCTGAGCTGTCAGCACAGAGCCTGATGCGGGGCTTGAACTCACAGACTGTGAGATCATGACCTGAGCTGAAGTCAGATGCTCAACTGACTGAGCCACACAGGCACCCCTTTAAAATATATTTTTAATGTTTATTTATTTATTTTGAGAGAGAGAGAGGGAGAGAGAGAGAGAACAAGCAGGGGAGGTGCAGAGAGAGAGGGAGAGTAAGAATTCCAAGCAGGCTCCGCACTGTCAGTGTAAAGTCTGGTGTGGGGCTCAAACTCATGAACTGCGAGATCATGACCTGAGCCGAAGTCAAGAGTTGACCTCATTTTAACTTAATCATATCTGTAAAGGCCCTGTTCTCAAATACAGATATGTTCTGAGGTGCTGGGGGTTAGGGCTTCAACACATGAATTTGGGGGGAACACAATTCAGCCCATAACACCCTCCAACAGTTATAGTTTCACACATATTTTCCAATTTGGAAGCTCATAACCATCCTGCGAGTGAAGCCAGCAGGACTCTTCCCATTGCACAGATAAAGAAACTGAGGCCTAGAGAGAGGCAGTGAGTTGCCTGAGGGATCGTTTTTGGAGTGGTAGAGCCAAGACTCAAACAGAAGTCCTCTTATGCTGGAGACACTGACACACAAGAACACCTGGAGGTTACTCGTGGGATGGACACCCCATTTGCCTTCAGGGATGAGGCCAAATAACTCAGCTTGAGAGGGAACCACAGGGACATGGTATCCATGTCCACAGTTGTCCAGTATTCACTTCCACTCACCTTGCACAGGATTCCAGCCCTGTTATTGACCTCAACTTCTTGAAACCCTGCAGGTATCTTGGGTTTTCTACTCTACTTCCTTGGGCCAGATATGAGGAGACAGCTGGGCTCTGAAGGCTCCAGAGAGGTCTGGGAGTGGGTGTTATAAGTGAGAAAAATTCACCTCAGAATCTTGGAAAGAAGAATCTCTCTTTCCATCTCTGGTGTGGGAACCATCTCTCTGGTGTGACCCTCATGTTACAGATGAGGGAACAAAGGTCCCATGGTGCCAACTAGCTGGTCAAAGATTACCCTGATACTCAGGGCCAGTGCCAGGATTTCATCCTGCACCTCCTCACTCCACTACACCTGCAAGGCCTTGATAAAGCCATGTTTCTCCATGGGAACTTCCAGAACAGGGACTGAGGACAGTGATGGAGCCTGGGAGATGCCTGAGGCCATCACCACATCATGTCCTTATTGAGAAAGATGCCATTGAGCTAGAAGATCCCCTGCTCCCCTCTAACTTGCTATTCTATGGGTTATTCTAATTCTACTATTCTATATATTATAAGTTTAATTATTATATCATATAACTCTATTATTCTATATTATATTATTCTTTATGTTGTTCAGGAGTATCACCACTCCTCATCTTTTTTTGTGTGTTTGAGTCTCTGAATATAGCGGTAAGGAAAAAACAATGGAAAAAGAGTGCTTTTGGCTTCTAGTATTTAAGAATCCTGAATTGTGAGCATGGGAAGGCTGGACTTGTTGCTATATTTTTAAACCCAGAAAGCACTCAGTCCTGGAGTGCAAATAATCCCTAATCTATGTGAGACAGAAGTAATGCATGTTCTGGAATAAGAGCTTGTTGACCTCCAAGCATTTCTGATTCTGTTTTGCACACACACAAGATGGAAAGCTTTGGGGATTCAGAGTTAGGGAAGAGGAATGGACTCAAATGGAAGCTGTGAGTGTGTCTGAAACCAGTCTCTTGGTGGCTTTGCCCCTGGTTTCTCCTAGCTCCTAAGCAAAGAGTAGGGAGAGATTTTGGGCTAGAATTTTAACCTTTTAGGTGTCAGAGATTCACTTTAGAATTGACAGAAGTGTATGTGAGTAGAAAATATGTACATATGCACTTTCAAATCTTTGCATTCTCTTAAGAGACTCACAGACCTGCAGCCTGCCACCCAGCAGCTCATGAATCCCTTAAGAGTCCCTGTGTGACCTCTTACCTCTTAAGGACACCTTGCCAGCAGCTGCCCGGTCTCTTGCTGGAATGTATCTAATGATACCTTGATCTTCCACAGTCCCATCTCTCTATCCATCTTTGCCCTCAAGCTTTCCCACAGGGTTGCCCAGAACCTAACCTTTGAGACAGTCCTCTTAGGTACAGGTTGTGGTATGAGCCCTATGGGGAGGTGCTTAGCACAATGCCTGGAATGAGCCTTCACCCAGTGAACACTGTGTCATCATTTCAACCATCCTCCCCCAGCTCTGCCTTCCCATGGGGGCAAAGAGGGCATGGGAAAAGGGGTGGAAAAGTAAGCACCTATTATGACCTAGGAGGATGCTCATAGACATCTTTTTCTCTCCTCAGTGCTGGCAGTGTGGTGGTGGAACATGAAATCCGCCTGAAGGCCAAGTTCACCCCAGAATACAAGGAAGTTTTGGATAAGGTCACCCAGCAGGTGACAGAAAAAATCCAGAATGTAACCAAAGAACAAATAAGCATAAATAATACCTGCAAAAGTAAATTCCTAGGCTTCTGGGAGGGGCATGAGGGGGTCCTCAAGGAATCCTTAAGCTTTGTCATCCCTGGGGTGGTGGAGGGGGAAAAGGCAGGTGTACATGCAGGCTAAATTCTGTGGGCACCAGCTTGTGGGAAAATGAGAACAAGCATGGCTTGTTATGTACAGCAGATTTTTCTGAATGTAATGAGTCCTGTGGGAATCTTAGCAAAGGTGTGTGTGGGAGAAGAAGGACATGGGGAAGGCACGGGGCACTTGGAGGGCCATTGTTCTGGAGAGCTGGGAGTGAGGCTGGCATTCCCAATCGTCAGGGATGGGTTTCCCACCGCTCCCTATTGCAGCCCCACTCCCCCACCCCCTACTAAGCAAGTTTGTTGTAAGGGGCTCTATGTGTCTCCTTTCACAGGCAAACTGTGTTTCAACACGACTGCCACTAAGGTGCAAAACATCACAGTTACCCAATACGACCCTGAAAGTAAGCGACTGGGGGGGCTCCAGGGAGGGCGGGGGAGGTGGGCAGTGTGCCTGGCTTCCTGGTCACGGCAACTCCTCCGTGCCCCACAGAGGAATGCCAGAAGAAGGCTGGGGCAGAATATGCTGCCTACTTCTTCGTGGAGTACAAGAATCTGAAACCAAACTGCATCAACCGCTGCATGCCAGGCTTCAACCAGTCCATGGACTGCCACTTTGGGAAGTGCCAGCTAGAGACGAATGGTCCTCGGTGTTAGTGAGTGTCCCACCACCCCACTCTAGCTTGGTTTTCCTCCTTCCCCCCTGGGGACCCCACCTAAAGGCCAAGGTCATGTAGTGGGTCCTGGCCTCTCTTGAATGCAGCCGGCCACAAAGGACATGCATAGGCAGAACCCCAAGGCCAGGTCTCAGTAATCTCAGTAGCTCCCCTCCCCTCGGGTTTATGCAAGGATTGTGTCAAGCTCTGAAGAAGCAGAAGGAAAGCTTCAGCCTTGGGAAATCCCCAGTCAGTTGGGGAAGACAGGGTCTGGCTTCCAGGGGGAGACCAGCATACTCTGCTGATGAAATAAGGGGACGCACCCACATGGGGAAGGCGGAAAGCCCGTAAACGCTGAGTCACAGGAGTATGCGAGCAAAGAAAGGCATTGCCTACTGAAACTAAAGCAAAAAGAGACCAGGGGGAAGGAGTCACAAATATGCAAAGGCCTGAGAATATGTCCTGGGAAAGTTTCCTGAAAGAAGATTTTGCAAGCTGGTGTGGGGAGGAGAGGAAAAAGTGTATCTCCAGGGAAGAGAGGGAGCTTCAGAGGCAGAGTGCCTGCTGGGGATCCAGGAGGGGGAGTTGCTTTTCCTGATGGAAAGGGTGGCTGATAACATGATGGTTAGTGTGTGGATAAAAGGGTTGATGTTGGGGTCTCAAGTTCCTGGGTACAGCCCAGGGCAGTGCCAGAGTCAGGCCAACTGTTCTAGATCCTGGGCTGCAAAACCTGAAAGTATTGGACTGAGTATCGGGCTTCCATGGTGTGGGAAGCTGGACTTTGCTTCTGTCCATCCCCTCAGGGCTCCTTGTTCACCCGTGGGGTCGGCCAGCTCTGAGGCAGGGAGGCTGCAGGTGTCAGCTGGCCCTGACTCAGGATGCTCCCTCTCCCTACTTTCCCCCTCTGTCCATCTCAGCTGCCTCAACACAGACACTCACTGGTACAGTGGAGAAACCTGTGAGTTCAGCACCAAGAAGAACCTGGTGTTTGGGTTGGTGGGGGCAGGCTTCGCCGTGGTGCTAGTCGCCCTTGCTGTTCTCTTGCTGTTCATGTTCCGTTCCAAGAAAGAGGTGAACAGGTGAGTCACTGCTGCCACCTTTTCCACTTGCCTCCAACTTTTCCTTTTTTAGTCCCACTGCCTTCAATCGTTCATCCTCAGGGTGGACAGTGGGGGAGCTGAAAGCAGGGACATAGCCAGTCCCCAAATATGCATGCTTGTCCTCTGCTCATAATGGAATCTCTCTGGGGCTATTTCTATCAATAGGCAAAAGTATAAAGTGACTCAGTTGTACAAGTGGCATGAAGAAGATGGAGGACCGGAACCTGGGACTTTCCAAAACATTGGCTTTGACATCTATGAAGGTATCGGAGATCCTCAGTGGACTCAAAATGTCTCCACGTGTGGACACACACATGAGAGGCATGTGGGAGGACTTAAAAGAGCAAAGGGAACAGTATTTCCATCTCTAAAACATTTGGTTACACATCTGTACCCCTATTTCCACCACTGGCTCCTGCAAGGCCCTGAATGAGGTGTAAGCATTTGCACAGCATAACTAGACCACTGGGGGAAGCACAGGTTACTTGATGATTATAGATTTCTCCAGAACCTGAAACTGCCTATATGGACACCAATAGACACCTAGGAATAGGTGAGCTCACCAATAGGTGAGTTCTAGCTCAGCCACGTGAATAATTGTGGATTTTGTCAGGTTAAATGTACTTGTTCAAATTTTGAGAAATCAAGTCTTTACATTCTAGAGAAGGGGAAAACAGAGTGGGGAAAGCATTTTTGCCAAGCCACAAATAGACAAGAAAAGAGGAACAGATGATAAGGAAAGGGATGACAAACAGGAACACAAAACAAAATGGCAGGAAATAATCTACCATATCAACAACAACAAATATAAGTGGATTAAACACTCCAGCTAAAAGAGGGATTTTTTTTTTAAATCTAGCTATTTCCAGTGAATGAAAGGCAAAGAAAGGACAAAGGCAAAAGTATGGAAAAGGACAAAAAGGAGAAATACTAATACTATACTAATACTAATACTATAGCTATATTTGGTGCAGGCAAATAAACTCTAAAACAAAAAGAATTATTAGGGATCAAAATGATCAATATCTACTAGGAAATAGTCTTACTCTGCTAAGAAGATATAACAAGTCCAACTCATATGCCCTATAAAGGGCAAAAATTGACAAAACTATAAGGAAAAGTTGATGAATCTAACAACATAATGGGAGGGTTTTTATTTTATTTTTTTAATGTTTATTTATTTTTGAGAGAAAGAGGGAGAAAGAGGATGAATGGGGGAGGGGCAGAGAGAGAGATAGAGGAGACACAGAATCTGAAGCAGGCTCCAGGCTCTGAGCTGTCAGCACAGAGCCCAGTGAGAGGTTCAAACTCTCGAACCATGACAGCACAACCTGCCAAAGTCGGAAGCTTAACCATCTGAGCCACCCAGCTGCCCCACATGATGGAGGATTTTTAAAACATCTCTGCTGGTAGTTAATTAATCAAACAGATGAAAAATCATCACGGATATAGGACTTTCATACAAAATAATGAATAGCCTTAACATAATTACCATAGATTGAATTCAATGACTGGAGCGTATGTATTCATTACAAGAGCATACAGAAAATTTGTAAGACTCACCGCACACAAAGCCATAAAAAGTCTCAAGAAATTTCAAAAAAAGCTATTTAAATCAGACTATATTATCCAACCAGAATGCATATAATTAGAAATTAATAACAAAAATATTTCTGGAAAACAAAACTAAAAATCCTATACCTTTGGAAATTAAATTATTTTTTCATTTTATTTATTTTAGCGAGAGAGAGCACAATCAGGGCAAAGGGACAGTGGGGAGAAAGAGAGAGAGAGAGGAGAGGGGGGTGAAAGAGAGACAGAATCTTTAAAAACATTTTTTTAAACATTTATTCAGTTTTTGAGAGACAGAAAGAGAGCATGAATGGGGAAGGGGCAGAGAGAGAGGGAGACACAGAATCAGAAGCAGGCTCCAGGCTCTGAGCTGTCAGCGCAGAGCCCGACGTGGGGCTTGAACTCGTGAACCATGAGATCATGACCTGAGCTGAAGTCGGATGCTTAACCAAATGAGCCACCCAAGTGCCCCAAGATAGAGAGAGAATCTTCAGCAGGCTCCACAATCAGTGCAGAGCCTGACACAGGGCTCGATCTTATGACCCTAGGATCATGACCCGAGCCAAAATAAAGAGTCTGGATGTTCAACCAACTGAGCCTCTGCTCATCATAAAACAATTTTCATTTCCTGGTGAAGGTATCCAGGCAAACACACGGAAATCATTTTCAATGATAAAACATTAGAAGTCATTCCATTTGGGGAACCTGGCTGGCTCAGTGGGTGTAACATGTGACTCTTGATTCCAGGGTAGTAAGTTCGAGCCCCACGTTGGGTGTAGAGATTACTTAAAAAAGTAAGATCTTTAAAAATAAATAAATAAATAAATAAATAAATAAATAAATAAATATCATTCCATTTAACCAGGGGTTCGTAAACTTTTTCTACAAAGGGCCAGATAGCATATTTTGGGCTTTGTGGACAATATGATCTCCATTACAACTATTCAAACATGCTGATATAGCATGAAAACAGCCATAGACAATATATAAATGAATGATAAGTGTGATTGTACCCAATAAAACTTTTTGACCCTTCAAAACTGTAAAAAAAAAAAAAAAAGTTCTTAGTTTGTGAGTCATATAAAAATAGGTGTCAGACTCACAGGCCATAGTTTGCCAACATCTGCATTGAACCAGAAGCAAGTCACAGATGCCCTCTATTACCAGTTCTATTAATTATTGTCCTGAGTGTCCTAATCAGTATAATAAAAAAGAAAAAGAGATAAAGGTTTAAAGATTGGAAAGAAAAATGTCTGTCATTTGCTGACATATTTCTATGTCGTCTAACATAAAAATCCAAGAGAGTGTTATCTCACTAGAAGTAATAGAATTTATCAATTTGCAAGACATAAGATCAATTGCATGTCTATGCATCATTTAATTTAAAAAATACTCCTTATACAGCAACAAATATATATAATACCTAGGAATATATCCAACAAAAGATATTGAAGACTTTCTAGTGGAAACTGATAAAACTTTATTTTAAAACATTGTAGAAATCCTAAACAAAGGATGTCCATGAACTGGGGTATCAATATTCTAAAGTCATCAAATGGTGCCCCCAATCCAAGGCCAAAACTTAATGGGCTTTTCACAAACTTAAGAAGCTGCTTGCCAAGTGCTTGTGGTTTTTCTTTGTTGAATTTTTAATGTGATTTTCCACATCTTCCGAGAACCAATCAACCCATTTGCTGAGGTCTGGTAATTTAGGTAGGCTTCATGTTTGCAATGGTTTTTGGTTTCCTGGGAAGAGGGGATACACCTCTCACCCTGCAGTGGGTGGGATTAGAGGTAAAGACAGGAGCTTGTCTTCCTAACTATCTGCTTCTGTGGGGCTTTCCTCCTGTCCAGATCAAGAGGACTCCATCCACTTGGACACCATTTATAATAACTTCCAACCCTCCTTGGACCACATAGACTCTGAAACAAAGGTAAGAAAGGCATGGGTGAAGTGCTAACCTCCCCTACCCTGAGTCCCTAGATCTTCTCCTACCATGGGGAGATCTTTAGGAAAGCAAAGTCATGTTTATGACTTGTTAGCCCAGGTGACCATCTAGGTCTACATTGCTGGAAATAAACATAACTCAGAGTGCCAACAGGTGGGAGAAGGAGCTAAGCAGCAGGGTGGAATCTAGCTTCTCTAGATCCCTGAGGCTCCAGGCTCAGAGATTTCTTTTCACTTTAAGTATGTCCTTGATGGCCAGCTTATTTAGTTTATTTAGTTGTTTTAATTTTGAAACCCACCTAAAAGTAAAAATAGTAATGCACTAAATACCTCACCTAGACCAACAATGTTTGACATGTGGCCACATTTTCATTGCATGGCATTGTGTGTGTGTGTGTGTGTGTGTGTGTGTGTGTGTGTGTGTATAACATACATTATCACCAAGTTTTGCTGAACCATTTGAAAGTCAGTTGCAAACATGAAGACATTTGATCCCTAAAAACTTCAGTACACACCCCCAAATACCATTAGCATTCCCAGTAAGTTGATGATAATTTCACATATAATCCAATATCCATTTTCCCAATGAACCCAAGAACATCTCATATTACTAGTTTTTTGAATGTGAAAAAATTTCACTCCCTGACTTTTGTTGAGTCTCCTTGGTCTCTTAAAACCAGAATTGGGGCGCCTGGGTGGCTCAATCAGTTGAGCATCTGACTTCGGCTCAGGTCATGATCTCACGGTCCGTGAGTTCGAGCCCCGCATCGGGCTCTGTGCTGACAGCTCAGAGCCTGGAGCCTGTTTCAGATTCTGTGTCTCCCTCTCTCTCTGACTCTCCCCCATTCATGCTCTGTCTCTCTCTGTCTCAAAAATAAATAAACACTAAAAAAAAAAAAAACAGAATTGATTCCTACCTTTAAAATATATTGACTTTTTTTTAACAGTCTAGGATGATTGTCTTAAGGAGTGTCCCACATTTTGGATGTATCTAATTATTTCCTTGTGGTGCCATTTAACTTGCCCCTCAATCCTCTCTATTTCCTATAAACTGACAATTAAGCCTAGAGGCTTGATTAGACCCAGCTTAGACATTTTTGTTAAGCAGATATGGATAATGCTACTGCATCACCTCATGAGGTAGCTAATGTCAGGATGTCCTACTATGGTTGAGGCCAAGATTGGTCACTTGGCAAGGGGTGACCACTCATTGATTGCCATCTTAATTTTATTTCAACTGGATGGATGTTCAAGGGCAGACAAAATGCCCTCTAAGTATTCATACTTCAGAAGAAGTGTGATTAGCTTCAGGCACTGTACTCCTTAAAGAAAGCCTTGGGGCGAAGATAAACTTCCTAGCCAGGATACCTTTAAAACTACATAAGTCGGGGGTGAGTGGGGGAGACAACTGGTTTGTACTAGAATCTAGGTTATAGGGTAAGTTCTAAGCTGAGCACTTCCCCAATCCCAAGACTCTTATGTTTCCAAATCTCAGGTTCCTTATAAACCTAGCCTTCACCCGGTTCTATCTCTCTTTCCAGATCAAAATTCAGAGGCCCCATGTGATGATGACATCGATTTAAGGCAAAGGCAGTTTCACGTGGAGCTGGGAGTGAGGAAATCTCACTTTGGCTAAGCCTGGTGGAACATTTCCCCATTGAGAGCATTCCATGGAACCTGATGAAAACAAAACCCGCACCAAGGAGGAACAGGAGAGAGACCACAATGCTGGCAAACTCTCAAAACACCATGGAGAAACTCCTGTGGGCTTGTCATGATCTCAGGCGAGGCCCTCCTGTTCACACAGGGAAGTTCTTCCTCCCTCCTGCCTTGCTTCAGCACCAAGGACAGCACCCAAAACCAACAGCTTGTAGTGGTGCTCACTTAAACACGGAACTGAACTTTACATTATACAAAACACTCTTGCAAGATTTATTGCCCTTCATCTTCATGAAAAACATGCTTTAAAACATTGAGAATTTTCTTTGAATATGTAGGATTATTAGTATTTCTAAAGTTCTAATATTTATCTATAGGTTCTGATTTTTTGTTAGTATAATAATATATATTTCTAATAACTAAAAATAACAAATGAAGCAAATTTGTTACATTTTTCATGGTTCCCAGTTCTTTATCCAGCTGATACCCTATACTAGTTCCTGTTTCTCACCTGCCAGGCTCTCTCTCCTCCCTTCCTCCAGGATGTGGGGTCTGATGAGTTTGGCCTTAAGCTGAAAAGAAGAAAATCTGCAGCCAGGAAGAGTGCCATTCTTGACCTTACCCAGCATCATTTGCTGGCCACTGAGGATGCCATGAGGCAGGACTCACACACATTCACATGATACAGGGACTTCCATCTGGGAGAGAACTGAGTTCCCCTTCTGGAGACAGGCTTATGTTTCTTTCCATAGATCTGCAGAGATAGTCTTGGGTTTTGTTTTGTTTTTTTTTTCCTGATTTCTATTCAACTCCCTATTTTAAATTTGGGAAAAGTCATATTTGACAATTTGGACTCAGTCTTGCCTTCTGGTGAGGACTAGGTTGTTTCTTTCTTTTCTTTTTAAAATATATATTTATTTATTTTGAGGGAGAGTGTGAGCAGGGGGGAGCAGAGAGAGAGAGAGAGAGAGAGAGAGAGAGAGAGAATCCCAAGCAGACTCTGTGCTGTCAGTGCAGAGCCCAACACAGCTCGATCTTACAACCTTGAGATCATGACCTGAGCTGAAATCGGGAGTCTGATGCCCAACTGACGGAGCCACTCAGGTGCCCCAAATAGGTTGTTTCTTTTTTTCTTTTTTTAAAATTTTTAATGTTCATTTATTTTTTGAGAGACAGAGAGAGAGACAGAGTGTGAGCCAGGGAGGGGCAGAGAGGGAGACAGAATCCAAAGTAGGCTCCGGGCTCCTAGTTGGAGAGCTCCAAGCGCTCCAGCAAAGAGTCTGACGCAGAGCTCGAACTCACAAACGGTAGTATCGTGGCCTGAACCAAACTCAGAGGCTTAACCAACTGAGCCACCCAGGCACCCCTTAAAAAGTTTTTTCAATGTTTATTTTTGAGCCAACTAGGTTGTTTCTAAAGTCCCCCTTATTGCTGTCATTCAAAAAAAATTTTTTTTAATGTTTTTATTTATTTTTGAGACAGAGAGAAGACAGAGCATGAACATGGGATGGGCAGAAAGAGAGGGAGACACAGAATCTGAAGCAGGCTCCAGGCTCTGAGCTGTCAGCACAGAGCCCCACGCGGGGCTTGAACTCACAGACTGTGAGATCGTGACCTGAGCCGAAGTCGGACGCTCAACCGACTGAGCCACCCAGACGCCCCTATTGCTGTCATTTTAAACATTTTTAAGATGCTTTATTACTATTCCTGCCATGCAGCTCAGGATTCATTTTGTTCTGGAAGATGTCTCCTCCCACAGGCTACCCCATTTAAACCTTAACCTAAAACAGAGCCTAGGCTCTCTGCTGCCCCCTCATGATCACTTGGAGCATCTCCAGGCACTGGTCAGGTCACCGCCATCCCCTCCTGGCTTCCATCATGGGAAAGCCATCAAAATCCCCAGCTCTTAAAACTGAACTTAGCCCATTCAGGCTGCTGTAACAGAATATCATAGGCTAGGTGGCTTATAAACAACACACATTTATTTCTTACAGTTGTGGAGGCCAGGAAGACCAATACAAGATGCTGACAGATTTGGTGTTTGATAAGGTCTCACTTTCTGATTCACAGACAGCCATCTCTTTGTGTCCTCACATGGCAGAAAGGGTGAGGGAGCTCTCTGGGTTCTCTTTTATAAGGACACTAATCCCATTCAGGAGGGCTCCACCCTCATGACCTACTCGCCTCCTAAGAGGCCCTACCCACTAACACCATCACATTGGAGATTAAGTTTCAACATATGAACTTGGGGGTGGGGAGAGACCAACATTGAGTTTATAGCCCATGCTGAATCCAAATGTCTGCCTTTTCAAAGCTGGCTCCTACTTCACACAGGCCCAGACATCAGTGGTCATGGGAGGGGCCATTCAAAAGAACTGCAGACCCCACGTCCAGTTTAGAACTACATCATCCACCTCAACTTCTTCCTGCTCTCTCTTCATATCTGTTCAGTGGAAAGGCAGGATTCACTAACTAGACATATAGTTGGTTTGGGTCCAAAACTTGGCCATCCATTTACTACCTGGATGAACTTGGGAAAGTAAATTCTCTGTGGACTTCAGTTCTCTTATATTAAAATACTGACTGACCACTCCCTTTGTGCCAATCACCATTGTATATTTTAATTCATTTATTCCTTACAAGCCTATGAAGTGGGAACCATCACCATCCTCATCATATAGATGAAGGAGTCAAGGCAAAGACACATTCAGTCACTTGCCCAAGATCATGCAGCCAGTGGATGTGAAGCTGGAGTTACAAACCAGGGAGTCTGGCAGTCAAGCCTGTGTTCTTGACCATCAGTTATGTGCCCTCCCTGTGGGGCCACTGTTGGGATTAACTGGGTTAATTCATGTAAAGTGCTTGGAACAAAGCCTGGCACATAGAAATTTCTCAGAAGGAAGGAAAAAAGGAAGGGAGGGAGGAAAGAAGGAAACATTAGTTATTAGTGCATCAGCTTCTTCCCTCACAATTCTCTCCCTGGTGTGCCTTCTCTCTTAAGGCCCTTCTTCCTCTCCTCCTCCAACCATAGAAGAGCCATGGGCTGGACTGGGGGCAAGATGAAAGGAAAGCCCTGTTATTTTGCAGAAACATGGAAATCCAAAGATGCAGAGATGCGCAAAAGAAGATTGGAAGCAGAAACACAAAGCATGAAGAGGAGGGTCTGGTGGGGGCTCAAAGAAAGGCAAAGAGGAATTTGGGAACCACCCCTCCAGTCTCACCTTTGGCCACCTGCATCATCCCCACAGTTAGGTGGTTCCACGTACTACCCTTGGGTTCTGCTCTTGCCCTGACCTATAGGACCTTATGGGCATCGCCTCTGGCCCCGCCCATTGCCTTGTCAGCCTCATGGCTTCTCTCCTTGTAGCCTGCCGTCCTGCCAATCACTGCTTCCCATGCAGCCACTGGCTCCTTTCCAATAGTGCTGTTCACCTGTTCAAAAACACTGATGCCCCTACCCTGTTATTAAAGCAAGATCCATGCTCCTTAGTGTCTTCAAGGTTCCTAGACTTGGGGCCTGCCTTCCCTCTTAGCTCCATCTCTCCCTTACCTCTCCACCTCAGGCTCTAAGAGCTCTATGACCCCACTGCATAGACTGCTGCAATACCACCCTCTGCCTTTGGCTGCTTCTTCAGCCTGCAATGCCCTTTTCACACCTTCCTCTTTAGAACCTGACTCATCCCGCAAGCCCAATTTCATCTCCTCCAGGAAGCCCTCCATGATAGAACCCTTTACAGTCTCTCTCATCTATGTTTCCATGTCTTAGTCAGCTTAGGCTGCCATAACAAAATACCAACACTGGGTGGCTTAAACAACAGACGTTTACTTTCTCACAGTTCTGGAGACTGGAAGTCCAAGGCCAGGGTGCCAGCAAGATCACATTCCTGCGAGGGCTCTCTTCTTGGCTTGTAGACCAGCCTATTTCTTGCTGTGTGCTCACGACTGCTTTTGTATGCACACACACACAGGGCACAGGGAAGAGGGGGGGGGTCACAAAAAAGCTCTCTGTTGTCTCTTCTTATAAGGGCACACATCTCTTCAGATCAGGGCCCCATCATTATGACTCCTGCCTCCAAATGCCATCACACTGGGGGGGGGGGGGTAGGTCTTCAACATATGAATTTTAGGGGGACACAGACACAGTCCATAGCACTCCTTAACACTGTGGTGTATACTTCTTATGCCACATCACAATTTTCCCTACATATCTGTCCCTACAATTTGAGGATGTGGCTTTGTTTTCCACCCCCCCCCCCCCATACTCCCACAGTGCCTAACACAGTGCCTTGTGCATCAAAGATGCTATTAATGTTTGTTTAATTTAATTGAATCAAGACTCATTTTCACAAAGCCATCCTTCTCTGGTCTCTTTGTGGGCTTGTGTCAACATGACATAATTGAATTCTTACTTGTTCTCTGATTGCTTCACGTATGCTTTTGTCTGATAAAAAAAAAAAAAAAGAAAGAAAGAAAGAAAGAAAGAAAGAAAGAAAGAAAGAAAGAAAGAAACCACAGGCCCCAAATGGAGTCACTCATGCTAACCCCATGTCAGCAAATAACACTTAACCTCCTTGTAGTGTTAGCCTCTCCCAAGACTGTGACCTTTAACCAGCCATTCTGGAATTACCTGGTCACCACTAGTGACATGATCTATTGGATAGACCCCTGCTCTTCTCTCAAGTGGGGTTGACCTTGTCTGAAACAATCCACTCATTGTTAGAAACTTCCTTTTTCTGCCCCTTTCTACCTATAAAAGCTTCCATTTTATAGGAGCACCTTTCTATTTGCTAGATGGAATGCCACCCCATTTATGAATCATTGAATAAAATCAATTGGATCTTCAAATTTACTCAATTGATTTTTTTTTTTAATTTCTGGTCCTATGGAAAGTACCGTCATCATCTTCTTCTTCTTCTTCTTCCTTCTTCTTCTTTTTGAAGAGAATTTGATTTTTTTACATTCTATTCCCAACATGGGGCTCAAACTCACAACCCCGAGATCAAGAGTTGCATACCCTATGGACTGAACCAGACAGGCGAACCAGAAAAGCACCATGTTTTGGAGCCAAAGAAATTAGCTCAGATCGTGCATTCCAGGGCCTCTCATACATCCTGGATTTCTCCTTTCCTCCCATAGCTAAGCCTTTCCTTCTCTGGAAGAGATCAAGACAGAAGGAATGGCACAAACTTCTTTGTTCATCTTGGGAGCCCTGGGTTTGGGAATAAACACAGCATCCCAGTCTCCCTCCTTGTCCTTCTCTGGGTCTTTCCAGTTCACTTCCAGTCACTCAAAGACACTGGAGGTTGGGCAAGTGTGAAATGAGGCTGGAAGTTGGACGCCCATTCCCTGATGATAAATTAAGACTAATGCTACTATCTTGCCCTCAAAATGTGTGGCAATAATTTTCCAAGGCACCCTCTAAAACTCAGCTCTCTTACAGGCAGATTATAGTATAGCTTTTGGAAAAGAGTAAGGGTCTTGGCGTTTAGAACCCCAGCGATTTTACTGGATTGGGAGGACGTGACAGTTGTGTTTTGTTGCTCAGGGTGGTATGACTCTGTAGATAGAGTTTAGATTACACCCCCAGGTCGGGCAGGCCTGATTCATCTGTGATGATACAGCAGGTGGGGGAGCTGGCGCTTTCCTAAGTCAGGCTGCCTGACAAGAGGCAGGGCTCACAAGGGAGCCAGGCAGCTAAGGAAATTTACTGCGTGTTGTAGCCAGGGAAAGTGGAATTGGACCTGGGTGATAATCAGCCTGATTAGCTTGGTTGCCTCCTGGAGAGAGCCAAGGGCAGGAGGTGGTACAGGGCGGGGGAGGGTGGGACAGGTCAGCCAGCTTTAAGGTGGAAGCCCAGAGGCTGGGGTTTGTTCAGGTCAAGAACAATAATCGGGGCCCAGAGAAGTCTATAGAGCAGCAAACCCAGAGAAAATGAGCCCAATCATCAGTATTAAATGAAAAAGGCGACAACAGACCCAAAATGGAGTCACTTGTGCTAATTTCACATCAGCAAACTGAGACTTAATATCTAACCTAATTGCAGTTTCAGCTTCTTCCAGGAATACAACCTTTAATCAGTCAATCTGGAAGAACCTGGTCGGCACCAGTGAGGTCATCTGCCTGATAGACCCCAGCCCTTCCCCCAACAGAGGGTGACCTTGCTGAAACAATACACTCTTTGTTAGAAACTTCCTTTTTTCTGGCCCCTTCTGCCTAGAATAGCCTTCCATTTTGTACAGCTCCTCAGAGCTTCTTTCTGCTTGCTAGATGGGACGATGCCTGGTTCATGAGTTGTTGGATAAAGCCAGTTAGATCTTTAAATCTATTCAGTTGAATTTTGTTATTTATCAGATTTAGTGGGAGAAATGGGGTCTGCAGTGAACTTCTGATGGTTCGGGCACGATGAGAAACACAGGCATGGTACCCATGAACCCTCTGAGTTCTCTGTTTTGGTCGTCATTTCTGAGGGCTGGCCTAAATTCCTCTCAGCTCTGAGCCCCACTCTCTTTGCCTTGGGCTCCTGAACTGATCTGCTCTCCAGTAAGCTCCCTGTTGGGAGCTGCTGGTAATTTACTTGCAATTCCCTACTTTGAGTGGAAAACAGCCCTTTGTTCTGTCCCCAGTTTCCACACTGGGAACTGCTGGTAGCAGCTGCAGTATTGCCTATTTGTTTGGAATCAGTCCTTAGTCCCCATTCTTTGGGGTCTCTTGGTTCAGTCCTTTCCCCAGCTCCAAGTTCCACACTGGGAATTGCTGGGGGTATACACAGGACCTTCTCCTGGCCAGGATGCAGTAGCATGTCTTGGTTACTGGACATATTAAGGTGTACATGTTTGATTATCTTGTTTTGTATAGATAAAGTATTGATAATGGGAATCTTAGAAGCAGCAGCAAAATTGGTGGGCACTGGGCGGCACCTGGGTGGCTTGGTCGGTTGAGCAACTGACTGGCTCTTGACCTCGGCTAGGGTCATGATCTCACGTGGGTTCGGGCCACGTGTCAGGATCTGTGCTGGCAGTGTGAAGCCTGCTTGGGATTCTCCCTCTCTCTCTGGCCCTCCTCCGCTCTTATGCTCTGTCTCTCTCTCCAAATAAATAAATAAATAAATACAATAAAAACTAAAAACCTAAAAAAAATTGGTGGGCACTGGTAGAGCATTTAAC
The DNA here is from genome assembly GCF_024362965.1 of Panthera pardus. NCBI lineage: Eukaryota > Metazoa > Chordata > Mammalia > Carnivora > Felidae > Panthera > Panthera pardus. The sequence continues at coordinate 8,491,226 of NW_026526969.1, read as the reverse complement.
AGCTGTTTGCGTGCTCACCACCTAACCCAAAGACTCTGTTAGGATAAGTTGGTCATGGAACAGGTCATAGAACTCCACCAACCTCAAAAAAATTTCTGTGTAATGAGGTACACTGTAAAACACCACACAATCTCCAACCCAGTGACACATCCCTTTTAGGTATTAGTTTGGCTCCAAGAGACCCAAAGGCTTAGCCTAAATAAGTAAATAGGGGCACCCGGGTGGCTCAGTCGGTTAAGCATCTGACTTTGGCTCAGGTCATGATCTCACAGCTCATGAGTTTGAGCCCTGCGATGGGCTCTGTGCTGACAGCTCAGAGCCTGGAGCCTGCTTCCGATTCTGTGTCTCCCTCTCTCCCCTACTTGTACTCTGTCTCTCAAAAATAAATACATTAAAAAAAATTATAAGTAAATAATTAAGTAAGTAAACAATCCCAAAATTCCAAAGATGAGCACACTACCTTTGGCACATCTGCTTATTTTTTTTGTCTAAGAACTGTGTTCTGGAAGCTATAAATATCTACATAACTGTCAAAATCTAACAAAAGTTAACCTAGAATTATAACGGCCATTATGGGGAATGTTCCAGTTGGACAAGATCATTCATTTAAGAAGTGCACTTGAAAGCAAGGATTCCCAAGTTCAACAAACAGAATGGGATACCTGTTATTATTTTTTATTTTATTACTTAAAAAAATTTTTAATGTTTATTTATTTTTGAGAGAGACACAGAGCACGAGTAGGAGAGGGGCAGACAGAGAGGGAGACACAGAATCTGAATCAGGCTTCAGGCTCTGAGCTGTCAGCAGAGCCGAACGCAAGGCTCAAACCCATCATCCTTGATATCATGACCTGAGCCAAAGTCTGATGCTTAACCAACTGAGCCACCCAGGTGCCCCAAGATACCTATTTTAATTGGCACACAGAAACTTCCGAAAGCTTTCAAGATTCCAAAAATGCTTTATTTAAACAATCCATTGCAAAGGCTAATGAAAAATTAAAGACACAAGGATACCTAAAACAATAGATGATAAAACTAATGTGACTCCTTTATCCTTATTTACCCGGGTACTCACAAATATACTAATCCTCTATTTTGAACCACCTTCCCACTCTGAAAAGACTATTCACCAGTTACCTTATAAAATAGAACCACTGAAGTTGCAGAAGGCCCTCCGTAGATATCTTTCTCTTCCTGGTCAAAGACCAAATTAATGGCCACAGTTAAAGAATTTCCTAAACCCAGAGAAGATGCCCAAAAGTGTTCTGAAAAATTTAGTCTTTATCGGGGCCTATGACCCTGGGCTGCCAGGTCTTTACCAGCTTGTGCACCTGCTGGTGGGACCTAGCGAGGAATGCAAGGAAGCAGCATGGTATAACCCTGAGGATGGTATCCAAGATCATCAACCTTCACACAGTCAACCCATGAATCAAAACCTGCCTGCATTGATTGGTGTATTATTCAAACATGCAAACAAAAGAAAGATGAATCTGTGGCAAAAGTGAGAGCCCATGTGGAAACTCTCTTCCTATGGCATCCCAGGTTCTGTGCAATAAATGAGGTCACCCAACCTGCTTTAGTTGCTCTTTTTGTACACTGATTATCTTCTGAGATTAGTGGATTGATAAAAAGGCAGAAAATAGAACAGAAAATCACCAGTATGACTAAACCTGTGACCCTAGAGGAGCAATTTGAAAGGACTTTGGAACAAGATTGCAAGCAAATATCTGCCAAGCTATTGGCCTTAGAGCTACAACAGCTCCAAGTCCAAGCACCTAAAATACCTCCTGAGTGCTCCATATCACACCCTCCTCAGGGTCCACCATCAAAACAGTGGCCCAGGGGTCAATATTTCATTTGTAACCAACTGGGACACTGGGGAAAAAAATGTGTCCTCAGAGACCCTATGCAAATTTTTCAACTGATGACTTGACTCTCCTATCTCTGTGGTCAGAAGCTGATAATGAGAACCTGATAGGAAGTTATTTTTAGAGCTTCTCACCTAAGCTAAAATAAAACTGTGTACCCAGAAGGAAAGAAAAACCTTCTGAAGACCTTGTAAAAAGATTTATGGGTGGATCAACCCAATTTCTTGAAGAATTAAAATCAATTGTCTTTAACTTACAAATCTTTATAAAACCAAAAGTGGCTCCAGAAAGAATTCAAAGTCCACTTACTCTTTCTCCAATTCCCAAACCTCCTCTATTTACCTCAAAAGTATTTTTGTATTTTGTATTGTGAAAATTTTGCCCTTAGGAAACAAAAAAGTTCTTCTCAGGGAAACTAGCATTCATTCTTTGTGTCTTTGAAATGTAAATGTCCTCCTTGATCCCCACAGGAACACTAACTTTGGCCATTTCTTTAAGATACCAACGCCTTAGGGCTCCTGAGTGGCTCAGTCGGTTTGACTTTGGCTCAGGTCATGATCTCACAGTTTTTGAGTTCAAGCCCCACGTCGGGTGCTTCTTTCTCTGTCTCTCAAAAAAAAAAAAAAAAAAAAAAAAAAAAAAAAAAAAAAAAAAAAAAAGAAAGAAAGAAAGAAAGAAAGAAAGAAAGAAAGAAAGAAAAAAGAAAAAGAAAAAGAAAAGAAAAGCTTCCTGGTGGAAATTCTTATTTGAAAAGGTGGGGGGAGGGGTACTTTAAAATTTAGGCAAATGAAAAATCTTATGTCTTCTCCATAAACATCAATAAAAAGCTTTAGCCATTTGAGAAGCTAACCTTAACTTATTCCATCAGCCAGGAACATAATTTAGATCCAACCCCTTTTATGACTACCCTCATTCGTGGCTACAATTTTAAAATAAAAGCTGTAAGTCCTCTGTATCTGCCTGCGTGTTTATGTGTGACTATATACGTACTGTCTATGTGTGGCATTTGTTACCTCTGGATAGTATTACTAAAATTAACTTATAAAAGAGCTTTATTTAATTGTCCTGAAGAGAACTGATCACTTGTATAGATTAAGAATTCCTGTATCTCTCAGAAATATAATAGAAATTAATCCAAATGCTCAAGTTTATGTGATCTGAAATAATCTTTGGTAAATAAAAGGTAGTTCAAGTTTGTTGGATTAATTAAAATAGGTATGTCTTCAGAATTACCAACATTAAACATAATGCAGATGTACAACTTTATTCTTCTTGGGTTTTTCAGTCAAGTAAGTTCACATTATCTCATTTACAAAATTTGTCAGGTAGAAAAATAGCTTGGGATGATGACTGGCTTTGTCTCATGTCTTGTGAACTTTTTGTGGGTAATCTAAATGTAATTATTGAGAACAAGTGAATTAAATAGATGTAAGTGAGATAAAAGGTTTTAGGCAAACATTTTTTTTTAATTAAAAATTTTTTCTTTAATTTTTAGAGAGAGAGTGCCAGCGGGGTAGAGGGGGAGAGAGAGAGAGAGACGGAGAGAGGGAATCTCAAGCAGCCTCCACACTCGGTGCAGAGCCTGACTCGAGGCTACATCTCATGATCTGAACAGATATCAAGAGGTTGGATGCTCAACCAACTGAGACACCCAGGCTCCTCTAGGTGAATTTTGTTTTTTAATTAATTAATGTGTTTTTTGAGAAAGAGAGCAAGCAAGCTGGGGAGGGGCAGAGAGAGAAGGAGAGAGAGAGAGAATGCCAAACAGGCTCTGTGATGTCAGCACATGTGGGACTCAATCTCACCAACTGTGAGATCATGACCTGAGCTGAAATCAAGAGCTGGTCACTTAACTGACTGAGCCACCCAGGTGCCTCCCCCCCACCCAACCCAGATGAATTTTTTAAATAGTTTCCCCAAATCTTTTCAGTAACCTAAAACTTTAAAGTTTTGCTAAGTTAAATTAAATGATAGATAGTCATTAAATATCTAGATCATTTCTAAATAAGATAAAATACTGAAACATTAATTATTGGTTTATCCACTTTGGGCTTCTTTTTATAGAAAACTAAAGGTTATTTGTGTTTATTAGCAAACATGTTTTGTGACACACTGGAAACTTTTACTACTGAGAAAGCATTGCACTTTTGGAAATTATAAAAAGTATTTATAAGTCTACCAATCCACAGAATGCTAGTGTAAGAGACAGTCCACATTTGTTTACTTCTTAATTTTTACTAGAAATTAAGGTTTTTAAGTGTTAAGAATTCTCATATATGCAATTGTAGCAACTAGAAATAATAAGGGAAAAAAATCTCCACATGCAAGGAAAGTAGGCTGTGTGTTTTCAGTAAGAAAAGATATGAGGGGGGGCGCCTGGGTGGCTCATTCGGTTAAGCGGCCGACTTCGGCTCAGGTCATGATCTCACGGTTCGTGAGTTTGAGCCCCGAGTCGGGCTCTGTGCTGACAGCTCAGAGCCTGGAGCCTGTTTCAGATTCTGTGTCTCCCTCTCTCTCTGATCCTCCCCCGTTCATGCTCTGTCTCTCTCTGTCTCAAAAATAAATAAACATTAAACAACAGAAATTTGTTTAAAAAAAAAAAAGAAAGAAAAGATAGTGAGGGATGGAGGTGGATTTTTGTTGAGGGAAAAGGAAGTAATCTTGTCCTACAGTGAGGCTCATTGTTTCAGAAGGAGAAAGAGGAAAAACAGGACAAAATCTGAATGTGAAAGAAAACAATCATAGAAACTTTCTGGAAAACAATCTTGGAAAAGGAATTTTATGCATGGTCAAGATGACTAAGATTGGGATAAATATATTTCAGTAAAAAAATGATGAGTTTTAATATCAAAAGTACACTGGTACAAAATAAGAATTGGTTTCTTGTTGTTAAAAAAAAACAAAGTTTTCTTGGACTTTTGGTCTGCTTTTGGCAACAGGTTATGAAGTTTCTTTACCTTTTAAGTAATCTGCACAGAAAGCAAAAATTTTGTGTCTTGCCAAAACAATTTACTGTGCTTCATGGCATCCTTTATCATGGCATCTTTGATTACTTAAGAAAACAGTCTTCTCTATTAAAAGAGCTAAGTTTTTTTTTTTTTAAACAACTATTTAACTGTATTTGACTATAAGGTCTTCAACTGCCACTATGGTTAAAATAGGTAAGTACTGGTTCACAGTGACCTGTGAACCTATTTGACCAGGTGTTTTTAAATATTTTTGTATTTTTGACAAACTTCTCAAAATCAAATTCTAAATGAAGTATTTTTGACCTTGTGAAATTTGAGATTTTTTTATTTGAGAGAGAGAGAGCAAGAGTGCAAGTGGGTGAGGGGGCAGAAGGGAGAGAGAAAGGGAGAGAGAGGGAGGGAGAGAGAGAATCTCAAGCAGGCTCCACATTCAGCATGGAGCCAAACACTCAGGGCTTGATCCCATGATCCTGGGATCATGACCTGAGCAGAAGTCAAGAGTCAGATACTCAAATAACTGAGCCACCCAGGCACCCCAACTTTGGGATTTTTAAGAGGCGTCCTGGAACATCTCTAAATATTTGTTTTCTCTCCTTATAGAAAGAGATGTTAAACTAGTAAGATATATGTGGTATGCTAAATTATATGGGAAGCATTGTCAAATAAGAAGTAAAACTAAGCCTTCCTTATGTTGAAGATATGTACATGAAATTCCTAAAGTCTGATATGTCCTGGTATAATGTTATCACCATAATTCCAGTTATCATCTAAAAATGTTGGGTGCCACAAAAATGACCAAGTTTCCTTGTCAATTCCACTATAAAGAACTCTTAACAGATCTTTCATAGCGGGCATTTTTTGTCTGTTGTCATTTACACATAGTTATTGCTTTACTCAGGTGCTTTTGCAATAATGTTCCTCCCAAAGTGCGTCATGAATCAAGGAGATTCGTAGAGAGGACTTTGGCAAGTACAGGTTTTGATAACTTTAAGATCATAAAAATGAACTGGATAAGAATTTCTTTAACTACTAGAAAAACTGGACTCAAGCAGAACAGGGATTAATCGCATGGAAGTGGATGAACCAAGGAGGATGATTGTAATTCTTTATGACTTTTTGTTTGAAACATTGCTGGTTCTTTAATGTTTTATTTTCCAAGATTTAAGAAACCTTTTCTTAAGCTATGTATGATCTACAGCAATCTGGTAAAGTATACCTTTACGACAAAAATGAAACATTTACTTTCTCTCCCTGCCCAACTCCTTCAGAATTTAGAAACTTTTGCATATTCTTTTCACAGCAATATAACTGGTTATTTGCAGAAGTTCAATAAGAATCTGCTCTTCTTGAAACTGGACACAACTGGAAACAATGGCTATATTACCTAGGCTTTGATTGGAATGTGTTATTGGAGAGAGATGACCAGACAGCTTTCAGGAACTGCTTGAAAAGTTAGCCTAGTACCTTGCTTATAGCGTTCCCAGCAGCCTTACCAGGTGGATAAGGAAGGTCACTCCCTGGCAGGCCCACAAATATCTCAGGATATTTAGGGGGACCTCAAGAAGGGAGGAATTCACCCAAATCAAAGTACTGCAGGTAAAATCTAATGGTCCTTGGCTTAGCCTCCTGACCTCAGGGCTTTTAAGAGTTCAATCTGAGATTTCTTATGAAAATTTCCTGTGAAGCAGACTTAAAAAGGGGTTTATATGGTCAATCACTATTCTTACTACACTTATGTAAATAAATAATCAGGCCAAGTTTAATGTGAACAAACTAGCTTTAATGTGATTATCTGTGGTTAAAAATAAGAGTGGGGCTAACTGTAGAAAGAAAAATTATGCTTGCAGCTTTATAGAGTTTAGATTTTAATATTGTTAATTGTCTTTGAAGTTTTGTGATATACCTGTAAAGCAGACTTGATCCTGAATTCTTCTAGTTCTCAAACATCTATCTAGCTATGACTCTCTAAACTAATGTTTACAATTTTCTGCCACCTTTCTGATTTGAGATCAGTTAAAACAAAGACTTTCTTTGAATCTTCTTGCAAGAGCCTATACCAGGTCCTCCCCACTGCCCAGATGGCAGCCAGACTTCAGAGACTCAAATGCTGGGTACACATCTTACAGCCGAAGAAGGTTCCACCTGAGTCCTGGTCCTATGCGGACGCTGGCGACTCTCCGCATCAAATGATTAGGAAGAGAAGCAGCTGACATTGATTGAATTCTTTCCATCAAAGATGCCAGATCAAGACTTCTTACTTTAAACATAAAACCCTTTCTTCTTTTCTTTCTTTCCTTTACCCTTCATTGGCCTAGAAAGATAACACTACTATGCAGTAATTATGAAATTATATCTCAGACAAATAAGATTTGTTTGTTAGCCTTTTGCTGTTGATTTTAAAGTTATTCACTATAATCAGAGACCACAGTTTCTAGGGTGCAGAATTGTTGGAATTTATCACGTTTCCTTTGTAATTTAGTGCATGGCCAATGTCTGTGAATGCCTCTCAAAGTATGCTTTGAGTGCTCTCAAAGTATGGCTAGTTTCTGTTTCTTGGGCATAAAGATACTCTCAAATACATTAATATACATAATGAATTGTTATTAGATCATGTTTAGCAATGTTTATTCAAATATTCCGTTTCAGAATTAGGCTGAAGATAGATATTTCCTTAGGAGAAAGATATGAAAGGGGGTTGAGATCTTGAAAGCCAAAAAGACTTTAAGGCAGGAAACATTATAATATAAAGGCTTGGTTGATGTTAGCATATGATATTAGCATAATGGTAAAAATGGTCAGTTAACTGCAAAAATATAACAATTCTAAATGTGTATAGATTTAATATACCTTAATATACATAAGTCACAAACTGGCAGAATTATGAAAAGGAATGGACAAATTCCTAGCCTTGTGAGATATTTACAAAAGCATGTGTTGGTGATTAAGATCTCAGACAGAAAAAAAATTACATTAAAAATATAGAGGAGTTGAATAAGACAGTTATAAGCTTGCTGTGGTGGACATAAAAGAAAATTTTGGTCCCAGAAATTTAAAGAACATACATACATACATTTTTCTCAAACACACATGAGGCATTTATAAAAACCTATGACACACTAATCCATAAAGCACATCTCTGTAAATATCAAAGGGAGGCAAGAATGAAAGCCAGAGGCCAGTAAGGAGGTATTTCAGTCATTCAGGAAAAAAGTAAGGAGAAGAGGTTGGATTCAGGTTACATTTTGAAGGTAAAGCTGACAAAGTTTGCTGATGGACCGGATACACAATGCAACAGAAAAAGAAGAACCAAGATGGTGACTATAGTTAACGATACTGTGCTGTATATTTGAAAGTGGCTAAGGGAGTATATCTGAAAAGTTCTCATCACAGGAAAAAAATTATAGCTATGTAAGTTGATGGACATTAACTAAACTTATTGTGATAATCATTTCATAACATATGCATGTATCAAATCATTATCTTGTGCATTGTCAGAAATAAGACATGGGCCCAAAATGGAGTCACTTATGCTTAGCCCCATGACACCAAACCAAGACTTAATTATGGTTTTGGCTCTCCCAGAAATAGGATCTTAAACCAATCAGGAATCACCTGATCAACACCTGTGAGGTCACCTGCATGAAGGACCCCAACCATTCCCTAAAGGAAAGTAACCTTGAAATAGCCAACCTACTTTCTTGCCCTAGCATAACTTCCTTGTTCCTCTCTATAAAAATCCTTCAATTTGTACAATTCCTAGGCGCTCCCTTCTAGATTGGATGCTGCCAAATTCATAAATCATTGAACAAAGCCCATAAGATTTTTGAAAGTTATTCACTTGAATTTTGTTTTTTAACAACACCTAAAACCAATACAATGTTATATGTCAATTGTATCTCAATTCAAAAGAAAAGGAAAGAAAAGAAAAGAAAAGAAAAGAAAGGAATAGGAATCAAGGATGATTGCAAGGTGTGTGTGGCCTCAGCAACTGTAAGATGGAGTTCTATTACAGAGATGGAGATGCCTGGGGTGGAGGGGGCAGGCTAGGATCGGGGGCTCATGTCAGGAGTGGAAGTCTGGGGGCACCTGGGTGGCTCAGGTCATGATCTCACAGTCTGTGAGTTCAAGCCCCAGGTTGGGCTCTGTGCTGTCAATGAAGAGCCTGCTTCAGATCCTCTGTCTCCCTCTCTCTGCCCTTCCCCTGCTTGCACTCTCCCTCTCTCTCAAAATTAAATAAACATTAAAAAAAAAAAAAAAGAATGGACATCTGTTTGACTTACACGTGGAAATGTCCAGTGGGGCAGTCAGGCACGAGTCCGGAAGTGAGGGGAAAATTCTGGTCTGGGGATGAGGTTTGGAAATAGCCTTCCTACCATGGATATAACATCAGTTGGCGCTGTAAAACTGGGAGAGATCACCTCTGGAAGGAGTGTGGACAGATAGGAGGTCTCAATGCGCTCGCTCTGATGTTTAGGGTCAGAAAGATAGAGAATCCAGAGAAGGTGGGGACAGAAAGCAGGAAGAGAAACAGGAGGGCTGGGAGACTAAGTCTCCAACAGGAAAGAGATCCGGGGAGTGGGGGATCTCCTTTGTCAAATGCTCAACAAAGAGGAGCACCAATAAGGTGCAGGCCATTGGTGACCTTGGCCAGAACAGCCTGGGGTGGGGAGGGAGGGGGTTGAGAACAAAAGCCTGATTGTAGTGGGTTCAAGAGGAAAAGAAAAACAAAGCAGAGAATGAAGGGCATGTGAAGTCAAGCAGGGGACTGTTTTTCTTTTGTTTTTGTTTTTTTTTTAATTTTTTTTTTTCAACGTTTTTTATTTATTTTTGGGACAGAGAGAGACAGAGCATGAATGGGGGAGGGGCAGAGAGAGAGGGAGACACAGAATCGGAAACAGGCTCCAGGCTCCGAGCCATCAGCCCAGAGCCTGACACGGGGCTCGAACTCACGGACCGCGAGATCGTGACCTGGCTGAAGTCGGACGCTCAACCGACTGCGCCACCCAGGCGCCCCTTTTCTTTTGTTTTAAGACAGGAAATATATTAAAGAAGAATCCAGGGGAGAGTGGAACAGGTGATGTTGCAGGACAGAGGCAAATACAGAAGAGAAGTCTTTGAGTAGGTGGTAAGGGGTGAATCCTAGCTGTGCAGGGCTGAACCATATTGAAGTTAGAAGCCAAACGAAAAATCAGTAATACTGATTCAGCCCTTACTTAAAATTTTGATATCTTGCTCACTGTGGATTTTTTGCACTGATTTTGCTTTTAAAATATTGCATTAAAATATTATTTACGTTGATTAATGTTTTGGTTTTTATTTTGGTACTCTTTCATATTTTGCACCTGAAGCCCTGTGGAGGGGAATCTTTGCAGGAGATTTCCTATTATAAGAGGGCGGTGGAATGGAGGCGAGTGTATCAGAATAGAGGGTACAGGGCTTCTTAAGATTGGCAGGACCCGCCACGCGGGCGGACAGGCATCCCCCAAAGCCCAGAAACCAGGATAGGTAGTTTGTGTGGGCTCCTCCGTAACGCACCAAGACCAGGACTAGAGAGTCAGCTTCAGCGGAGAGAGAGCTCCCTCTGGTGGGTCTGGGTGGCAAAGACAGCTCAGAGCCGAATGTGCTGCGGAGTGTGGGGTGTGCAGGGGCGCGGGTGACCAGGGTGCCGGCAGAGGAAGAGAAACCCTGGAACACCCCCTAGTGATCAGGGAAGGAGGAGGTCAGGCAGCCGATAGAGGAGAGCATTTTGAGGAGGGAGTGATCAATGGTTTCAAATGTCCGAGAGTCCTCATTTAATTTTGGCCTGATTATTTGTACAGGTGCAGCAAAGGGTGTACATCAACACATGTAAACCTCTTCAAGTATACAATATTTTTCAAACTAAGATGAAAAACTTATCTTCCGGGGCGCCTGGGTGGCTCAGTTGGTTAAGCACCCGACTTCTGCTCAGGTCATCAATTTGCACAACTGGCGGTTTGTGGGTTAGAGCCCTGTGTTGGGTTCTGTGCTAATGGGTCAGAGCCTGGAGCCTGCTGCGGATTCTGTGTCTCCCTCTCTCTCTGCCCCTCCCCCGCTCGTGTTCTGTCTCTGACTCTCTCAAAAATAAATAAACATTAAAAAAAATTTTTTTTTCATTATCTTCCATGTGGAAATTTTCTAAAGGAATTAAAGCTTGGAATTTTAAAAGCCTCTAGTATTTGTTTTTCTATGCTTGACCAGGCCAAGAAATTCCCTTCATGAAATTTCACCTGCAGTGCCTATAAGTCCAATGAAATCTTATCTCAGGGCTATTCCTAACATTTTTAAGGTTCTGATTCTCAAGAAGTGACCTTCCTTACCACTGTGAGGCTGGAAACTTAGAAAAATAATGAACAAAGTGTTAGAGAGGTTGGGGGATGTAAAAGGTAAAAAGAAGCTACTGTCAACCTGGGCTATTGGTGTAGATTTTCCTCTCACTTGGTGTCGGATCATGGGGTCTTTGGCACTGGGCCACGCGAGCTGGCTGGCCAGTGACAGGATGGATTTTTGAGTGATTCAGAGCAACTTTGGTTCCAATAAGACCGACTGAATTCCAGCTCCACACCAACCAAAATATCAGGATTGAGTTCACCAGCTCTGGTATCCAGAAGGTGAGCAGGAAGTTGGGCACCACCACCCATCTCACCTGGATAGCTGGAGGTAGAAACATTCTTTGGAGCAGGAGGTATGTATCCAGTCATGCTTCTCAGCGGAAACTAACACATCCAGTCTGATGGGTTTAGGGTGCACATCAAACCCACATTGTCTGCTCTGCTGGATACCAGAAGCACGATAACCAGGACCGCAGGCTGGGTTTAGCACTATAATTTTGCCTTTAAGTGAATGCTACACAATAATTTCATTTTAAACTATTTTGCCACATAGCTACCTTCAGAATCTAATGGTTCTTTTTAATGATAAAGGTCTGAGATGTAAATATTGCTAAGGATCCCATGATGCCTGCATGTTGGTTTCCTCCTGGAAACTGAGGCAGCCCAGCAGAAAATAAAACCTAAGGGAGACTTAAGTACAGCTGAATTCCAGGTGTGCTCCCCAGCCTACACTCTGGTGATCTGGCAGAAGGTGGAAGCCTTAAGGGGCCCAGGAACTTGAGCACATGCAGATGACAGGAGATCCTAAAGTCAGACTAAAATAAATAAGAACAGAAGAACCAAACAGAGATATCAATGACCACACACAACTGGAGAAACAAGTCCAGTTTAGGTCTAGTTAAGTTGCTAAGCAACAGCAGCATCAGCAACAACCCTCAGCATCGAATGCTCCAAGATGCACAAAGAAATAGGAAAGTGTGGCCCATACTCAGGAGAAAAGAGTAGTCAACAGAAACTGATTTTGAGTGGGCCAGATAAGGTATTTAGCAGACAGATACTTCAAAACAGCTATTATGAATATTTGCAAAGAATTAAAGGGATTGCACTGATGAGAGTGACTCAAAAAATAGAAAATCTCAGCAGGGAAACAGAATCTATTTTTTTTTTTTAAAGAACTAGATGGAAACTCTATGTCTGTAAAGTAAAATAACTGGAATGAAAATTTCATTAGAAGGGTTCAACAGCAGGGGCACCTGGGTGGCTCAGTTGGTTAAGCATCCAATTCTTGATCTCAGCTCAGGTCTTGGTTTCAGGATTGTGAGCTCAAGACCCATGTTTGGCTCCATGCTGAGCATGAAGCCTACTTAAAAAAAAAGAGGGGGGGGGGTACAACTGGTGTATTCATATAGTGACCAGGAAGTATTTACTAACACAGAAACTTGCCCAAATTCTGTTTCCACAGGCCAAGAACACGTTCTCAACTAAAAATCTGCAATTAGGCTACACTACATCTTGAATGTTTCCCTATTCCTTCATTTGCTCCTTCTCCATTCCTTTATTGTGTATGAAGTGACTGGGGTATATGCACAAGCATCTTGCTTTTTTTTCTTTAAATAAATGGCAATGATGAATATTCATCAACATTACACAGAGATGAATTAGGGAAAAATATTGTTTCTGTGAGAATACCCCCTTTTTCCATTAGGAACATGCTCTTTTAACTCCCATTTTTATATTCCAGTAAGTTATTAGCTCTTACTGTCTAACAAAAACAATAACGAAAATATTCCTGCATTTTTGGGGGCACCTGGCTCAGTCAGGAGAGCATGTGACTCTTGATCTTGGGGTTGTGAGTTCAAGCCCAGCATTGGGTGTAGAGATTACTTAAAAATAAGATATTAAAAAATATTCCTGCATATCTTGTTAGGAGAATTTCAATGGTCTTCATTTGTGATTGTAAAAACAAAGACAAATTTATAACTTTTTTCTATGTATGGCAATGTCTTTAAGTAGTGATAAATTGTTTTTCTTTAAATTTTTTCAGTAAATATATATATATATATATATATTTATATATATATATATATATATGTTTACTTTTGTATTTTTAAAATTCCAGTATAATTAACATATAGTGTTACATTAGTTTCAGGTGTACAATATAGTGATTCATCAATTCTATAGATTACTCAGTACTCATCAGGATAAATGTATTCTTAATCTCCTTCTCCTATTTCACTCATCCCCCAACCCACCCCACCTCTGGTAACCACCAGTTTTGTCTCTCTAGTTAAGAGTCTGGTTTTTTGTTTATCTCTTTGTTCATTTGTTTTGTTTCTTAAATTCCACATATGACTGAAATCCTATGGTATTTCTCTATGGTAAATCCTATGGTAATCTCTGACTGACTTATTTCACTAAGAATTATACCCTCTAGATCCATTTATGTTGTTGCAAATGGCAAGGTTTCATTCCTTTTTTATAGTTGAGTAATATTCCTGTGTGTGTGTGTGTGTGTGTGTGTGCACACGTGTGTGCGCATGTGCGTGTTTGTACACCACAGTGATAAATTACTTTTAAAGGATTCGAGGTAGTTTTCTCTTCAAGTCAAGCATATTGTTTTTTAAATCAATTTCTTATTGAAATTTTTTAATTAAAGCAAAAATAAAGACAGAAAACATTTCATAATGGGAAGAAGATATAAAAATTCTAAATATATAGGCATCTAATAACAGAGCCCCAAAATTCATAAAGCAAAACTGGCAAAACTGAATAAAGAACTAGACAATTTAACCACTAAAGGTGGAGATTTCAATATTCTGTCAGTAAGTAATAAAACAACCAGGCAGAAAATAAATAAGAATATAGAACACTAGGGGTGCCTGGGTTCAGTGGGTTAAGCGTCCACTTTGGCTCAAGTCACAATCTCACAGTTTGTGGGCCCCTTGTCAGGCTCTGTGCTGATAGCTCAGAGTCTGGAGCCTGCTTTGGATTCTGTGTGTGTCTCTCTCTCTCTCTGCTCCTCCCCTGCTCATGCTCTGTCTCTCTCTATCTCAAAAGTAAATAAACATTAAAAAAATTTTTAAAAAGGAGCGCCTGGGTGGCTTGGTCAGTTAAGCGTCTGAATTCAGCTCAGGTCATGATCTCACAGTTCATGAGTTCGAGCCCTATGTCAGGCTCTGTGCTGACAACTTGGAGCCTGGACCCTGCTTCAGATTCTGTGTGTGTGTCTCTCTCTCTGCCCCTTCCCCACTTGCGCTCTGTCTCTCTGTCTGTCTCTCAAAACTAAATAAACATTAAAAAAATTTTTTTAATTAAAAAAAAGAACATAGAACACTTGAACTATATTATCAACTAATTTGATCTAACATATATACACAACACTCCACCCAACAATGGCAGAGCATCCATTCTTTTCAAGCACACATGAAACAATTGTCCAAAATAAGCCATATACCAGGCCATAAATCAAGTCAGTAATTTTAAAAGGATTAGAATCATACAAAGCATTTTCTCCAACAACAGAATTAAATTAGTAATCCACAAAAGGAAGAAATCTGGGAATCCCCAAATATTTGGAAATTAAATAATGCATTTCTAAATAACCCACAGGTCAAAGAAGATATCATAAGGGAACTGGAAAATATCTAGAACTGAATGAAAAGGCAAACACAAGTAGCAAAATTGGTAAGAAACAGCAAGTGGTATAATAGAGCGAGTTGATACTGGCTCATGAGACCCAATTGTGCATGTCCCTCCCCAACTTTGTGTTCAGTGGCCTCACACTGATAGCTTTAAATCAATCATGGTGGGAGTATTTACACCACACAAATTGGCAAATGTTGTAAAGTCCCCAGACCTAGTCATTAAACATTTACTAGAACACCACTTAACAGCAGCTAAAGCAATGCTTAGAGGAAAACGTATAGCTTTAAATGCTGATGTTAAAAAAGAAGACAGATATAAGAGCAATAATGTAAGTTTCCATCTCAAGAAGCTAAAAAAAGAAGAGCATATCAAACCCAAACTAAGTAGAAGCAAATAAATAATAAAAATCAGAGTGGAATAAATGGAATAGAAAATAGAAAAGCAATAGAATTGGTTCTTTGAAAAGATCAACAAAATTGATAAATCTTTAGCAAGACTGACCAAGAAAAAAAGACAGAAGACACAGAGTACCAAAATCAGTAATGTCAGATGAGAAATTACTACAGATCCTAAATAATCAAAAGGAGTATAGGGATTATTATAAAGAGTTTTATGTCAACAAATTAAGCAACTTAGATGAAATGGGCAAATTCCTATTAACACCACCTAATTGACTCTATTAAGAAAATCTGGGCGGGGGGGTGCCTGAGTGGCTCAGTTGGATAAGCGTCCAACTCTTTATTTCGGCTCAGGTCATGATCTCACGGTTCACAGGATCGAGCCCTGAGTCTGACTCTGTGCTGACAGCACAGATCCTGCTTGGGATTCTCTCTCTCCCTCTCTCTCTGCCCCTCCCCTGCTCATACTCTCTCACAAAATAAATAAATAAACTTTAAAAAAAAGGGGGGAGGAATAAAATCTGAATTGACCAATACTGTAAAAAAAATGAATGAATAATTTAAAAACTTTTCCACAGAGAAAAGTTCAGGCCTAGATGGCTTCAACAATGAATTTATCAAACTTTTAGGGAAGAAATAATGTAATTCTTTAAAAAAATTTTTTTAATGTTTATTTATTTTTGAAAGAAAGAGAGGAAGACAGAGCATGAGTGGGGGAGGGGCAGAGAGACAGGGAAACACAGAATCCAAAGCAGGCTCCAGGATCTGAGCTGTCAGCACAGAGCCCAACATGGGGCTTGAACTCACGAACCATGAGTTCATGACCTGAGCAGAAGTCGGATGCCCAACTGACAGCCACCCAGGTGCTCCAATATTAATTCTATAGAAACTCTTTCAGGAAACAGAGGAGAAGGGAACACTTGCCAACTTATTTTATAAGTTTCATATTATCCCAATATCAAAGCCAAACAAAGACATGACAAGACAATAAAATAACAGGCCAATATGACCCATGAACATAGACATAATTTTTTTTTAGTTTTTATTTATTTGTTTTTAGTAATCCCGACACCCAGTGTGGGACTTGAACTCACAACCCCGAGATCAGGAGTCCCATGCTCTTCCGACTGAGCCAGCCAGGTGCCCCTAGACACAAAAATTTTAAACAAAACATTTTCAAACTGTATCCAGTAACATAGAAACAGGATTATACACTATGACTAAATGGAGTTCATTCTAGGAACGTAACATTGCTTTAAGTCTAAAAATAAAATAATGTAATGTATCACACTAATAGAACAAAGGAAAAATGCATGATTATCTCAACTGATGCAAAAAAAGAATTTGAAAAATCCAATTCTCATTTATGATTTTAAAAAAACCTTCAAAAATTCTCAATAAACTAGGAACAAAAAATACACAGCTAATGTCACACCTAATGATGAAAGACTGACTGCTCACCCACATAGCCAAGAGCAAGACAAGAATGTCTGCTTTTACCAATCTTATTCAACATTTTCTGTAGATTCTATCTAGTTCAAAAAGGAAAGAAAAAAATTAAAGGCATACATACCACGCTGAGCACAGAGACTGCTTGGTACACTCTCCCTCTCGCCTCTCTGCCCTTCCCCCACTCACATATGCTTTCTCTCTCTCTCAGAATAAATAAATAAACTTAAAAAAAAGTAATCTGGGGGCAACTGAGCAGCTCAGTCAGTTGAGCATTTGTCTTGGGCTCAGGTCATGGTCTCACAGTTCATGAGTTTGAGCCCCGTGTGGGGCTTTGTGCTGACAGCTCAGAGCCTGGAGCCTGCTTCAGATTCTGTGTGTCTCTCTCTCTCTCTCTGCCCTTCCCCTGCTTGTGCTCTGTTTCTGTCTCTCTAAAATAAATAAATAAATGCTTAAACAATTTTTTTAAAGTAATCTGTATGCCTTAATTTTTTTTTTTAAGAGAGAGAGAGGGGCAGTGGGAGAGAGAATCTCAAGCAGGCTCCATGCCCGAAGTATACATATTACTTTTGAAGAAATGGATCCAGGGGTGCCTGTATGGTTCAGTCAGTTAAGTGTCTGACTCTTGGTTTTGGCTCAGGTCATGATCTCATGATTCATGGGTTCAAGCCCCACACTGCTATCACTGTGGAGCCTGCTTGGGATTCTTTCTCTCCCTCTCTCTTTGTCCCTCCCCTGTTTGCACTCTCTCTCAAAAAAAAAAAAGAAAGAAAGAAAAAGAGAGAGAGAAAGAAAGAAAGAAAAGAAAAGAAAAAATAAAGAACAGAAATGGATCTAAGGAAGAAATAAAATTGTCTTTAGTCATAAATGACATGGCCTTTTATATAGAAAATCCTAAGAAACTTATAAAAAGAAAAAAACTATCATAACTAATAAGTGAGTTTAGCAAGATCATATGATCCTAGATCAAAATATAAAAGCCAGTAATATTTCCATAAAGTAGCAATAAACAATCAAAAATAAGATTTAAAAAAACAATTCCACTCCCAAAAGCATCAGAAAGAATAAAATACTTAAGAACAAATTTAGCAAGAGAAGTGCAAGACCTGCACAGTGAAAACTGGAAAAGCTACTGAGCAATTTAAAGGACAAACAAATGGAGAGATATATACCATGTTCATGGATTAGGAGACTCAAAAGCATTAAGATGGTAATTATTTCCAAATTTATCTATAGACTCAATGGAATCCCTATCAAAATCCCAGAAAGCTTTTTTTTTTTTTTTTTAGTAATTGGCAAGCTGATCCTAAAATTTATATGGAAATGCAAAAGACCCAGAATTGCCAAAATAGTTCTGGAAAAGCAGAACAAAGTTTGGGAACTCACTCTACCTGATTTCATAGCCTCCTATGAAGCTGTGGTAATCAGGATAGCATGGCATTGACATAAGGATAAACATGTGGAACATGGAATAGAATGGAAAGTCCAGAATAAATACTTATATTTATAGTCAATTGATTTTTGACAAAAGCTCCAAGAAAATTAAAAGGGGAAAGAATGGCTTTTCAACAAAGAGTGGTGGAACAGTGAGAAAACCATGCAAACAAACAAGGAATGCTTATCTCATAACATATACAAAAATTAATTAGGGGCACCTGGGTGGCTCGGTTAGTTAAGTGTCTGATTCTAGGTTTCAGCTCAGGTCATAATCTCACGGTTCCCTGCATCAGGCTCTGTGCTGATGGTGCAGAGTCTGCTTGGGATTCTCTCTCTCTCTCTCTCTCTCTCTCTCTCATTCTGCCCCTCCCCTGCTTGCTCTCTCTCTCTCTCTCTCTCTCTCTCTCAAAATAAACTTTTAAAAAATAAAAAATAATTAAAAACAGATTAAAGACTGAAATGTAAAATGTTTTAGCTCTAAAACTTCGAGAAGAAAACATAAGAGAAAATCATGCCAAAGCATGACCCATTGGTAAAGTGGACTCATCAAAATTAAATACTTTCTCCTGCAAAAAGTATTGTGAATAGGATGAAAATATAAGCTACTACAGACCGGGCAAATATGTTTGTAAATCACAAATCTGACCGATGACTTGTGCCTAGAGTATGTAAAGAACCCTTGAAACTCAACAATAAGTTAAAAAATTCACTTAAAAAACTGGCAAAAGAACAGACATTTCACCACAGAAGATATACAGATGGTATATCAGCATGAGAAAAGATGGTCAACATCATTAGCCATGAGGGAACTGTAAGCAAAAACGATGATGATGATGACGGTGATGATGATGCTATCACACCTACTAGAAATAAAATAAAGAAATCGGACAATACTAAATGCTGGCGATGATGTGGAGAAACTGAATCTTGTGTACTTTCCTGATGGGAAGGTAAAATGGTACAACCACTCTTGTAAAATAGTTTGGCACTTCTTGTAAAATTAAACATACACCTATCATAAAACTGAGAAATCATACTTCTTTTTTTTTAATGTTTATTTATTTTTAAGTCGGGGTGGGGGGAGAGGCTGAGAGAGGGACAGAGAGAATCCCAAGCAGGCTCCATGCTGTCAATACAGAGCCTGACATGGGGCTTGATCTCACAAACCGTGAGATTATGACCTAAGCTGAAATCAAGAGTCAGATGCTTAACGGACTGAGCCACCCAGGTGCCCCTGAGAAATCATACTTCTAAGCATTTATCCCAGAAACATGAAAACTTAGATTCACACCAAAACCAGTATAGAAATGGTTTTAGTAGCTGTATTTGTAATAACCCAAACTGGAAACCATCTGAATGTCTTCCAACATCAGAATGGATAAACTGTGGAACACCCAAACAATGAACCATTACCCTGCAATAAAAGGAATGAACTACCAACATGTACATAATAACTTGGGTGGATTGTCCCAATCCAGAGGTTTCATACTTTGTGATTTCATTTATGTAACGTTCTTGAAATGGCAAAATTACAGAGAAGGGGGACAATAGCTCACCAGCTGCGGGAGTTAGGGATGGGGGGAGTTTCTTTGTGTTGATGGGACAGTTCTGCATGTTGATTCTGCACAGAATTATATACAACACACACATGGTGAGAAGTGAATAAGGTCTATAGTTAATAGTATTGTCCCCGATGTCAACTTCCTTATTGTTATATTGTACTATATGATTGCATTGGTAATTATTAATGATATACATTTGTCGAAACTCACCGAACCATACACTTAAATAGGTGATTTTTACTGTGTGTAAATTATACCTCAGAGTGCTAACTTTAAAATATAAAATAATAAGTAGTACAGTCACTGAAAAAAAGAGGAAGGAAGGGAGGGAGGGAGAGGTGGCACAGGGAGAGGGAGGAAGGGAAGGTGTGGGAGGAAAGGAAAGAAGAAACAATAACTTGGGGGGGGGGTAAACAGAAACCACGCAAAGTAAGAACACACACACACACACACACACACATGCACACCCCAACACATTCCTGTCCTCAGAAAGATAGGAGAAGATACCAGATGGATCTGTGCAGAAAAAACAGGATACAGAAAAATTAGGATGTTCACAAATTAAAACAGTGACAGCAGATTTGAAAAACACAACAGTTAGAAGGCTTAAGTTGAAGAAATTTCCCCAAAAGAGAGAGAAATGGAAAATGGGAGAAAAGATACAATTGGAGGACCCATCCGGGAGATCCAGCATCTGAATGATGGAAATTCCAGAGGGGGAAATCTTAGGGGAGAGAATCACCAACAACACAGGAGAATTTCCCAGACCTGAAGGAAAACGTGCCTTGAGACTTAAAGAGCCCACTAAATGCTCAGCACGAAACACTCACTGTGAAATTCAGAACACTAGGGACAAAGAGAAGATTCTAAAAGCTTCCCAGGAGGACTGGCTCCTGAAAGCTCATTGTTAAATTTTAGGAATTTTGCAGCCAGTTGTTAAATTATTGGTAGCATGAAATCAGCCATGATGGGAATATTTACACTATTATTTATATCACGGAAACTGGTAAGGGGGGAAGCTGGCTTATCAGCATATTACTAAATAGTTAAGTAAATTACGGCATACAACTTATGCAGCCATTAACAATCATAGCTATGAAGAATGTGTAGAAACACACAGAATGGCACCTGGGTAGCTCAGTCAGTTGACCATCTAACTTCAGCTCAGGTCATGATCTCACATTCATGGGTTCGAGCCCTGCGTGGGGCTTTGTGCTGACAGCTCAGAGCCTGGAGCCTGCTTCAGATTCTGTGTCTCCCTCTCTCTCTGACCCTCCCCCACTTGTACTCTGTCTCTGTCTCTCTCTCAAAAATAAATAAACATTAAAAAAAAAAGAAACACATAAAATACCTAGGAATAAATCTAACCAAAGATGTAAAAGATCAATATGCTGAAAACTATAGAAAGTTTATGAAGGAAATTGAAGAAGATACAAAGAAATGAAAAAATAGTCCATGCTCATGGACTGGAAGAACAAATATTGTTAAAATGTCAATACTACCCAAAGCAATCTACACATTCAGTGCAATCCCAATCAAAATTGCACCAGCATTCTTCTTGAAGCTAGAACAAGCAATCCTAAAATTTGTATGGAACCGCAAAAGACCCCAAATAGCCAACGTAATATTGAAGAAGAAAACCACAGCAGGAGGTATCACGATCCCAGACTTTAGCCTCTACTACAAAGCTGTAATCATCAAGACAGCATGGTATTGGCACAAAAACAGATAGACCAATGGAATAGAATAGAGACTCCAGAATTGGACCCACAAAAGTATGGCCAACTAATCTTTGACAAAGCAGGAAAGAATATCCAATGGAAAAAAGACAGTCTCTTTAACAAATAGTGCTGGGAGAACTGGACAGCAACATGCAGAAGGATGAATCTAGACCACTTTCTTACACCATTGACAAAATAAACTCAAAATGGATGAAGGACCAGAATGTGAGACAGGAAACCATTAAAACCCTAGAGGAGAAAGTAGGAAAAAACCTCTCTGACCTCAGCCTCAGCAATTTCTTACTTGACACATCTCCAAAGGCAAGGGAATTAAAAGCAAAAATGAACTATTGGGACTTCATCAAGATAAAAAGCTTCTGCACTGCAAAGGAAACAATCAACAAAACTAAAAGGCAACCAATAGAATCGGAAAAGATATTTGCAAATGACATATTGGACAAAGGGCTAGTATCCAAAATATATAAAGAACTCACCAAACTCCACACCCGAAAAACAAATAATCCAGTGAAGAAATGGGCAGAAGACATGAATAGACACTTTTCTAAAGAAGACACCCAGATGGCCAACAGGCACATGAAAAGATGTTCAACGTCACTGCTCATCAGGGAATACAAATCAAAACCACACTGAGATACCACCTCACACCAGTCAGAGTGGCTAAAATGAACAAATCAGGAGACTACAGATGCTGGAGAGGATGTGGAGAAACGAGAACCCTCTTGCACTGTTGGTGGGAATGCAAACTGGTGCAACCGCTCTGGAAAACAGTGTGGAGGTTCCTCAAAAAATTAAAAATAGACCTACCCTGTGACCCAGTTGTAGCACTCCTAGGAATTTACCCAAGGGATACAGGAGTGCTGATGCACAGGGGCACTTGTACCCCAATGTTTATAGCAGCACTTTCAACAATAGCCAAATTATGGAAAGAGCCTAAATGTCCATCAATTGATGAATGGATAAAGAAGTTGTGGTTTATATATACAATGGAATACTACTTGGCAATGAGAAAGAATGAAATATGGCCTTTTGTAGCAACGTGGATGGAACTGGAGAGTGTTATGCTAAGTGAAGTAAGTCATACAGAGAAAGACAGATACCATATGTTTTCACTCTTATGTGGATCCTGAGAAACTTAACAGAAGACCATGGGGGAGGTGAAGGAAAAAAAAAGTTAGAGAGGGAGAGAGCCAAACCATAAGAGACTCTTAAAAACTGGGAATAAACTGAGGGTTGATGGGGGGTGGGAGGGAGGGGAAAGTGGGTGATGGGCATTGAGGAGGGCACCTGTTGGGATGAGCACTGGGTGTTGTATGGAAACCGACGTGACAATAAATTTCATATTAAAAAAATAAATAAATAAAAATTTAAAAAAATAAAAAAAGAAACACAGAAAATGCTAATACAATATTAAGTTAGGTAAGTAAACAAAAATATAAGCACACTATAAATACAACTATGTAACATATATTCCTAAAACAGAGACCAAAAGAAATAAACACAGGAAAAGGTTATTTTGTTACAATGATAGGAATGTTTTATTTTGTTACAATGATGATAGGAATGTTTTAAACTTCATTTTTTAAAAAATTTTCATGTTTGGGGCGCCTGGGTGGCGCAGTCGGTTAAGCGTCCGACTTCAGCCAGGTCACGATCTCACGGTCTGTGAGTTCGAGCCCCGCGTCAGGCTCTGGGCTGATGGCTCAGAGCGTGGAGCCTGTTTCCGATTCTGTGTCTCCCTCTCTCTCTGCCCCTCCCCCGTTCATGCTCTGTCTCTCTCTGTCCCAAAAAAAAAAATAAAAAACGTTGAAAAAAAAAAAAAAAAAAAATTTTCATGTTTATTTATTTTGAGACAAAGCAAAAAGGGGAGGGGTTGAGAGAGAAGGAGAGACAGAGAATCTCAAGCAGGCTCTGTGCTATCAGTACAGAGCCCAATGTGGGGCTCGATCTTACTGTAAGATCATGACCTGAGCCAAAATCAAGAGTTGGACGCTTAACCCACCGAGCCACCCAGGTGCCCCTAAACTTTACTTTAAATGATTGGGGTGCCTAGGTGGCTCAGTCGGTTAAGTGTCCAACTACAGCTCAAGTTATGATTTCACAGTTGGTGGGTTCAAGCCCTGGATCAGGTTCTGTGCTAACAGCTCAGTTCTGTCTCCCTTTCTCTCTCTGCCCCCTCCCCCCCCCCCCCACTTGCACTCTGTCTCTCCCTCTCTCTCTCAAAAATAAATAAACATTAAAAATAAATAATCCTTATTATTTGTATAAATTAAGATTAAAACCTGTGCTCAGCTCACACTCCCCAAATACCTACAGAACAAAGTTCAAACCTGCTTAATGAAAATCCCATAAATGGCTCCCCATTACTTTGAGGCCCGACAGGTAATTTTTAAGTTTGTTCTGCCTGCCCACCCCATCTCCTGCTACTTCCCTCCAGCCACCTGTGCTTCAGTCCTATAAGACCAACCACCCATGAGAGGCCTTCCTTGCCTAGGGTTATCTTAAGGGACCCCCAGCATCTGGTAAGAATCCACATGCCCCGCCCCCATATGTGTCTTTGTGGTAACCCTTATCACTTGGCTGTAGGTGAGTTATCCCTTAGCTTAGGAGTCTTCTCGGGGAAAGAAACCGTCTTCCTGGACCCCATAGGTGTTTTAAGTAATTGTTCAATGTTTGGGAAGACAGGGTAGGACAGCCACTGAAGGCCGCCTCCTGCATGAAGCCTTCCTGATTCCCACACCACCTCCACCATTCCGGGAGAAATCAAACTCTCCCTCTCTTGTGTTGGCACAGCACTTTATGTGACCTTGGGTGACAGAGTTATTCTCTCTTAACTCAGAGTCCTCATCTGTAAAATGGAGCAGTAACAGTGCCTATGTCACCAGGTTATAGTGAGCATTAAACCAGGTTATGTTTTCGATGCCCCATGCCACGCTCAGGGTAAATACCCAATAAGAGAAGCCACTGTGATGATTATTTTGACATTTGCCTTACTGTCTCATATTGCAGCATGTACACTCTCACCTCCCCTGTTAAATCGAAAACTCATCTGGGGCGGGAATATATCCTGTCTATCTCTGTGTCTTCCATAGTGCGTGGCAGGCTCTCTTGCCGCAGTAGACATTGACCAATCATTCCTGAATGTGCACAAAGAAGCACACACGAAGGCCAGACACATGTGCAGGTGTGTGCCTATACATTTGTGGACACACATGCATCAGTCTGTCCTTCTGTCCTCACTTGGCTGGACTGTCTGGTCTGCAGCATTCAACAGCACTGATCACCCCCACCTTCTGGAAGTGAAGCATTCCCTAGCCTGGCTCCTAGGATCTTTCCTCCCTTGGATTTCCACTCTTGGCTCTCTGGCGACTACTTCTCACCTCCTGCACGCCCAGCCTCTCCCCAACTTGCCCTGAAATGTCTGGTCCCCGTAGTGCCATCACAGCCTTCTTCTTAAAGTAATTTTTTTAATTAAACTTTTTTAACTTTTTTAATGTTTATTTATTTTTGAGAGAGAGAAAGAGACAGAGCATAAGCGGGGGAGAGGCAGAGAGAGAGGGAGACACAGAATCCAAAGCGGGCTCCAGGCTCTGAGCTGTCAGCACAGAGCCCGAAGCGGGGCTTGAACTCAAAAACCGTGAGATCATGACCTGAGCTGAAGTCGGACACTCAACCGACTGAGCCACCCAGGAGCCCCTCAGCCCTGCTCTTCTTGCTTTGGACACTGTTGAGTGACTTCACCAAAAGCACAGATACACTGGAAGAGTGTGGAACGGTCACAAGCCTGGATGTCGCCAGCCTCGCTCTCCCTTCTCACCTCCAGACCCGCCAAGCCTGCCCTCCTTCCTTCACCTCCCTCCCCAGGGTGAGTCATCAGTGCTGTGGTGTCAACAGTAGCTCCTTGAAGGATTCCATCCTCCTCCACCCTCCGCTAGTGGTCCTACGGCCACGGCCACGGGGTCTGCTCCAACCTCTCCACTTTTTACCTGGACCCTGCAGCCAGACTGAGCACTCCTTGGTTCAGCATCCTGCTGAAAGCCCATCACTGTGGACCAAGGGATGCATACAGGAATAGATACGCAAGAAATCAACTTTCATATCTCAACTGTAGAATCTAAGTGGCAGGTATAGGAGTATTTGTGGCAATTCCTTCAACTTTTTTTGTGCTTCAAATTTTTCATAAGATATTGGGGGAAAATATCCTTCAATGATTTCTTTTGACTTCTTGGATAAAACTCAGACTCCTTCATGTACACCATAAGGCCCTCCATGATATGGCCTCTGCGTCACTCTGTAACATCATCTGCCGCCACTCACACGTCCCTTCCCATAAACCATCCTGAAATACTTGGAGCTACTGGGGAGAGTTGGGGTATTTCATTCCTCTGTGCCCACCGATTTGCTGTTCCCAATTCCCAAAATGTTCTTCCCTGCGTTCTTCCTCCCAACCTCCTCTGTGCCCTTCAAACTCATCTCAAGTGATGCCTCCTCCAGGAAGCCTTCGCGGACTCATCTGGTTCCTCTGCCTCCCCCCTGGCTCGGCAAAGGTTTAAGGCGTGCAGGGCCCCACCTAGGACTAGATTGGCAGCTGTGCCGCCTCACTGGAGGCCTGGCCCGAGGGCTGGGCTCTAGTTACATGGCTCTGAACCGAGGAGGAGCTCTCATTTCTCCCCTCAGAGGACGCGTCCTCGGGCAGGTCCTCTGCGTGTGCCACAAACACACTTAGCTGGCTGAGCGGATCCTGATGCTGGATCTCACAAGGCGACCTGGGGAGCCCCGCCGCCGAGCCCCGCGGCCTGCAGCAGGGGCCGCGCCGGCCAAGGGTGGAGGCCCCCCCTCCCGAGGAAGAGGTCCGGCCTGGGGTAGGGAAGAAGGCGGGGCCTGAGGCCGTGCGAGTCGGTGTCCCGGGCTGGGGACGGAAGTTGCAGAAGTACCATTACTTTCAGTTTTGTTTCTCTTTCAGGCACCCAGCCCCAGCGGCTTCCAGGCCCCGGGCCCCCCACGCCCCGTCCCGGAGCCCAAGGTCAGCTCAGACCTGGTAAGGAGGGCGGATGACGGAAGAGCTGGAAGGCGTGGGGGGAAGGGAGCGGGAGGAAGGGGGAGGGGAGGGACCCGGAAGGCGGGAGGAGAGGAGAGGGTGGGAGGGAGCACCCCGCCTCGCCCCACTCCGGGGCCAGAGGCCTGAGGCTTACCTGGGAAAGGCCTCCTCCCACTCTCTGGCCTGTCCTCCCCGACCCCACGCTCCAGAAGTTTGGGGGAACACCCCCCTCCCGCAGTCTCTTCCTGGAGGATTTCGTCCACTGTGCTGGGATCTGGGGAAGAGTCACAGACGGGTCCACACAACTCCCCTTCAGAGGCTTCTAGGAAAGCTGAGGCCCCTTTCAGCAGGACAGGTAGAAAGAAAAGCCTCTAGGAGATGAGGCACAGGTTGCGGTGACCCCAAGGTCTAAGAGCTAGAAGGAGCGCAAGGCCGCCACCGCCCCACAGCCTTACTTCCACCTGCTCCAGAACCCTCCCAGGGGAAATTGGGCAGAAAGTGGGGCCCCTTGACCCCTGACGTGGTTCCCAGGGTCTAGAAAACAGGTGTGAGGGGCTACAGGAGTTGGGGCCCCTTACCCTGCCCCAGTTGCCACAAGTAGAGGTGACTGCGCAGCCAGACCCTCTCCTATGTCCTCTCTGCCTGCACCCCACCCCTGCACCTGTCCCCAGCAGGGCCTCAGGACTACTCACACAGGGCTAGCGCCACACTTGCCAACAGGCCTGTCAACCCTGGGGTGCTGATCATCACACAGCTCCCTAAGGCTGGGCTTCTTGGTCTGGTTCTTTCTCAGGGCACTAGGCACAAGGTACAAGGCAGGAAGCATTTACTTTTTTGCATTTGCTGAATGTATGCCCGGAGAGGGGCGGCTCCCTAGCTCAAGAGCAAGCAGCCACAGGCCCTGGAAGACCAGAAGGACGTTCCTGGCCATTCAGGTGAGACCTCAGCCCTGGTGGGGCTTGGGGATGGGGGGAGAGCCAGGCTGGCAGGCTGGAGGCAACGTGGAGGTACCCTCTGCCCTCTGACCCCGACCTCTCCCTTGCAGCATGGTTTCCCAGGGATCCTCACCCTCCCTACTGGAAGCCCTGAGCAGCGACTTCCTGGCCTGTAAAATATGCCTGGAGCAGCTTCGGGCACCCAAAACGTTGCCCTGCCTGCACACCTACTGCCAGGACTGCCTGGCCCAGCTGGCCGAGGGAGGCCACCTCCGATGCCCTGAGTGCCGAGAGACCGTGCCCGTGCCACCGGCGGGCGTGGCCGCCTTCAAGACCAACTTCTTTGTCAACGGGCTCCTGGATTTGGTGAGGGCCCGGGCTGGCGGAGACCTGCGCGCGGGGAAGCCAGCCTGCGCGCTGTGTCCCCTGATGGGGGGGGCCGGCACGGGGGGGCCGGCCACTGCCCGGTGCCTGGACTGCGCGGACGACCTGTGCCAGGCCTGCGCTGACGGGCACCGCTGCACTCGGCAGACCCACACCCACCGGGTGGTGGACCTGGTGGGCTACCGGGCAGGCTGGTACGACGAGGAGGCCCGGGAGCGCCAGGCGGCCCAGTGCCCTCAGCACCCGGGAGAGGCCCTGCGCTTCCTGTGCCAGCCCTGCTCCCAGCTGCTGTGCCGCGAGTGCCGCCTGGACCCCCACCTGGACCATCCCTGCCTGCCCCTGGCCGAGGCTGTGCGCGCCCGCAGGCCAGGCCTGGAGGAGCTGTTGGCAGGCGTGGACAGCAACCTGGCGGAGCTTGAGGCCGCCCGGATGACGGAAAAGGAAGCTTTGGCCCGGCTGCGGGAACAGGCAGCT
The DNA here is from genome assembly GCF_024362965.1 of Panthera pardus. Lineage (NCBI taxonomy): Eukaryota > Metazoa > Chordata > Mammalia > Carnivora > Felidae > Panthera > Panthera pardus. Next base: position 8,462,975 of record NW_026526969.1, on the reverse strand, counting down.
AGGGTGGGAATGCAGGTGGAGGAAGTGGCCGAGGGGGTCCTCCGGGCCCTACTAGCCCAGAAGCAGGAGGTGCTGGGGCAGCTACGGGCCCACGTAGAGGCTGCTGAGGAGGCTGCTCGGGAGAGACTGGAGGAGCTGGAGGGCCGGGAGCAGGTGGCCAGGGCGGCGGCCGCCTTTGCCCGTCGGGTGCTCAGCTTGGGTCGCGAGGCCGAGATACTTTCTCTGGAAGGGGCGATTGCCCAGAGGCTCCGGCAGCTGCAGGGCTGTCCCTGGATGCCAGGGCCAGCCCCCTGCCTGCTGCCCCAGCTGGAGTTCCATCCTGGGCTCCTGGACAAGAACTGCCGCCTGCTAGGGCTCTCCTTTGAGGAACAGCCCCAGAAGGACGGTGGGCAAGAAGGAGCTGGAAGCCAGGGAGGTGATGAAACTTCGAGCCAGAGAGAGGACGGAGCCAAGTCAGAGAGACACGGTGGAATCCAGCCCCAGAGTAGGGCTGGAGCTTGCACCCCAAAGGAGAACAGAGCCCAGACACCCCAGGAGGACGGAGCCCAGACCCCAAAGGAGGACAGAGCCAAGACACCCCAGGAAGACGGAGCCCAGACTCCAAAAGAGGGCAGAGCCCAGACACCCCTAGAAGATGAAGGAGCCCAGACCCCGAGGGGTGGCAGATCCAACAAGAAGAGGAAGTTCAAAGGCAGGCTCAAGTCAGTTTCCCGGGAGCCCAGCCCAGTGCCTGGGCTGAACCTGGAGGGCTCTGGCCTCCTCCCCAGGCCCATTTTCTCCTGCAGCTTCCCCACGCGGATGCCAGGAGACAAGCGGTCTCCCCGCATCACAGGGCTCTGTCCCTTTGGCCCCCGGGAGATCCTGGTGGCGGATGAGCAGAATAGGGCGTTGAAGCGCTTCTCCCTCAATGGCGACTACAAGGGCGCAGTGCCGGTCCCCGAGGGCTGCTCCCCATGTAGCGTGGCTGCCCTGCAGGGAGCAGTGGCCTTCTCGGCCGGCGCGAGGCTCTACCTCATCAGCCCTGATGGTGAGGTGCAGTGGCGCCGGGCCCTGAGCCTCTCCCAGGCCAGCCACGCTGTGGCTGCCATGCCGAGTGGGGACCGTGTGGCCGTCAGTGTGTCAGGCCACGTGGAAGTGTACAACATGGAAGGCAGCCTGGCCACCCGGTTCATCCCTGGGGGCAAGGCCAACAGGGGCCTGCGGGCGCTGGTATTCCTGACCACCAGCCCCCAGGGCAATTTTGTGGGGTCCGACTGGCAGCAGAACAGCGTGGTGGTCTGTGATGGTCTGGGTCAGGTGATTGGTGAGTACCGGGGGCCAGGCCTGCATGGCTGCCAGCCAGGCTCTGTGTCCGTGGATAAGAAAGGCTACATCTTCCTGACCCTTCGCGAGGTCAACAAGGTGGTGATCCTGGATCCAAAGGGGTCACTGCTCGGCGACTTCCTGACGGCCTATCATGGCCTGGAAAAGCCTAGGGTGACCACCATGGTGGACGGCAGGCACCTGGTTGTGTCTCTCAGTAACGGGACCATTCATGTCTTTCGGGTCCGCTCTCTTGATAGTTAAAGGGCTAGGACAGGAGAGGGGCTGGGGAGGGACGGGGAGGGGTGCTGGGGCTATAGGGGGGACGAGGGAGGCAAGGCCGCCATGGGATGTGGTGGCTGAGGGTGTTTTCTGGAAGGCAGGGGCTGGCAACCTTTCAATGTGAAGTGCCAAACTGCTAACCCCTCTTCAGGGTGTTGTGGGGATGGGACCAAGGGCAGCAGTGTGACCACAGCTCTCAGAAGCAGGGGAGGAAGGGAGGAGTGCGCCGAGAGCTAACTGTGTCTCCTGCTTTTGGGGGGTGACTGCTGCTTCCGTCGCCACCCTTGTAGGTCAAGTTTCTGAAATTCGTAAGCTTGTGCTGATTGGCGTTCTTCAAAACTACTCCCGATGGGATGGCCCAGGGAGAGTCTTGGCGAGGCTGGCAGAAGGAATCCTCCGAGTCGAGAAGGGCTTGGGGTATGTCAGGCATATGCCTTCTAGAAGAGAGCTGAGAACCCAGCTCCCCTCAGACTGGAAGCAGGGACACACCAGGTCAGAAGAGGTCTGGGATTTTGAACCAGCCACAGTCCTGACGTAGAGATCCCTCTGAGGGTGGGCTTTGTGGGGGACCAAGTACAGACACCAGCTGAGGCCAAGAGGTGTGTACCTCAAAGTCCGTGAGGTGAATGTGCCAACAGAAGGGTTGGAGTCTAAAACACAGGGTTCTGAGTATGAGAGGGGAGACCCCAGGGTCTCCCCTCCCACCACCAGGCTAATCCAAGGCAAGACCTACATAGGATGTATAATCTCTGCTTTGATGTCTTTACACTTCCTAGAGTCTTATTTTTAGTTCCCCTTAGTTTTCCGGTGTGATTCCTTTCGAGAAAATTTGGGTTTGGCAGAACTAAAGGGTGAAGGAGTTTGCCTTCAGGTGGGCCATTACTGTGGGAAAAACAGCCTAGCCTAACCCTGGAGGCCAGGTGCTGGACTGTGGGGCCAAACCAGCTGGAAAACTTGAGAAGTCAGTTGTGGGGCTGGGCTGGGTGGAGGGATGAAACCCACAGGGAGTTCTGCCAGAGGTGAGCCGCGACCACTGCACTCTTGCATGGGCCATGGCAGCACCAGAACCGAGGTGGACGTGTTGAGCCTGGGGCTGTCGTGAGATGACCAAAGGGAATCTTAATCTAGGGATCATGGACAATGGAATGTTCATAGGGACCAGAGGGATTTTGGACAAGTCCAGAGGGAAAGTGCATGGGAAAAGAAAACCCTTTTCTGGAGAGGTCGTTGCTTATTCTGTTGAAGTAATGGGGGAAATCATCAAGGTCAAGTGTACAAATTCAGTTATATAAAAACTGGAAATGTATACATAGCAAAAAAAAAAAAAAAAAAGGAAAAGGAAAGGAAAGGAAAGCCAGTAAGATGAGGAAATTATGTAGAATTGGTCCAAGTAAGGGCTGAGCCTCCAGTACAAGCAGTGACCAAGAGATCTACTTGGTTAAAAGACCAATCAGGCGATGTACGCAGGAGGAAATGCACACAGGCCAGGACTAGGAAACTATAAAGTAAAGTCAACCACTTGGCATTCACCAAAAATATATTAAAAATACGTCATGGGGAGGTAGACTGCTGGCATTATAAAGTGTGATGCTTTCTGGAGAACAATTGGCAATAGTTGACAAAGGTAAAAAGAAATGACCATAGGACTAAGTTATCTCACTTTGGGGAATACGTTCTGGAAAAATAATTCAAGAGGAAGAAAGTAGTTGCACAGAGATATTTGTGGCCGTCTTATATGTCACAGTCATCGACTGGAAACTGCTTGGCTGTGAGGGACAGCCAAGCAGCTTGTGGTCTGTTCGGACCATGAGCTATTGCCTTCACATATGACAACTATGAAAACTATTTAGAAGAATATGTTATGTGATGCAATCATAGCAAAAAGAGAGAGAGAGAGAGAGAAAGAATTTCGGATTATGACCACTTAATGATAGCAACAAGGTAAAAGTATGTCTGAATAGTTACCGAGTGGAAATATGTTCAACATTTGTAAATAGTGATTTGGGAGACTGAGTTCTGAGTTCTTTCGTGTACATATATATGCACATTCATATATGCACATTCCTACTTCAGTTCTTATTGACCATTAGGTAACATATATGCTTAATATTTACTTCAAAAACATACACCTCTAGAAATGATGTGTGAGCATAGCTATTGGATTTGCAAATGAATGTGTCAGTTGGTATAAACGAGACTGTCCAGTTGAAGGAGAGGCAGGAGTCTGGAGGAGAATCCCAGCTGGCCAGGGCCTGGCAGGGAGGAAGGGCAGAGCAGAGGAGCAGACGCTTGTCTGCAGAGGTCGGAGAGTCCTCTCGGGTGATCAGATCATTGTGGAGTGTCCACAAAGCAGGGGAAGGTCATATTGAGTTCACCAACTAATTCAGAACAACTGGAAACCAAGTGGTATTTCTACAGAACCAACTAGTATAGAGTAAGTTGTATGGGGGTGAGGGTGGGGCAGTGTCTCGTCTGCTTTGCAAGCTCTATTTCCAGAGTGAGCACAGGGGTGGCTCGTGGTAGGTGCTTAATAAATGTCTGTGAAATGAACAGACAGTGGTAAGACTCTTGTAGAGGTTTCCCACCTCAGATGTCTAAGCCCCAGCCAACCAAGCTGTCCAAAAGCTTGGCTTGTGAGAAATTTCTGGTAGGGGGCACTATGGACACAGTCCACCATATGCCTCCTGGGGGGTGGCCCTCCTCTGAGTCACAAAAGAGGTGAGATTGGGGTGACTTGATTGTGTGTGAAGGGGGACCTGGGAGGTCATAGGCTCTAGGGGGTCATACACCTTCAGGTTAGCAGAGCCGTTCTGAGGGTTGCATTGGAACCACAGGAACGCCATCTGGCTGCAAGAAGAGAATCCCACAGATGCTTCAGAGCTGCGGGAACCACTTGGCTCTCCAGAAAGCTGTAGGAATCCTGGGAAGCCAGGCATTGGAAGATTGACGGAAGTACTAACTTTTCCTCGTTGAGGGGTAGGGGTGGGAAGGCACAGAACACTGGCAAAACGTGAAATGCAAGAGAAGTACAGTATTGAGCGTGATATGGAGGTAAAATCTCCATCACCTTACCCGTGACCTAGGAATCCCATTCAGCACCAAAAGAAAATTCTTGGTTAAACTAAAGATGTGAAGAAATCAGGAACATCACGAAAGATGCAACACCCCTCCCCTACATACACACACACACACACACACACACACACACACCCCACATTGGGCTTGTAACAATTTTCATTCCATTTCGTGTTTGGGACTTTCCAGGTTGTACATATACTGGTGAAAGGAGCATGCCGTCCCGGTAGGGAGAGGGTGGGTAGAAAACCTCTTCCGTAGTCTTTGTGTCTAAAGGGAAGTGAATGAGGTAGCAGAGACCTAGGTTGAGTGCTGGCTCCTCCACAAGATAGCTGTGTGATCTTGGCTAGCTTCCTAACCTCTCTGAACCTCCATTTCTATGTCAGTAAAATACACAACATACCCACTTCACAGGGTTGTCATGAGTGCTGGGTGAGAAGCACAGAGAAGTGTTTTGCATACCATGAAGTTCAGATCCGAAGTGTGGGTTAGGAAAAAGCTCAGCCAACTTGTACTGACTTCATATGGACTGTTCCGCCAGTGCAAGCCTGAATGGGGATGTTATAGGAACATGTTGATGAGGTCAAAGCTCAAGAAGGTCTGGGTAGAGTTGTTACCTGTTTCTCTTTTGGAGGAGATGTTTTGCCTTGCTGCATTTATTTGAAGAAGCCATATGTAAGACACAACAGTAATTGTAGGAGCAGAAGGGACCAATGGCCAGCTTGCTAAGACTCAGTGTTGTTCCTAAAAGCCAGCTGAGAACCAGACTGTGCTAAATTAAGGACCGATAACCATAGACATTTAGGAAAAATTCAAAATGGCAAGTGTGGCCTGATCTTTTGATAATTTAGAGAAAATATAACTCGGGAGGGACTAACTTCCCCTTCCATTGTAATCTTATAAGTACTATATCTATAAAGCCATGTTACCTAGTACATGCTTCCATGTTACCTAATACATGCTTAAGAGGGAGAATTCCAAAGGGGCAGAGGTCTGAGAGAGAAGTCAGAAATCTTCCAAGGAAATCGGTAAAGTCGGTGATCTGAGCTGGGCAGGATTCAATAGGTGGTTGCCAAGGCCAAGGTGTTTGACCATCTCTCCGTGGCAGGTCAGCTGACACTATAGCTATCCTGTAAATTGAGTGGGAGATTGGACACAGGGCATAGAGGTCTGTTTCAGCAGAGGGGAAGGCGATTTTGGACTAGCTGGGGCAGAGAACTGCCAGAGCGGGCGCTCAGGAAGATGTTCCTGGCAGGAGAAAGATCAAGCTCAGATGCAAGCTTAGGAAAATAGGTAGTTTGACTGAAGATCACAGAACCAGCCTACCCAACTGGTTCATGAATATAGCTTAATTAAATGGATCAGGACAGAAGCAAAAACAGGTTTTCTGGGGACCATAGATGCCTTTGACAGGAGAGTGGAGTAGTACAGTGGGATCAGGCAAGACCTCACCTGAAGCCCCAGGTGAGGAATCTTTGGGACCATATAAAGAGGCGATTAGGAAGGAGGTTTGGGAGGACAACTTGACTTGTCTCTGGAGAAACTTTGAACCGGTTAGCTCAGCAGCCAAAAGAGACAGGGTTGGAGACAGAACCGAGACCTCAGTACCCATAGGGTCAGCCCAGCAAAGTTTTAGTTGCCATGGGCTGAAGAATCTGTGTTGTAAACTCTTTCATTCCTTTGTGTGCTCTGTATTTTTCTTCCGTTTCGTAATAAATTCTTCTGAAAAAAAAATGTGAACCTTTTCTTACATGGATTCATGGCTGTGGGGAACTGCCAAAGCCCAGAGAGCAAAGGTATCCTGGCCACCCCTGCTGTAGCTCCAAAGATGCCAACATCTCGTCCTTGGGGACACTGCAGGAGGTCCCACCTAGTCCCGGCCACTGCCACCTATAGACAGAGGGCCCTCTGGGCAGAGGTGTCTTGCAGGCTAGGCCTCGGTGGGAGCCAGCCGGTGACCTGGCTCAGCAGGACTGCATGTGGGCACACTCAGGTGAGGAATGGCTGCGTGGGTCTCTGCTCGTTTTCTGGTTTGGAGGAACCAAACAAGCAGCTGTGGGCACCGTCCAGCATGCACGGTGGGCCCTGCAGGGCTGGGCGGAACACGTGCCTGTTCGCCAAACCTACCCGCTCTGACCTAGTCTCCAAAGCCCCTGAGGGAGCTCCTGCCCCCAGCTGTGCTGAACCAGAAGGGGAGAGACCTCAGATGTTCTCTCTCTGTCTCTCTCTTTTTTTTAATGTTTGCTTATTTTTGAGAGAGGGAGAGAGAGACAGCGGGCACGGGGCAGAGGGAGAGGGAGCCAGAGGATCTGTGCTGACAGCAGCAAGCCCAACGCTGGGCTCAAACTCACCAACCGTGAGATCACGACCAGAGCCAAAGTCAGACGCTTAATGGGCTGAGCCACCCGGGCGCCCCAGTTGTTATTTCTAACTCACACAACCTCTGACTTCCCCATCAAATACAGTAGATGGAATAGCAGTTACTGAGTGCCCGCCCACCTGTGCTTCATACCCATCGGCTTCCAGAAGCTTCAACTCCTACAGAGTAGGAATCGTTAGCATTATTTGACAGACAAGGAAACCAAAGGTGGCGAGGCTTGCTCTTGGATCCTGACTCCGAAGCTGCCCTTCCAACCAGCTCTGAATCCTAAGCCTATGTTCCTCTTCTCTCCTTCGTCAATGACGGCCGAATGAAATGAGATCTGAGGTTCCTTCCTGAGCTAACAGACCAGGCCCTTGTCCCTATAATAGGACTGGAATCTAACACAGGAAGGGAAACTCAGAGATACTTCTGAGCATCCCAGCGGCTAGTGCTCACTGCAGGGGGGTGGGGCGGGGTGGGGGGGGAGCAAGACGGAGAAGAGAAGACAGCGGAGGAGACAATGTTTTGAGTGGCCTGGTGGGGAAGCAGGGGGTGGGAGTCAGGGCCCACCACTGCCGCGGTGACAGCCTGAAAAAGAATTCCGCAATTCATCATCGAATGACTCAGCCTGGCTTTGGACCGGAGCCTCTGTGAACCCCGGGGAGCATGACTCAGCAGCTGAGGGGGCCAGGCACAGGAGAGGCTGCCGCGGTCCATGTGAGCAGTAACTGTGGGGAGAACGGCCTGTTCCAGGCCCCAAACCCCAAGGCGGAGCGTCTGCCTCTGTGGTCAGACACACACGGCCTGGGGTTCCTAGCCATGTGGCCAAGACTCCTCCCTCAGACCTGGGTCTCCTCTTCTGCAGGCCTGGCTGCCTCCTTTCCCCACAGCCTTGGGGTCTGCTGCAGGATACTGTGGCCACAGACTCTGGGAGCCTCTTTCCCCTTCACTGCTCTGCCAGGGTCAGGCCGGCCTCTCTAGAAGGGCAGCAGGGGCCCCACTGTAGGGGCTGGGGAAGGCGGGCACATGTCACAGGCAGGGCACGAGACTAGACAGATGGTCACAGCATCCCTCCTCCTGCTGAGGGCCAGGGAATGGGGCGCTCTGCTCTTGATTTTGCTCAAGGGTTAACTCAGAAAACGTCTCTTCCCCCTCAGAAATTTTCTCTCCCCTTAACACTCAGGTCAGGACAGTCCATCAACTTACCAGCTGAAAACAGCCAAAGCAACAGGGAGACAGAATGGCCCCCGAGTCCTATGGGGGAGGCCGGGACACAGAGGTTGTAGGTCAGCAGGAGGGCACACAGACCCGCTCCTCCCCGCCAGTGCCTGGGCACTCTTGTCTGGTGACCCCAGTTACTTTCTCACCTCGATTATTCATACAGTTCTTTCCTCCCCTGCCAAACCCTCAGGACAAGAACTTCTGATTCACATGGAGCATTCCATGATCAGGTGTTCTGTAAATATTTGTTGGTTGAAAGAACAAATGAGTGAATCTGTGCTAAAACCCTAGTCACCGTCCCTAAGGTCGGAGGAAGCCCTGGGAGGAGAGGACAGGCCCTGGGGCAAGAGACGATTATCCCTCCTCCTTAGAAGGGAGGCATGAATAGAAGTTATCCAAATTCTGGGGGGGAAAGATAGTAATCCCGCTGTGCTGTCCTTTTTCTTTTTCCCACCACTCCTTTAACCTTCTAAGGTGCTAGTTCACTTAATTGTTTATCCTGTTTATTGATTATTGTTTGTGTTCCCCCCCCTCAGTTGCTATCCTGGAAAGATGCAAGCCCCAGAAGGCATTTTGTCTATTTCATGCACTGATCTAACCTACGTGCCTGGGGTATAGTAGATACTGAATGAATGAATGAATCAATCAATGAATGGTATCTATTGAGCATTTACTCTGAACCAGGCCCCATTTTACATGTATTATCTCATTTTGTGCCCTTAACAGTTCTAGGAAGTAGTATTACTGTCTTCCCTGGTTTAAAGATGAGGAAGGTGAGGCGCGCCTGGGTGGCTCAGTCAACTAAGCTCCCAACTTCAGCTCTGATCATGATCTCATGGCTCATGGGTTTGGGCCCCACGTAGGGCTCTGTGCTGACAGCACAGAGCCCGGAGCCTGCTTCGGATTCTGTGTCTCCCTCTCTCTCTGCCCCTCCCCTGTTCACACTCAGGCGCTCTCAAAAATAAATAAACGTTAAAAAAAAAGAGAGATTAAAAATGAGGAAGGTGAGGTTAGAGATTATGTAACACGAACAAGATCACCAGGAGCTGGGCAAGGGGCTGGGCAGAGGCCAACGCCAGCTGTGGTCTGCCTAGGGACAGCTTTCTATCACTCCCCGGGGAAGCACTGCACACATCAGGCCTTCCAGGAAAGCCACACCCGCTTCATCCCTTCTGGTTGATGTTTTTCTTTATCCTTCTTCCTACCAACTTCCCACATGATCCCGTCCCACCCCCAGAAGATATCTCTGCCCTGAAACACAGCACCCCAGCTTCCAGACTTTTCCTGGCAGAACCGCAGAGGCCTGAGAGCAGAGAAGGGGACTGGGGAACCTAGGCCTGGCCCTGCCCACCCAGGCCCTGCAGAGTTGAGGCAGGAATGTTCCTGTAGCCCACTCCCTAACACCCCCCTTCCTGCTGTCCCTCAGACTGTGTGGGAGGCTCCCCAGCCCCAAGTTCAAGGAAGGCAGAAACCCCCAGATCACTTTTCTGTGCACTTCCTACCGCTGGGAAGTAGGCTAGAACACAAGAAGGCCTCTGCCTACGCCAGGGGGCCAGTGCTCCCAGACACGTCTCCTGGCAAGGACAGCTTTGCAGGCCCCTCACCTCCTACCTCACTCTCCTGGCCCCTTCCCTGCATCCCCTTAAGCTTCTGTGGTTCTCCTGCCAGGAAGAGTCTGGAAGTTGAAGAGATGCTGTGCTTCAGGGCAGAGATATCTTTTGGGGGTGGGATGGGGTCATGTGGGAAATTAGTAGGAAGAGTGATAAAGAAAAATATCACCGGAAGGCATGAAGCGGGTGTGGCTTCCCCAGAAGGCCTCCTGCAGGGCACCTCCCCAGGGAATGATGGAGAGCTGGCCTCGGGCAGGCCGCAGCTGGCATTGGCCTCTGCCCAGCCCCTTGCTCCTAGTGATCTCTGGGGAAAAGAACGGAGACCCAGGAACAGCAGGAGCAGCGAGAAGCCTACAGACACCTGAGGGCACCCATGTCCATGCTCAGGGAGACACAGCACCTCCACCTCCCTCCAAGGGCTCAGGAGGGCAGTGAGAGAGCGAGGGTAAGGAGGCTGGGATGTCTAAGCAACATCTGGAAACGGGCCATCACGGGAGTCAGAAGCTAGACTGGGGGTTGTCAGGGAGAAACTGAGTCCAGATGTTGGGGAAGCAGTACCACGCCTCACACCTGGGATCCTGCCTGTGGCTGCAGCCAAGCATCCTCGCTGGTGTTGATATGAGAGAGGGGGTGTATCTCTGTGGTCTTATAAACACATGGCGGTAGGCATGCCATTAGGATGTTTCTAGGCAGGCATGCGCCCCATCAAAGAAGCAAGACTGGAATTTCCCTGAGGCTATCATTTCCTACCATTTAATCCTCAGTCGAGGACCACAGGGCCTCCCAAGGGCAGGTGCTGGGGGAGTGGGCAAGGTGCAGAGCTCTCCAGGAATGCCCCCATGCCCCGTCCACCTCTCCACCCACAAGCCCCTCTCCTAACACAGAAGGTGATATGCTCTCCCTCTGGGGTCTTTCCCTCCAAGAAAGGGATTCAGGGTGAGGACAGCCTCATTTTATCCCAGCTCTGTCACTCACTAACAGGGGACACCCGCATGGGTTTCTTAACCTCTCTGGACCTTGGTTCCTTGCCTGTGTAATGGAGGCAGTGAGCTATCCCATGGGGCTCCCAAATGAATAAATGAGATAAAGAATATGAACACACTCAGCCAGCGTCTGGCACATAGGGGATGTCTAGTCAGAGTTCATGGTTCCTTCCTGCCTTCACCTCTTGGGACCACGTGCCTTCTCCCCACACCTTCTGGGCACAAAACACCCGGGCTGAGCTCTTTTCCTTCCACCCCCATGCACCACCACTCAATCAGCCCACCATACAGAAAGCATTTACTGGGCCCTGCCTCTAAGTTACCAACGCAAACAGCAAGAACAAAGATGTGGAGGGAAGACGTGGCCAGCTGGGGTAAGTAGCTGGTCACCCAAATGAAGTGACTTCTCTGTGGAGTTTCATCACATCACAGCCCAGCACTTGATTCTCCAACTAACACGTGCATACCATGGACAAACCGATCTCGGGGCGTACTGACGTCAAGCGTGCGTACAAGACGCACAAAGGGTAGCGTTAGGAACCAAATGCCAGCTCGTTAGTTTACCGACACAGCCACTATCCCCAGGCACCTGGGCACCTCTCTCCTGGAGGCTTCAGAATGGAACTGCTGAGGATGGAATTAGAACGAGGCCAGGCCATTTGGATGATTTTAATGGCTGGATGATAACCTGAGGTGTCCACACCACCTCAGGATAAGCCAGTCCCAGGGCCCGGCCCCCTGAGGTTTTAGGCTGTCCTGCACAGCCTAGAGACCCGGCCCCAAGCTGGATCTCCTTGGATCCCCCATTTATAATGAGAAGGAACTCTCTCCTCTGTTGGCATTTTCCCTCAGGCAGAAGACAATGCAGTTAGGTCCCTAAAATCAATTGCAATCTTATCTGCTCTTCTGAGGTTTCACCCAGGTCTCCTTAATTGGATTTGGGATATTTACAGACAGACAGTCTCCTAGGTAATTTCTACAGAGGGCTAATATCCTCTCCTAAACCGGGTTTCTTCCTAATTGGATTCTCCAAAGGCAATGTTAACTTCAAGGTACTTGGCTGTCAGGCCCAAGTCCTGCCCACGTGGGGCAGTATTAAGGGGCAGAGGAGGAAAGCACAGACCCAAACATTTCCTACCTCTAAATGGCACACGACCCAGTAGGGAGAACAAAATGAACATATGTGGTACAGATGAAGAACCCTCCAATGCTGAATGGTGTGTCTGATCATAAGAGTGTTCAAGTTCAAAGGAGAAACAGCTTAGGATGGCCTGCAGGATGCTGGAATGGCTTTGGGGAAAAGGTAGGATCCAAGCCCCCTTGGGAGGCTCCGTGAAGAGCTGATTTGCATATGAACAGCAGGGGGTGTGTGGAACATTCTAGAGGCCAGAGATGGGTGGGAAAACCAGAAATCAGGCAGCGTAGATGGAGGGGATAGATATGGCAGATGGACATCCTGTCCCCGCCGTTATGACTGCCTTCCCACTTTCCCTCTTTCACCCACACTGTTCTTGCTCATCTTCCCCACACACGAACTGGGTTTGTTGAGAAGCCCGGGAGGCGTCAGGAGGCCCGGCAATTAACACAGACCTGGCACATATACCAGGACCCCCACACACATAAACACACACTCCTGTCCAGCTGCTGAGTTAATGGTCCACTGGCAGGAAAGCCCTGTCAGAGCAGAAGGGCGGGGAACCTCGGCCCCAGACCAGGAGTGACAGACCCGCGCCTTCCACCTGCTGCGCTGACGATGTGCCTGATTCAGCCCGGAAACCAGGCCCGTGTGCCAGACACAACAAGACGTCCTTCCCCTTACCTACAGTCCCTTGGGGTTCGCAGAAATGATAACAGGGAGTTCCCGAGTCAGGGGCTTTCCGTCTGGGCTCAGCTCCCACCTTAGCCCCATTTCCCCGGGTAAGCCGCTGCCACAGGCAGACAAGAACAAAACAGAGGGGGACCCGCCATTTCCTGAAAGGATAAGCACTTGAGGACACAGGTCCCCTGAGCCCATCCTGGGGGTTTAGGTCTACTTGATACACTCAGAGCAGAACGGGGTCTGTTGGCGCTCGTCTAAAACAGGAGCCCAGGGGGCGCCTGGGTGGCTCAGTTGGTTTAGCGTCCCACTTCAGCTCAGGTCATGATCTCACGGTTCGTGAGTTTGAGGCCCGCATCGGGCTCTGCGCTGAAAGCGGAGAGCCCACTTCGGATCTTCTGTCTCTCTTTCCTTCAAAAATAAATAAACATTTAAAAAAATAAATAAATTCTCCGCATGGGGCGCCTGAGTGGCTTAGTCAGTTGAGTATCCCACTTCGTGATCTCTCAGTCCCACATTGGGCTCTGTGCTGTCAGTGTAGAGCCTGCTTGGGATTCTGTCTCCCCGTCTAGAGAGGGACTGGCTCCCCGCTTGCACTTGCTATTGTGCGCGTGCTCTCTCTCTCTCTCTCTCTCTCAAAAATAAAGAAAATATTTTTTAAAAATTAAAACAGGAGCTCAGAATAAGAAGGTCCCCCCCCCCCAGCTTTCCTGGACCCTAAAGCTCTCCTGTTGGCCCCGCTGTCATTCCACTGGAAGGGTCTAGACCTTGGAAAAGAGAAGACTGCCCTTCTGCTTCCTCAGACCGCCATATCCTTTGACAGAGCTGGCCGGTGCAGGGCTGAGGGCTCAGGAGGAAGGAGGGAGGGGTGTCCACCCGCATGGCCCCGAGCTCCTGACGACCGTGGCAAGACCGACAGAGGCCGTCTGGCCAGCCCTATAGGGAGGTGAGCTGGCAGGCTGGGGCTGCACCCTGGGAAAGAGGGAGTGTGCCTGAGGGAGCCAGCTGTCGGTCTGGGCCGTGAATAACGGGGGCCTCATCACCACCCCAGAGCTGCAGGGGCAGGAGCACCCAGCACGGGGACTGACTAAGAGAGCAGGTCTGGGCGAGTGGGTGACGAGCAAGGAGCAGAGTGCCGGGCTCCTACACACAGGGCAAATCCCTTGGCTGCTCTTTGGGCTCCTTCCTTCTCGGGCCCTTCTCCCCACATGATTCTGCTTCTCCAGCCTGACATGTCCGCATCCTCTCCACCAAGCCTCTCGGCCTTATCCCAAAGGTCGGGTCCCTGCACTCTTCCTGCCTGCCCCCAGGCCTCAGACATCCCTTGGCTGGATGCCTGATCTCCCGTGTTACTCAAGAGGCATTTGGCACACCCCTCCTTGGAACTCCTTGTCTTTACAGCTGTCTGTCTTTCTACCGGAACAGGGCCCTAAGGCCCTCCAGGGCCAGACCCTCATCCTCGGCCCCAGCACCTTTACACGCCCCGCCCCGCGGACAGAAAAAGCAATAAAAGCAGTTCTCTGCAAATGCTTGCAGATCATTCTTTCAGGTCTAGCTCACAGGCCCGCTCCCACAGGGGCCTCCCGAGCATTTCACGGGTACCTCTCCTGAGGCATTCGAGGCCGGTTCTGGCTTCTCTGGCTCTGAAGGTGAGGACAGTGCCTCCGTGCCCTGACCAGCTTCTCATGTCCTCTCTGCCTTCTCCACCCATCTCAAAGTCGAGCCTGCAGTCCAAGGTCCACAGATAACCAGCCCACAAACGTGAACAGGGCACAGAAACTGCTAACCGAGCCTATGGGTCAAAGGGCAGTGTGCTCCGTCACCAGGCAACCCGGGCTCAGGGCCTCCGGTAGATTCTTTCTGGGGCGATGAGATCCCTGTCTCCAAAAGCCACCTGGGGGGTGGGGGTGGGGGAAAGCACACGGGTCTGAAATTCCCCACCCCTGGCCGCGGTGGTCTAAGGCTGCAATCTCAATCCCAAAGGGGAGCCAGCAAAGGCCAAACCAAACCAGCATCCTGGGATTCTGATTCGAGACTCGAATCATCAGCGATGGGCCCGGCTCTCACGGCTTTTTGAAAGCTCCTGGGTAAACCTAATGTGAAGCTGGGGACGAGAGCCACTGGATGAAGCACAGAATGTCACAACTCCCAAGCGAGCGTGGCCTTCGAGGGTATGAAACGGTCAATCAACACGGCTTGAGCCAGAATCAGTTCCTTGCTCAGAGGACAGGAAGGTTCTGAAGGAAGGAGTCAGGGATGGGAAGGGGAGCCGTGGGATATAGTGAGGGCGGAGCCGGGCCCTATCCTGGGTCAGGGGGTTAGGGGCACAGGCCTGCAGGGGACACCACGGGGACAGCTGTGGCGCCGAAAAACAGAACGGAGGCAGGGCGTGCTGGAGCCAGCTCCTCTCATTAGCTGAGGGGCCTGGAGCAAGAGATCCAACCCATCTCTGTGGCGGTTTCCTCATCTGTAGAATGGGACAGCGTCATCCCCAATCTCTGAGCCAGATGAGAACGAACGCAGGTAATGAGAGGACAGCAGGGCCTGGCAGACAGCAACTTCTCTGCACACTTTAGCCACTGGGACCGCGGCAGTTCGGGGAAAGGGGACTCTTCCCTGCAACTCTGAAGAAAAGGCATGCAGACCCAGCACTTTAGGAATGAAGAGATGTGCAGATCGGCAGCTGCCTAAATAGGGGCACCTGCGGGGCTTGGTTGGTTGAGCGGATGACTTGGGCTCAGGCCGTGACCTCATGGTTTCTGGGTTCTAACCCTGCAGCGGGCTCACTGCTCTCAGTGCAGAGCCTGCTTCGGATCCTCTGTCTCCATCTCTCGCTCTGTCCCTCCCTGACTCGCGCTCTCTTTCCCCCTATCAAGAATAAATAAATAAAACATTTAAAAAAGAAAAGAAACTGCCTAAAGAAATAGACAGGGGCAACCACAAATCCAGACAGCCTGGCACGAGTTTTTGAAGTCTCAGCATCCCCGGCCTTCCCAGTGTGGGAGGCTGGGATGCATCCTGGGGGCACTGCAGCCCCGGTTGGGTGTTTCTTTCTGTCGCTTCCAATGTTTGCTTCTTCTGAGCTCCGAAAGAGGAAGGAACCTCTCACCTCTAGCCCTGCACACAGTGGGGAGCCCTAGGCTGGCCTCCACACTGGACTGGCCCGACCGCCTTCATCCCAAATGGAGTGCTCCGAGGCTCCAACCTCCGCAAATCCTATCCTAGAACCTAGACTTGCCTTTGACTTGGTTTCTGGCAGCCGACTGGCCATTTGGGGCCGGGGTGATCCCAGCCCCAGCATGACTGGCCTTCTTCGCCAGATGCTCCTTCAGTTCTGCCTTTGGCCTCCCTACGATCCTCCTGACCTTGGCAGGAGACCCTGTTTTTCCCTTGTAGGAGCTCATCTGCCTTAGAAGGCCAGAGAGGGTGCAGAGGACCATTTCTCCCAGTTGTCCCGAAGCAGGACCCAGGCCTCCAGCCTTCCATGCCAGCATTCATATCTGGAAGACAGTTCATGACAGGGCTTCCCTAGGCTGAGGGTTGTTTACCTGATTGGGGCCGGAAGGCCCCGTCCCTTTCCTTGCCCCCATGCTCCCCAGAGGGTGACTGTCTTCAGCGCATTGTTTTCTTTCCGGTGGAATTTCTGCTCTTGAGGACTCAGTGTTCTGTGTTACTCCCGCCGCCACCACCATCGCCAGACCTCACATCCTGGTTTCCTCCTGTCCAGACAGTGCTGGCCACTGGCCAGGACCTCGACCATTCATGGAGAGGACAGGGGCCGAAGACAGCAAAGTGGGAAGCAGGAAGTGGGAAGCTGACACTCCTCCTTGGTCAGGGCCTCAGGCCTCTTCCGTGGGGCCTGCAGAGCGTCCGTGGTGGGCGGTGTGTCCACTGTGGGTGGGCAAGCCCTACCCTGCCTGGTGGTGGGCAGTGTGAGCTCAGTGAGCAAGCCTGGGGCGGATACATGAGGAGGTTTCCCACAGATGGGGACAAACCTTACAAGCTGGAACTTCATGATCCCTGATCAGTTTCTCCTTAGATCTGGTGCAGGACCCGCTCTGGCTCTAAGGAAGCCAAGGAGCCCAGATAGGCCAAGACTGAGGCCAGTCTCCACTGTGGTCATGGGGCAGGGGGTGGATAGTGGACATGACAGGCAAGACTGCCCCACTTGTGCCAACCGCCCTGCCCATGGCACTTCCCATGCAGCTGCACAAGGTCGGGAGAAGGGGCAGGTGCGGGTGGGGGTGGCTCATGCTTCCCCTTTCCTGCCCTAGACCCCAGCCAGCATGGCAGCTCCAGGAAAGAGCCTAAGTCTGATTCCTGGGGTGTTAAATATCCCCCAGGTTAGCCTGCCCTGCCCCCCACCCCGGAGCCCTTCTCAGGCCTGAACTGCCTCACGTTGCCATCTGGGCTCCCTCCCCCAGCACCCCCACGCTGCCATGTGAATAAGTTATTTGCTCTGCCTGCATCAGCCTTTACTCACAGTCCTAATACTTCTTGACACATTTGTGGGGGCACAGCAAGGCCCCCCAGGCAAGGGACTCAAGAGAAGGGCATGTTATAATTCTGGGTCCCAGAACAGGATGGACAGCAGGCACCGCTGGCCTGGAGCACCTGCTTCAGATCCAAGTTCTTTTTTTTTTTTTTTTGTCTTTTTAAGTGTATTTATGTGGAGAAAGAGAGCGAGCACGGGGAGGGGCAGGAGAGAGGGAGAGAGAGAATCCCAAGCAGGATCTGCACAGGCAGTGCAGAGCCCAATGTGGGGCTCGATCCCCTGAACGGAAATCAAGAGTTCAACGCCCAACCAACTGAACCACCCAGGTGTCCCCAAGTTCTTAACATGGTGACAATACTTTTGTCCGGCATTCACAGGAAGCCTGGTCCTCTCCTGCCAGTGACATATGTGGGCCAGAACCCTTGGTGGCCTTCCTTGTCCTGGTGGAGGCCCTGTCCAGCCCCACCATTGAGCTTCTGGGATCCCTTACCCGAGGACCTGATTAGCTAGCCCCCTCTGGCACAGGAACCCAGTCTACCCTCAGGAAACCAAGGGGCCCTTGAGAGGAAGCACAGGGGGAAAAAAAAGAAAAGAAAAGAAGAAGAATGCAAGTTTTAAAGTCAACTGAGACAGGGGCACCTGGGTGGCCCAGTCGGTTGAGCATCCGACTTCGGCTCAGGTCATGATCTCACAGTTTGTGAGTTCGAGCCCCACATCGGGCTTGCTGCTGTCAACCTGTCAGCACAGAGTCTGCTTCAGATACTCTGTCCCCCTCCATCTGCCCCTCTCCCGCTTGTGCTCTCCCCCAAAAACTAAATTAAAAAAAATAATAATAAAGTCAACTGAAACCTACAGGTCACTTTCTCTGTAGAGATAGATGCACTCGGTCATTTCATCCGTGCTGTCCTTTGAAATCCTAACTACACTATCATGAAAATGGCAACATTTTCTCTCCAGAGAAAACAGGCTCAGGGGAACAAAGGAAGCTGCCCAGAGGTTCCCGCTGGTCCTCGGGCCACATCTGCCTCTTTCTATGCAAAGCATCTTGTTCCAAGCCATGGTGTCAGTCTTAGGGAGGCTCTGGGAAGGAAGAATGATAACCAGACCCGGGACTGCGTGGGCGCACTGATGACCCTCAGAGTCCTGTGTTGAGAGCAGACACGCCATACCCGCCCTCCCCGGCCCTTACAGCTTGGAATCCTGGGAAAAGTTATGGTATATAACCTGGCATATCTGGGCTCTGGCAAATCCAAGAAGCACACTAGCAGCCTGAATGCATTAGCGTTCATCAGGCCAGCTGCTCACCAAGTAGCCCAGGCTGACTCAGATGGAAAGACACACAGTAGAGCCTGCTTCCATATGGCAAGGAAGTGAGGGAGAAGGAATGGTCAGTGACTCGAGGGGCCCCTGACTCTCCAGTGGCAAATTCCATCTGTACTGCATCATTCAGGCTGCTTCATCCCTGGGACCTCCGCCACCCACAGGTCCCCCACTGACCCGGGGTCACTGTCTTTCTGGGCATTTGCTCAGTAAAACAGCGGTGCCCAGGGCCAGGATCCAGACTAGAGCAAGGATATCTGTTTTGAGGAGATGGAAAAGCAGAGGCCTGCAACACAAAAGCCGACAAGAGAACAAGTCAGAGACGAGAAGCCTCAGCCAGAAGAGAAGTTGTTCCCTGGAGATGAAGATGCAGAGAGACGATGGGCACGTTTTCTTCCCTTCCCCCACACAGCTCTGCACCTCCTGGGCCCACCCCATCCCCATTTCTCTGCCAAGGCCACGCTGCCTCTCCCTCATAACCCAGCACCGTCCCTCTGCTTCTGGGAAGCCTTCCTTCCACCCTCAAGCCCAAGTCTCGCAACTTAACATGCAGGAAGTTTTAAGTTTTAATCTAATTGTCGCATGTTCGTTGATCTTCTGCTTCTGTCCCTGTGTCTGTTCTCTCGGGGAGAGAGAAGTGTATATGTCTCTAGGTCACACCATTGAGCATTCATTGTCAACAAATATTTGGCCATTTTGGGGAAGCCAAGATTCACGCAACAGCCAGGGTAAAAAAAGACAGGATGTGTTCCAGAGAAAGTTACAAAGGGAGATTCAGGAATTCAGAGAATGAGGAACAAGTTCTGGTAAAGATAAAAAAAGTGAATCAGAGTTGGACAATCCACATTCGTGAGTAAAGAGAAATGGAAGGTGGCCCTGGGGTGTCCCTGGGGCGCCCCACAGGCGCCTCGTTCTGGCTGACACCATCAGACTCTGTGGTCACAGCTACCCAAAAAATTGCACATCCCACCCTTCCCGGCCCGTTAAACTTCCCCTTGTGGCCACAGTGGGTCCCATTTACTCTCTCTGCTTCTTTCCCCCAAGAGAGAAGGCTCATTCTTGCCTAGGGGGTAGGGGGGGTCTTTAATGCTTACTGAACTCTGACATTATGAGAGAGCCTCCAAGGGGCACCCCAGGACATAAAAATAAACGAGGCGTGGCGACAGCACAGTGAGTTTAGTAAGTACACACAGGACCGTTGAGATTGGGAAAGTATGTGCAATGGGTAAAGAGTTATGGAGACTCAACAAGAGATAGTGGACGTGGGTGGCAGAGAGTGGGTCCAGTGGGCCAGGACCAAGAAAACAGGTCAAACTCAGTTTGGTTTTTACCTTTTTCTAAAACAAGCCCCCCTCCTTCCTGGTATGCTCGAGGGATTGGGACACAAGTGTCAGATGTCAGTGAAGTCCACATGCAAACAGAGCCCACAAAGGAAGATCTCCCTAAGATCAAAATCTGCCCATCAGCCAGTGGAGCACACCAGGCAGGGGGTAGAAATGAGAAGATCCGGCCTGAAGTGGACAAGAGGGGCTGGTAGCCATTCTCTCCTGTCACCGGCCACCCGGGGCCCCAGGCATTTGATGTCAACACTCAGTACAGGCCAAGGGAAGTGAAAAGAACACCCACATCAAGGAACTCACATTGTATTGAAATTAACAGCTCAAGCCATCTGGGTTCCTGTTCTGGCTCCTTCCCGACCAAGAGTGGCCACCACTTAGTGAGAGCCTAGAACATGTCAGACACTTGGGGACAATATTTCATGTAACCCCAACAACCTTGAGGGATGGGGATCATTCTCAACCTACCTATAAATTGTCATCTGCACCTAGCTGCAAAACGGAAAACCAAAGCACCCGAAAGTTAAGTTTTACCTAAAGACACATGACCAGCAAGGTCAGATCTGGGACCAGGCGGGTCCATCCACTGCAGTGACCACTGTTCCCCCTCACCAGATGGCACCGTGTGGACTCAAACACATCATGCGGCCTCTGTGGACCTCAGGGCCCATGCCTGCAAATTCGAAGGGCTGCATTAAATGGTTCTTCAGACCCTCCTGCTCTGAAACGCAGGGATATAATTGCAGAAAAAAAGCAACCGTGGACAAGTGGGGCTGAGACTGGGGGAAGGAGATGGGTTGGGGGCTTTCCTCTGCCTTCCTCAAGCTGTCATGTTACAGGCATTTAAGGAGAGAAGGCTGTCGGTGGTTGGGGAAGGGAGATGGAGGTGGTTATGCAGGCAGAGGAAGGGGAGACACGCTGGGCATGGTACCAGTGTGAGGAGAGACCCTGGACGGGCCAAGGTGGCCCGTGTCTGTCTGGGTTCCAGGGTCAAGATCTTAAGCAAGGATAGGCAGGAAGGGACACAGGGCACTCACCCCAGCTCACTCCTACGAGAGGGGCAGAGCCAGCCCAGCCTAAACACAGGCTATTTTTGGTGTTGTGTTGTTTGGAGAGCAACCAGGCCAGAAATAGTGCTGTGAGTTAGTAGGACCCTGTTCTGCTCCCACCCCCAGCTCTCCCAGTGAAATCACCAAGAATCAGGAGGCCAGCTCCAACATTCCAGGGAGCCTGTGTAACTGATAGGGGACGGTGCTCTCCGCCCTGCAGGAAGACTTGGAGCAGAGCATTTGACTGTAAAAGGGCTTCTTCAAGAGGGGAAGCCAGGGAAGGGGGACTGAGTCAGAGAGAGCGGAAGAGAGAGAGGGAAAGTGGGAGAGACGTCCCCTGGCTGGCTGAGGCTAGTGGAGTAGACCAGTTGACCATGGGTTGAACAGAGAAGTCAAGAAAAGGAAGTCTAGGAGAGAGAAAGGGAAAGTGAAAAAGAAAGTAGGTAGTGGTGCTGGGAGAGCAAAAAGGAAGAGAAGGGAGTAGGCAAAGAGGGCAGCTGAAGGACAGGAGGTGGAGGATTGAAGGGAAGATAGGCCCACAGAGAACCAGGGCTGCCAGGGCCCATGGGCATGGGGTGGGGGGACAGTCACGGAAAGCGTGAGTCTGGTCTAGTCATGAACCACCTGCTAGCGGACAGATGGAAACATCTTTCCCAACTAGCTGGAACTGAAACTTCCCCAGAAATCCACAGTCTTGTAACTCATCCTCTTATCTCTGACTCTCTGGGAATCAGAGATCCAGCAATTTCAAAAGCAGGGACTTTTCTCTTTCTGCTGTTTGTGATTGGGTGAGCAAGGTGATTGGATCCAGGCTTTGTTTGGGGTTCGGGGGAAGGAGGGAAAGTGATGTGGCCCCTTGAATCAGGCTGGATTCTGAGAAGGGTGTCGCAGGGAAGTCTGTCTGGGGGGTGGCGGGGCGATCCAGCTACACTGTGATGTGTGGAAGGTCTCCAGAGGGCAGACAGGGTGGAAGCAAGGCCTTAACACACAGAGGAGCAACAGGCACCACGGTCACGGTCACGTCTGGGCTTAGATCATCCAGCGGCCCTAGCTCATGAGAAAGTCAAAGGAAGAGTCAGAAACCCCAGCATGGGACCCAGTTACACCGGGCCTTGCCTCAGTTTCTAATCTACACCCACCAGATACCTACACGTTCCCCCCAGTTTTGGAAAAAACCCTGATTAAGTCAGCCCTTTGTGTTTTCAACATAAATCATGTCCCCTTTCTCCCCAACAGGACATAGAGCTGCTCCCTTCCATGCCTGGGAACAGAGCGTCTTTTCTGGAATGGCATCAGGATCAACCATCAGGTCCAGGACAATGGTTCTTGGATGGCCAACGAAAGAAGGGAAGGAGGGTCAGCTGAAGTGGCTGGAGAGGATGGGCAGTGGGGCACCTCAAGGGAGCCCCTTTCAGCCAGGTCTCGACCCACTGCCCTTCTAACTTGGGGCTTGGCACTCCCAACCTGGATGCCCATGTCCCCATCCCCCTTGAGCCCCAGAGGTAGAGGGCAGGGCACTGGGGGCATTTCTGGGGGGTAGGAGATGGGTTGGGGGCTTCACTTCTGTCTTCTCCACTTGAAAGAGATCAGAAGTAACCGCCTTCTCATGCTTAACCACTGTCTCAGAGAGTCCAAACGAGACCAAGAAAAGAAAAGGACATAAACAAGAAGCAGTTACACGGGAACAGTCCTGTACTTGAAAAGAGTGGGTGATCCTAACTTTCCGACCGAGGTTTCCCCTTTTTTCCCTGCCACCCCCTCCCCACCTGACTCCTAGGGGCAACAGAGAAAACACAGGCAGAGGCAGAGTAAAAAGTGGGAAAGCCGTCCAGCTGTGGTTGCCCTTGGTATCTGCTTACTGAAAAAATCCAAAACAAATATCCCGATGCTTCCACCCACTTAAACTTCCTGTGATTCTGCTATCCGCTGTCTCCATGGATACTCTCACTTGAACCCCACCACCTACACAAAGCGAGACAGCGTGTGGAGCCCAGGGTCAAGTGCATCATCTCCCCACCCAGCCACCCCTCTGTCCACAACATCCTGGGCACGTGACCTGACCCTGCCAAGCCCCCAGGTGCAGTCCCACGCACCAGTCTCTGGCCGATTCCCACCCTCTGCAGAATTGTTTGGTTAGTCTTCCATCCCCAAGCCCGGTGTCCTGGAAGCACACCCCACAAACCCGCCACGAACTGACTCTCCATGGCCGCCCCAGCACCACCCCCCAGGTGTCTGTGTCTCGAGAAAAGGATAAGGTATAATTCTCCCCAGGCACAGAAGGCAGCTTAAAGAAATGAAACTTACACATTGGGCTCCTACTGCCTTGCCAAGTCTTTACCCTGTCAACCCCTGGTTTCTTTCAGCCTCCATCACCATCACCCCATCCAGCACACCCAAACCCCCTCCAGACACGGCTGTTGGCACAAAAGAGAGCCTCGAGGGCATCTTAAGAGTCTGGACACGTGGGAGAGTCAGCTGTGTATCATCGACCAGCAGGCGGGCGCGCACCTGGCAGGGAAGAGGGAAAAACGGAAGGGAGTCCTCTGCGTGCTCATGTCCTAGACAGTCAAAACCCAGACAATCACATGGCACGCTCCGTGCCCTCTGGCCACTGGAATGAGGCCAAGAGGAGGGAGGGGTGTTCTCCCCAGGCTGGCCAGCACGTACAGACTGGACAGCACCGGCAGACAAAAGTTCACGGCTTCTTTGGTAACCATGCGGTGACCCGTTTCTCCAAAAGGAGGAAACGTAAACTGTTTTTCCCCAGCTGAGTATCGGGGAAGGTAATCCCAAACACGGGGTAGTTTGGGGCCGCCTGGCACTGCCAGGGGTCGAGCTGGAAGATCATCCAAAAAGAGGGAGACACAGGCAGAGGGTAGCAAGTCCAGGGAGGCCCTCGGGCCAAGGTGACCGGGGTTTGCTCAATTGTTCCTGACCCCTCTGACACACGTACACACAGAACAGCACGAGCACACGCCTCTGCAAGTTGGGCAGAGGGAGGTGCCGAGGGGGCCTGGCCAGCTGTTCAGAGGGACTTGCAGAGCGAGAAAGTGGGTGGGGCTGAACCATGAGTTCATCTATTTCCTGCCCACATCTGGTATAAAGGGAGGCGGCAGCCTCTGGAGGAACACAGCTGCGTCTGGCTGCGGGGCCAAGAGCACTGTCAGGAGAGCCACACGCCCTCTCCGGCTGCAGAATCACCACGATTCAGCAACAGCAGGACAGACCACCAATCACAAGGGGCCTTTGAGAACTTCAGGTAAGAGAAAAAAAACTCCACCTCCTCCTGAGGTTAAAGCGAAGAACACCCCTCCTATAAAGTGTTCTCTGTCCACGATCCTCACTTTTCCTCTTTTTCCCCCCTGGAGAACTGCAGACCTGAGTTGACGGAAGGTGGCCGGGCCACACCGCCAACCCCACCACACAGAAACAGGGGCTTCAACTCTCCATCCCTCTCCATCAGGACGCCCAGCCCACTTCTGGAAAGGGGCTTTTCATGCTGGCTCGCTCGAAAAAATTCACGGTTGAGAAAGCTTTAGAAGAGAATTAAGAACATTATGCAAATCAAAGGCGTTATTACAATTTAGTCTTTTGGCCTCCTGAAGGGAAGGGAGATACGCTACAGGGTGCTGCCAGGGGTTCCCCAAAGTCCCACTGGTGGAAATGCACTTAAGGCTCCCTGGGGCTGATCATGATCTCACGGTTCGTGGGTTCTGGCCCCACGTCGGGCTCTGTGCTGACAGCTCAGAGCCTGGAGCCTGCTTCGGATTCTGTGTCTCCCTCTCTCTCTCTGCCCCTCCCCAGCACGGGCTCCATGTCTCTCTTTCTCAAAAATAAATAAACTTTAAAAAAAATTAAAAAAAAAAAAAAAGACTGCCTGGGGCTGAGACGAGGGGAAAGGCTCAGAATCGGAGCCGATCAGGGTTTCTTAAGGACTCCTGCCCTTGTGTTTAGGTATCACCTGCCAGCGGTGAACCCGGGGAGCCCGGCCCGTGGTTGGGGTGCCGCTTTCCAGAACTCTCCTCTCACCAGATCCTTTTCCGCTTGCTCTAGGATGCGGATGTCTCCAGTCTTTGCTTGCCTAGCCCTGGGCCTGGCCCTCGTCTTTGGTGAAGGGTCGGCCTCCTACCACCGCCAGACTCAGGCGGCCCGACTGACCACAGACTTTGGAGTGAAGGTGTTTCAGCAGGTGGCATGGGCCTCCAAGGACCGCAACATGGTTTTCTCACCTTACGGGGTGGCTTCGGTCCTGGCCATGTTGCAGCTGACGACAGGAGGAGAGACTCGGCAGCAGATCGAAGCAGCCATGCAGTTCCAGATTGATGGTGAGAGACAGGGCAGAGCAGGGGGCGGGCACTCACACTGTCTTCACGGGACAGGGGTGTAAGCAACCAGAAGCAGAGGCAGGCCGATGCCAGCTGAGCCGAGCCGGCTCCTATGCGGCCATGTCACAGGGCATCTTTACCGGGCTCTGGGTCCGTCACAAGGGGCACAGGCCAGGGGATGTGGTGTAAAACAGGTGTGCCTCACCGCTTACTACCTTAACACCTCTGGACCTCGGCTTCCACATCTGCAAAATGGGGACGATAAAACTATCTACCACATAGAGCTGCTGTGAGGCTTAAATATGATTATACGTGTGAATGCTTAGCACAGTTAGTCTTACGATAAGAAAAAACTTAGGGTTCGTTAAAAGCAGAGAAAAGTATTCTAACCCAAAAAGGGGTTAGGGCCTGAGATTTTTGAGGAGAAGAGAGAGATGCCGAAGAGATTAAGGTTTGGAAGGGAATCTCCCTCCAGAGACCCCGGGGGGAACAGAAGAGCCCCATCCACACGCGCAAGGTTGGGCCTCTCCTGGGGGAAGTTGGCCCGGCTGGGGGCCCTTGGCTCAACGTAAGCTAATGTGTCCTCTCGGCCCTGCCTCGGCACAGAGAAGGGCATGGCCCCTGCCCTCCGCCAGCTGTACAAGGAGCTCATGGGGCCGTGGAACAAGGATGAGATCAGCACGGCCGATGCCATCTTCGTCCAGCGGGATCTGAAGCTGGTCGAAGGCTTCATGCCTCACTTCTTCAGGCTCTTCCGGACCACGGTCAAGCAAGTGGACTTCTCAGAGGTGGATAGAGCCAGGTTCATCGTCAACGACTGGGTGAAGACACACACGAAAGGTGAGCGGGCAGGGAGAGGAGGCCAGTCCCAAGGGCCTGCAGAGGAAGGGGATCTAGAAACAAGTCCCCAGAATCCCAACCTCTCCCCATCAGCATGCTGTTCTCTGTAGACAGGGCAGGTGCTGGAAGAATCAGAGCATCTTGGTTTTCAAAGTAGGCCCTCTCATGAACCAACCCTAAGGGCCTCCCTAAAGTGCTGTGAGATGTCATGACAACAGTAATAACCACAAGAAACACACACTGCTGCTTGGGGAGCAAAGTAAGGCAAGACAAGCGTCCGGGTCTGATCCTGGACAGGATCCCAGGGCCAGAGCATGCGATGAGCGGGAAGCTTTCCTGAGACTCTTGGGAAGATGAACAGGTTGAACACAGCTAGACTGGCTCACTTACACCCCCGTCTGCCTCCTGACCGGATCCCCTCAAAGGACTGAAGGGAACCATCTAAAAGGGTTAAAACATATTTAGCCTCCTGCCCACCTGGCTTTCCCGTAGGCATGATTGGCGACTTACTGGGCGAAGGGGCCGTGAACCAGCTGACGCGCCTGATGCTGGTGAACGCCCTCTACTTCAATGGCCAGTGGAAGACGCCCTTCCCAGAGTCAGGCACCCACCACCGCCTCTTCCACAAATCTGATGGCAGCACCGTTTCTGTGCCCATGATGGCTCAGACCAATAAGTTCAACTACAGTGAGTACAAAACCCTTTCCCCAAGTCCCACAGCTACCGCATCTCTTCCCCGGGGTGCTCCCCTCTCAGGGAGGAGAACCCCTCGAATATAGCCCATCTTTGACAAAGAATCCCCAGGTAGGAGCTACTGGGATAACTGGAGCAGCAGAAAGTAGCTTTATATCACGCAAGATGAAAGTGCAGGGCGCCTGGGTGGCTCAGTCAGTTAAGTGTCCAACTTTGGCTCAGGTCATGATCTCCCAGTTGGCGAGTTCGAGCTCTGCATCAGGCTCTTTGCTGTCAGCTCGGAGCCTGGAGTCTGCTTCGGATTCTGTCTCCTCTCTCTCCCCCTCCCCCGCTTGCGCTCTGTCTCTGTCTCTCAAAATTAAATAAAAATATATATATAAAAAAAAAGAAGTCCAGAAAGTCCCTCCAGCCCAAATATGACCACATGACCCACGTGTTTCTAGGTGATCACCAGGGGCTCACAGATCCTGCTGGGGGAAGGCCTATGTGGAAGTTGAGATGAAGGAGGTGCTGAGATAAATCAGTGGCTGGGTGTGGGGGAGAGGGGGGTAAAGGCAAAGAAGGCCAAAAGGAGACAGTATCAGAAGATGCTGCATTGGCAGAAGAGGAGGGAAATGGGGATAAAAAACACCGACTGGGGAGCCTCAAAAGCCAGGGTGGAGAGGTGGCTTCCAGAAAGAATGGATGAGACAGAACTAGTTGAAAAGCCGGTGCCGGGTCAGAAGCGAGAGCTGAAGCCATTTTCAGTGTGCCATCTTGGTGCCTTCACAGCTGAGTTTTCCACCCCCGACGGCCATTACTATGACATCCTGGAATTGCCCTACCACGGGGACACTCTCAGCATGTTCATTGCTGCTCCCTATGAAAAAGAGGTGCCTCTCTCTGCCCTCACCAACATCCTGGATGCCCAGCTCATCAGCCAGTGGAAAGGGAATATGACCAGACAGCTCCGCCTCCTGGTTCTGCCCAAGTAAGTCACCCCTTGCTCGCACCACACTTGCCAATGCTCTAATCCTCTCTATCTACCCCTCCCCTCTCCCAAGGCTCCCTGAAGGGACCACCCCCATGTTTCCCAAGTATGACATTTGCAGGGTAGGGACATGTGTGGGAAGCTGATGGGAAACACTCTGGCCTGGGTTTGATTAAGATTCCTCTCCTCATCTCTGCTCCTGTTTCTGCTGGAGGGCAGAGGGCAGCGGGGAATTTTCCTAGACCTTGCCCCCACACTCCCCACCCTCAGAATATCCAGCAAAAGCCAACCAAAAGAAGAGCCAGAGAAATGAGGGGGGAGGGGAGGGGGATGGATCAGCCTTTGAGATGACCCTCTCCCACCCCCATCTGCTCAAATCAACATCCAAACAAGAGACAAAAGGAGACAAAGCAGCCAGAACTACAGCTTCTAGCTGGCTTCCAACAAAGCAGATTAAAAAAATCCTTCTGCAGGAGTACAGAGGGTGGAGAAGGCCGAGGCTGGGTAATTCCAGAATTGCAAGGAAGCCTCCCACCACACCTACCCCAAATTTCCAGCTGTTATAATGCCATGCTTGGGGAAAGAGGAAGATTCAGTTGTTTAGGGTGCCCTTGTGTTCTCTACCCCCACCCACCCCCACGTCTAGAAAACGAGAACCGAGGTGACTCGGGCCCTGATGGGAAGCAGAAGTGCCCCAAAACCTCTCTGCTGGAGTCCTCTTCAGAATTCGCTCCCAGAAACACAATCTACAGACCAGATTTTTGTTCAAATATCTTGCAGGAGGATGTGCCCTTTGCCACCGCCCCCCTCAAGATTCCAGGGTGTGAGGGTAGGGGTTGTTCATTTACATTACACCTGACGCACAGATGTGAAAAAACCAAGCCTCCCTCCTCCACTTTCACACCTATCCCCATCCCGTCAGCTGAGGGGGATATGTGGACGGGGCCTGGCAGAGGCAACAAGGGGCGGCCTGAGCTTGAGCTATTTCCCCCTCCTGTTTACAGGTTCTCCCTGGAAAGTGAAGTCAACCTCCGGAGACCCCTGGAGAACTTGGGGATGACTGACATGTTTAAGCCAAACCAGGCGGACTTCTCGAGTCTCTCAGGTAAGAGATTTTCCTCCCACCTCCTCCTTATGCTGGTGGACTGGGGGGCCCCTGAGAGGACAAAGGAGTGTATCTCTGAGAACCCCAGCTGATCTACACTCGGATCCGCTTGTTTCAGATGAAGAGGCACTGTACGTGTCACAGGCGCTGCAAAAAGTCAAGATCGAGGTGAATGAGAGCGGCACGGTGGCGTCCTCCTCCACAGGTGAGTCAGACTCAGGTGAGGCCTGGTGAGTGTCCCCCCAGGACTTCCAAGGAGGGGCCCACGTCTGGGAGGAACCCCACGGCCCTGCTTCACCAGCCTCTCCTCGAAGAGGGGCACCCCCCACACCAGGTGCTCAGGGCATCACCCTTATCCCCCCAGAGTTTCTTAGCCTGCTGTAGGCCCACTTTTCCTGGGATCCCGGTCCCCCACCCAATGGCTCCTGAGGCCCCCCCCCCCCCCCCCCCGTGAAGGTGAAAAGGCCCCTCAAAGGAAGCCTTGGCTTTGTGCTCATAGTGGCCAGTCGGCTTAAGGAACTTGCTTATCAACATTCTAAAAAGGGTTACACAAATAGCTGTTGGTGAGTAGCTGGTAAATCTCTCTGAAATGCCTGGAGGCAGCCAGTCCTCAGAGAACTTCCCTAAACTGTTAAAGTTTGTGATGGGAAGAACAACTAAGCCTCCGAGTCCCCCTCCAATGCTGCTATCAGAAGGCTGGTGTCAATGGATCACTTATGATCAATCCAGGCACCAGTGCCCAGTCCTTCTGTTCTAACATTGTTCCCTCTCTCTCAGCCATTATTGTATCAGCCCGAATGGCCCCCGAGGAGATCATCATGGACAGACCCTTCCTCTTCGTGGTTCGGCACAACCCCACAGGTGAGCCGGGGCGGGGAGGCTCCACTGCCCCCTGCCCCCGCGTCTCTTCGCCTCAGACACCAGTCCAGACAGGTGTAGACGCTCCCTCCTGCCCCAGTCCATAACTCTGCCCCTCCCCCTCCCTTCAGGGATGACGCTCTGTCACAAAGTGAGCACCGCACCAGGACCCCAGCCCTAGCTTAGTCACCCCAAAAGCTGGGACTCCAGACAGCTCACTTGCCTTCTCACATCTCAGCTCATCCATAAACATGGGGCTGGGCGAGCCATGCCATTTCTCCCTGTTCTCATCTCCTATGATTCTTCCATTCTCAGGAACAGTCCTCTTCATAGGCCAAGTGATGGAACCCTGACCACGAGGGTGAAGCAGTCCTCATCTGTGACAGAACTGGAGATGTAGCCAAGAAGAAAGAACTCCAAAGGAAGAAAACTTTTATTTTAATTAATTTTTCTGGAGAAAGAGAAGGCCTTTGCCTTCAAAAAAAAAAAAAAATGGTAAATCTTTCAAATCTGCCTCTTAGACCTCAGCCTCTCCCAGGAATGGAGAAGAGGACCTTTCAGGAAAACTCCCTCGTGGAGCCCCCCGGGGAGACCGCCAACGCTCAGCTGAGTCTCCAAAGCAGACTGTAAAACATGCACAGGCACACGCGCAGCTGCTTCTGCCCATCGCTCTGCCCATCCGGGTCTTCAGACCTGGACCCCACCGAGACCCTGGCAGGATGGCACCAGAAGGCTTTACGGGGGCTTTTGTGCGCTTGGTAGACACTATTTGCGTTCCAGTCACGTTGCTGTCACTCTTGCACTGTCTGCCACTGCTGAGGAGGCTGGCGGCGGGCCAAAGAAGGCCAGTGGAATAGACACCCTTTCATCTCGAGGCCTGTGCTCCCTGGCTCGGTGGTCCTGCACACGGACAGAGCACCTGCCCGCCTCCCTGCGGAGACCCACTCCGACCTGGCCGGCTCCCTCCCAGAAACAGTGTGCATGTATTATTTTGGAGTGTAGGTGACTTGTTTACTCATAGAAGCAGGTTTCTGCTTCCCACAAACTTTATTTTGCAGGAATGGGCGGGGGGGTTGGGGGAGAGTGGGATGTGTGCCTGGCTCTCGGCCCTCATCTGGTGGGGAGGGTGGGATGCCGGGGTGTGCCTAGTATTTATCACAGCCTTGTCCACATGTGCTTGTTAAAGAAAAAGAGGACTCTCAAGAGAAACGTATAATCTGAACTAGCTAGTAGTGTTCCTCGGTGGTCTTGGTCATTGCATCTCAGGAGTCTGGCCACTTGACCGGCCACCCTGCTGGGTGGCCAGGATGGTGGGGCCCACACTGCCACCTTGTGGCTGCCCGAGCCTTCTTTTCCTCGCCCTTCTCCACTGGAGGGCTGAGACCCCCCCCTCCCCCGCAAGATCATCTAACTTCAGCCCACTTTAGGGACCAAAAGGATGTGGCGGGTAAGAGAGATCGGAGTGAGAACAGAGTGGTTTCAAAATTTTCCAATATATTTAGGAACACGAGAGCAAGGGGCTGCACGACCTAGAAGGACAGAACTTTCCCCAATTACAGGGTGATTCA
Source organism: Panthera pardus (assembly GCF_024362965.1). Taxonomy (NCBI): domain Eukaryota; kingdom Metazoa; phylum Chordata; class Mammalia; order Carnivora; family Felidae; genus Panthera; species Panthera pardus. Next base: position 8,431,764 of record NW_026526969.1, on the reverse strand, counting down.
TAGCCGCATTGGTGACTCACTTCAACGTGTCATTTCCGGCTGCTGTGTGTGAGCAGTGGACACGTGAGAGAGGGAGAGAGAGAGAGACTGAGAGAGAGGAGGAAGAGGAGAGAGAATGAGAGAGACCATGAGCCTGGACTCAACTACCCCCGCTAGGTAATCTTTCTGAAAACCAAGGAGCTAGGGGGCATGACATCAAGACCGATTCATCGAAGAATTGCACATAGATGTCGAACGAATGAATGTGAGCCAGTAGGACCCTAATCATCCCACCGTGCTCCTCAGTGAAAAATCTTTGTTCTTTGTGTGTCTGTTTGTTTGTTTCTCATCATGCACTGGAGAGTGACAGCCGCACACAGTACCCGTAAGGATACCCCAATGCGGGGTCCGACATTCTTGAAACTGTTGAATTATATGCTTTTTCACTTTTGATATATAAACAAGTAAAATATTTTTAAAAATAATAAATAAGTAAAAATAGCCCGAAAGAGTCCCTGCCTTTATTTCCAACATTTCGCACAGTACAAAGTCAAAAGCTCATCAGTTCATAGCCCTTCTCCAGTAAAGGGGAGCTTTACGAAACACACACCCACAAGCCCAAGGCACGAAGACCTGCCACAGGGAAGTCCACAGGGTGGACCACCGGGGCTGCACAAGACCCAAGGGACATGGTGTGCAGGGCAGAATTCCACACCCCCCCACACTGGGTGCCACCGTCAAAAGGGAAAGAGGGGTCCCCCGAAGACCTGTCACCTCATACCTTCCCTGACAGGCCTGCTCATGCCCACTGTCCCTGGGAGTTCCCATCTCTGTTCATGCCATCTCCTTCCCCGCCAAATGCCCCACCCCTGCACCTGCCCCACTCCCCACTTCTCAAAACCCAGACCGAGTCTGTTTCCTTCGCCTGGCACTCCCCATGGGTCGGGTAATACGAACATCTTCAAATGGCACAAAAACAGCCAAAAGTGATCATTCTGCCTGGTTAGAATCTTACCTGTTCTCAAGCTTAAATAAGCCCACTGCCATGGATAAAGATAGATTTCAGGCCTTGAACTAAAGGAACCTTCACGTTACAACTTTCTCTAAATTGTGTTAGACTTCCTTGGAGCAGTTTTAGATCATGACATAAATTCAGGAGGGGCATCTGTTCACTGCTCACCCTCACTCACTCGACCTGTGCGAAAGGCCTTCCCACTGCCCCCGCCATTCCTGTGTCCCTCTCGAGGGACAGTCAGGGACCTTCTTGGAAGCCTCCAACATGGTCCACTAATGTGTTCCAGGTGGGTGCCGATGTCTGGCATCTTCTCTTTATGGATTCATCTCTTTGGATTCATCTTTTTTCAGGCCTTCTCTTCCCTCATGAGGGTCTATATAGTAAGAGGGGTCCTAAAGCCCAATCCAACCTGGAAGGAAAGTCTTCCTCTCTCCTTAGAAAGCCAAAGGATTAACTTTACTGGAATTAAAATTTTAAACTTAATGGAAAGAAGGAAGGAAGGAAGGAAGGAAGGAAGGAAGGAAGGAAGGAAGGAAGGAAGGAAGGAAATGGGAACCAGAGCAAGACCCAGAAGAAAGGAGTAGAACGCATAGCCCACTAAAGCCCACTCTCAGCTTTAGAGAGATGCTCTCAATCTCAGTGAGTGCTTCCTCTTCCCTTTCCAAATCTCTGGCAACCCCTGTAGGACCAAGATATGGTCACAGAACTAGAGAAAAGGGGCCATAGAGGCAACTTTGGCCTGCTTCTAGCTGGCTCAGACCAGAGCTACCCAAACTAGACATGGCCTAATCCAGTTCACGAGATCACTGAGATTTGTAGCCAAAACTTCAGCTGGCACTAAAGTATTCCTCTTCCTGCAAGAATACTCCCTTCCGCTCACACCGGTCTCCCTTTCAGCTTGTAGTAGGTAGCTGGGGTCATGAAGGCAACGGTCCAAGAATTCAGGGATACAGGGACTCAGATAGATCTTGTGTCCTCCTCACACCCAGAAAATATGACCAGTTCCAGGCACTGGGCTAGTTGTTGAGGATTTACCTATCTGTAACAGATTTGCTTAGAAACCACAAAAGCCTCAAAAACCAGAACAAGTTAGCCTGATTTGACAGTGGACAGTTCAGAAACCATCCATACATGCTGAGAGGTCTCAGAAGAAAAGGGTTCATCAGAAGGCCTCACCCCCGCAGAGAGAGTTTGCTCCAGGAAGTGCCCCATTTAGCGGTGCCCTCTGCTTTTCTTGGATATTTTGAGCACAGAGATGACGATGTAGCCTCACAGTGGAAAGCCTGCCTGGTCCCGCTTGGCTCCGCCCGGGCCCCCTCCTTACCCTTCCAAATCTCTCTTCCTCTATTTCTTTAGAAATGAAAAACCAACCAGATCTGCTTCCAGCCATCATTACATTTCTCATAAGCCTCACGCAGTGGGATTATTTATCTGCCCACGTGTGGGCAAAGGGTATGACTCATTCTGTAAAATCCCTCAATGGTAAAAAAATATTCCATCAGAATGAAACTTTCAAGGAGACACCATCTGTTCTCCAAGCCGCTTTCCTTGAGGTGGCTCCTCAAGTAAGTTTTGGGGTGAGAGTAGCAAAACTACTTAGGCTGTGGCATTTGTGAACACGGGTCTCACGTGCCAGTCACCAGAGGGTCCTGCGCTCACACCTCTGCCTTTCAGCCAGCACACCGGCGTCCTACCACCACATGGCCTTTTATCACCTAGCCACCAGGTGTCGCTTTGACTCCAGTGGAAAGCTCTTTTTGAAGCAAAGCAGCTGTGGCTTCTGCCAAAATCCTCCTGAGTTTGAACCCCATTCAATCAAACAAGTATTTATTTAAAAGCTTAACTCGATAGGGGTGCTGTGAAGCACGTTTTGCAAAGTGTAAGTGGTCTTTCTAACTATCCAGTACCTAAGGAGAATAGACACTAAAAAGCTGAGATGCTATGTGAGTCACTTCAAAAAGGGCTGAAGGGAACACTGTAGAAATGATCACTAGGGTCTACACCAGACTGTGAGGCTTACTTGCAGGGGGGCGTTTGCCGGCAACTTACAAGATGGAGAAGACAGATTTGGGTCTGTGGGGCAGAACCGCAGGGCATTTGAGAAAACACGGTGAACAAAATGACAAAGGAAAAATAATAGCAAGGCACGTTCAAGGGACACACCTGCGGAGGAAGTCCCAAGTCACCTTGAGACTGCTGCCTCCCTCCTCTGATAACCCAGCCAGTCAAGTCTCCCCCTCTCCTGATCTAGTCAGGCAAGCCTGGACTATGTCCCTTGAATCAGCCATGCTTTCTTGTTATCCTTCACGTCCCGGGCTCATAGTCTGCAAGTCTAGGAAAAGGCAGTGACGTTGACCATGGTGGGAAGCCAAAAGATGGGATGGTTTCAGGGGAAGGCGAGGGTTTTACCAAGTGAATTTTGAGACGACATTGGGATTTCCAAATGGGGGATCCAGGATACGCTTATTCTACTAATGTTGGGTATCTGCTGCCGTATGTCAGGCATCGTGCCAGGCACAGTAGAAACACCAAAAGACGGTTCATCCTCTAGCAGAAATAATACGTGTTGAATACGCTACCCACTGTACACAAAATTAGAGTTTAGAATAGTTTGGATTAGAAGATTTAAATATCTAGATTTGATAACCATGAATACCAATCATAACTGAAGCCGGTCAACAAGCACTATGTTTGATGCTGTGAAGAAACAGAAGATGAATAAGATGCCGTCCCTGAAGGGAGCGCCTGGGTGGCTCAGTCAGTTAAGCATCTGACTCTCAATTCTGCCTCAGGTCACGATCTCACAGTTGTGGGTCTGAACCCTGGATCGGGCTCTGTGCTGACAGCATGGAACCTGCTTAGGATTCTCTGTCTCTCCCTCTCTCTCTCTCTCTCTCCCTCCCTCTCTCTCTCTCTCTCTGCCCCTCCTCTGCTCATGCTCTCTCTCTCTAAGTAAATAAATAAACATAAAAAAAAGATACCATCTCTGAAGGAGACAATCCAGCTGAAGAGACAAGGCCAACTCACACGTGCAGCCAAGGGACAATACGGCATGCTTACCGAGAGTACCAGGCAAGGTTCTTAGTTACCAGGGACAGAAACCAACTCTAGCTAAGGGAAGCACCAGAGGAAACTGGGGAGCTCAGGGAATTTCCAGGAGGGCCAGAGAACCAGAGGAAGGTCTCACACTAGAGGTAGCGCCCCAAATCACACTGGTGACTCTGCCCTATAACTTTCACTGGGCCCCGGACACTGCCATTGGTGCCGCTGTACTGGCACCCTAGGTTTTGACCCTCTGCCCTTCTACCAGAGTCTTATATCCCCTCCATCACCTCATTCCTTCCTGGACCAAAGTCCGGACAGATGCACAGATCGGTCGAGTCCAGCAGACATGCCAATGCTGTGGGCACGAAGAAGGCTGCAAAAGTGAATGTCAGGAAACTTCTCTCTTTTTTAAAATGTTTATTTATTTATTTTGAGAGACAGAGTGCAAGCAGGGGAGGGGCAGAGAGAGGCAGGGAGATACAGAATCTGAAACAGGCTCCAGGCTCTGAGTTGTCCGCATAGAACCCAACTTGGGGCTTGAACTCACAAACCACGAGATCATGACCTGAGCTGAACTTGGACACTTGACTGACTGAACCACCCAGACACCCCAGGAAACTTCTAATGTTTCACTGGAAGGTTGTTCTGTCTCACCCTAGACTCATAAGGTGGGATTCCCAAACCCTACAACATGGGGTTGGAGCCTGGGAAGTGAAAAGAAGGGCAAACATCCACCACAGAAGGTATTCTAATTGTCGAAACTGTTAGGAACAGCATATAGTAAGGTCCCGATTGCTCAGTTAAAAAGAAGAAGAAGAAAGAAGAAAGAAGAAAGAAGAAAGAAGAAAGAAGAAAGAAGAAAGAAGAAGAAGAAGAAGAAGAAGAAGAAGAAGTTGTTGTTGAAAAAACAATGATGACTACAAATAACATCATCTGGGAACTATGGACTACTTAAAGAGTGTGCAAAAAGTGGGTGCACAGGTTATCACAAGAGGGAGAAACACAGAGCATAAACTCATAGAGATGAAAAGGCTTCAGGCCACCCCCCTGCCAACCACCGCAGGAACCACCGCTACAACCAGGTGAGGGAAGGCTCAGGGAGGTGTCAGCATGGGTTGTAGGGTGACGATACAAATTAGTCATCAACGTGAGTTGACTGGCCCATTTCAGGCACCTCTCCAATTTGTAGCTCTCCATTTCATCTTTGTGCCTGGATTCCCAAAGATGATCTTCCGGCCTTCCATTTATCCTTTCGTATTGTCCCCCAGATTACCATAAGATTAACCTTCTTAAAAGTGTTCTCGCCAAGTTATTCATCAGCTCAGGCAACCATAGTGACTCCCAACTGCCCCCGGCCTCGAATCCGAACTCCTCTGCAGACACAACCCACACTGGATCCACTAACACAGATTCGCTACATCCACCGTTTGCTAACAGTGAAGAAATCCAGCCCACTGTCTTCAAAATGATGTAAACCACTTGAAGTCTAGGACTCTACATGAGCAAAACCCATATTTCTAACAATTCCCTCACAAATCTTCTCTTTTCTGCAGCGAGGCAATGCCACACTGAGTCAAGGAATTCTAGAAAGTATCAGCTTTCCAAGGAGTGTAGGAGTTCACATCTCTAGAGCTTCCAAATTTCCACAGGCTGTTGCTCAGCTCTCTGCTTTACGTCTTTGCCTCACGGCTCATTACTTCCTTATCTACAACCTTCTCCTCTTCCTACCAGGAGCACATTTCTTTCATTCCTTTTGCCTTCTGCCCTTCTTACACATTTCCTTTCCTTTTTTTTCACTCCCTAATGATTTACCCTTCCTAACTCCAACAGCTTGCTTTATTGATCTTATACTTGACCTAAAAAAAAAAAAAACAAAAAAACAACTATCAAGATACTTCCGCCAACATGTATGCCATTGGCAAGCTGAAGGCAGAGGAGAAAGGGGAATGAAAAAGAGGAAGAAGGCAAAGGAGTAGACCAAAAAAAAGTTGAGAATGGGAGAAAATGATCAGCACCACCGTTAACAGGCGTTGACAGTATGCCGGATACTCTGCACATCCTCAAAACCATCTTGCAAGGCAGGTACGGCCATGCTCAGTTTTCAAATGAGGAAACTCGGCTGAAATGACTCACCTGAGGCCGCACATCCGGTAAGGGTCAGAGACCACACTACACGTCAGATGCATTAGGCCCCCTGTCTTGCCACAATAGCATATTACTTCCATATCCAAGAGGAAGAAAAACAGAACATAAAATGGAGACAGGCGAGGCCTTCCCAACAATTGTTTCAAGTGGTACCCGAAAATTAAAAACGTCATTTTCCACATGACAAAATGTAAGGTTTTCTCTTAGGTGCGAACCGCTTTACTTGACCGCAAGGAAAGATACACGCACGTGGACAGCCAAAGAGCCCGTATCCCAATCCACAGCCTCCTCATTTTTAAACTTGTGTCTAGGCTACCTGTGTCCCTTTTCAGTTTCGACCCATGCTCACCTTGTAAGATGCTCTACATTCCTCTGGCCTTCGTTCATGCCCCTCTCCCTTTTCTTCACATCGCTTAAATATCAGCGCCTCCTTTTCTCTCGTTTCCCGTCTCCCTCATTACCTGTACATTTCTTACTTGAGGAGAGTGCTGCATCTAGCAGGTTCTCAGTACATGTCTATTTTGGGCTCCATCCTTATCTTATGTCAGCCCCACCACCGCGCTTTGTCTAGCCTTCCCCAAGTCATCGCCCCTACCCCAAATCCAGTTCCCACCCTGCTCCGTCTCCATCGCCCCAGGCCCTCCATTAGTCCTCCCCGCTTCCTCACAAACTCCAAGGGTCGTCCCTTCCGCCTCTCACCCCTTTTCCCGCCTTTTTCCCCCTCAAGGTGCAGAGGCGCGAGGACCGCATTGTCCACCCCCCCATCCCCCAACCAGCCTACCAGAAAGCCTTGTTACCATGACGATAGAGCTACTCAAAGCCGAAGTCGAGGACCTGGTTGCCATGGCTTCCGCTTCTCCGCCTCCAGCCCCGCCCGCGCGCCCCGCGGCGCTGGCGCCTGCGCAGTACGCCACTCGAAGGGCCTCCGAGCCGGGGCGGGACGGGGCGGGGCTTCAGGCTAGAGGGAGGGAAGGAGGAGAAAGGATAAGAAAGGGAGTGGAGCTGGCGCGTACGGTGGCCGAAGAGGGACGCGCCGAGCCGGAGGCTGCAGGATGGTAGGCTGTGCGGAGAGGGAGGGGAGGGGGAACCGAGGGGCGTGGGTTGCACCTGCGGGGGTCCTTGGGGGCCGCCCTCTGTGCGGGCCGCCCTCTCTTCCTCCGGTCCTCACAGGCCGCACTTACCTGAGCGGGTGGGCGAGCCGGCCTCGGAAGAGCAGCTGGAAATGGCTTTAGGGAGAAGGGGCGGGGAGGGGCGCATTTGTGGGGCAAGAGGGGGGTGACTAGGGGCGGCGGGACCGTCCCGAGTCATGGGGACGTCGCGGGTGGCGGTCCAAGGGGACCTCCCGACCACTGCCGCAGGGAAGTCGCAGGAGGAAGAGGGGCGCGGGGGCCTGCCGGCGGAGGGAGGCGGCGGGGTTGGCGGGTCACCAAGACCCTCCGTTCCCGAGCAGCCCAGAGGAGCGGCGGCCCGCGGGGAGAGCCGTGTGTGGGAGGGGACAGTTTCCGGGTCCGAGGAGTGGACGTCCTGCCTCGCTTTATCTCCCAGCTCGCCTACAGGCTGGGGTGAGGTGGGAAAGCCAAGTGGGCTCGAGGTCTTGCTCTCCCGGACCCAGGCTTCGGATCCCCGGCTCCCGTGTTCTTGGCTCTCCGCCCCCCATCCCATTCTCTTTCCGGAGCCCAGGCCTTCCGTCTTCCTGCTGGCTTCCCGCTTCCCCGCCCCCCAATCTCAGACGCGCAGGGCTCCCTTGCGCCCCTCTGCTGCCCTCCCACCACGCTAGCAGTGTTTTCCCTTCCCCACCGCCCAAAACCCTAAACTAGTATTGTTTCAAACACCCACGGATTCCAGCCCTGGTAATGCCCAGGGAGAGGAGCACTGGAGGGACAAGGCGATAACTCCAGGATATATAGACTGGACCCCCTGGAACTGGGAAACTGAGGGTGCACAGGGTAGTGAGGGCTCTGCCCTCCTCCCCGCTCAACTCAGCCTGCACTGTGTTGCACAAAGCTTCAGGAACCACCCTGAATGGCAGGGTCCTAACTGAGGAACTGAAAGGGAAATTGTCACCTGGTGTCTGGAGAGGTGTCGGTGCCTAACAGGAGTCACCCTAAAAGGAAAAAAAAGAGAGGACTGTCAGTGGCCAGATGCCTGGATGGCTGAGGAGAGAGGAGGGTGGAATTTGGGGGTCCCAATGCCTCTGGGCATATGACTGGTAATTGAAGGCAGTGCACTGGGGACATCAGCAAGAATGTATGTCCAGGATGAGGTGGAGAATTGAGGTAGCTTTTCTAGAGACAAAATACCCCATTTCAGCGTGGTGGTGGACAGAAGGACCATGGAAGAAAGCAGACCTCTCTTTGACTTCAGCTATGGGCTGTTTGTCACTCTATTAGGCATTTTAATGACCTGTGGAAGACAAAAGTATGAAACAGAAGGTGAAGGAATAATAATACTGACTCTTAATGTGTTACAGTGCTTACCACGTGACAGGCACAGTTGCATATATCAACTCATTTAATCCCTCCAAACAGGAAGATACTTTTATTACATCCATCTTACAGACCAGGAAACTGAGGGCCAGAGACATGAAATAATTGCCCAAGGCAAATGACTCAACTAGTAGAGCCAGGGTTTCAGCCCAAATGACAGACTCAGAAGCTCTGACATGTTCCAGAAGGAAGGGCACCTGCTGGCGGGAATACCCAGAGTTGATGGCAAGGGCTGATTTTCGAAGCAACCGGGGCCATGAATAGAGAAGAGTTAGATGTGTGTGGATGTGATGGATGCATTTGTGGCTGTGTTTCTGGAGTAAACAGACTCAGAGAACCAAATCTCTGACCCTCAGCTCTGCCCCCTCTCCCTAGATGCGATTCATGCTGCTGTTCAGCCGGCAGGGGAAGCTGCGGCTGCAAAAATGGTACCTGGCCACATCGGACAAGGAGCGAAAGAAAATGGTTCGGGAGCTTATGCAGGTGGTTCTGGCTCGCAAGCCCAAGATGTGCAGCTTCCTGGAGTGGAGGGATCTCAAAGTCGTCTATAAGAGGTGACTCACCACCGGCTTTCAGACCGGTCTGGACCCTGCTTGATTGGGGCCTGGCAGTGGGTTCAGATGGCCGAGAAATAAGGCATCCCTTCGGGTCAGGGAGGATTGGAAACTAAGGGCATCCGGAGGGCAGTGATGAATTCCAGCTTCTTCCTTTACTCTCTGAACTTCCCTTGAAGACCTTCTTGTTCCCCACTTGTACTGCTCAACCTGACACCTACTTCACCTCTGTCGCAAAGGCCCTATTCTTGTCCATTACACATGTCCCTCGCAGCCTCATTCAACAGTCCTAGGTCCTGCACCACCTTTCCCAACACACACACCCACACCCTGTCCAGTTCCTTCTTTGAGCAGGTGGATTAGTTCACTCAGGATTTTGCTGAGTCAAACTGAACAGGTCAGAGGGCGAGAGGGAAAGAGTTGCGTGCCTGTCTTTGCCTGTGCTTGTGAGAGCCACCTCGAGGCAGAGTGAGTTACTATTTGCATACCCTGGGGTCACCCTGCCTGTGTCCAGTAGGGACATAGACCCTGAGCTGGAAATGAGGTCAAATGGGAGGTTTGAGTGCAGAAAGCCTGGATCCGGAAGCAGGCCCAGCAGCCCCTCCAGCTACCCCGCATGTGCCCCTGTCCACAGATATGCCAGCCTCTACTTCTGCTGCGCCATCGAGGGCCAAGACAATGAGCTCATCACGCTGGAGCTGATCCACCGATATGTGGAGCTCCTGGACAAATACTTCGGCAGCGTAAGTGTCCCCACCCACCTTTTCGTACCCAGCAGTCCCCTCTTCTACCAAACCCTGGGACCCTTCCAGGCTCTGCCTAGAAGATTTGGGCGAGGTGAAATTGGAGCAGTGAGAACAGTAATTAATTTCCCATTTTAAGCCTTAAGCCTATTAGCCATATCCCTTAATCGGCCCCTGGGCCCAGGGGGGGCAGATCAGAATCTGCCACTTAATCAAGTGGAGCTCAGCTCGGACCTCTCCCATAAGGACAGAAACCAAGTTCAGATTTTATCAGTGGCTCCTGACCTTGACTTTGCATTGGAATTTCCTGGAGAGGTTTGTTGTTGTTGTTGTTGTTGTTGTTGTTGTTGATTAGTGATGCCTGGGTCCCACCCCCAGCAGTTCTGAATTAACTGATCTGGGATATAGCCTGGACATTGACAGCTCAGATCTTAGATGGAGAATAGTAATGACTCCATAATTTGTATTCCACTTAATGGTTTACAAAGGGCTTTCAGGCTCTCGTGTCTGCTCCTTATTCTATCCTGCGAGTAGGTGTTGTTATCTGCATTTTCAGATGAGAAAATTGAGGCTCAGAGAAATGAAGTGACATGTGCATCTAGCTGCCTAGGGGCAGAGCCTTGCTTAGAACTCAAGTCTTTCTACCTGTGATTCAGAGTCTCCTCCTCTGCTCCATAGTGTCTAGGAAGGGAGACTAGCCAGCCTCTGGTGGGAACAATGTCACAGATTTGGAGGGGAAGGCAGCAGGAACTACAGTCAAGAAGGAAAAGTCAAACTGAACGCTAAGGCCTATGGGTTGGGGAGGTCATCGACCTGCGTGGCAAGAGCCCGGGGTGGGAGAAGTGGTCCCAAAGAGAAGACCGTGGAGCCATGATGAGAAAAGAAGTGGGCAGGATGCCTGTGTGGCTCAGTGGGTTAAGCTCCTGACTGTTGATTTCAGCTCAGGTCATGATCTCTTGGTTGTGAGATCAAGCCCCACGTGGGGGTCCACACCGAGTGTGGAGCCTGCTTGAGATTCTCTCCCTCTCTCTCTGCCTCTCCCCCCCTCAAATAAACATTTAAAAAAGAAAAGGAAAAAAAAGAAAAGAAGTGGGCGGCTGGGGTGCAGGTGGGGTGGGAATGCACCTTGACACTCAACCCTGCCTTCTCCCTCCCCCTCCTCCCAGGTGTGCGAGCTGGACATCATCTTCAACTTTGAGAAGGCCTACTTCATCTTGGACGAGTTTCTGATGGGGGGAGACGTCCAGGACACCTCCAAGAAGAGTGTGCTGAAGGCCATCGAGCAGGCAGACCTGCTGCAGGAGGTACGGGCCTGGGACAGTGAGGAGGAAGATAAGTACCGTGGTGGAGGGTGCCCTCCCTGCCCTGGACACCTTGCCTGCCAGCCACGGCTGCCCCCTTCCCGCCACCAAGGGGGCCCCCCTCCCTGTGGCGTCTGGCCCCCACAGCACCCAGTTGGCCAGCTTGCCCTCAAGCTCTGACTGCCCAGGGTGGGAGGTATGGGTGGCAGGCAGCCCGCTGGGCCCGCTCCCCCTCTTTCTCCCAAGACCCAAGGTGTCCCATCCTAGCTGAATCTCCCGTGTCCCATCCTTCTCTAGGCATTTAGGGTTGCTCAGGGAATTGGAGAAGGGGCACATGATTCTTCACTCCCCTGGTGTCTTCTCCTTCCCCATTTTTTCTTAACACACACACACACACTCACACACTCAAAAGCCTCTGCTCCTCAGAAGCGAAGGGTGGCGGGGACTCGGGGGTTGGGGTAGAGGGTGCCTGGCTGGGGGCTCTCCTGCTCTCTGACGCCCCCGCCCTCACCCCATTACTGCCTGCCCCCTCTCTGCTGTGCCACCGCTGAGACTTGGTGCAGGGAGATGAGTCACCGGAATCTGCAATGACAAGCAAGCTGGCCCGAGCTGGCTCTGAGGAGGGGGAAAGATGGGGGCTCATCTCTGCAGTAAGAGAAGGAGCAGAATTGAACCTGCCACCTCACTGGTCTGACTTCCCCTTTACACACACACACACACACACACACACACACACACACACACACACGTACACGTGCCCTGGCACACACCCACCCCTGTTACTAGTGCTCTGCTCAGACCCTAATGACTCATTTCTCTGCAGTCTGGTTCACCTTCCCTCAGGGACCTGATGCCAACTGATTACTCCCTGCCCCCACTCTGAATAAAAGAACCCAGCCAGCTGGCACCCCCAGCCTTCAGAAAGCAGGTTCCCTCCCCTGCCCGCCCCCGTCCCAGCTTCACACCCTTCCCCCTCAGATACTGAGACTGCGCCCCTGCTCACCAAGCTCCTGGTTTGGGATTTTCTGGGTGGTGGTGGACTCAACCTGGACCTCCTTCCTCGCCACAGTTGGCCTCTGGGGGGTGGTCCCTGGAGACTGGGGAGCTCCCCGGAAGGGTCCCCAGCTGTTCCAGCCTTGAGCTCATGTTGGCTTCTCTCTCCCCTCCCCGTGTCTCTCTGTGCTTCCCCGACTCGTGATGTTGTTGTCTTGCCCACCCTCCTCTGCCTCATTCCCTGTCCGCCTCTCCTGGTGTCTCTGCGTCACCCTCTGTCTGTCTCTGCCTCAGGAGGATGAGTCGCCTCGCAGTGTGCTGGAGGAGATGGGTCTGGCGTAGCCCCCGCCTGGGCCGTGTGGAGATGTGGGGAGCTGGTGGAGAGGCAGGGCATGAGTGCCCCCTTTTCTCGATGGGACCCAGCTGTCCCTCCTCTGCTGCCTCACCTTCTTTCAGAGTGAGCTGTGGGCTCAGGACCCTCAAACATTCCCTCCCTCCACCTCTATCTCCTGTTTCCCCTTTCCCCAATGAAGGTTTTAGGAGGTAGGCAAATGTGACCAAAATGGGGGTGCTATTTGGCTTTCATTCCCTGCCTTTGAAGAACTAATGTTACCCCAAACTCACTCCCCTCCCTTATAACTGTAAATATATAAATATGTCAGGTTAAAGGGAAAAGGTTTTCAGGGTTTTTCTCTGCTCCCTGCCCCAAAACCTACCTCCACCCTGCCCCATAGTCAGCCAGGGCATCTTCTCTGCCTGGGGCAGGGGCGGGGAGGGGGGTCCTGTGTATTTGAGAGGGAAGTCCTTTCCCCTCATCTGCCCTCCTCCTCCCTCCTCCTTGGCTGCAGTGGGGACTCTGTCCAGTGCCAGGGGAGGGACAGCGTGGTTAATTTTTTTCTAACCTTGCCACTTTGAGGGAAGTGAGCTTTGGGGGAAGGGCAGGCTTTATGAGAGACTGTCCCTCCCTCACTCCATGTTCTGGGTGAGGCAGGAGCTAAGAGGTGGGGTGTGGGAAGTGGCTGACTTTATTTCCTTTCCTCTGAAATAAAAGGAAAAGCATTTCTGGACTTTGCCTGCTTAGGCTCTGTGAAGGAAGGAAAAGCTTCTGGGATCAGTCAGGAGGGGATGGGAACACTGCCTCTTGACCTCCCTGGAACTAGGTTTGCCAGAGTTAGAGAGAGAGAGGAAGAAAAAAATAGAGGACACCCAGTTCAATTTGAGTGATAATATTTTTAGTTTGTGTCCTATGCAAACACATCCGCTGTTTATTCAAAATGAAATTTTAACCGGGTGTCCTGTACTTTATCTGGTACCCCTATTCCAAATGGGTTTGTGAGTTCAGTGCCTTTCTGAACACGGTGTCTCCGGCTCTGGAGCTGCCCTTGGCCAGGTAGGAGCCATTCCTGGGGACATAGTTTCACACCTCTGAGGTTTCTTTGTGGAACATTTCATTCGGCTGTTTTTTGTTTTTGTTTTTATTTCTTTTGAGAGAATGCTGGAGCGAGGGGTAGAGAGAGGGGGGTCAGAGAGAATCCCAAACAGGCTAAGTGCTGTCAGCGCAGAGCTCGATTCGGGGCTCCATCTCACCGTCCATGAGATCGTGACCTGAGCCAAAGTCCAGAGTTGGACACTTAACTGACTGAGCTACCCAGGCGCCCCTCAGCTGGTTTAGTTCTATTTGGAGAGAGGAGTCAGGAGTTCAACAGTGTATCCAACCCTGTGTGCTTTGCAAAGGGTTGAGAAATGTCTAAAAGCAAGGTGTTTCTATAGCTGGAGGCCCTTCCTCCCTGTTTGTTGCCAAGTATGTAGGACCAGGGAATTTAGGGGGCAGTTAAGGGAGGCGAGTAGGTGGAACAGGGACTGTGGGGAGCCACCAGTACTGCCTAAGAGGCCAGAGGACCATGGGCAGAAGAGCCTTCAAAGTGGTCTGGAGCTGCCCCACCCTGGGGACCAATGACTTTACCCCCCGCCACCACCCCTAAGCTGGAAGTGGAATTTAGGCTTTCTTACTAGATGTGGGCCATATTCTACTCTTGAATATGGTTGAAAGTGGTTCCACTACCCTCACTTTTGAACAGGGTGTTGTGGCTGGCGCTTCCCTCACCGCCCCTTGGGGAGGACCACGGAGGCCCAAGGGGACGGGTGAATAAGGGAGAACAAAGTCCTAATAAAATAGTCACTTTTATTTCTTAGCAAAACTATTTCCTCCGTGAGGGGTATTTACAACAGAGAAGGGAAAGAATAGGTAAATTCACAGCGAACTGGAGAGGGTGGAGAGGCTCCTGGGAGGCCCAAAGGGCAGGAGACAGACACTTCTTCACACAATTAACTGGAATAGCTTTTTCCGGTTTTGGACGGGGACGTCCCGAGAGGGACTAGTGGGGACCAGAGGCCGTGGTGGGAGAGGGAATTCGCACAAACCACCCGCCCGCCTGGGATGGCCCCGGGAGCCCTCTTGAATGAATTTGGGGAGTTCGGGCTTCGAATCCAGGAAGCTGTCTGACAGGTCCCGGCGCAGCCCGGGGGCGGGGCGACCCGGGGGTAGGGGCGGGGCCAGGCGGCGGCCAGGGATGGGGCTGGGGTGCATGCAAACACCTAGAAGGGGAGAGGAGCAACACGGAGGGGGGTGGCAGCGCGCGCGGCTCCGGCGCGCGGGGGCGGGACCGGGGCAGGTCACGGGCGCCGGAGCAGCACGTGCTCGATGTAATTCTCCAGCTCCTCCTGCTCCTGCATCCGGCGCTCCTCCGCCTCCGCCTCCTCCTGCGCGCGCCGCGCCTGGGCCTCCCGGCCGGGATAGTGATGCGAAGGCGGCAGGGCGTGGTGGTAGTGGCGGCGGCGCGAGGCAGCGGGTGGCTGCAGTGTCCGCGGCCGGATGTAGTTGGGAAAAGGGTGGTAGGGCCCCGGGGGAAACAACTCGTCCTCCTCGCGATCCCAAGGCGGGAGCACCTCGTTCCAGTCGGGCAGCTCCTCTCGGGCGGGGGCGGGGGCGGGAGGCGGGGGCTGCGGGGAACGGACGTGGGTGGGGGCGGGGGCGGCACGGGGGTGCGGCACGGGCTCGGGAGGGGCGTTCTTCTTCCGCTTCCGCTTCTCCTCCACCTCTTCGATGATGCTGACCACGTCGTCCGCTGGCAGATGGAGTTTGGTGGACAGCTCAATAAGGCTGTCGATCGTCTGAGGGTCCATCTCTTCGTCGTCGTCCTCCTCCTCCCCGCCCTCCTCTGCCCCCTCAGCCTCCTTCCGACGGTGGCCGGGCATCTCCTCCTGGGAGCGCTTGTCCTCGGCTCCGGCTTCTCCGTCCTCCTCCTCTGCGAACAGCAGCGCGTTCTGCCGCGCCCTCTCCGCCTCCTCCGCCTCTGCCTCCGCCTCCGCCGCCTCCTCATCCTCTTCCCCCACCCTCTCCGCCCCGCCGCGTCTCTCCTGCTCCGCCTCCGCATCCTCCCTCACGCTCTCTCGCTCCTCCTCCTTCTCCTGCAGCCCCCGACCCCCAAGGCCGCGCTGCCGGGCCCCGCCCTGCAGCAAATATTGGAGCAGCAGGTCCGAGGCGAGGTCTGCCAGCCGCTCTTCCTGCGCCGCGGCCTGCCGTGTGGCCTCTGCCTGTCGCCGCCCGGCTTCTACCTGCGCCAGCCCTTGCTGTAGAAGGCGCTCCCCAGCCTCAGAGCCGCCCAGGAGTGAGCTCTCCGGACGGCGCGCCTTGGGGAAAGGGGCGCCCAGGCTTTGGTACGCCTTGGATAGGGGTGCCAATGCCTCACCTAGATGTGTTTTGGGGGAGGATACCCCTTCCCCGAACTGGTGGGCTTCAGGAAGGGACCCGCTCTCGGGCATACGCGCCTGGAATTGCGGGGGAGCGGGGGGTGGCAGGGGCGCGCGCTCCGGAACGCGCGCCTGGAACTCTCCCCAGGAAGCGCGCCACACGCGCTCCGGCCCGGGGCTCTCCAGGTTGACTCGGGTCAGAGTGTGCGTGCGAGTTTCCGTTTCTGCTGCCGCTGTCTCTTGCTGGCGCTTGGCGCTGCTCGGACTGAAATCTCGCAGTTCCTGGAGCAGAGAAGCTAGCGCCTCGAGCTCCTCGGAGGGGTCTCCAGCCTCGGGACCATTCTCCTGAGTCTGAGGGCGAGGCGGGGCCGCAGGTGCCTGGGTCTCCGGCGCCGGCAGGCTGTGGGTCTGGCTGCGCACGGTCTCGGTCAGCAGAGCTTCTGCTGCTTCTTCCTTTGGCCCCTGCTGGGAGCCGCCGGGAGCCGGGGGCGAGGCCGGGCGGTCAAGTGCCTGAAGCAGCACCGCGGCCAGCGCCCGGGGATCCACGCCCTGGAAAAGCTCTCCCTCGTCCTGCGGCTCAGAATTTCGAGCGGCTCGGACCTCTGGGGCGCTAACATCGTTCGGCCCGGGTGCTGCGTCCCCAGCTACCGGCTCTTTATGTTCAGAGCTGAGGGGAGGTGGCTGCGCCTCAGGGTGCCCCGGGGGCGCTGCTCCCAACCCCTTGATCAGTAGAAGGAAGCAGACGAGGGTGGAAGCCTGCAACCTGAGCGATTTCATGACCAAAGGACTGCCGGAGACTGTGAAAAATAGAAGGGACCAAAGAAAGAGAGGGTTTCTGTAAGAATTTTCCGCTCTCTGATTCTATATCCCCTTCCCCCACCTTTAATCAGGAAAGCCAGGGCTTCCCTCATCCCCCTAACCTTACCCAGAGGAGGGACGTTTAGAAGCAAAGGAGGAAGATGTTGTGCCGATCTCTGGAGTCGTGTAAATGGGAAAACGCCCGCAACCCTCGCTCCCCCAATGCCTCTTCGCCCCCTTACCTAAGCCATCTCACTGCCAGCGCCCACGTACTAAGCAGCTAAGATAAGGTGGAAAAAAATCTCTGCTCCCTCCCCACAGGACTCCCCGGATGGTGCGTGGGCGACTTCAGCAGCAAGAGAAAAGCGGCGACTCCCCCACTTATCAGGGACCCTTACCGGGGTCTCCCCGCTGTGTTTTTAACACCCCCATCCGGGAGGAGAGAGAAACCCTCCCTCACGCCCACGGCTGCTGAGGGTTTGAGGGATGGACAGCGGAGTATTTACCAGCTGGTGTCACGATGCGGGAGGTGGAGAGGAGGGTCGGGGCGGGGTGGGGACAGGGAAAGATCGGGACGCGTCCGCCTCGGCTCCGAGCAGTGGCTGGGATAGGAGCGACGGTCGAGTTCTGGCGTCCAGTGGGTTGGGCTCAGCTGGGTCCGCGCGGCTCTGGGCGACTCGCTCGCTCCGGCTTCAGCACGCTGGACAGCGCCCGCGCCGCTGCCGCCTTATAAAGGGGAGAGCGCAGGGTCACGTGGGCTGGCCCCGCCCCATTGACGTCAATGTTCATTCATGGGGAAGCGGGCGGGTGCCTCGAAGCGGGGGGCTGCCCAGTGATTGGAGGATGTGGTCTTCTCCCGGCCTGCGCCTGCGCACTGGGAGCCTCGGCTAGAGGGGCGTGCGTTAGCCTAGCACCAGGGAAATGAATGAATGAATGAATGAATGAAATCGCCGAGGCGGGCGGGGCAGGGGGCTATGAATGAATGAAGGAGGGACGAGGAGAAAAGGATGAATGAATGAATGGGAGAATGAATGGAAGGGTGGATGCGGAGACGCTGCAAAGCAGGAGGGTGGGTTACAGAGCAACTTGCAGCTGCGGCAGCCCGCGTCGCTGAGCCGAATAGGATGGGGGCACTCCCGGAGTCTGACTGGGTATCAGTAGGAGATCCATACTGGGGAGGGGGAGGATAAAGATTCCAAAGCCGAGGAAGGGGCTGGACTCCCCATCCCCCGACCGCACGCACGGTCCGGTCCATAGGGAACACACCCAAGGACGGCGTGAACCCGAGAGAGGAGGGACGGATCTGCGCGCCTGCGGGCGCTGTTCGCGGATCTACGGTGCGGGGTGCCAGTCCTGGGCCGGGGCAGATGGGTGGATCTTGCGGTTTTGGTAATCCCGTTGGAAAGGGTCCGAGTCAGAAGAAAGGGGAAAGATTGAGGATGTGTGTGCCTCTGTCTTGTCTGTTCACAGTCGGTGCGTGTTTGGAGAAAAAGGTGTGTCTGTCCTTCTGTCCATCTCACTCTGTAGCGTATGTTGGCGCCCCCGCTTGCCCCTTGTCAGCCCACTTCTCCCCACCCTCCTCCTGCTTCTTTCCCTCCCTCTGCTTCCCCCCCAAAGGACGTTTGGAGGGCGAGAGCAGACCAGGTGGGGAGGGGGTTGCGCAGGTTGGGGGGGGGTGACTCAACTCCAGCTCTCTCCACCGCTTAAAGGGAAGGTTTGAACGCGGTGGGGTGGGGGTGGGTGTGCAACGTCAGAGACAGCCCCTCTCTACCACCAGACCCCTCGTCCGTATCTCCTGCCAGAAGGGTTGGGGTTGGGGGCTTGGACAACTAGAGGTTGTGGGTGGGGGGGGGGCGATGACGCACAGATTGCGCAAAGAGAATCCATCAGCGAGCCGGGTCCAGTGAAGGGAGACCAGCCGTGGGCGGGGGTGGGGGGGGGGGAGGACGGAAATGGGGAGGGGGTAGGGGAGAAGAGAGGAAGGCAAGGGGAGCAGCCACTGCAGGAATGAAGGGGAGGAGGGAGGTTGAAGGGGGTTGCGGTGCAGGCAGAAAGCTGTGCGGGGGCGTGGGCAGGGAAAGGGGGGAGTGACAATGACACATGCCAGACACACAAGAACTGCGGACACAGGGGTGCCTGTGGGCACACGCAGGACACCCGCGCCCTAAGACTCTGGAAACCGAGATCAGGGCAGTCTGTCAGGGCTCAGAGACTCTTTCTGAGCCAGTCCTCAACCCCCTCCTCATCTCTTCCTAGCACTGACCCTCCTTCTCCCTCTCTGTCTCTCTCTCTCTCTCTTTCTCTCTCTCTCTCTCTCTCTCTCTCTCTTACACACACACACACACACACACACACACACACACACACACACTCACGTGCTTTCCCTCTATAGCCAGCAGTGGCTTCTCGGTTCCATCAGTGGCTCGACTTTCCCAGAAGAAAGCCCATCAGCTCTGCAGGGAAAGAGGTGGGGAGGAGCAGAGAGAGAGGCAAGAGAGAGAAGATGGGAGCAGGAGAGGGAGGGAGGGAGGAAGGAATCTGGAACAGGTAGAAGGAACAGGCTAAAGGAGAGGGGGAAAAAAAAAGCCCTGAGAGCCAAGGTGACTGTAGAGATGCCAAAGAAAGCAGAGAGAGGAGGGGGCAGCAGAACCCAAGGCTGTGATTAACCCCCATCCCCCAACACACACAACTATCTAGGACCACTCCCTAACCCTGTGAGCTCCCCTCCTTCCTTTCTCCTCCTCTTCTCCCCTTTATCTTCCCAGCCTGGTTACTGAGAGCAGTGGAATGGGGAGGGGGTCACGTTACCTTCCCGAGGAGGATGAATCAGTGAAATGGCTCTGACATCTGGAGGGGGGAGGGGAAACCATCCAAGAGAGAAGGGGGGAGGGAAGGAGCCAAGGGGGGGCAGACTGAGAGCTGATGGGGCTAACAACTAAGTGTGAGATGAAGGGAGACAGGCACCTAGAGAAACAGTTTGTGTTCCTGGGGGCTTGTGTACGTCCCCATGCACCTGTGTGTGCATGTACATATATGTGCATGTGTGTTTGTGTGTGTGTAGAGATTGATGAAACATAAAGGGGTGGGGAGAAAGGGAATTGGAAGACCAGTTGTGTATTTAATCAGATAGAGTGGATGGGCATGGTAGTGTTCCAATTTAAATATGAAATCTCTTCCAATCTGTGTGGCCGTGTGTTTTGCCTGTTTCCAGATGTGTTTGTAGAAGTATGAGTGTGCAGGGGTTCTGATCCTTCTGAGTGTCCATATACTTGTGTGGTTGGGAGACTTTGAGTGCATCCAGTCTGGGCATCTGCTGGTGTCTGAAAAGTGAGCCTGGCTTGATGTGTCAATAGTGTGTGTGTGTGTGTGTGTGTGTGTGTGTGTGTGTGTGTGTACGCATGTGTCTTTGTGCATCTCCCTGGGTCCTTCCATACCTTCTGATACATGTTGGAAGTTATGTGGATGTTTCTGTCTTTGATCTTGCTCGCCCTTCCCCCACATCCACCATCTCTAGATTTCTGTAAAGTAAAGCCACTCATCTGCAGCCCCCAAGTTTGGGTCCTTGCCCCCCATTTTCAGATCATTCCTCCATTCTTCCCCAACTCTTCACCCCTTCCTTCCTTCACTCAGCCCAGAAGCTCAGGAGAGCTTCTCAGACACTGACATCCCAAGAATTTCAGTCAGCATGGGGTGGAGTAGGGGACAGCAAGGTGGAAGCCAGGCACCCAGGGTGATAGGCTTGGTCATTCCACAACCTGAATCATGCCTGCACGGACTCTGAATCCCTGGGTCTGTTTCCACCTCTCTTTGTCTCAGTTCCCTACCTGGGTCTGCGCATTCACACACACCCCACCTCTCAGAGATGTGATGCGCCCTTCATATCCTGCTGCCTCTAGGGGTTTCTGGAAAAAAGCTGGACTGGGGACAGAATCCTGGAATCGGTAGAGGAGGGAGGTGGCAGGAAAGAAAGAAAATGGAGAGACAGAGCTGGAAAAGGCATTGCTGAGATGGGAACCTGGAGGGTATGCCTGGTGCTTGCTCTGAGTTATTTGTATAAATCCATCTCTGTCTTTGTTTCTGAATCTCTCATACTCTCCAAGAGGGTAGCAGGAGAAGCTGGGGTCCGGTGGAGTAGTGATCCAAGCTGAAGATTTGGAAAGCCAGGAGAGGGGGGACAGAGCACTGTGTCTTTTCCCTGAGAAGCTTTGGAAGAGAAAAACAGGCCAGGGGCTTGGGGACCCTGCAGCTCACCGTCCCCCCATCTTTCCCTTCCCCCCAACTGGTGACTCACCTCTGCAGCCTTTCATTGCGTCAGCGATGGGGGGACAGGCAGGGAGGGGGCACTTTATGAGAGGGGAAGGGGTCTCCACTTAGAATTGAAAGAAGGCACAGAAAGTCCCCCTGAAAATGGCCCCATTAGAAAACATCATTGCCCTATCCCCTGCCCACCCCAGTTCAGTAGGATGTAGGGTGGGGAGTCCTGGGGAGGGGACTGAGAGGGGGCTGAGGGCCACTGGTGGGACTGGGGATGATGAGTGATAGGAAGGGGGTGCTCACCCTGATTTTCAGTTCCGGGGTCCCATTCCCTCATACCCCCACCCACTCCTGAGTGGGGGATGGGAGACCCAGCAAGCCGGGGGAGGGCAAAGCCGCAGAGATGAGTCACCAAGAGAATGAGAGAGAGAGAGAGAGAGAAAGAGACAGAGATCAGGGGAGACACAAAGAGAGACAGCTTCTGGAGAGACTGAGAAGGGAAAACACACACACCATGAAGATGATATCCACAAACTAATCAGAGAAAGCACATTACTTTCATAATCCTGAACCAGCCTCCTCCAACACCCACCGGTCACATACAAACATACTATTATTCAGAGTTACACTGATATTCTGAGACACACCCACTTACACAAACACAGTATCACACCTAGCCTCGGCAGTGTCACTCAGACACATGCTAAGATGTGACCAGGGTAATGGAGATTTGCGTTGAGAGCCCTCGTTTCTTTTACATGGGATGGTGGGAGGGGGCAAAAACCCTGAGGGAATGTGACTTCACAAATCCAAGAGGCGGCTTCAGGGACTCGCAGGCTATGCCTTGCACACACCACGATACACAGTTGCCTACCTCCCCATCCACACATACATAGTAACATATCAAGCATCCTCCTCATCAAAAAGCCACTTGGAGTACCTGATTCTGGGGTACACCAGGCACGTTGTCCCGAATACATCCCACCCGGACACCCTCTGACCTGTACACACATGTACAGAAACGCAGACACACAAAGACTCCCATGGACACACTCACACGGACGGAAACCACCTTGCGCTGCCTCGCCTGCGTCCACACGTCCTGGCGCCCCCTCGCGTTACTTTTCGGAGTCGCAGTCTCCGGCGCTCTGGAGCTCGGCTCCCGGGGGGGCGGCGCCCAAGCTCCCTCCACCTCCTCCCCCTTCCGCGCGTTGCCCACCCAGGAATCCGGAAAGCCAGCGCGCTGGCCAAGAGAGCTGGGAGTTAGACGCCTGGATGGTGGGGCTGAGGGAGGCCGGTCCTGGATGCCAAGGGGAACTTGGGAGAAAAGCCCATAGAATTTGGATAGCAGCGGACTCCCAGGCCCAGGGGAAAGCGAGACCCAGGCTTGTCAGGGCGCCGCGCAGCTGCCCGCCTCGCTTCTGAGCAACCGCTTCTTTCTGCCGCTTGGCTGGGGTGGGGGTGGGGGCGCGCAACGGCCAGCAGCCCTCTCCAGCTCCAGGAAGTCATTAGCCCCATTGCCACAGGGCTTAGAGATCCTCTCTAATACAGGCTGCTGGGGAAGGGGGAAGGATAATGCGCCTCATCCCTCCCCTGCTGAGAAGTGAAACAGACACAGAGGGTGGGCTAAGGGTCCTTTTTATTGTAATACAGCCACGGCTGAAGTGACAGGGAGGGTGGCAGCATGGCCAGGCGCTGAAGGCAGACAAGCAAGGCAGTGTAGCACAACAGCAAAACCGGAACTGGGGGAAGTGATGGAGCAGCGGCTGTCCTCTGTGCCCACCTTCTTCCACCTCCTGGCGCCCTCCTCTGCCCACGTCTCTGATTCCATCCCCAGCGACCCCTGTGCTTACTGTCAACAAGTCCCTAGCAACTGTCCATCGTCCAACAAGAAGTTCAAACAGTCATCGCCACAACGAGTGAGGTTCTGAGGCATGCTCTGGCTTGGGACAGACCTGAACTCCAGTCCCTGCCAGGCTCCCAGCTACTCTGAATGACTTGGAAGTCACTTTGATCTTTCTGAGCCTGTTTCCTCCCTCGGTGGTAGATGTGAGGATCCAGTGTAGAAGACAGCGCTGTGCAATTGCAGCTGTTACTACTTGCATTGAAATAGAAAACTGGCAAAGTCCAAAAAAAAAACCCCATAAAGGAACCAGAGGAAGGGAGGGATGTCCAGAAATATCTGGAGGCAGGGGTTCCAGTTGCACTAGAAGGAAGCCTGGTTAGAGCCAGAAGACAGCCCCATATTGGGCTGAGGAAACTGCCCTTCCCAGCTCAAGCCCCCTGTTTCATGTCCTGGTTAAGGCACTAGTTGGGGATATAGGAAGGGGGGCTGGGAAATAGCAACATCTTGCAAAGTTGGACGAACCCCATCAGAGGGGGCAGTCTTGTAAAGATGCGTCACCAGAGGGTCAACAGGGCATTATGATTGTTTCATTTATAGGCTTTCTCTCCGTATTGCACACAGGGCGGGTGATGAAGAGTTCATGGGGAAGAGGAAGGGAGGAGCAGACAAATGGGCAATGAGGAGCTAAGTGTCTGGGGGGGGGGGGGGTCCGGGGAATAGGAGGATGGGAGCTCAGAGAGAAGGAGAGAGGGGACACTGATGTAGAGGCGCAGGAGACTGAGAGGGAGGCAGGAGGGGAGCGCGGGGCAAGCTCTGAGAGCTTGAGAAAGGGCGGGAGGAAGAAAAGTAATACATGTTGGGCAGCTGGACCTTGCACATCCCTCTACCTGCTTCCGCCCACGAGGAGGCAGAAGGGAGAAGCCAGGAAGGACGGAGTTCCCCGCCAGCCCAGGGCGACGGACAAGGAAAGGCTCTGAAGCCTGTGAAGGAACCCATTCTTTGGCCCGTGAGGGGAACGGGCGGGCCATAGCAGAGCAAGGGCCTCCCCCAAACCCGGCGATCGGATCCAGTTGTGGGCCATAGAGTGGGCGCGCTAGAGGCGAGATGGCAGAGAGGCAAGGCTAAAAGGTTGGGGGGGGGGGCGCTCCGGTAAGGGTAAGCGGGCTTCCCAGCAGACCACGGAGAGTAGGGGGAGGGGGCGGAGCTTGCAAACACTGGGGGGCGGGGCTTTCTGAAGATCAGCGAAAATGGACGGATCTAAATGCTCCTCTCGCCTCCGAGAGGAGAGGCCCTAGATGTCGGCCTCCAGCGGGTACTGTTCTGTGTAACCCTTGACCAGCTCGAGCCCCAAGCCGGCCTGGCAGAGGTCAGCCAGCTGCGACCATAACTGGGACGCCAGGAAAAGCTGGCGCATGGCGTTGAGACCGGCGAGGCGCGGGGCCGGACCCTGCAAGTGCCGCAGAAGCCGGCTCTGCGCCTGCGCACCAGGGCTGCGCACGGCGTCGACGTTGAGGTAGCGCCACGTGCCGTCACCGCCGTGCGGGATGGGGGAGGGGCGCGTGCACAGCGTGGGTAAGCGCGGGCGCGCGGAGCCGTCTACGCGCCACTCCAGGTCCTTGGCCGCCAGCAGGCGCAGGTTGCTCTCACGTGGCCGGTAGGGCTGCCAGTCCTGGGTGAACGTCGCGCTGCACGGAAGGCAACAGTAGGAGGCGGGCCACGTCGCCGCCAGTCTCCGACACGGTCTCGGTGGGCAGCGGCGAGGTGACGGAGGCCCGCAGCGCCGCCAGCTGCACACGCCCAGCCGCGCCAGTAGCACGGAGGCATTGACTCAGACCCAAAGGATGCTCCTGTGGGGGGCAAGAGTGAGCGCGGAGTGGGCAGCGGAAGGGCTGGAGAGCCCAGCGCCTCAGCATCTTCACACCCACGGGCTCCCAGCAGGGCCCCTCAGAAGGACCGACTGTGCCGGGCCAAGGGGAGTGGGGTATGTGAAAGCCTGCCCCACCCCCGAGGGTAGCATGGAGGACCCAGGGGCAAGTCCTCAGGATAGGTTCCTGGAGCCCCAAGGAGGGGCGGGGTTCGTGTGCGGGAGCCAGGGGACTGGGGGTGTGGGCCGCTGGGTCTCGGAGGGGAGTGGAAGGGAGGAAAACAGATCAGTCGGTAGGATAGGGGAGCCGGACGGAAAGGACAAAGATTCACATTAGGATGTTTGGATCCCTGGAGGGAGGCCGGATCAACAGAGAGGAGTCCCGGTCACGGAACTCCGGACGCTTAGGCTCCTCAGCCATCTGGAGTAAGGACTGAGGGTTTGACGGCTGGGAGTCGGGAACTTTTTGACTTCCCCTGGGCAAAAGGGCCTGGGTAAGGACTGGGAGTCCGGGGGCGGGGCTCACGGGCGCCCCCACTCGGTAGAGCCAGCAGAGAAGGAAAGCGGGTGACTGGGCTTGCGGGGAGGACGCCCGGCTACCCGAGCTCCCTTGTCCTCCTCACCTGCTTGGTAATTAGGTCGTGTTTCTTGAGCTCCCGGGGGCCCACTTGGTCGTCCCGGGTGAGCCGTGCCACCTTGACCCCCGGGTTCTGTGTCTTGACCAGCTGCGGGCAGAAGCGCCGCAGCAGC
The DNA here is from genome assembly GCF_024362965.1 of Panthera pardus. Classification (NCBI taxonomy): domain Eukaryota; kingdom Metazoa; phylum Chordata; class Mammalia; order Carnivora; family Felidae; genus Panthera; species Panthera pardus. The sequence continues at coordinate 8,406,241 of NW_026526969.1, read as the reverse complement.
CCGGCCACGCCCTTGCCGCGCTCCCGGGGAGCCACGCACAGCCCCTCCACCAGCGCTGTCTCCCCGGAGTCGATCACGTGCGCCGACTCCAGCGCGATCTGCGGACCCAGGCCGTTAGGGGGCCCTCCGCCCCTGCCGGGACTCTCGGCTCGCAGGGCTCGCCTCTTCCCACACGCTGAGCACTCTGTCGTCACCACCCCGGGCGCCAGGCCAGGCCCGGGCCTGCCCCAGATCTCCTCAGCACTTGGGTCTCGAATTCCAGAGCCGGCAGAGAGGGAGCTCATTCGCCGGGCTCTCGTCCACCTCTTGAGATGCTCCAGCTCCGCGTGCACCCCTGTGCCTGAGCACTGGCCACGCCCCCTTCCCTTGGATCCACCCCAGGAGCTGGCTACGCCCTCCCGCCCCGGGCCTTGCCACGCCCCGCTTCTTCTTAGCTCCGCCCCGGACCCCGTCTAGGGGCTGGTCCTGCTAACCGCGTCCAGGTGCTTTTTCGTAAGCGAGTTCGGTCTATCGGGGGTCCTGACCCCACTCTTGCTCTCACCCCCGGTCTACCCTCTCTTGCCTGCTCTCTTCTTTTTGTGCTCCTGCTCCCAGGAACTCCAAATGAATGCTCAAACACCGAAGCTATCCCCAGCCCCTCCCTCGGGTTCCTCTGCTACCCGTGTTGTACACGCTCTCCATCCCACCCTCATTGGCTGGGCCCCTGGATCCGCACATCCTACTCTTTGGTTCCAAGGCCAACTGGCTCCTCGGCATCCGGACTGGGGCTGGGGGAGAGGCTCGCCTCCTCTCTTTCTTAAGGTCCACTCACCCAAACGTAGCTTCACCCCCTTTTCACCTGGGCCCCGGCTCTCCTCACTCCTGTTTCGCTTGGCCAGCACCACGGTGCCGTCCTGTTCTGCTGCCACCACGAAGTCCAATGGCTGGGCCGTGGCCTCAGGCCCCGATCCAGACCTGGGGTTGGCCCCCAAGGACTTGGCCTTGGCCTCAGGCCCTGATTCAGCCCCCAGGGGCTCAGTCTCAGCCTCAAGCTCCCATCCGGATCTGAACTTGGCCTCCGCCTCCTGTAGCGGGGTGTTTGAGTGTGGCTCGACATCTGGCTGGTCCTCTTTTTCAGGCTTAGGGAGCTCTGAGCTGGCTGAATCACAACTGGATTGTTTCATCACCCTGCAGAAAATAGACAACCCAGTATCATGGTCAGAGCCCCTGTTTCCACATATAGCACCTGACACGCGCATGCGCGCTCACACACACACACACACACACACACACACACACACACACACACACACCCCACAGTACTTTGCTACACAAATACCCCTTCTCTTTCTCTCCCCACACTAACCCTGGGAATTCAGGGCCTCCAACTCTGACCAAATCCCAATCCTACCCTGCCCCACCCTACCAGGGTGCTTCTCAACAGTGACAAACTCAGGAATACCATGAGCTCCTCACGGACTGGCCCCAAATCTCCTTCAACCCCAGTCACCCCCAGGGACTCAGGCAATGGGGCAGAAGGTCCTTGGAGGGGTAAAAAAAAAAAAAAATGGAAAGACATCCCTCTAGGGTCCCACCATCTCTCTCAGGCCTCTGCAAGAACATGGGAAAGCCCCATCATCCCCACTCCTCCTACAAGAGGGTTCCCTGGGAAAAGCAGAGGGTTCAACCTCCTCCCCTTCCTACCACTGCCACTCTCAATCCCCAGGGCAAAGGGAGGAGGATGTAGACGCCAGATCTTCCCCCTATGTCCACTCCAGTGCCCTCCACTCCCCTCCAACACATACATTCAAACACAAGCCAGAGGAGTGGACAGGTGGACAGCTCCATTAAAAAATTTCAAGTCATTTCTCCCAGGCTAATCAAACCTGCCTTTCCCTTCCTTCTGCTGAAGTTTGTCCTCTCCTTCTCCATTGGAAGACCTGGTTCCACTCTAGGGCTAGATGATTATTTGGAAAAGGGCTCTGTTGGAGCTCCTGCAAACAAGATGTGCACAAGGATCACCGATGCCCCCTCCCCCCATTTGCCTTCCCTACAGAGAGTCTCTGTGTTCTCTCTCTCCCTCTGTTCTGCTTTCAGTTTCTTCCCACAATTCTTGCTCTGTCTCTTGCTCAATACTTTCTGTGCCCTTCCCCTTCTCATTTTTGGGTCAGCTCCTATGGATCTGGTACCCTTTGGCCTCCAGCTCTTCTGTTTTCCCTGCCAGAGACAGGGCCAAAGAGAAAGGCCCCTCCCCAAGTCCTGAAGACTCCTCATTTCCAGACCTCTCTCCTTCAAACCAACCAAATCAACTAATCGTTATTAATTTTTATTTGACTGGGGGAGGGGCAAAGGGAGGGAGAGAGAAAGAGAAACAGAATTCAGGCTCCATGCTCAGCACTGAGCCCAACGCAGGGCTTGATCCCAGGACCCTGGGATCCTGACCTGAGCCAAAATCAAGAGTTGGAAGTTCAACCGACTGAGTCACACAAGTGCCCACCCAAATCCTCCAATTAAATCCTCCTCCTCTCTTTCAGCCAATTATAACTGTCCCTTCATATAACCTACATTAAGCCTCATTAACCAACATCCCAGGGGACACACATACCAGCTACTTTGTGAGAGATAATATGGTGTTGGTTGGCTATTTATTTATTGTTAACAGGAACATGATCTAGGCTTGGGATAGGGGACAAACAATTACACCAAGGAGTTTAGGGATGATCTTAGCCTCCATGCCATAAACATAGCTTACATGAACACAGCGTGCCTGCTGTACAGACAAAGCTTTAAAACAAGAGCCCCATCTCCCTCTTTCTTTTCAGTCTGATGCTGATGTCTAAGGCTCTCCCAGGTAAGCCTGGATGAAGTAAGACAGCATTAGGCCAATGTCATCAGAGGTGGGGGCAGCACAGGCTCAGAGGATCCTAGAGCCCCTGCTAGAGTTGAGGACCATCAGGTTCAACCCACTTCTTTCACAATGAGGAAACAGACCCCCAAGGAGGCTAAGGTCTTGCCTAAAGTGACTCAGCTTGGGCAGAGCCAGGCTAACAGTTAAGTTTTCCTAGCCCCCAGGCTAGTGGTGGGGAGACCTCTTTTTGGTGTATATTTGGATCTCCAAACCCAGCCTGAAGAGCAAGGAATTACTGGGTCCTTGGCAGGAGTCAAAGGTGCCAAGGGCTGAGGGCTAAGAACCAGAGATGGGACCATGGGAGGAATCCCCACTACCCTCTGCCCATGTCAGCAGTTCCTATGCCAACAACAAGCCGGGGACCAGCTCAAGCATCAGATTCCTTGTGACAGGCAGGAATGACGAGGCTCAGAAGAGATAAAAGCAAGTTAGCTGTGGCTCCCATCTATGTCTCCAGGCAACCTCACCAGCTGTTCCTGAGTCCCTAGAAAATAACAAGCTGGTAGTTCTGTGCTGACTCCAGCGATTCCCCACTGCCCCCAAAAGGGACAGAAAGTGAGCAACTTGTAGACTGGGACACATCCAACTAATAATTCAAGACATGAGGTTTTGGTTACCCCTCCTGTGCTTTCAAGATGGGGGAGAGTATTTCCAAAGGGTGTGTCTATGCCTTGGATAAAGTGGTTTGTAAGGGGGTCACAGGGAAGAAGGAAGCGCCTGCAAATTTATCTCTTCCATTTTTCCCCATCACTCTTCCACACCTGCTCCCTTTGGTGGGGAGGCGGGGGACAAAACAGTTCCAAATTATTTAAGCCCTGGGGGAGGTGGGGACTGGGAAAAAAGCAGGTCGGGGGTTCCAGGCCAAGCCAAAGCTGCTGGCTGTCCCCACAACCCTGGCTCCACACTATGATCCCTTCCCATCCCTCAGAATAGCGCCCTCCAACCGGGCTCCTTGAACTATCGCTCCCATAGGTGTCTAGGCAGAGGAAGGGGCAGCCCTTTGCGTCCAGGGCACTGTGGGAGATGTAGTTCCGGCATCTCCTGGACCAAGCTCCAGGAAGAGGGGCGGCACATCCCCTCCATATCCTCCACATCCTTGGATCTATTCTTTCAATTTTATAAATATAAATGATCGCTCTGGGAGGGGATGATTCTAGTCCTCGCTGGGCATGCTGGGAGCCCCCCTACCCCACCTCCACCGCACCCCACACACCTGAAATATTGATGCCCTTGAGGTCGACAGCTTCTCGGAGCTGGAAGAGGGAGCAGAGGGAGCAGAGAGCGGAGAGGCGGAGACAAAGAGACGGCAGTTACACAAAGCGCCCAAAGAACAGAGCGGGAAGGACAGGAAGGGAGGCAGGAAGGAGACAAAGGCGGACAGGGGGATGCGGGGCAGAAGAGGATGGGAGAGGGGAGTGGCAGCAGGCATGGATATCAGACACAGACATGACACCTCGTGACTCAGGGCCCAGCAGATGCCAAAAAAAGTCCTAGCTCTGCACCCCCTCCCCAGAGAGACCATAAATAGAAAACAGCGACACACCCCCTTCTCCCCACGGTGTGCGATGGGGGGAGGGGTCAAGGGGAGGAGAAAGCCAGAAAAGGGTCTGGAAGAGAACAGAGACCTGGGGACAGAGGCAGGGAGACGAGATAACATGGGGCAAAGGCAAGGGGTGAGGAAGATAGACCAACGAGCAGTGTGTGCGTGGGGGTGGGGGGAGGGTGCCCCAGGGCCACAGTCATGGACTGGGGACTGTACTCGGGGGTCTTCCCCAGTTTTCCCTCTGCCCCTTTCCAAGAGTGGGGGTGGGGGCGGCAGGCGCGCGAGATTCCGAAGGAAGCTGTCTACTTGACAGGGGTCCCTCTGGGCACCAGGCTCTGGGGACAGGTGGGAGAGCAATGGCGACGGGGTGGGGGAGGGATGACGGACAGGAAAGTGTCTCTGAACACCTAGGCGAAGTCCAGGTCCCAGTTATCTAGGTCACCGGACAGGGAGAGGTTGGGCTGTAGGGGGCGCAGCAGCTGACTTCCCCGGGCGGGGGTGGGGGGTGGGGGGTGGGGGGCGGTGGCCTTCTGCTGCCCCCATTCCGCGGTGGAGGAGCACGCCAGCCCCGAGGCCCGCGGCCCCCTACCTCGCCGGAGCCGGAACCGGGGCGGGGAAGCCCAGACACGGAGCGGGGCCGGCCACGCGGACAGCGAACGGTGCCGGTAGAGGGGTCCCTTCGGAGCCCCGAGGGTCGAGCTCGGGTGACGCGCGGGGACCGGAGCAGTCCCAACTCGGAGTGAGAATGTAGGGTCTGCGCTGCGGCTCAGTTCGGCACGCGGGCGCGAGCGGGGACATTCGGGGTGCGGGCGCTGCGGGCACCTCCCGCGGCGACGCTCCGCCGGGCCGGGCGGCGGCTCCGAGGGGCGGAGACCCCAGCGACGTGGAGGAAACCCGGCCCGGATCTGGAGTGGACTCGGGGCGGCCTTGGGGAGGTGCGGGCGGAGAGCAGGTGCCCTGGCGGGGCGGGGGGGCGTGTGGACCTGGGTGGCGGGCGCAGCAGGATAGCCTCAAGTCTGGCGGACGAGACTCCGCCCCTTGTCCTGGCTAGGGAGCTGGACCTTAGGTGGAGGTGCCTTGGGTTTTGGGGGGGGGGGGGGGAGGGGGTACTGCCGGCTTAGTTATTGCCCCCACGTCCATAGCACCTCTGTGCTCTGTCCTGAAGCACCCCCCTCCCCCAATCTCGCAGTCCTCCCTCCGACCTCCCGCCGCCAGATAAGTCAGAGCGACTGGAAGGGGCACGCAGAGCCCTGGGGACCAGGTCAGAGAAACTGATCAAAGAAATTAGAAAGTCGTGAAGATGGGGATGTGAGGGGACGCCAGGAGACAGAAGCAGAGGGGCGGAAGGGAGCAGAGCGAGGCCAAGACCGGTCAGAGTGTCCACCCCTCCCCGGGGGGCGCAGGGTAGCCTCGTCCCGCAGGTGCATCAGAGGCCTCAGCTCACGCTCAGCGGCTGGCCGTCAGGCAACCAGGCCCCCACAGGGCAGCACGCAGAAAGAAAAACTCCAGGTACACCCACGAACCCACTCCCTCACCCCCAGCACACGAACACAGACCTCTGCGCGCGCGCGCACACGTCCTGGGGATCTCCGCACAGGCTCTGCACCTCGTGCTAAACCCGGTGTGTGGGGGAAGGGTGGGAAGAACAGGCAAATGTGTCCAGGAGCACTGTCCCCAATGAGCTGGTGGCCCGGGCACTTAACTCCCGAGGGGCTCCTTCCCACCCTCCCCCCCCCCCCCCCAAAATGAGGTAAAAAACACCTGCAGTTCTACCCTGTAAGGAACCAGGCAAGTGATGGATGGGGAAAGCCCTTCAGTGACTGTAAAATGCTGCAGGGATTATTAAGGTCTGTTAGGGGTGAGAGCCCCTCTCCCTCGCCCTCCCTCCAGGGTCTGCCCAGCTCTCGTGCTCCTCCTGCCCCCAGAGTTAATTTCTCACCTCTCTCATTCCACTTTTTTTTTTTAATTTTTTAAATGTTTATTTATTTATTTTGAGAGACAGAGACAGAGCATGAGCAGGGGAGGAGCAGAGAGAGAGACCCAGAATCCGAAACAGGCTCCACGCTCTGAGCTGTCAGCACAGAGCCCGTCGCGGGGCTCGAACTCACAAACCGTGAGATCATGACCTGAGCTGAAGCCGGGCGCTCAGCCGACTGAGCCACCCAGGCGCCCCTCATTCCACTCTTTTTTCACTTACCAATGGGCTGTGATCAGATGAAGGTTCATGTCGTGTCCCTCGGCTCCCACACACATGGCCACACAATAAGTAACTTGACAAGTTACTCAACCTCCCCCCACCCTCCTCCTCCTCCTCCTCCTTCTTTTCTTAATAGGACTTCTCCCCATTTCTATTTTTTTTTTTTTCTATTTCTGATTTTTAAAACTGCTAACACACTGCACATCTCAAAGCCGCAGTTCAGGTGGAACTTGCTCAATTGTGGGATAGCACGTCAAAAAGTTAGAGGAATTGGAGGAAAAAAATCACTAGTGGCAGGCGGTAGATGCAACCAGGCTCTAATCCCCCCCCCCTTTTCACCAGAAGCCCCGCCTTCTGCTACCAGAAACTCTGGGATTGGTCCAACGTCCTCCACTTCCAGTTCTGTCAACCAATCAGAATAGAAAGTCCCCCTCGCCCCGCCCCGCAAACCCTTCAAGTCCAAACCACTCTGAAGGAAGAAGTCAGCGCCCATTGGGCCGATCAAACACCGTCAGGGTCCCAAATCACCAAGCTCAGACTTCAGAAGTCTCAGCTCCCCAGAGGGGCTAGCGGGTGGTAGTGGTTGGAAGATGACTAATCTCCTGGCTGCCCCTCCCAGCGAGGGAGAACAGGAGGCTGTCAATCCTTAAGTGCTCTGAGGATGTTGGCAAGTGGGACATCACCCTGTGCCACTGTGCTTTAAAAGAGGCCGAAGTTAAGACCGATAGGGATGGAAGAGTGCTCTGCTGGTAGAGGTCTGGGTTCCAGGGCCACCCTGTACCCCCTCCTGATGGTGAGCCACAGCACCACCCAGAATGTTTACAGAGCACTTTGATTTAATTCTCACAGCACTGTAGGATGGGTGAGGCTGTATAGTGGGGGTTCCGAGAGGTCGCATGATGTGAGCTAGGGACGCTGGGGGGTTTTCTGACTGCAAACTCAGACCCCACTGCCCACTCACCTCTCGGAGGTGCTTTGCAAGCTGTAAAGCAAGCAAATGTCAGTGCTGTTAATGCTGGAGATTTCCCTTAGTTGCTCTGAATTTTGTAAACACCTATACCTTGGGGTCCCTATTGGCTTTGGTCTTCACGCTGGGCTTGCTTATTTGGGCCTTTTATTTGGGAGAGCCTGATGTTTTGTTTGCCTTCTCTCAGGGCAGGTGGGCCCTACTGTCAGCCGGGCAGTGCTGTCGCTCTCTGTCATTTTTTTTGGGCCCATCCTCTGCCTCAGGGGCCTCCCCATCCTTGCCTTTCTCTCCCACCCCTCGTCCCCAACAGACCACCTTGGGTCTTCCTCCCTACCTTCTGAACACCTCCGCACCCCAGGATTCTTGTGTCCAGGACTTCCTCCTCCAGAGTTTGTGGGTTTTGACTGTTCTCCTCTCTGACCCCTCTTCACCCTCTGACTCTCCAAGCTGTGAGATCGAGGCTGAGACCCCTGCCCTCTCCCTGATCCAGTGACCCCTCTATCTGGGCAGTTCCCTAATCCACAAGTCAGGTCTTGACTTCCCAGGTCGTCTCCAGCTATCTGTGGGATGACATCAATTGGCTGATAGCAGAGAAACAAAATATGCTTAACAGGAACTGAACTGGGCACCTCGTATGCTTTTTGTCGTACAACTTTCGTGACCAGCTCATCTGCAGATAAGGAAGGAGACCAAAGATCAGAGGGTTAGGTAATTGGCCCCAAGTCACAGAGCCAGAGAATCCATAAAAGTCTTACTTAGGATTATAACACTGAAAAGAATCATCCAGATCATCTCAGAAGGCAAAGTATCACAGATGCCACATACCCCTGGTGACTCACGGTTTCCTCATCTGTAAAGAGGGCATAGCACCTAACTTCCAGTAAAGGTTGAATAAGATAACGAGTGAAAAGTGCCTGACATTGCATAGAAATTCAATTAAAGGTAGGTGTTACTATCTAGCTAACGGGAACAGCAGTTCTCACATGTGGGGCACTGTAGCTTATACACTGGAATCCACACATAACCAGAAGCCCGTCTTATTTATTCTTCCTTTGGGGCTGTCAGATGTTAGGAACTTCGTGAACCAGGTGATAGAAAGCTGGGAGACCATTGAGCTTGATGGTGAACTCTTTTTAGAACAAGGCTGATGTTACAGTTAACTTTATGCCTTTGGCAATTTGTTCAGGTCTTGGGCACATAGTAAGTCCTTAATAAGTATGTTACAAATGAATGAATGAATGAATGAATGACTTCAACCTATTTCTAGAGTGGGGTAAGGCAAGACCACCTTTGATCACTTATCAAAGGTCACCCACTGGGTAGAGGTAAGACCAGATTCCCGGTTTCTTAACCCCAAGCCAATGCACAACCCAGCCTCATGCTACATTTCTAAAGGGTCAGCGTGCTGGCTCTGCTTAGAAGTCCCTGAAGTTCCACCTCGTCTCTCCCCACTCATCACCAGGTTCCTCTCTCCAGTCCACATCATGCAACACCAGTAACATCTGTCATTCATTCATTCATTCATTCGGCAAACATTAATGTCATCTTCTATGGGCCTGGTTGACCCACTTCTGCTCTCAAAGAGTTCAGTCGAGTTAGCCATCCACTTTTATTCTGGACAATACTTAATACAAACAAAAACAGAACAGGGGCACCTGGGTGGCTCAATACGTTAAGCGTCCAACTCCTGATTTCGGCTCAGGTCACGATCTCATGGTCGAGGGATGGAGTGCCATATTAGGCTCCTCACTGAGTGTGGAGCCTGCTTGGGGTTTTCTCTCTCCCTCTCTCTTTGCCTCTTCTCTACTCACATGCACACTCTCCTTCAAAATAAATAAATAAACATTAGAAAAAAAATAGGACAGTATAATGAAGCCCCACTAGCCTATCATTAGCTTCAACAATTATCAACTCATAGCTGATATCGCTCTACATGGCAAGCATCCCAATATTTTGAAACCAATTTCAGACATCGTATTGTTTCACTGGTATTGCAAGAAATCATTTTAATGGCATTATCACAGTGATATGGATGGAATTGTGCCTTCCCCCCAATTCGTATGTTGAAGCCCAAACCCCTAGTGTGACTGTATCTGGAGACAGAGCCTGTAAGGAGGTAATTAAGGCTAAATGAGGTCATAAGGGTGGGGCCCAAATCCCACAGAATTATAAGAGGAAGAGACACCAGAGAGTTCTCTCTACCCATTATGCATTTGCAGAAAGAAAGGCGGAGGAGGCAGAGAGAAGTTGGCTGTCTACAGTTCAGGAAGAAAGCTCTCGCCAGAAGACGAATCTGCCAGCACCTGGATCATCACGGACTTCTAGCCTCAGAACCATGAGAAATGAACGTCTGTTGCTTACACCCTGTGTGTGCTGTCTTGTTATGATGATGCCTGAGCCGACTAAACACACACCTAACACACTTCCTCCCTCCCTCCCTCTCTCTCCCTTTCCTCACTCACTCTAGGGGAAGCCAGCTTCCTTGTCTTGAGAGACTCAGACAGCCCTGTGGAGAAGCCCATTCAACAAAGACCTGAGGCCTCAATCGAACCCCTGGGAACTGAGTCCTGTCACCAACCATGTGAGTGAACTTGGAAGCAGATCCTTCACCCCCAGTTGAGCCTTGAGATACTGCAGTCCTGGTCAGCAGCTTTAATGCAGCCTGAGAATTCTAGACCAGAATCTCCCAGCTAAGCCCGAAACTATGCTACAATAAATGTTTGTTCTTTTAAGCTGGTAGGTTTAGGGGTTATTTCCTCTGCAGGAACGGGGAACTGATCAAGTTGATACATATTTTAGACTTATTTTAATCTACATATTTCCCTTCCACCTCTCCCTCTTTGCAACTATTTGTTGAAGAAACAAGATTGGTTGTTCCCTATAAATGTCCTCACCATCTGGATTATGCTGATTACACCTCCATGGTGTTGTTTATCATATTTTTCTCTCCTCTGCTTTTCCTGTAGGCTGGGAATTAAATCAACATGCCCTGTCCAGTAGGGTAGCCATTAGTCACTCGTGGCTATTGGGCATCTGAAATGTGGCAGGCACAACTGAGGAACAGAGCTTTTTATTTCATTTCATTTGAATTAAAATTTAAAATAGATAACTGATCTAGTTATTGGAAAACTTGAAAAAAATGTATTTTTAAGTCATGTCTGCACCCAACGTGGGGCTTGAACTTACAACCCCAAGATCAAGAGTAGCTCACTCTTCTGACTGAGCCACCAGGCAACCCTGGAAAACTTTTAAGTATGTTCAGAGTAACTTTTTCACTTGTGAATTTTACAAACTTTAAATATGGATCAAACATTTCCAGTGGATGTTTAGCATCTAAACTTAAATATGTTCTTTTTCTAAAATTTTTACTTTTATTTTAGAGAGAGACAGAGAGTGAGAGAGAGCAGAGAAGGGGCAGAAGGGGGGAAGGAGAGAGAATCTCAAGCAGGCTCCACACTTAGTGTGGAGCCTGACATGGAGTTTGATCTCACGACCCCAGGATTTCGACCTGAGTCGAAATCAAGTCAGACGCTCAACCGACTTAGCCACCAAGATGCCCCTAAATGGAAATATGTTCTAAGTGTACAATACAAACCAGATTTCAAGGACTTAGCCCCAAAGGAAAGTATGTAAAATATCTCATTACTGTTTTTTTATTACACATTGAAAGAATATGTTGGACATATTGGGCTAAATAAAAAATATTATTACAATTAATTCCACCAATTTTCTCTTTATCATTTTATTGTATTATTTTATTTTAATGTATTTAAGTAGGCTCCACACCCAACATGGGGCTTGAACTCATGATCCTGAGATCAAGAATCACAGGTGTGGGGCACCTGGGTGGCTCAGTGGGTTAAGCAACCAACTTCGGCTTAGGTCATGATCTCTTGGTTGGTGGGTCCGAGCCCCTTGTCAGGCTCTGTGCTGACAGTTTGGAGGCTGGAGGCTGGAGGCTGCTTCGGATTCTGTGTCTCCCTCTCTTTCTCTGCCCCTTCCCCGCTCATTCTCTCTCTCTCTCTCTCTCTCTCTCTCTCTCTCTCAAAAATAAATAAACTTAAAAAAAAAAAAGAATCACACGCTCTACCAACTGAGTCAGCCAGGCACTCCTCTTTCTCTTTTTAAAGTAGTTACTAAGAAAAGCTTAAATCATACATGCACTTTTTTAGGAAGGACTGTATTCTTCCATCAAAGGCTCAAATGTAGTTTATCTTGTTGGAATCTTACCAGATGCTGTCGCTCAAGACTTCAATCCAATCCCTTATTAGGGCCTGCAAAATGTTGATACTCTTATTCTGTCATTCTAGGTGTTTCTGTGTTTGTTTTAACTAGTTGGAAAACGCCTATAAAAGAAAACTTGTTCTTCTGTGCTCTGATTACCCTGAGGCATAGTTTGTGAAGGACAGCCAGGATGAATGCTTAAAATGTTTCCTTTTATTTGTTAATTTTCAAAATAACAAGTTGATGCCTTAGCAATTTTCAGTGGTGATCAAGTCTTATTTTTAGAACCACTATGAACTCATGGACTTTTAAACACGTTTAATGTGACACAGTTACTGTCCCTTCCTGATGTTGCAAGGTATCCAACTGTTCGGATAAACTGGTGCTTTACAGTGACACAGAAGGGTCATGAGCGATCCTTACAGAGAGAGTTACCGGGATGCAGAGGTGGGATGGGCTGAGCCTGCCTGGCAGGCTGGTAGGTTAAGGGAGGTGTCCTGGAAGTGGGACCTGAACTGAGCAGTAAACATTCCCCCCCAGAGGATGAAGGACAAGGTCCCGCCGGCAGGAGGGGAAAGCGAGAGCAAAGCCCGAGGCAAGCAACAGCCGGCTTCACAAGAACAAGCAGTTCTGGGTTGCACGCATCCATCCGTTAGGTAGGGGCTGGCCAGCAGGGGGCGTGTGGTGGAGGGCGAGGGGAGGCAGCAGGCAGGGGAGGGAGGGAGAAGGGAGGAGAGGGAAGGAGAGGGGAAGGGTTTTAAGCAGGAGTGACACATTTGCCTTGCGAGTAGAGACAGCCCTCTGGTGGCCACATGGAGGATAGCAGGGAAGGAAAAAGCCCTGAGAGCAGGCAGAGAGCCGAACTCGTGAAGTTTCTTGGGTTCATGTATTTATAAGTTAGACTCTTCCAGATCAGGAGGAGAAATTACAGTGTTGGGGCTTATTATCCAGCTACACGGGAGGAGGAATGGCACAGGGAAGTTCAGTAACGGTTGAAAACAGAACAGACCCTCAGGACAGGCTAGTGATCCATGTTCTTTCTGTGCACCTGCCTGGCACACGTCCCCAAGGAAAGATCTCATGGCAAATGCTTACCACTTGCACCGAACATAATTTCTACAAGAGACCACCTCTGGATGGGTGCAGTCCCAGGCACAAGCAGAGAGGACTTTTGTGTGATTTTTTTTTTTTTTTTTAAGTATGCTCCACGCCCAGGGCAGAGCCCAGTGCAGGCCTTGAACTCACGACCCTGAGATCAAGACGCGAGTTGAGATTGAGAGTCGGATGCTCAACCGCCTGAGCCACCAGAGACTGGGAGATGTCGCAGCAGCCAAGGTTGATGACACCACCAGGGGCTGGAAGACGGGAAGGAGGGTTTCTCCTCTACTGGTTTCAGAGGGAGCAGAGCCTGCTGACACCTTGATTTTGGCCTCTGAACAGTGAGACGATAAACTTGTTGTTTTAAATCACCAGATGAGTGGCACTTTGTTACAGCTCCCTAGAAAACCAGTATAGTTCCCTTCCTTCCCATGATGGGTACGCTGCCCCCCTCTCTGGCTCTGTGAAGGGACCCCCAAGCCCTCCCGGCCCTCTGCTGGGCTTCCCGGTGCTGGGCACAACCTGCAAACCGGGCGGCTGGTTCCCTCCACAGCAGGTCTCCTGGGCCGGGTCCCTTCATCTGTTCGGCACTCGTCATGCACTAGGCGTGGCGATCGCCATAACGTGGTCGAAACGCAAAAACGAGCAAGACATACTTCCTGCCCTCAACGTTGGCATTTAGGAACATGAGATAAAAGATCATGAGCAAGCCCGATGTTGGGGTAGCAGAACCATGGTCCACCTAATGTGATGGTGATCACGTGATGCAATGCAATGCAATTTCACGCAATGTAATTCTTGTGAGGTGGCTGTGGTCCGGAAAAGATCTTGTGTCAAGATAATAGTGACACCAGCTGATGTTTGTTGAACACCCTGCCAGGTGCCACGCTAAGCCCTTTGCATGTGTACCTCATTTAGAGCTCAGTGTGGACACTGTGGTGTAGATGACAGGATCAGAGCCTGCCACTATCCGCACGTGGTAAGTGCTGAACACCGGGGTGGGGGGGGTGGGGGGGTGTTGAGCTGTGACTTGACGGTAGGGGTTCCATCTAGTCTCCAGGCAGGAAGGAGAGGCGAGTCAGGCCCGGTTGGGAAGCTGGACTGGGCTCTATCTGAGGGGGACCTCGAATGCTCTGCTGAGGATTTTTACACCTTTTAACAACAAAGATCCAAAGACAGTGAGGATCCAAAAGGGAGAATTAGATGATGAAAACGGCATTTTAGGAGGAGCGTCTTGACAGCAAGAGAGGGTGTTGGATGGGAGACAAAAGACAAGACCCCTGATCGCTCAGGAGTGGTCCCAGAGGGAGTCCATGGAGGGAGGGGGTCATGGAGGAGAAGGAGACGCTAAAAACCACTTAGCAGGAAGACACAAGAGGCCAGGAATTTTGCGGTTCTGGAAGGTGGGGAGAGAGGAAGGAGGTGAAGCCAAGACAGATGTGTGAAAAACAATGGTTGGAAAGCAGGATGACAGAATAAAAATGGGGACCAGAGGACACTTAGCCGTCAGCGAGGCTAGGATCAGAGCATGGCTGCAGAGGTTACTTGGGGAGGCTCAGGAGAGGGTAGGAGGTGTGCCAAGGCCTCCTGAAGCCTATGGCCTCCACCCAGTCTGGGCTGGCTTCCAGGAGAGGAAGGATGCTGGTGGAGGTGCCTCCAGGGCCAACCCAGTCGTAACTGCGTGTCTAGGCTTCTCCTGTTTCTCTCCAGCCTCGAACCAATCCCTCCCACCCCCTGACTTTATTGGTCTTGGATTTCAGACAAGGGCAACAAATGATGGGGAATGAAGTCCCCTCCTCCCTCTCTCCCTGAGTTCTCAAAGGTCCCCTTCCTCACCTGTCACCCAGCCCAACCTCCCCTCCCTAGAGGTAGGCACCTACTGCTCACAGGGGAGAATGGCAGGGGGCTTCTTGGAGGAAGGCCCGTGGTGATCTAACCCCCATACTCCCAGCTCTTGGTGGCCAGTTCTCACTAGAAGTTGGTGCTTTTGTCCCTCGGGGGGAGAACCCAGAGAAAAACACATGTGATGCTACCCTTAAAGTTTGGGATGAGGTACAAAGGTCCTGCATTCCAAAAGGGGCCAGAGCAGATCACATGCAACGAGCAAGAATGCATTGCCCAAGCAAATAGTTGAGAAGTGACCCTTGAGTCCCTGACCCATGACAAGGATTGGACACAAAGGAGAGAAGTGGGCGGGGGGAGGCGGGCTTTCAGAGCTCGAGGGCAAGGCTTACTTCCACAAGATTGGTGACATAGGTTGCAAGACTCAAAGAGCTCGGTACGCCCCCGTGTTTGTTGGATGTGCCCACAGAGAAGTCTAATGGCCAGACTGTAGCTGGCTGGAGGTTCCCTCCAGGAAAGAAGGAAAGACAGTGGTTGCATTGAGGTCAGCCTGTACTATAGTCGCATCTGGGCTAAGGGTGTTCAAACCTGGGGCGCCTGGGCGACTGGTTGTCAAGCATCTGACTTCGGCTAGGTCATGATCTCATGGTTTGTGAGTTTGAGCCCTACATCAGGTGAGCTCAAGTCCCGCTTCGGATGTCAGACGTTCAACTGACTGAGCCACCCAGGTGCCCCTCTACAGTACAACTTAAGGTGGATGAAGAAATTATTACCTGAGAATGACCCAGATAAGTCACAGGAGTGCCCAGATTTTCACGCAGGAACAAGAAAAACTTCTTCCACTGAATATATTGTATAGGACAATATAGGACAGTGGGAGATAGGTACGGTTACATCCCAATTACATTTCAACAAGGTATTCTTACATCCTGGACACAGACGCACAGCCAGTCCGTAAATGGGACTGACATAGTCAGAGGACCCTATGACCACACGAGGTCCCCCTAGACTGTTCGGTCTTACCCTCTGGTTGGACCGATGCCATGCCCATCATGGGGATGACAATATTTTGCCAATCTCTGTTCTAAGCCCTTAATTTTTTTTTTTAAGTTTATTTATTTCGAGAGAGACAGAGACAGAGACAGCACAAGCAGGGGACGGGCTAATAGAGAGTGAGGGAAAATCCCAAGCAGGGGCTTGGGGCTCAAACTCATGAAACTGTGAGATCATGAACCTGATCTCAAGAGTTGGACACTCAGCCGATGGAGCCCCCCAGGCGCCCCAGCCCTTCAATATTAATTCTTTGATCTTCACCGGAGTTCTGTGCTTGTTGGGTAACTGGGTTCCTGTTGACCTAATGCTGGGCTTGCAGTAGGGCTCAATGCCGGTCAGGTAGGTCCTCGTTTCCCCTCAGCTCCCAGCTACGAGGAGACCCAAAGGACAGAGAGAGGGCGTGGAAGTGAGCAGCGTACCTTTCGTACAACTGGAGATCATTTCCCTCCCCATGAGGCCAGATGCCCTTGACCAAGCTCAGCATTTGCTCACGCTCTTGCACCAGGCATCTTGTCTTCTGCAGCCCACGCTGCAATGCCTAGCACCCCCCCCCCCCCCCCGGCCCAAGAGCCACCCTCCTCAACTCAATCCTGAGACCCTGCGGCTCTCTGCAAGCAGATGCCTTCATTCACAGAGACAAAAGGGCTCAGCAAAGGAAAGAAACCTATGCACGATCCTGCAGCAGGATTAAGTCTTGCTGGGAGAAGAATTCAGGATTCTGACACCCAATCTAAGGCAGCAGCTCCAGGGGCGTCTGGGGGGCTCAGCCTGTTAAGCGTCCGACTTTGCCTCAGGTCATGATCTCGTGGTTCGTGGGTTCGAGCCCCGTGTTGGGCTCTGTGCTGACAGCTCGAAGCTTGAAGCCTACTTCGGATTCTGTGTCTCCCTCTCTCTCTCTGCCCCTCCCCCGCTCACATGTTTTCTCTGTCTCTCAAAAATGGATAAATGTTAAAAAAAAAAAAAAAAAGATACTAAAGCAGCTCCGTGGCACGTGAGAGTGGGGGCGGGTTACCCACGGAGGCACAGCATGAGCCCTGCAGGCAGCCGATTCTACAAAGCAGTGGTGGGAGAGAAAGAGCTTTTATTGGAGTGGTACAGCTGGCCATAGGTGGAGGTCCCGGTGGGCTGGGGGTTGGGGGGCGGGGAAGAGGCTAGATAAAGGTGAGGTGAGTTGAGGCAGGGACGCCACAGCTTTCCTTGTGCTCTTCAAACAGTGTCTCCAGAGCCTGCATGTACAGCATGTGGTAGTGGTTGACCTCCTCCTCGGTGGGGCAGAGGATCTGGGGCACCGGGATGGGGCGGCCCACTGCAGGGAGAGGGCAGACAGGGGTGATGGTGCGGGCTTGCCCGTACAGCTGACGGCCGCTCTCCTCCCCCCGAGACGGGCACTCACCCACGGTGGTGATGGGCCTGGCAAAGGGCAGCAGGCCCCAGGAGTTGGCCGAGAAGAGTCCGCGACCCCAGAAGATGCAAGGTGAGTAGCCCGTGAGCTTCTTGAAGGCAACCTGGCACAGGTATTGCCAGGAGCCGGGCGCAAAAGCCTTCAGATGGAAGACATCATTCTCTCCAAAGGAGTACACGGGCACCAGGGAGGCGCTGAGCAGGGACAGCAAGAGAGAGGAGGCGTGTTGGGGCCAGCGGCTCTCGGGGAGCCCCCCAGACGGGGCTGCACATCCCTCCCACGCCTGGCTCCCCTTCCCGAGGCCTTTTCGAGCAAATGACCAAGAAAGATCTGGAAGAAAGGACTCACAATTCTTGAGAAATGATTGCGTACCGGGCCTTCCTCCCCAGCTGAGCCTCGCACCACATGGCGCTTAGGGGGCCCTGACCCCCACCCTGGTACAGACAAAACTCCTCATACAGCTCCCCCAAAACTCAAGTCCTCACGGCATGACCAGTGACACGAACAGTAGATTAGCACATACTTGTAGCTGTTGTTTCTAGTGGATTTTTACCATAAAGTGAGCTAGAGGAAAGAAAGTGCTATTAAGGGGCGCCTGGGGGGCTCAGCCGGTTGAGCGTCCAACTTTGGCTCAGGACATGATCTCGCTGTTTGTGAGTTCAAGCCCCGCGCTGGGTTCTCAGCTGTCAGCACGGAGCCTGCTTCTGATCTTCTGTCCCCCTCCATTGCTGCACCTCCCCTGCTCTCACTCTCTCAAAATAAATAAATAAACTTAAAAAAATGTTTTAAAAATATCCACGCAGAGGGGACCCATGCAGCTCAAACCCGTGTTGTTCAAGAGTCGACTGTACACATTTTCTCATCTAATCTTTGCAACCACAATATCGTTGTAAAATTAGGGATTAGTCCTATTCCGCAAGTAAAGAAACATGTCCAAGGTCTTGCCTTTGAGGTAGCGTCAGAAAGGGATTTGAACCCGGGGCTTCTGAGCACAAGGTCCTGCTACTTGCGCTATGATCCTGCCTCTTTCAGAGAGGGAAGACTGGCCAAAAGTTGGCATGGTGTTGACACAGAGAAAACCCTCAAGTGTTGACATGAGAGGGGGTGCCGGCCAGGGCGGAGGGGGGGGTGCTCAGTCTGTTGAGCGTCCGACTTCGGCTCAGGTCACAATCTGGAGGCTTGTGACTTCAAACCCCGGGTCGGGCTCTACGCAGACAGCTCAGAGCCTGGAGCCTGCTTCGGATTCCGTGTCTCTGTCTCTCTCTGCCCCTTCCTCACTCACACTGTCTCCGTGTGTGTGTGTGTGTGTGTGTGTGTGTGTGTGTGTCAAAAATAAATAAACATTAAAAAAAAAAGTGCTGACATGAGAGGCCGATAGGCGCAGGGCACAGTGTGGGCTCTGGGGACACAGAGGCCCAGCTACAGGGACCTGGATATGTAGGGACAGAGGGCGTGGGCCCCCAGATGCAATGCAAAATTCACCAGCACCCCCGGGCTGGGCACTTGCGCCCCACTCACCCGTGTCTCAGTGCCAGGCGCACGAAGCCTTTGCGATTCCGCAGAACGAGGTGGTGCGTCCCTGGGATTGCATACAGGGCCTCCTGGGCGCCCCCAATTACGATGACCACAGCCTGCCCTGGCTGGGGCTGAGAGAGAATAAAGTCCAGGCTCCTCCGATTCACAGAACAAATTCCTGCACGCATGCCGAGGTGGGTAGCAATCACCACCGGCTCCCGGGCTGCCTGGCCCCTCGCTCACCCTTTTGGCGCGTGAGCCCCACACCCCGTTCCTTCCAAGTCTGCTGTCCCGTGCCCGTGTCAGTGTGACCTATAGTGCCTCTCCCCGCAAGGAGGCAGGACGCTTGCCCCAATGCTACTCCTTGCCACCTACCGTGAGCCCGGCCAACCTTACCGCTGGGTGCCAGGCCAGGCTTCATCTTCCACTTCCCAATCGGTCAGAGGCCATACCGCGTCCTACGGTGAGGCGCCCCTCCTCCACCCTCGCCAGACTGCCTCCCACCCGCCCAACTGGCCGGGTGGGAGGCAGTCTGCCCCGGGTGGGGAAGGGGCGCCTCACCGTAGGACGCGGTATAGTCTCGGTAGAACGGGAAGTAGAAGATGAAGCTCAGTCCCGCCAACGTGAGTCGAATCCCGGGGAAGTGCTTGGAGAAGTCGTTCATCTCCGTGGTGAAATTAGTGAAAACTCCCAAGCTCATGATCCCGTGTGGGTGACCACCGATCACATAGTTCCGGTCCGGGGGCAGCTCTGCTGTTTTCACCAGCTTGGGGGCGTCGGGCAGGAGGAGGAGGAGTTAGAGGCGTGGACCGCGAGACAGCAGATGAAAAGAGTCTCCCTCCACCCCAAACAGACTTCAGAGTTCAAGGTCCTCCCTGGGCCAACAGCAGGGGCGGGGGCTACTGTGGAACACCACTCGGCCCCCCTTCCGCGTGCCCCATTGTCTGAGTTTAGAAAGCCCAGGGGTGCATAGGCAGGGGTGAGCGGGTGTGGGGGGTGAGGGTGGGGGGAGAGGGAGGAGGCAGAGAGTCTCTGTGGATGGTGACGTCTCACCTTGACCGGAAAATAATCCCTTAGCTGTTTCCACATACTCCAGGTTTTCATGAACGCAAAGCGCCTTCCACCTTGGGGCAGAGAGGTGGGTGGAAGAAGGCCTGGGGCGCTCAGCCACCTTTCTTCCTCCCCCAGTACAAGTCCGGCCATGCTCACCTCGGTTGGGAGTGTCCCAGTCCAGGAAGAACCACACCAAGTAGAGAACAGAGAAAGACCAGAGTGGAGTGAAGAGGAGGAAGAGGAGGAGAAGGGAGAAGAAAGGACCTGGGTGAAAGATGAGAAAGAAAAGTCACTTCGCTTTTGAAGCTGGGTCAGCGCACCCAGCGCCGGCTCTCCTCCCCGCTCAGATTGCCCTGGTGCAGCCAGCCACCTCTGGCTCTCTCCTGCTCCCTTTGCAAGGGGGGCTCTAGCTTTTCTGCCCCCACTCCCTGCTCTCCTTAGGGACCCCAGGCCAGCAGGCCTCTCACCCATGAAGAGGAAAGACAGCACGAGTTGGTAGACGCTTATTGCTTCCAGCCACTGCTTCCGCACGGTTTTCATGGCGAGGCGCAGCGGGGGCGTCGGAGACTCCTCTGCCAGTAGCTCCCCTCTGCCAGCGGGGCTCCAGGGGCCCGAGCACAAACCGGGAAGGTTTGGGCACCGACGGGATGGCTTTCTCCCGAGAAGGCCAAGCCCTCGGGGCCCCCTCGGAACCGCGAGTGTGTTGTGCGCGTTTGTGGAGTGGATGGGGAGATCTTGGATCCGAAGTGCTAGTCTCCAGCATGATCTTTGAACTTGCAAGGAGGTCCTCGGGGCGGGGGTGGGAGGCGACAGGAAGTGTGCGAGGGAGGTGGGGCGTCGGTCGTGGAAAGGAGTCTCAGGAGAAGCTGGGGAGCCCGCCGACTGGGCCCCCGCCGCCGGCCCGCCGTGGCCAGAAGCCCCGCCGAGGCCGTGCGCTCTCCAAGCGCGCGTCCCGGAGAGCAGGTCTCCGGGGGTGTCAAGGTCATCCGGAGGCACGGCCGCGCAGGAACACGCACGAACACGCACACGTTGCATCTCTGTTCCCACGTTTAATTTCCCTCCCCCCCCCCAAGTCGCCGCGGGGACCTGCGTGCCCTGGGGAAGGCGAGGTGCGGGTGGGCGGGGAAGCCGCAGCGCGCCTTGTGCTCCTGGGACAGCTGCGTGAGCCTCTCCACCTAGAGCGCGGGCAGCGCGTCCACCTGCGCCCCGCTGGCCCGCGAGCAACGGACGGCAGGATTGGGGGGTGGGGCGGTGGGGGGGGGGCACTGCGGGCAGAACGGGAGGTGAGAGGGGCGGTCGCTGGCACCCTCATCCCGTCCCCTTCCCGCCCACCCGCCCGACGGTGAGGGACGGAGTTCAGGCCCCGAGCAGTCGCCTAAGGCCAGCCTGTGGGGGAGGGGGGGGGGGTGGAGCCGGCGCGGCAGAGGTGCGGCCCGCAGCCGGGGACCTTCACCTCCCTGAGCTGGGAGCGCGCGGGGCCCGAGCTCCGGGG
Organism: Panthera pardus; assembly: GCF_024362965.1. Lineage (NCBI taxonomy): Eukaryota > Metazoa > Chordata > Mammalia > Carnivora > Felidae > Panthera > Panthera pardus. Next base: position 8,384,968 of record NW_026526969.1, on the reverse strand, counting down.
GGAGCCGGTGCGCGGGCGGGGGGAGGAGTGGGCCGAGGCCGGGGCTCCCCGCCGGTGCCGGGGGGCGTGCGAAAGGGCGGGAGGAGACCCAGGCGCCCGTGGAACAGCCGCAGGGCGACCCTCAGCAGCGGCCTCGGCGCCTCCTGCGCTCTCCGCGCCAAGAGCCCGGAGGGCCCGGGAACTGCTGGAAAAGCTCGTTCTCCCCGAGAGAGAAGACAGGCCCCAGGGAGGCCCCAGGAGAGCGAGGGGGCATGCCTGACTCTGCGTCCCTCACCCTCCCACCCCATCCCTGACCGGGGCCGGCCCTCTGCACTCCTCCCGGACAGGGCAGCCCGCGGGTGTCCTGCCCGGCCACTGGCCGCTTCCTCAGTGCCAACTTGACAAACCCCTTCTGATTCCGGATCCGCAAGGTTAGCGCACTCGCTTTTGGGTCCAGCGCTTCCAGGGGCCCTCTCGCGGCCAGGACTGCCACCTGGCCGCCCTCAGGCCGGGACAGCAGATAGGCGGCGCTGGCCTTGTCAGAGGACAGCAAACCTGGGGTGAGGGCAGAGGCAGGGGGCCTCTGAAAGGGGTCCCCCTTTCTTCAAGGGGGTCCTTGAGAAAAGGGGTAGGAGGACACCAGGCAGGTAGAGCTGGGACCCGGAGGCCCCCCCCCCCCCCCCCCCGCCCCAGGGCAGGAGGGTGAAGTAGGAGTCGCCAGCTAGGACTGGGGGGTGCTGAGGCTGACCTCCCCCCTCCTCACCACTACACATGGTGTAGTCCCGGAAGCGAGGGAGGTGGAACCAACCTGACAGCCCGAGCAGGTGCGGCCAGAGGCCTGGAAAGAGGCCCAAGAAGCCCGTGGTCTCTGTGCAGAAGTTGCTGGCTTCTGCAGGGAACATACCCCACCCTGGCAGCGAGATCAGACTTTCAGGGGTGACCAGAGAAGAGTCTGTTCCAAAGCCTTGCCCCACGCAGCACACTATTCCTGGGTGCCCCTCACCAAGACAGGAAAGCCATCTTGGAAATGTCTCCAGATGGCCCAGTTGCCCACCCAGGCAGAGCAGTGGCCTCCTGCCTGTGGCGAGTCCCTGTTTCCAGAGAGCCAGACCAGGTAGAGGAGGGCTAGGATCCAGGCTCTGCCTAGGATCGCGGGGATGAGCGCGGCCAGGCACACCTGGGCTGTAGAATGGAGCGGCGGGGGTGATTCTCAGGACCCCCTTCTGCCCCCTCTTGCCTGTTGCATGGTTTCGGGCCCTTCTGTCCCGGCTCATTCCTTCTATGCCTTCAAGGGCCCCCAGAGATCCCTGCCCTGCCTCCCTCCTGGAAAGAGGAAAGCGGGTGCCAGATGCTGGGACTCACTCACCGAGCCCCAAAAGAAGATCCACTGAAGGACGGCCACCACTTGGAGACCCTGCAGGAGGCCAGCACGCTGTGGAGGGCTGATCCCACAGGGGCTGCCATGGGCTCTTAAGTACTCTCCTCATGGTCCAGCCCACCAGCCCTGACCCTTGGTCCTGGCTCGGCCCCCGTTTCCACTCTCTTTGCTGCACACTGTACCCTTGTGAGCCCCAGGATGAAGAGTTAACCACTCTGTGAACCCACGGGCCCGTGACCAATAGGACCAAACAGAAATGCCCAGGGGTGTGGCCAGGAGCCTGGGGGTGAGGAAGGTGTTTGGGCCTTGGGCCTTTGTGAATAGCCAGGCTGACAGAGGTCTGGGAAAGCGGGTGTGTATCACCAATGGCAGAGCTCCCCACACGAGTGAGAACAGTTAGAAAACTCTTTAGTCGCCCTGGCCGGCCCCTAAGGAGTAGCTCGGGCCTCTGTGGGGGAGACATCCCAGAGGGAAGGGTTTTTTGGCGAAGGCCAATGATTGGTGAGCCCCGAAGAGCACGCCCTCCAAGTGTGCCTCACATTGCCATGGTCCTCCCCCCAACACTGGCCAGAGCTGCGGACTGCTAGCTTCTCCAGGTCAGGGAATGACACTTCTTAAATTAAGAAAAATGTTTTTAGTGTTTATTTATTTTTGAGACAGAGAGACAGAGAGACAGAGACACAGAGTCTGAAGCAGGCTCCAGGCCCTGAGCTGTCAGCACAGAGCTAGATGTGGGGCTCGAACTCACAAACTGTGAGATCATGACCTGAGCCGAAGTCGGACGCTCAACCGACTGAGCCACCCAGGCGCCCCAGGAATATCACTTCTTTAGAGGAGTCTGACACACGCCCCATTCGGTGCCTCTATCACTCGCTCTCCTAGCATAAAAGACGTTCCCACTTTTCATCCTTCATGGTGATTTTCTGACTGGGGTCTCCCCCAGGCTGTAAGCAACCGGAAGACAGGTCTGATTCCCATCAGCACAGCTGACAAGTGCCCAGCAGATAGGGGATGCTCAGTGCACGAGACAGGATGAACCAGCGTCTTCCAGTGCCACAGACTGACACATCGTTTCTGTCCCTGTCCCCTGATTCACTCTCGTGCGGGTTTCCCCCTCCAGGGACCTCACCAGGAGGTATTTTCTCCCGTCCCTACTCAGCCGTCTTCCGTCTGCAGGGAGACCAGGGGGGAGATGTGCTGAGAAGTACGGCCAGAGAGATGCTCAGTCCACATGGAGGGGTGACCAGCCCCACCCATCAAGAAGGCAGGCTTGGGGCGCCGGGGTGGTTCAGTCGGTTAAGCGTTCGACTTCGGCTCAGGTCACGATCTCGCGTTGGTGGGTTCGAACCCGGCATCGGGTTCTGTGCTGACAGCTCAGAGCCTAGAGCCTGGAGCCTGCTTCGGATTCTGTGTCTCCCTCTCTCTCTGCCCTTCCCCCCACTTGCGCTCTGTCTCTCAAAATAAAGAAAATAAAACAAACAAAAAAAGAGGCGGGGGTGACAGATATGGGATCCACGGAAGTTTCCAGGTTCCCACACTGCTCTACCATCTGCTTCTGCCTTTTCCTCTTCTCTGGTGTTTGTCTTTGGAGTAACTGCAGGCGTCCCCTCTACTCTGGTGGCAGGAGGGATCTGGGGTCAGTAGGGAGGCGAGAGACTTACAGGGACTCAAGGCTTACAAATCCTCCTTTATTGAGAGGGTGAGAAACAATAATTTATCACACGGGGAGCCCTCAGAGCCTTCTCCCCAGGGGTCCTTGGGGACTGTGGGGAGGGGCAAGGGGGGGCTCCAGGAGCTTCCTGAGAGGGCCGCGTGTTGGGGAGGGGGGGAGGCGACACATTCAGTCCCAGGCACACCGAACATCCGCTCAGGAAGCGAGGCGCCAGACAGACCCCCTTCCACGGAGGGGGCCCCCCGGGAAGGCACAGCGGCAGGGAAGGTCTGGCAGAGTGGTTGAGTGTCAGGGGTCGACAAAGGACACCATGATGTAGCGAGTGCCCCGAGTGGTGGGCAGCCCCTCGTGGTAGTGGGTGAGGCGGCCAGGATGCAGGAGCCCCCAGCCCTTCCGTGGGGACGAGACTATGCAGTCATAGCGCAAGAAGCGGCAGCCACCTCCCTGGAAGAGGACGGGGGACAGAAGCGGAGCGTGAGCATACAGGGGAGGGGGGGCGGGGCGAGGGCGAGGGGGGCGGGGCCTGGGGGGCAGACAGCCACAAGGGGGTGAGAGGCAGACAAGGGAGGCCCAGGAGGCCCAGGAGGGCGGGGCGGGCAGCCCGAGAGGACATGGGCGGGGTGGGGGGGGGGGGGCAGGGTGGCTGACTGAACGCTGTCAGGAGCCAGGGGCCGGACGGCAAGGTCCAGGAGCAGAGTGTGTGCGCGCACGCGTGAGCGGAGGGCCCCCGGCGGTGCGGGCTCACCTCATAATCCAGGCCCTTGTGGTTGAGGGCGACGTTGAGAGTGAAGGTGGAGGAGTCGTGATGGGGCCGCAGAGACGGCTGCTCATCTGGCCGGTAGCGGACCACAAAGTTCATCACCGCCCGGGTCTGCGGGGGGGGGGGGGGGGGGGGGGGGGGGGGGCGAGAGAACAGGCTGGAAGCGCGGCTGTGAGGTTGGGGGCGGGGCGGGGGGGGGGGTTGTGATGCTTCCGAGGGGGTGAAGGCCCTGTCCGAGGGAGGGGGCGGGGCTGCAGGGGTGTTGCTGCTAACTGCCCTCCGCCCCCGGACGCTACCAAGGCCCAAAGGGCGCTGCGTGGAGACTTCCAGCCAGGACCGGGGTGTGGGAAGGTGGAGGCGGGGCAGGGGGCAGCGGCCCACCTTGGTGTGGTAGCCTGGGAACAGGCTCTCCGTCATGGGCCCCACGTACGTCCTCAGCAGCTGCAGCCACTGGTCCTCATAGCCCACCTGCTTCATGTGGATGTCTACGGTGGGCACGTTCTCGTAGCCTCCAGCCAGCCTTGAGTCCTGTGGGCGGCCGGCACTGAGCCCCAACGGGGCGGTGCCAGCCTCCCCCTTCCTCTTGCTCTCGGACCTTAAAGCTCGTGGAACCTGGGTGGGTCTGGAAGCCTCGCCCACTCAGCCTGACTCGCTCCTGCAGGCCCTCTGTGTCTCAGCGAAGACGCCATCTCTTCTGCGAAGCCCCTCGGACCCCCCGTGTCCGGGCCGAGGCCCCCCCCCCCCCCCCCCGTGACTCCCACAGCATCTGGGCTGCCGGGCGCAGCCTTCAGAAGTAGCTCCTGCTACTGACTATAGCGGGTGAGGTGCAGGGGGGCTCGGCCAGCACCGCCCGGTGCACCACACCACCTAGGTCAGTGGCCGGCACCTGGGACTTGCCTGCCCGGTTAGTGTTTCTTGAATGAACGAATGAATGAATGAACACAGTTGTGCCCTCTGTGGGTCCTCTCCCCCTTGGGGACCCCCCTTTGGTGCCACTCTCTTGATTCCATGTCCCTGGCTCCCGGCCATACCTCCCTCCTCGGGGAGCCCTCCCTCCTCACTACCCAGCCCCCCTCACCTCATGCCGGCCTCCTGACCACTGGCCATAATGCTCCATTTCCTCCACCAGCTCGTCGCACATCTGGTCTGACAGCAGCGGGAACCAGTACACGTCTGGACACGGCTGAGAAGACAGGAGAGGAGCAACAGGGCCGGGGGATGCTTGGTGACCTCTCGGGGAGAAGCCAACCGAGCGGAGAAAAGGCCAGGAGCAGAAAGGGAAGCCAGGGGACGAGAGAAGCCGGGGACCTGGGGACCCGAGCGTGGGGACAGGCCATGGCCAGCACCGGGCCAGGAAAGGCTGGGCCAGAGAAGGTGGCAGTGGCTCAGAGAACACGGCACAGGTGGCGGGGGGGGTGGTCCTGGAGCCCCGGGTTTGGAGCTTCTTTATGCTAACGGTCCCAGGAGAGAAGAGAGGACCGCTCTGATTGGTGGCAGGGTGGGAAGCTGAAGGCCCGTCCGCTCAGCCTGTGCCTTTATCTGCCCGGGCAGAGCATTCTGCCCAGGAGGGGGGTCTGTTTGGAGACCGCTAATCCAGGCGGCAGACTCAGGGCGCAACGGCCACCAGGACAGTCAGGGGTCCTGTGGCGGAGGTGGGGGGGGGGGCGGTTCACCTGCTCCACGAGTCCCTGCCCTTCCAGGGCCCGGCTGTAGTTCTCGTGAATGTACTGCTCCCGCCAGTCCTGCGGCAGGGGAGGGGTGCGCGCTTTGACCTGTGCCCTCTTCGCGCCATCTGGTCCCCCCAAGGAAGCCCCGGCCCCACTGCCACGACCGCCCGTCCTCAGGCAGTAGCAGACCTCGGAGGTGAGCACTGTGCGTGTGTGCGCGTGCACGTGTGCCTGTGTCCTCCTTTAGAGAAGGGCGCGCCAGTTCTCTGAGCGAGGGGCCCATCACTCACCAGGGGGTTGTCGAAGATTTGCCAGAGGTCAGGGTGCAGATGGTCTGTGTCATACCGAGAGGTGGCCAGGAGGCGACCAAATTCCTGCTGATTGCTGAGGTGGAGGAAGATGCCCTGGGGCCGGGTTGGGGGTCAGAGTGAGAAGACGCGGGTGGCTGCTTCCCAGCACCCCAGCATGGGGCCCCCAGGCCCCACTCACCTTGTCACGCAAGCTCTTACAGAAGGCCATGTCCGGGTCGGCGTCGCTGCCCGAGAACACCTCCCTCTGGGGCAGCTCTGTCCTCAGGGTCTCGCCACGGATCACGTACGCCTGGGATATATAGGGCACATTCCACACGCCCCTGGAGGCACCCGCACCGGGGTCAGGTGGGCACGATTCAACCCAGGAGCCCCTTCCCCCAGGGCACCCGCTCGCCAAGCCGCGGCCCCGGTGAAGCGCTGCCGGTCACCCCACCCCACAGCTGTGGCACTGCCGCCTGGAGGCCACGCCGGAGCCCTGGGAGCGGGGCCTCGGGAGGGCACGCGGGCAGCCGCAGGCCGGAGGGCAGGGGCCGCGGCCCCGGCAGGACTCACACTCGCTTCCGCTGCACTAGCTCCACGTAGTCCTCGGACCGAGCGTAGTACTCGTCGGGGCTCAGGGCTCCCCAGAAGTTGGACCACAGCTTCCCGTGGCGGGACAGCATGGGCGCTATCACCTTCCTGTGGATGGGCAGAGGTGAGCCCCGTCCCCAGGGAACAAGTCGGGGGCTCCCCGGAGACCAGCTGGGGTCCCTCCGGCCGAACGGGGCAAGCGACCTGTTCTCTTCAATGAGGATGCGCAGGGTCTGCTGGTTGGTGATGACGGCGTCAGCATCCAGGCTGAAGTAGAATTCGCACTCGGGGTCCTGCCGACAGCTGTCCCTGGAGGTGACAGATCAACGAACAGATGAGCTAAGACGGGAGCAGGTGGGGGGAGGAGGGGGCCGTGGGGGCGGGGGCGGTGCGCTTGCCTCCCCAGGACCCCGAGGTTCTCCTGGCTGGGAGGGCGCCCCTGGGAGGCCGAGCAGAGACCACGTGGTGAACGGAGAGGAACGACAGAGGCTACGTCCCTTCCTCCTCCCCCACCCCGTCCGCCCCTCCCAGTGCTCACTCACATGGCCATGTCCCTGGCCTCGCCTGGGGTCAGGGCCTCCTCCGGCCCCACGAGCTTCACAGCTGAGAAGTGGCCCTGGAGCTGGGGCCAGGAGTCTGCAATGTGGGGCTCATGGTACACCTCCTGGAGATGGGGGGAGAGATGGGAGGAGGGGAGAGAGAGGGCAGAAAAATGGCGCCTGAGGAACAGGAGGGGGAAGGTGGTGAGCGGAAGGGGTGTAGGAAGGAGTCTGGGCCGATCCGGTGGGGGCAGGGCCCTTTGGGAGGCTGCGCAGGGGGGCGTCTCACATTGTTATGCAGGAACAGGGTGACCCTGTCAGGGGGGTAGTCCAGGAGCAGGAGCCGCTGCAGGAAGCGGGGCAGGAACGGGGTAGGCTGTTCCACGAACACGGCCAGAAGCACCCGGGGGGGAGGCTGCAAGATACGACACCTTGGGGCTCAGAGGAGAGCCCAGGCCTCCCCCTGGTGTGTCCCGGGGGTCCCCAGGAGCTTTGCCCCGTGCGCTGCTGTCCCGCATGCTCTCCCCGCACCCCTTGCCTCAGTGCCTTGTCCTGCCTGACCCTGGCACCCCTCCTCACCTGCCCCCCCGGGAGTATCCTCCGGTCCCGGCCGCAGAACCCACAGCCTCCCTGAGGAGTCCAGCCATTAGGGACATAGTTTCCCAGGTAATTCAGCTGGAGCTGTTGGAAGAGGCAGTGAGAGGCTGAAGCAAAGGAGCCCAGCAGGAGAGGGGCGGAGAGTCAGGAGGATGGGCAGGGGACAGGGCAGGAGGGGAAGGGATGGACACTTAGACCCTCTCCCATCGCCTCTGCCTCGGGGGCTGGGGAGGAATGGCTGTCCAGAAGGGATGGAGGTACCCAGGGGCAGGGGGCAGGTCTGACTGGGGCAGGGGCAGGGTCTGTGGGTATAAACCTTAGTCGGACCGTTCCCATGGACCACAACGGGAAGTGTGTCATAGGCCACATTCCGGATACGCACGCGATTCCGATCAAACTTTAAAACTATCTCATCTGGGGAAGAAAGGGCCAGCTTTACACTCCCTTCCTCTCAAGGCTGCCAAGCAACAGATGCTTCTAAATATGGTGGGCGGGGGACCCCAGCTTCTCTAGAGGGTGAAAGACTGTGGCTCCGGGGGGGGCGAGGATAGGCTACCTTCTCTCTCCGAGGGTACTGACCAGGCTACTGCCACCCTGGGGCGCTCCACCACACTACCTGGGTGACCGGGGTGAGTCCCCAGTCCCTCGGAAAGGCAGCGTCCTCACCCGTGACAGGTGGTAACCACAGACCCTCCCTTGGTAGGATTGTTGGGTTAAACGAAATTACAGAAGTAGAGCCCCGACCCAGAGCCTTGGCACAAAGTACGTGTCCAACAGATGCTAGGCACAGCGACCCCCTCCGGCTGCCTTTCTCCTCACCCAAAGCCCCATTGAGGTTCTGAAAGATCCGGGATTTATGATCCAGATTGAGGCTGAGTTTCTCCTGCATGGGATGAGATGGGGCAGTTAACCGAGGAGCGGGTGGGCCATCATTCCCCACTCTTTTTACTTCCTCCCTGAAGCTCTATAGCCCGAATGGCGCCTGCAGCCCTGCGGGGCTGTGAGGGGCCGCCCTCCCCGCCATCCCCACCCTCAGCCCTGGGTCCAGGTAGAGCCGTGTGTAGAACAGCTGGTCGTCATCATCATCCTCGTACTTCCACTGGCGGACGACTCGGTGGATGGTGGGGGCAAAGCCGATGAACCCTGCGAGGGGTGGGGAGGTGCTGGCTCCAAGACTCTTAGGGTCCCAGACACCTGTCCCCACCCCCTCTCTAGCCCGAAGGCGCCTGGAACATCCCAAGCCCCACCACTCTTGGCCCCTCAGCCTTGGGCACTCTGCCACTCACCACCAGAGTTGAGGAAGCGCTTCCCCGTGCCCACCTCAGGGTACTGCTCCGCCAGCCCCCACTCGGGCCAGCAGAAGCCCTCGGCAGAGAAGAGCAGGCGGCTCCCACTCTGGACGAACTTCTTCAGCAGCTCGGAGGGGCTGCCAGCCAGAATCACGTCGTAGCTGGGCGAGGAAGAGGGGCCTGAGCAGGACAGCCACTAGAAACCTCAGTATCCTTACCCGCCCCTCCAGCTTGCCCCTCCCCCCTGTCCCCCAGCCCCAGCCCCTTTACCTGTCCACGAACATGATGACCATATCCTCCCGGTCAGCATATTTCTCCATTTCCTTCTTTAGCCACCTGACCTTCTGTCCTCCACCAACCGTTCGGGCCACATCACCCCCTCGCCACTCCTGTCCCAGGCCCAGGGTCTGTGGGGGCGGAGACCCGCGGTGCCGGGGCAGGGCTCAGCCGGCCCGGTGGGCCCTCCTGACCAGGCTCACCGTGGGGCCCCAGGCATCCAGCCCTCAGCCCGCTCCAGGGGCAGCAAATCCCCTCCTAGGGGCCACGAGGGCATTCCTCTCCTCACCCGCACTGTGTAGTTGAAGAACTCCGCTGACCGCAGGAAACGCCGGTATCCTTCCGTCTCGGCTGTGGCCACCGTGATCACCAGCAGCTTCTCTGTCACCAGCCGGGTATTGGCGCTCGGGACCCGCTCACCCAGCTCACTGCCCCACGAGCTCCGCTCACCGCAGGCCCCCTTGCCCTCCCTCCGACTCTGCCCCTGCCCTTCTATTATTATTATTTTTTTTTTTTTATTTTTCCGATTCCCTCTTAAACTCTTCTCAACCAAAACTTCGGCCCCAGTTGAGAGCTGGGTGGGAGAGACACCCAGGAATCCGGGATGAGTTCACATGCAGAGGCTGGAAATCCCAGCTCGGGGTGGAGGTGTGGGGTAGGTGGGCGAGGGGCCGCGCGATTCGTCCCACGGAGGGCCCAAGGGCTTGGGAGAGGCCGGCCACCCCCTCCAGGCCTCCACCCCCCCTCCCGGACCCTGCGGGCAGACACGCAAAACCCGCATCCACTCGCCGCTCCCGGGGCTCTCACCTGGGTTGACCGGGTCTCTGCCCCGGGGACGGTCGGAAGCAGGGGTCGCAGGAGGCGGGAGCAGCAGCAGCAGGATTCCCAGCAGGAGCCGGAGTCCCGGGCCCCAGGAGGCCATGGCGAGGAGCCGGCAGAGAAGGCACAGAGGCCCGCAGGGCGCCTGGGCTGTGCGCCTGGATCCCAACTCCGGGGAGGGGCTGTGGGCAGAGGGACCGGGGCTGCCTTGCGGCCCGCTGTGAGGAGGTACAGGGCTCGGGCTCCGCCCTGGAAAAAAGGCGTAGCCCGAGGCTACTGAAAACTCGAGAAGCCGGCGCCGTAGACAAGGCGAGGATTGTCCCCGGGCGTGAGCGCGCGGGCTGCACGGAGCCAGCAGAGGGGGCGCCCGGCCGGGAGGCGGGGGCTCGGGCCGGCGGTCGCGAGCCGAGGACTTCGGTCTGAGCCAGCCCGGCCCAGCGCCGCCTGACACACGAGGAAACTGAAACCCGGAGAGGGGAAGTGACCCCCAGCAGGTCCGGCGGGATGCGGAGGCGGGTCTTTGCCACAGCTCTGCCGGGAGCGGCCGGGCGGAAGGCCGGGAGAGCACGGCGTGGGGGCGCTCGGAGCGGGGACGAGCGGAGCAGCGGGCGGCAAGGAGGGAGAAGGCCGAGGAGTCTGCGGCGCCAGGGGCGCAGGGGGTTGAGGTTTCGGCAGAGGGTCACCAAGGGCCTCTCGGATTGCCCACTCAAGCCTACGCACTCTCTTTGGTAGTCCAGCCCATCATCTCTGCCGCCCCGGGAAGAAATCTCCAGGGACTGCCTTTGTGATGGTGGCATCTTCAGAAGGACGACGAAAGGGAAATAACATTTCTCAAAAGACCACTGGTACCACCTCTTTAAAATGATCCACGTAGGGGACCCCACAAAATACACAGCCACCCTGAGGCCGGAAGTGGTTTTGCCCCTATAAAATATGGCGGAAAGCTTTCTGGTCTCCTAGGGAACATCACATAATGGGTGGAAGCATTGGGAATTCTAGTGGGATAATTCTGCGCACGCGCAAAAGCACGCGCTGCCGGAAGTGATGACACGCCTTCCACAGCGGGTGCTTTAGCACGCGTGCGCAGGAGGCTCTTCCGTCAGCTGTGTTGTGGAAATGGTGGAGAAGAAAACTTCGGGTATGTGAGCCCCGGGCGGTTGGCCCCTTACCGCCTCCCAAATCCGAACCTGGCCTAGGATGTTCTCAACCAGTTATTAGTCTCAAATCCCTTCCCCGGCGCTCGGGCCCTGGCGTCGGGGTCGCCCCTCAGACCATCCATTCATGTTTAATTGATGCCTGCCTGCTCCACGTCGGGCGCCGGGGTTGGAGAGAGGAAAAAGATCCCTATCATCCCCAAACTGGCTTTCTGGGAGGGGAACAGACACGCAGGCCTGCCACTGCACTTCAGGGTGATACGTGCGATGGCAGAGGGGAGCACAGCTCCTGGGCGCGGGGAGGAGTGGCACCTAACCTAGCTTCTGGGATGGAGGGCACCGGGAAGAGGGCGGGGGAAAACGCTTGGATGGAGGCTTGAAAGTCGGGTTAAGGTTTCACTCGGTGCAGTTGCGCCGAGGCTCATTCCCGGCAGCGTGAACCGCGCGTGCAAAGGCAGGAAAGCAAGAGAAAGCAAGTCGCTTGGGGAGCCAAGTTCACGGTTCGGGGCTTGCGGAGGAATAGCAAGAATAGTCTGGAGGGTTGGGGAAAGGTACACCTGAAAGGCATCCTGTATAGTGCCAGAGAGTTTGAATTCTCTGGAGAGGGCAGTGGGGAATCATTACAGGCTCTCTTAAGGCAGGGGAGTGACCGAAAGAGATTTATCTTTTAGAGAGGCAGTTCTGGCTTCAGTGCGGAGCAGCGCTGTACGGCGGAACTTTCTGGAATGATGGGAATGGTCTTAGCACCGTGTAGGATGGCAGCCTTTAGCCACCTGTGGCGGTTGAGCATGTGAAATGTGGCTAGTGCCACGGAGGAACTGAATTTTAGATTTTAAACTTACTTAATCCACATCATTTAAACAACCACAGGTGAGTAGTGGCTACCCCCTTGTACAGCGCGGGTCTAGAGACTGGAAGGCAATTAAGGAGCCATTGAGTAGTCCCCACAAGAGATGTGGGTGGAGCAGTCCGCCAGATTGACTTTTTAATGATTCCGATCGTGTCAGCATTTCTTAAACTCTTTGCTGGATCTCCATTATTCTCAGTATAAATCCCCAAATCCAAAGTTCTTTAGACACTTACAGGTAAGACTGTTAACAGTGGGCCTGACTTTATAACCACACAGCACCCCCTCCCTACGTGCTTTATATTACCAGCCATACCGAACTTTTTATAATTTATTGAAGGCACCACAGTCTGCAATCCAAGCCTTCTCCCATGCTGGTATGAAAGCCTGAAACACCCTTTTCTCTCCCCCAACCAAAGTAACTTCTATTCATTAGTCAGATCTCAACCTAGACTTCTTATTTTCCTCTGGAAAATCTTTTGACTACCCCAGGGCCAGTTGGGTGTTCCTGGCATGTGCCCCCGTAGCACCGTGTACTTCCTTGTGCTAACATATCCTGTGCTCTGCTCATTTGTTTGATCATTTGTATTCCCCACTAGACTATAAGCTCATGTATTCCCAGAACCAAGGGCACCGCCCGGTACCTGGGAGGGAGGCAGTATACAGTGATCCAGAGCTGGGAAGCTCTGCGTTCTTCCCAAGCCACATACCAGCTACATGACCTTTGGACATGTTTCTTAACCTCTGAACTTTAGTAAACTGGGGATGATAATGATATCTCTCGCGTTGGGTTGATAAAGAGTTAAAGCTCTTACACAAAGAGCTTAGCATAGCGTCTGGCTCATAGTGCGTGCCGGGTGTTAGCCCCTGGTGCTGATGCTATTTATTTTGGTTACAGGCACTCAATAAATATCTGTTCAATGAATAAAGAGATAATTTTGTGTAGAGTTGTGAGACCCTGATAAAGAGAGAAGTTTAAAATAACTCCTAGGTTTCTTGTTTAGGATGCCTGTGCAGATGGTTCTGTTTACTCAGAGAGTTCAGGAAGAGAAGCAGACTTGGAGGGGAAGATTTAAAATTTTGGGCTGCAGTGCCGAAGGGGTCATCTCTGATTACTGCTCGAAGCCTGTCATGTGGCCTGCCCTCTCGCCTCTAAGGAGAGGGCTGTCCCCATCTCTTTCTGAGTCTGATCTCTCTTCCTGGGATTGCAAACCCAAACATAGGGCTGTCTCTCCCAAAAGCAAATGACTCCAAAAAGTGGTTCTCTCAATCCTGAACCTTCTCCTGAGCTCCACAACTGGCTGTTCAACTGGTTGTAGGAAGTCAGCTGCTGACCTCACCATTTAATTTTTAAGTTTATTTATTTTGAGAGAGAGACAGAGAGAGAGGAGTGGGGGCAGAGAGAGAGGGACAGAGAGAATTCCAAGCAGGCTCTGCACTGTCATTACAGAGCCCAACGCGGGGCTTGGACCCACAAACCGTGAGATCATGACCTGAGCTGAGATCAAGAGTTGGATGCTTAACTGACTGAACCACCCAGGCGCCCCATTGACCTCACCATTTTAAACCTCTCTCTTCTTACCTACCGGCTGTTCACTGGGATCAGATAATTCTACACAAAATGTCCCCTTCTTCATTAAACACATTTGCTGAGTGCTTTTCACCATCAGAAAAACCTGAAGTCACATCAGGGATGCAAATGAAGGGATTCTTTCCACCAGAGGGAAATAGTCAGTAAAGTCTCAGGGTGTAGTAAAAGGAAGATTTTAGAAATACACACTGGATTTGGCCCTAGGGCATCGCCAGGGTCCTGAGTGTGAGTAGTTCCCACTGAACGGGAGTCATTTTGCTGGGGGTTGAAGAGTGGATGGGAGGTGAGGAAATGAAGCTTCCCATGGGCGATTCTCTCAAAGATGAGTCTTTGTGAATTTGGGTCAACACGTGAGGGTTTGGCAGGTTTTTCCAGTGAAGGGAAGGTCCCTGTTGGGGAAGAGGGTTTGAAGATGCAGGAGGGACAGAAGGACCCGAGCTGGAGATGGAGGGTTGGGTTTAGCAATGGGACTCAGTGGAGGGGTAGGGGGTGCATCCTCTTGGAATGGAGGGAAGGCGGGTGCCAGGCAGTTATATTTGAGAGCGGGCTGGAGGATGAGCATCTCTACGTGTGTCCTTTGAAGTAGGAAATGAGATTGCTAAGCATGACGGCTGAGTGCATGAAGGTCCCAGTGGAGGCTGCAAGCCCTGCGTGTACAGTGGTCCCCATCTGCACGGTTGTATGATTTCTGCCAGCAGTGAGAGGTCTCCAGGAGGCATCTCGTTGGCTGGGTCTGGGGATTGGGAGGAAAGGCCAGGGCCAAAGGCATGAGTGACTGAAATGACAGCCTTGTTAGCCAGGAGGGAGGCAAGCCAGAGGGGCTAATATATTGGGCGACGGTACAGGCGCCAAGGGCTTGGTGACTCAGATGACATCAGAGAGCTGTGGTTCCGTCCGCACGCTTCCCGGAACCAAGGCCAGCCCAGCTTCTCTCTTCCTGTGCCCTCATGACTCCCTGGCTCTGCCCCACCCAGTTCGCTCCCAGGACCCTGGACAGCGGCGGGTGCTCGACCGGGCCGCCAGACAGCGCCGCATCAACAGGCAGCTCGAGGCCTTGGAGAATGACAACTTCCAGGACGACCCCCATGCAGGACTCCCCCAGCTCGGCAAAAGGCTGCCTCAGTTTGATGATGATGCAGACACCGGTGAGGCAGGGGTAGAAGGAGGCAGGTGGAGGGAGGGAGGACCGGGCTGGGGAGGCAAGGCCAAAGGAAGGGGGAGGGGTCTGCCTGGAGACAGATTGTAGAGGGACATCGGGTTGGGGCAGGGGGTGGGGGGGCAGATGACACAGGAGCCCCTCTGGCTTTGTCAGGGACTGGCTTCTGTGACTTCTGTGACTGTGAGCCAGCTGCTCTCCCCCTCTGCGTCACCTTCCTCTAGCACATGTAGAGTAAAGAACATGGAGAGCTGAGCTCCGGGAGCACTTCCAGCTCTGACTTAGAGCCTTGGACTTAGGGGAGCGTGGCGATGAATGTAGGAGCAGGTTAGAGAAGTGAGGGGAGGGATACACGGTGGTGAGAGGCCGACTCAGAACCCAGGTGAGCGTGTGTGCAGGGAGTGGACACATGAGTGTCGAGAACGATGGCACAGAGAAAGATGGTGTCTTTCCTGGCACGTGCCAGGTAACTATAGTTGACTTTTGAGCAACAGGGGTTTGAGCTGCAGGGGTCCACTTGTACGTGGGATTTGTTCAGTCGGTGCTGTAAATATATTTGCTCTCATGATTTTCTTTCTTTTTTCTTAAGTTTTTTTTTTTTTTTTAGTGTTTGTTTATTTTTGAGAGAGATGGAGACAGCATGAGCGGAGGAGGGGCAGAGAAAGGGAGAGAGAGAATCCCAAGCAGGTTCTGTGCTGCCAGCACAGAGCCTGATGCAGGGCTGGAACCCCATGAAACTGTGAGATCATGACCTGAGCCGAAAGCAAAAGTTGGACGTTTAACTGACTAAGTGCCCCCCCCTTATAGTTTACTTAATATTTTGTTTTCGCTAGTGTTGTTTTAAGAATACAGTATAGGGGCGCCTGGGTGGCTCAGTCGGTTGAGCGCCGACTTCGGCTCAGGTCACGATCTCACGGTCCGTGAGTTCGAGCCCCGCATCGGGCCCCTGTGCTGACAGCTCAGAGCCCGGAGCCTGTTTCAGATTCTGTGTCTCCCTCTCTCTGACCCTCCCCCATTCATGTTCTGTCTCTCTCTGTCTCAAAAATAAATAAACGTTAAAAAAAAAATTAAAAAAAAAATACAGTATATAATACCTGTAACATACAAAACATACGTTAAGCGACTGTTTATATTGTCAGAAAGGCTTCTGGTCACCAGTAGGCTATTTGATGTTGTTTTCTGGGGAGTCCAGAGTTATACACAGGTCTTGGACTATGTGGAGGAGGCCAGCACCCCAACCCCTGTGTTGTTCAAGAGTCAACTGTAATTAATTGTTTTTCCTCTGTAGGGAAGAAAAAGAAGAAAACTCGAGGCGATCATTTTAAACTTCGCTTCCGAAAGAACTTTCAGGCCTTGCTA
The DNA here is from genome assembly GCF_024362965.1 of Panthera pardus. Taxonomy (NCBI): domain Eukaryota; kingdom Metazoa; phylum Chordata; class Mammalia; order Carnivora; family Felidae; genus Panthera; species Panthera pardus. Next base: position 8,369,004 of record NW_026526969.1, on the reverse strand, counting down.
GAGGAGCAGGTGAGAGGGTGTGGCCCCGGGGACTGGGAGGGCCCCACGGGCAAGGAAGGAGCCCGCAGAGGTCCTTGTCCCAGGTCGGTGTTTGCCACTTGGGTGGGCGGAGGAGGTGTGGAGCCTTCCCCTTGTCTCTACAGAACCTGAGCGTGGCCGAGGGCCCCAACTATCTGACAGCCTGTGCGGGTCCCCCCTCCCGGCCTCAGCGGCCCTTCTGTGCCGTCTGCGGCTTCCCCTCCCCATACACCTGCGTCAGCTGTGGCGCCCGGTACTGCACGGTGCGCTGTCTGGGCACCCACCAGGAGACCAGGTGAGCTCAGAACCTCCCCCTGCGCCCACATCCTCTCCTTCCTATCCCCCGGCCTCCCGGGACCTCTCCACCTCCTGGGCCTCCACTGCCTGCAGGTGCCTGAAGTGGACTGTGTGAGCCTGGGAGTCCCCAGAGGGGAAGGCCCTCTGCACCCCACCTCAGCCTCGGAGAAGGCTTGGCCAAGGAGAGAGGTGCTCTTCTGGACCGAGAGAGGAGCCGTTCACTCGCCCAGCAAAGCTGTGTCCTACCTGCCAGGGAAGACAGGCCTAGTCCCGGGGGCTGTTTGGGGGGAAATGGGCTGGGCCCTCAGCGTGCTGTTGTAATAAAAGGTGTCATCCGAGGAGGAACCTGCCTCTTTGGTCACGTGGTGGTTTGGGCATGAGGGTCACGGGTCTCCGTGCTGTTCACTGCTCCGTGGGTTTTCCTTCTATGCGTCAGTCACCCCTCCCACTGTCTGTCTCCCTGGGTTCCCTGACCGAGGAAGATTTTGTCCCATTCTGCTGCCACGCCCACGTCTCAGCCTTCTTTGGCTGTCGCTTTATGTCATTTTTTGATGATGGATTCGGTGCATTTGCTTTTGCTTTTTGTTCCTGTAGTTCTCCCGAGTATCATTTGAGCACAGTTAGGACTGGGTGACAGGGAAGTGGAGTGAGGGCTGGGGGTGGGGCACAGGAGGAGACTGAGGGAGGAGCCAGCCCCCTGTCTTCATCCTCTGATACTTAACCAGGTAGAGAGATCAGCCCTCACCCTTGGTGCTGCCTCCAGAGGAGGCTGCTGTTACCAGGGGCCGCAGTGTGCAAAATTATTAGTATCCGAGAAAACCCAGACATTTCTGGAGGCATGGGGGAATTCACGATATAGAGGCCTCTGTTCTTGGTGGCCCTGGGCGCTGTAATTCTTGTGTGCTGTTAAAGCTTCTTACACTCAGGCCTCCTCTAAGTGGATTGTGTGCTATGAGCTTATAAGCTCCTTGGAGTTGTTGTCTTAAGGCTCTGTATCCTGTTGGAACTTAGCAAAGCACATGCTTAGGAAGCATTTTTGAACAAGTAACCTCAGTGAGATATTAATGAGATCCAGTAAATTCGGTGTTAGACATCTTTATAGGCTCTCCTCCCCCCTTTTGGGACTTTCCTACAGCTGGCTCAGGTGTCCCAGGGCCTGCCTGAGAAACTGCCTGCCCTTTCTCTGGAGACTGGAGGTGGGGTCAGTGGTGTCGGTGGCCGCCCCAAGTTGAATGGTGGTGAGGATGCGGTTTGAGGACAATCCCAAGTGGTTTTAAAAGATGGCTGTACGTTTTTTGACAACCCTTTGATCGAAAGGTAGGGTCTTTGTCCCCTTTCCCTGGGATCTAGGCAGAATTCTGACTGCTTCAACGAGTACAGGGTGGCAGAGGTGAGACCGTGTGACATTCAAGGATAGGTGATAAAAGGCAGGGAAGCTTCTGCCTTGTCAACTAGGACACTTGAGTTTTAGATCCCTCAGCCACCATGTAAGAAATCCAGCCATCCTCCAGGCGCCTGGGTGGCTCAGTAGGTTAGGAGTCCAACTCTTTAAAAAAAAAAAATTTTTTTTTAATGTTTACTTATTTTTGAAGGAGAAAGAGACAGAGCGTGAGCAGGGGAGGGGCAGAGAGAGAGGGAGACATAGAATCTGAAGCAGGCTCCAGGCTCTGAGCTGTCAGCACAGAGCCCGATGCAGGGCTCGAACTCATAAGCTGTGAGATCATGACCTAATCCGAAGTCAGATGCTCAACTGACTGAGCCACCCAGGTGCCCCAGGAGTCCAACTCTTGATCTCAGCTTGGGTCTTGATCTCAGAGTTATGAGTTTGAGCCCCGTGTGGGGCTCCACGCTGGGTGTGAAGTCTACTAAAGACAAAGGAGGAAAGGAAAGAAAAGGAAGGGAAAGGAGAAAGGGAGAGGCAGAGAAAGAAAGAAAAATCAAGAAATCCAACTATCTTGAAGCCGCCTTGCTATGAGGAAGCCTAGGCCACACAGAGAGGCCACACGCAGGTGGCTGAGTCAAGCCTTCAAGCCATTCTAGCCTAGGCTTCCATTGTGATAGTGAAGACACATCCAGGTAATTCTGGCACCCAGGCATCGAATCACCCTCAGCTGTTTGAGTCTTCATGACTGTGTCCTCACTGTCATGGAGCAGACACAAGCCGTCCCTGCCACACTCCAAATTCTGACCTACAGTATCCATGTGTATAACCAAATGGTTTATGCCACTGAGTCTTGGGATGGTCAGAAAGCAATAGTAACTGGGACACCAGGAACCCAGTTTGCTGGCATCTAACTTCTGGCCTCAATTTGTGTCTCCCTCCCACGAAAGGAAACTTTTCTAGGCCCTAACCTTTCTATTTTCCTCTCTATCAAGAAGTACATGCAAGGGGGAACATTGCTGCCTCAGTCAGTAGAGCATGCGACTCTTGATCTCAAGGTCGTGAGTTCAAGCTCCACACTGGGCGTGAAGCCTACTTAAAAAAACAAAACAAGTACACGCAGGAAAGAAAATAGAAGGGCACCTGGGTGGCTCAGTCAGTTAAACAGCCGACTCTTGATTTTGGCTCAGGTCATGATCTTGTGGTTCGTGAGTTCGAGCCCCGCATTGGGGCTGACAGCACGAGCCTGCTTGGGATTCTCTCCCTCTCCTTGTGCCCCTCTCCAGCTTGCATGTGTGCGCTCTCTCTCTCTCAATAAACTTAAAAAAAAAAAAGAGGAAGGAAGGAAATAGAAGAAAAGACTATTTCTTGGTGGAGAAATACATCAGTGCTTCGCTGTGATCACCTCCATTGGAACTCCTGTCAGATTTGCACTGAGTTAGTAGTCTCTGGTTTCTTTCCTAAATTCACTGGCTTTGTTTCATATTTTGCTGATATGAAAAGAATCACTTAGATTCTGCCTGGTGGAAGATGTGTCTACTCAGGGGCACGCCCAGCCTTCCCCAACTGACCTTCACAGGACAGAGCTGGACCCAATGGCTTCCCATTGCTCTGAGCTGAGTGGCTCCGGGAGTCGTCTGTTGACATCCTCTAGGAAGGGATCACTGGACCCCTCCACTTCAAAGCACACATCCCTTAGGGAAAGCCTTGAACAATTTTGCCCGCTCCCTGTGTGCTAGGGAGATGGGTTTTCACCCGGGTCTTTGGGAAATCTACACTGTGCCAAAAGCTTGTAGGGGCTGGACCCCGTGTCATGGGATGGAGGAGACAGCCTCCTCCTGGGTACACAGGGGAAGGAGGGGCTAACCCTCCGGACTGGAAGGCTAGAGCCTGGGGGCTTACTCCCAAAGCCCTCAATGGCAGGTGAGTTCAGTTGATGGGAATGAGTTTGGAAAGCCAGAAATTCCAGGGAGCAGGCCAGTTGTATCTTTGGTCTCGAACAGATCGTGGTCGTACTGCTCACTGTGTAGCGTGGACAGGTCACTTCACCTCTCTGAACCTCTTCCAGCCACTAGCCAGATAGAGGGAAGAATAAATGGGACAGAGCACCAGCCCAGTGCAGGGGCTGGGCGTGGGGCGGGGGGGGGGGGGGGGGTTGTCCCTCTCCTTCCATTGGACGCCAGGCCCCTCTCTTGTGGCCTCGTTTTCCTGTCTCCCAAGCCAACCCAGGGCCCAGTGCCATGTCTGAGCCGGACACCATCAAGTCAGACACGCACCAGCAATGTGCAGGCCTCTGTGAAGAGACGTTCAAAGACTTTGCTGGAAGCTATTGAACCTTTCCCTAGAAAAATCTGCCTGCACCAGACGTGGTTGATTTGACGCACAGTTTCAAAGGGCTCGTTGGTTTGTGATGTCCACTCGTAGGCACAGCCGAAGCAAGTGTTCAAGACCAGCTGTCTCCTTGCACTGCTGTGGGAAAAGCTGAGAGTAAAGAGAGTGAGTTGTCGTCTCGGGCCGGCCAGGGGGCATCTCTGCCATTTCCAGTTTCCTCGAGGTGGGTCTTACCACGTCTGCTGCTCGATGACTCTTGGCCATAATCATGGGTGCCCCGCTCTTGAAATCACTTGCAACCCCTCCTCTCTTTTTCGGATGAGACAGTCCGAAGGGGATAGAGAGAGGGACTGGTGGCAGCCTGAGGTCCAAGAACTGAGACGACCCTGGGGGCACCCCAGCCAACCCTTGCTTGGCTAGCCACTTCATGACACGAGCATGACACCCCCAAACTCTGAACAGTTCACAGTACAAATTTATTTCTGCATAGATCATACAGAATACAAACAGTCGGGGTCGTCTCTGCTCCCTTAACCAACCAGAGCCCAGCCCCAGAAGGTCCTGCCTCAGGAGTCCGAGGTGAGTTCTCAGGAGGCAGGTTCTCGGTCAGACGAAGGAGGCGCGGTCAGAGCCGGGCGTGGCTCGGGGGCACGGGGCGGAGTCGGGGCGTGGCCTGCAGCCCGGGGTTGGCGGGACCTCCGGCCGCCGGGGGCAGAGGCAGGGGCACGGGGTCCACGGGCCTCCTACACGTAAGCGTTCTTCCCGTATTTGCCAAAGCTGCTGTCGCCTTCTTCGTCCGAGACCGCGGGGTGCAGGGGGGCGGCGAGGCCGGGGGACCGCACCGCGGAGGCCTGGTAGGGGAGCCTGGGTCGGAGGGGCCTGGGTCAGCGGTGGCGCGACCCCGCTCCCGCCCCTCCCCCTCGCCGCCAGGCGTGCACCGCCCCTACCTGGGGGCCGGGGCCGCGTCGGGAGTGCGGCAGCAGGTGGAGCCGAGGCAGACGCCGCCCAGGATGGCGAGCAGGGAAGCGCTCCAGCCCAGGTAGAGGGCGGGGCCCAGCTCGTACCTGGGGACAGGGACGGTGAGGGCCGAGTCTCACCCACTGCCCCCTAGGCCGGGGCTCCCACACTTACTTGGTCCCGGGATACAAGGGGTCGAAGAATTCCTGGGTGATGTTGAAGGCGTACCAGGAGATGGCCACCATCCCGCAGAAACCTGGGGAGGGAGAGGAGGGCGGCGCTCGCGCCCCAGGCCCAGCGGAGGAAGGGAGCCGGGGGAGGGCCACACGGGGGCGGCCCGAGATCTGGACGCCCAAGAGCAAGTTGCACTCCCTCCCTTTCTTTTGCGCTCCCTAGCTCATGACCTTTCCCCTCGGGTCCCAACCGCAGCCCCCCTTTCTTGCCTAGTCTCCTACGCTCTCCCCTTCCTGCCCAGCATCTTGATCACATCGTTGCCTCGTTTGGAATCTGCCCCATCCAAATCCTACCCGCCCGCCCTGGAAAGTCCGGCTGTCCGGGCAATCCTCCCGCAGGGTCTGCCCCGACACCCCTTTCCTTCGGCCTCCCCGACCCCCCCCCCCCCCCCGGAGCCTGTGACCTGCCTCTGTCACCCAGCGCAGTGAAGGCCTGAGGCCAGTGAGACCCCTGGGCTACAGGACCAGCCTTGCCGCTCTCCGGGGGCGCCTCCAGTAAGTCACCTGAGCTTTCTGAGCCCGTTCCCACATCTGGAGAACAGGGCAAGACCCACCCTACCTCGCAGGCTGGCTGTGAGGTGATAACGTGCGCGTGCTTTACAGACTGACAAAGGTGCTGTTGCTGTGCGCAGTGTGCTTGCACCCCGCGCACCCCAGACTCCGGTATCCCCGGCCAGGCTGTAACCTCTGGGGGACAGTCGCTCACTCACCTTTGCTCATGCCTGGCTCCTAGTGGGGGCTCAAGAAACATTGCTGATGGGTTGATTTGGGGAGCATGAGTGAGGCTGAGGTGAACGGGGAGGCAGGGAAGAGCTGAGCAGGGAGGGCGGGTGTCCATTCAATGGGGAGGGTGAGACGCCCGCCAGAGTGGGGAGTTGGAGGCGACAGGGGACCCCGGGTCCGCTGGCGCCACTCTCAACCCCCCCCCCCCCACGACAACGCAGGACACACCCACCACCACCTTCCCCCAGTTACCAGCCAGTATGTGCAGGGCCCCTGCGACGGCGGCCAGCCTGGCCTTCCTGGAGAGCTCCATGCTCCCGATGTTTACGCAGCGCAGCCCCGCCATGCCTAGGAAGAGGCCCAGGAAGCCCAGGAAGATGGCGGTGATCATGAGCGCCCGGCAGGCCTGGAGGTACCCTGGGGAGGCGGGGCGCAGCCATGGGTCCCTAAGCTGGCCCCTTCCCCCTCCGGGGCTGAGCCAGCCCCTTACAGCCAGCCCCTGCTCGGGTCTCAGTCCATAAAGGCCCTCAAGTCCCCTCCTTCCCCTTGGGGCCCTATTCCGCCGGAGCCCTGACGCCCCTCCTTCCTAGGGGCTCACCTCAGGCGTCCCCCCGCCCCCGGTTCGGCGCACGTGCTTACTGGCTGTCTCCTTGGCACTACTGACACTTTGGCCAGCTACTGCTTTGGTCTGGGGGCCGTCCTGGGCCCTGTGGGATGTTCAGCAGCATCCTTGGCCTCTACCCACTAGATGTCAGCAGCAGTCCGCTCCAAGAGGGACCATCAAAATGTCTAGACGTTGTCAATGACCCCTGGGGGACAAAGTCGCCCCCAATCGCAGCCGAGAACCACTGCTCCGTCGCGAATGACAGAAATTGCACTTGAGTACTCAGCCCCTGCCCCACATCTGCTTCTCTCTAGGTCCCACGTGGCACAGCCCCTAGACATCATGAAGTGAGCTTTCTCCTGCAGCGACCTGTAGGGGGCAGCAGTTGCCCGTGGGTTACTGGGTGGGGGCCGGTTCTGATCTGGAAAGTGGGGTATCTAGGCGCAGGACAATCCAAGCCCATCTAGCTCATATACATTGGATGCCTCAGTTTCCCCTTTCTCAAAGCTGAAGGAAACGGCCAGTTTCCTTCCCGGCCCCTCTTCCCCCTTCTCTTTGATACTTGCCAACCTCCCCAAGGACCTTGTTCCCCTTTCCTGGGTGGGGCCGTGCCACTGGTGCTGAAGACGCTGGGTCCCTGCCAGGAGGATGTGAAGTGGCCCGGAGTTGGCGGGTAGAGAGGAGGGACAAAGTTCTCTGGGAGCACTTTCTCACTCCCAGCCACTCCCTCTGGGGTTCCCCCCTCCCCCATATCCTCTCTATCCAGGGCTGACCAGCCCTGGGTCCCTAGGCCACCGTGGTAGACAAAGGAGAGATTATTGATGGGCCACGAGGGAGCGTGGGGGATTAAATAATAGTCAGGACCCCCCTCGGGACCAGAGCATCCGCCAGCCTGGGTTCCGGCACCCCTACCACCTGTGGGGCTGTGGGCCGGTTAACGCTTGTACTTGTAGTTTTCCAGCTTGGGTGAAACGGGGTTGCCCGCGCCCCACGCAGCCAGGCCAGCGGAGACGGCACTGTGATGGCCTGCGTGAAGAACCATCGCAACGTGGGGTGCCCTGACGACCCCCGATGCCGGGCAGCTGCCCTCTGCCCTCCCCCCTGGAGCAGGCTCTTGCCCCTCCGTCAGCAGTTCCAAGTGGGGCCCTTCTCAGGCCGACAGGCTCACGGCAAACGCCCCTCCTCAAACCGCAGTGTGGCTGAGGGATGGGTGAGGCGGGAAGGGCCAGCGCTGCTAAGCCGGCTGCCTGCAATGTCCCTTCTGGCCACCCGGCATTCGGGGCTTCTGGTCCAGGTGGTACCCAGCTTTTATCGGGAGCTTGGGGAGGGCACGTGCCCCGCACATGGCAAATCCCGGAGAGAGGGATGAAGGCACCAAATCCCTGCTGGATCGGGAGATTCTGGGAATCGCAGGGGCACGAGAGACCCACGCAGACCCCTTAACTGTGCAGAGCATCTCTGGCATTCCCGCAGCCCTGTTCCAAACCCGGCGTTGGCTTTAGTTCCATCCACTTCCCGGCACCTACAGTGGGGAACCGGAAGAGCACGACGGCTCCAAGGGGGGTGCGGGAGTGGCACCAAAAAGGGGACCTGGTCCTCCCCTCCTGGTCTCCGGCACGGGCCTACCCAAAAGACTCCCCCGAGGGATGCTGGGGACTACTCGGTGAGCAGGAAGCAGGAAGACGCTATACCACCAAGGAGAACCTTTCTGGAACAAAAGACCTGTACGTTCCGGCCCTCCGAGAACTTCAAAAAATCCACTGCCTGAGAACGCCGAACACACATGCACACACACCCCTAGCTGCTTCCACCAGACACAGCGCCGCGGGAAGTCTCGCTTGAAGAGGGCCCTTGAGAATTCGCCGTGGCAGTGGCACCGATGCCTTTTAAGGGTCTCAATGCCAAGAACCCAAGATGGGCCTCCTCTTCGCCCCCACGACCCCCAGCACTCTCACCACAAAAGCTGAGATGCTGAAGTCGGTCGTGTGCGCGCACGGGCCAACGAGAATCACGCCAACGTCCCGGGCTGTAGCTCAACACTCACAACCATGCCACGCGCCTGCGCATGTTCCCCCGCTTTTACGGTTGGGGTGAACGAAGCTCGTTTCATCACCTGCCGGGGGCACCGAGCTGGTCAGCTGAGCCCCGCAGTCTGGCCCTGGTGCCTGCACTTGGAACCACTAGGGGTGTCACACTAGGGCAGGGGGACACGTGGGACGAGGTCTCCAGTGCGGCTCCAGATGGGGGCCGCCGGGCACTCCCAGCTCCCCGAGCTCGATCCAGGCCTCCCCTTATCGGCTCGGTGCCCAAGGCCCGACCGTGGGCAGCAGTCACCCTCCCCGGGGGTCTCTCCCCGCCTCCCGCCGCCCCCTGGAGCGGGCCACCCCGCTCTCTCCACCCCATACCGGAGAGGGCCAGCAAGGACGGGAACTCCCGGCAGCTGTAGACTCCCAGGGAGTCGGTGGCACAGCTAAACCAGAGGTTCTCGAAGATGGTGTTGGTGGTGATGACGCTCCCGTGCACGGTGGACACTCGCCAGTAGCTGTGTGGCAGGGTCACCCCCAGCATCAGCAGCCCCAGGGCCGCCATGAAGAAGCCGAAGATCTCCAAGGCCACCGACATGGTGAGATGCAGGGCCCTGAGGGGCGCCTGGGGCCCCAGAGGAGGGGAGGGGCTGAGCCCCAAGGGAACTTGAGGGGCTTTGGCTAAGGAGGGGTGTTGAGGCAGGCTGGAGAGAAAGGTGGAGAGAGCAGGGGGGGCCAGCAGCAACCTGGGGTGCAGATCTGCCCCCACCCCCCCGGCTTCTGCCCCCTGCCCTCCCTCTGGGTTCCTGCTTCCCCGAAGGTCCGGGCAGAGGAATGAGCCCAGAGCGCCGGGCAGCTGTTGACGCGCAGATGGAGGGAAGCAACGGAACGGGCCAAAAGTCCACCCCCTCCCCCAGCCTCTGGGCTCCCCGCCCCACGAGGGGGGCGGAGAGGACTAATGGGAGTGACCAACGAACGGATGGGGCTGAGGGGGGCCCCCATGGGAGGCACTGGGAGCAGAGGGGAAGCAGGGAAGTCGCTCTGACTCAGCTCTCATCGGGGGGCCGGAGAATGGAGCCAGGACAAGGAAAGAGAAGGTGACTGAGAGACCGGGGCCACAGACAGACCTTTCGCGGGGCAGGATCCGGGGAGCGGAGCCCCCCTCCTGGATGTTGGTGAGAACAATTTAAGAAACTCCAAAGACTTAGGGTTTGGGCTACTGAGTCACTGAGGAAGATTAAGGTTGAGTAAGGCATCAGGGCGTCTGGGCGGAACCCGCGGCTCTGGAGTCCAGTCAACCTGGATTCAAACCAGACCCACCATCTACCAGAGCCACCAGGGCCTGGCGTCTGAGCCCCTCGGGCTTGTTCCTGCTTCTGTGAACTAGAACTGGCTCCCTCACCGCTGTGACCCCAGATCAAAAGCTCCCTGCACGTGGGAACTGCTCCATCCTCGGGGACCACTCTGGCTCCAGGTGCCGCGGGCACAGGGTGAGGCCACCAGTGGGTTGCTTCCCTCCAAACTTCAACTTCTTGAACTTGAATTTCCCCCCTCGTCGGGTTGATCTTTGACTCTCGGCAACAAGCTTGATCTCACTGCCAAGGGCCACCAAGGGGGATAAATCACAGGCCCAGAACGTGATCCTGTGGCTAATCTAAGCAGCTCAGTTATCAGAACTGTCACCAGCTCTATTAATTATGATGGGTTAGAAACCGCCGGGCCCCATCCCCAAGCCGAGGCTGAGCACCTGTCCTGGTGCAGACAGTATCATTTCCTGCCTCAAGGCCACAGCCAGGGCAGCTCTGGTTCTCCTCTGGCAAGCGCAGCAGGGGCTTGGTGTCCAGGGGTAGGAGGGAACCGATGCTACCCCCCAGGCAGTCACAGGGGACATCAAGGAGCCGAAGGGTATCCCATCACCCCCCTCCCCATGTCAGGATCCTCTGCGCTCCCCTCAGGTGCCTCCGCCCCAACGCCCCCCCCCCCTCCCCCGCCCCAAGCCAGGCTGGCTTGGCTGTGGAACGAGAGGTATGCGGTGAAGCAAGACGGGCCCACGCTGAGCCTGGCACCGGGCGGGTGTGGGGCAAAGCAGGCTGGGTGGGGACTGGGTCCTGACCTTCCATCTTGGAGCCTATGACTGGGATGTCCTGGGTTTGCAACCTTTCTCAAGAACCTGAGGAGTCCTCGCCGAAGGCCCAGCCCTGCCCCTGGGCGGCGGCCCCTCCCCAGGAGAGGACGGGGAGGAGGGGGGCGCAGGAAGACAAAGGGAGAGAAGGGTGGAGATTTAGGAGGAAACCGAGTGGGGGCCCCCCCTGGTGTGGAAAACTCCACGTGCTAAGAGGCAGCTGTGTGGGTCAGAGGAGACAGGAGACATAAATCCTGGCCTGTCCCCTCAGCTCTTCCCTTCCCGCCTCCCATCACTGCTTTCTCCCAGGATTCCAGCACCGTGCAAAGGCCATGTCCCGTGTCCCTGTGTCCCCATGCTGCCTACCACTGCTTTGGGGGAGGGGAAGGAAGGAAGGGTGTGGGCTCTGGGCAGCTTGGCGGACAAAGGCGAACCCCACACCGGCCTGGGGGCGGGTAGGAGTAGGAAGGCGAGCAGGAAAGGACCACGGGTGACCCCCACCTTTGGGCCCAGCGGAGCCCGCCCCTTCTTCCACACAGACACAGCGGTTCCGAGCCAAAGCCCAGTTTTATTTACACTCGTCCCGGAGCACGTGGTTTGGGGCTATTGGACAGGTCTCTGGGGAGAGGAGGCCGAAGGCAGAGGGCAGTGATGGGGTACAGGGGAAGGGACGGAAAGGATGGACGGCCACCCCCCCCGCCCCCCCTTCGAACGTCCTCCACAGGCTCCCAGGCATCCCCGGGCAGAGGCGGAGGCGCGGTCTCCTTTAGGATTTGGACTTGGATACAGCAAGTCCGATGAGTCCAGCCAGTCCCGCCACGCCCAGGGCCATCCCTCCAACAATGGCCATGCCCACTAGTCCGTCTGGGGAAGGGAAAAGGGAGACTGTCAGGAGCCCAGCCCCCACAGGGACCCTGCCCGGTGCGCCTCTTCCCCTGGAGTCATGAGGCAAGGGACTCCGAGGCGTACAGAAAGAAGGGACTGAGGGACTGAGGAGGATGTGCTCGGAGAGGGGGAAGGGGTCCTTCAAAGGGAGACCAGAGACGGGGCGCCTGGGTGGCTCAGTCGGTTGCGCGTCCGACTTCAGCTCAGGTCGTGGTCTCGAGGTTTGTGGGTTCGAGCCCCGCATCGGGCTCTGTGCTGACAGCTCAGAGCCTGGAGCCTGCTTCGGATTCTGGGTCTCCCTCTCTGTGCCCCTCACCTGTTCACACTCTGTCTCTCCCTCTCACAAAAATAAATAAACATTAAAAAAAAGTATCTTCTGAAGGGCAAATTTAAAAAAATTAAATACATACAAAATAAAGGGAGACCAGAGAGCCCAGGCGTGGGGGAAGGAAGACGACTCGGCGAAGAGCAGAGAGGTGCCCTGGGAGGACAGGACGACGGGGCCAGGGAGACAGGCAAGCAGGGGGAGCGGGGGAGCAGGGGGGTGGGGGGCCGAGGGGAAGGTTCACCTTTCTTCATGGCCTTGTCAATAAGCTGCTCCAGTTCCTTGGCCTGGTTGTTCTGGGGCTCTGTCTGCAGCAGCCCCCGCACATACTTTAGTGCCTTCTCATACTCCTGCGCTCAGGGAAAACACAGACACACACCCCCCTCAGTATCCCAGCCTCTTCCAGCCCCTCAGAGGGACCTGCACTTGCCCCGGAGGCTCCTCCCTCTACCCCCACCTCCTCCCTCCCTCCGGCCCCACCCAACGGAGTAGAGTCCACAAACAACCCCAACTGTGTGGGGGTGATAAGCCTGGGGAGATAACCACCCAAGGCTCGGGGCTGCACCCCAATCCTGAGGTCACCCACACCCTTGGCACCTGGATCTTCTGTCCCTCACCTTCCCTCGGCGTCCGGACCCGTCGCCTTGCACCTCTGTACCCGACACCCCCCCTGCCCACTTGCCCTGTCCGGCCTCCCTGACGGCCAGGGCTCTACCCTGGAGGGGAAATGACGGGGTGCGGTGGCCCACCCGGAGAGGGAGGGGGGGAAGAAGGGGGCTGCCTGCCTTACCTTGAGCCGGTAGTTCCCCACAGCCAGGTAGAAAACATAATCCCGCTGCTCCTCTTTGCTCCCGTTGGGCAGCAGCTCTGGGGAGGGTGGCGGCAAGAGGGTGAGACCCGCTCCTCTCCTCTCCTAGCGCCTGTGTCCCAGAGACCCCCTCCACTCTCCGAATCCCTGTACGACCCCGGGACAAAGTCACCGTGCTGAGCTTCCGTTTCAGCTCTGGCCCTTCTTGGCTTCCCAGTCAGGGCTCCGGGGCAGCACCAACCCAGGCTGCCAAATACCCCGGTGATGAACGCCCTGGTTTCAACACTATATAGTCAGCTCTGGTTCATCTAAGTGAACTGGAAGGAAACTGAGGCACTGGAGAAGCCAAAGGTACCCGCTGTGTCTTCTCACTGTAGCTGTTTGCTGCCCAGATTGGGGTTAAAATAAATTTGCACTCCCCCCCCTTAAAAAATCAGCTCAAAACTCCCCTTCAATTAGGATTCTCTGAATGACCCCCGCCTGACTCTGTCTTAATTCAGTGACCGCAGAGGCTTCTGTACAATTTGTGGCTAAGTAGCTTTGCAGGTGTTCATCAATCTTCCCCAGCGCCCGTACTTTCTCCTCAGCTAGAAGTGGCAACGCTCAGAGACACCTTCTACAGGTATGCCCCGCAGTAAAGGAAGCCTGAGAAATCCGAATTAGCAACTTAGGCAGATGCCGGGTGAGGTTATTTGCATTTAAAAAGATTCTTATTTTTATAGATTCACAATAGCCAGCCTTCGCTAGCGTACTGTTTGCTTCCACGTGAATACTTGGCCAAGAGAAAGCGGGTACAGGGTACAGAGAAATCTGAAGGTCAAGTATGGCCTCTGACAAAACAGTGACCTATCGAAAACCAACGGGAGACGGGATTCCAATCAAAAAAGCACCATCTGCTCGCAGGTTTGCACTAATCCCATGCCACCCTCGCGAAAGGTTTTCGACTGCTGCTGAGTAAGCAACATGGTGGGGCCAAAGAGCAAGGGCCTGGGACACACAAGACAGGAGCTTCTGGTCCTAATTCAGCCATTAATTCATCAGCTGTGTCACCTCAGACAAGTCACCCTCCTTCTGTCAGACTGCCAGATCACTGAGTCCTGGGGGGGAGCGACACGCCATGGTTCTGTCTGGCTAAACAGTGATGACGCCACAAGCAGACTGGGCGAAGCCAGGCCAGGGTGCAGCCCTCTGTTGCGGTGCGTTTACTGGCAAAGAACTGTGAGGTGACAGCTACAGGGCCCCGTGTCGACACAGGATCCCAGCGCTTGAGATGGAGGGAGGGAAGGAGGCCACGGTGGTTGGGAAGGGCAGGACGGACCCAAGGGCCACTGGGAAGGGGAGGGTCGGGTAGCCTAGCACCTCACCCTCCAGTAGTGCGATGCCTTTGCGGATGTCATCATTGTACTTGCTTCGCACCAGGCACCAGGCGTACTCAAACTGCGTGCTCTTGGACACGGAGCCTCCCGCCTTCTCAGACTGAAATTTCTTTTCAAACTTCTGCCATAAGAGAGGAGAGGAGTCATTTAGAAAGGAAGGGACGAACCATTCTCTACCAGGACCTGGGTGTCCGTTTCCCAGCTACACTCCATCTCCCCCAGTCTCTGTCACGTTTCCCTCGCGGGCCTTGGCATCTGGCATCCCGGCTTCCGCCATCTCCATCCCTGGGATCCAGGGACTCTGCTTCTTGGCAGCAGGGTGTCTCCCCGGACACTACCCCTGTCCACTGCCCTCCCCCTAGTGGTACCGAGCGGAGATGCCACCTGGTGGCGGCTCCAGGCACCGCCGGCGAAGCAGCTGACCCCGAGCGGCTGGCTGAACAGTAAACACGCTGTCCGAACAGCTCAACAACAGCCCACGCCGTCCCTCGTCGGTGGCTGCTTCCCCCAGCCAGCCCCACCCGGCTGGGTCCGGGCCTTTTCTTATCTGCTAAGTGGGAATAAGAGGAGTGCCCACTTCCTAGAGCTACAAGGATTGAGATACCGCCGGCAATGCACTCAGCACCGTGCCGGTTTCGGTGAGTAACATATGAAACTTCATGCTAGTCGCTATATTCCCCTGTCACCGAAGGAACACTCAAACACAGGTGTCCGCACCCTGACCTCCTAACTCCCGCACGCACTCAGAACTGGTCAGTCTTTCCACGCCAGGCTCCAGGCCCCGAGTCTGGGGCGTGGTCGTGCAGGAAACTACAAGTCCCATTGGCCTCCGGGACAAAGAAGAGCCTCTGGGCAGGAGCCGGACGCTGCAGAGGGTGCCGGGAGCCGTAGTTCGGCCTCCCTAGGAGAGCCTGGTGCTGGGTAGAGGGTCTGGCCCCACTCGGACTCTCCTCAGGACCCGCCCGTCCGAATGTTCCCTCTCCCTCCCTCGGGGCCAGGCCTCACCAGCAGGTCGTCCACAGACACCAGCTCGTTCAGCACGGCCTCCATGGCCGCCGCCCCTGCAATCCTTACACCTAGGTCGCTACTGTGCCACCGTCTCCATGGCCCACTGGTAGGGCCGGAGAGCCGCTTCCGTCGTCCGGCGGAAGCGAGCCCCCTCCCCACGCAGAGCCAATCACCTCATGTTGCTGATGCCGAGCCCGCCCCGCCGCCGGGGGACGCCCCGCCCCTTCCTTCCGGCGCCCTCGGCGCACGGGTTGGGGCGCTAATGCGCAAGCTCCGCCCGACCCCCTTCCCTCTCCGCCTGCGGACGGCGCACGCTGCAGCTCCGAGTCCCCCGTTCGTCCTCCCGAGTTCCCTGTAGGGGCCCTCCTTCACCGAGGCTGCCTTAATAAAGTTGGGAACTGTGTCTTCTAGCTGGCCCTTGGGCTCAGAAACAGCAGAAAGAGGAAGTTGGAGGACCCGGCTTGATCTAAACCTTCCTCCCCTCCGGCCCCACCCCCTCTAGGCCTAGGAACCCGGAGGCTACGTGACATTTCGGTGACAAAATCATAACTGGTCCCAAGGTTTTTAGGGCCTCTGCTGACTCGTACAAGAGGACTGACAACTGGACCTGTTAACATACACCCAGAAACCGCAGTGCCTACGCATAGGGGATAATACGGAAATCTTTAAATGGGAATTTAAAGTTGTTACCCCATTACTTGCAGACAGGGCCCAATCTTTTAATACTTAGATAAAGCATCCTCCGGGTGTGCCTGAGAGGGAGCATCGGCCGTGGGTCACGCGGGCAGCGAGGAACAATCAAAACATGGGAAAGGTCAATGTGCACTCCTCTGGTTCCTGTGCTGTGCAGTGATGGGACTGGGTGGGTAGTGACTTTCGAATTCTTTTCACCTCGACCCACAGTGCTCCAGTGCACATTACAATGTAAGTTCCATGAGGGCACAGATAGGCTCTTGTTCATTTGTGCGTCTCCAGCACCTGACACAAGATCCATGTCCAATGAATATGTGTTAAATATACATGAAATAAAGCGAACAAAAGTAAATAGGGCAGTGCAGATGCAGGAGATTATCATCCAAACATCTTTCGTGTTTGCAAAGCTCTTTTAATTTTTTGTTTGTTTGTTTGTTTAATTCTCATAGTAGCCTTGTGAGTCAGGTAAGCACGAGTTATTCTTCTCTATTGAGCTCGAAAGTTGAGATGACTCATATGAGGAGTCCCATTAGAAGATAAAGGAGAGGGTAGAACAAGTTCATAAGTACACTCTAGCTACTCATCTTTAAAAACCTCAGGCCTAAATTTGTCATTTTTTGCTGGTTTACAATAGAGGACCCCCCTTAAGCAGCAGGGTGAACTAGAGAGAAACAATTGGCTTCAACTTAAAATCTAAAAGGCAAGGCAACCCTGAGAAACCATTTGTTAGATAGCACAGTGGGAAAATTAAAAAGAAACCCCCGCAAACTACCACCAGTGCTGCTGAAATCATAATACTGGTTTCACTGGCTTGGCTGGCGGCCAGTATTTTTAATTCACGCTCCTTGTCTGTTTGCAATTACACACTTGTGTGATAACCCGATGAATGCCACCCTCCCATTAGAGGCTGGAAGCCACAGGCCAGCAGGGTCTGTGTCTATATTGCCCAAATTATACCCCTAGAGCTCAGCTCAGTGCCTGCCACTAGTAGATACTCGATTTGTAATTGTTGTGCAAACAAATACTGCAGTCGCCATCATTAACTTTCTGGAAAAGCAACGAGGGAGTATGTAGTGAAAGCTACAAGATGTAATATTACTTAACTGGTAATCTGTGAAATGGTCGACAAAAGCAAAAAACAAAAACAAAAACAAAAAAAAAGGAAAAGGAAGCCATGAAGATATTCACTCCTGCATTATCTTTGGAGGTAAACAGACAACAAAAGCTCCAGGGAATTGCTTTATTAAATGATGACACATCGATATAACAAAATAACACACAGCTTGGAAGTCAGAGTCACTGGACTCTCTGGATGTGGATGGTGATATTCAAAACAAAACGAAAAAGCATGCACTTCTCAAATTTGGTCCTGTAAGTGGTCAGAAAGGAAGCTGACATTTTTTTGGGTGGTTGTTAGTGGGACTGAAACCTAGAGTTGGTACTTGCTAGCACACTCGGGGCCCTGGGCCCCTCCCTTGACTACAGTGTTAGTTGCAAGCCTGCTCTGGTCTTTTGCCCTACAGCTTCTTGTTAGTGGGCAGCCCACGAAAAGAGCTCAGCAAACACCCACTAAACAGGATTCCACTATTTGTGTTCCTCGCGTCTCCGGTGATCGCTCACCTACGCTTCCCACTTTCCTCTGCTATCCAATCAGAAAGTCCTACCCACCGCAAGCTCGCTCATCCATCCATCCATCCATCCATCCATCCATCCAATCAACAAACAGTAGTTTGAGGCCTACGTGTGCCAGGCACTCTTCTGAGTGCTGGGCAAGAGAAATGAACCAAACAGACACAGTCCTTCTCTCACACAAGTTCCATCTCCATGGAAGAGACAAGACTGCTAACGAATAAATGAATTATCAGCCCACCTCCGCCTCCACTCTGTCACCATACTTCATACATACTTCAGATTTTTTTCCTCCTCCAACCCAGCCTGGCTGCCAGTTGTACTTTAAAGTGTAAATCAGGGCTGAGTAAAACGCCGTCTGGGCTACGCAGAACATTGTGCAAATGTCTTATCACGCACGTGAAGCCCGTCAGGGTCGCCCCTGCTTACCTTTCCAGCTTTATCTCCTGGCACCCACCCGTCCTGCACGCCGAGACGTTTTCCTGGCAGCCACCTTTCTTCCACCCGGAATGCTCTCCGTTCACCAAACACCGGAGTGCCAACAGGGCAGGCGACTGCCAGCCCCAGGGCCGTCACGCCTCCCGGACAGCTTTCTTCTATCGGGTCCCCGCGCCTCCAGCTCCTCGGAGGTATAGCGTTTATCACCCAGCCCTTCAGTCCTTGATGTGGACAGGGACTGGGTCTCGTTCATTTCTCTGTCAAAGGCCAGGCACCCAAGCGTCGTTCGTGGGGTGAATGAAAGAGTAACCACTGGCGCTGACAACTACGGAGACATTTGCACTTCCGGGTGGCGGTTAAATTGGCTCCCGAGGAAGGGAGGAGCGGATGCCTTCTCCGGGGCTACTCTAGGAAGAGGGCTCGGTGGTCCCGGAGGACCCGCGGAGCCGCAGGGAGAACGTCTGCGCAGTAGCCGCCTCCCCGGGGAGGCGGGGCCGAGCCGAGCCCGGCGGGGGGGGGGGGGGGGCGGGGCGGGACGCCGATGGCCAATTAACGGGCTCGGCTCCGAGAGAGAGGCGGAGCGTGGCGCGATTTGCAGGCGGGGTGGTGGGCGCCAAGGCCTGGGACTTTGGGAGCTCTTCCCCTGGCTCTGTGACCCCGGGGTGACCGAAGTGCTCCCTGCTAACTGTTGCCCCAGAGATTTGTCTTTGTAAACTAAAATTTACGTGTTGTCTCCTTTAGAGTCTGTCTCGGTTCAAAAGTGTGTGATGGATACACACAACGTGCACACAAACCCGACGTGCACACGAATCGCCTGGAATCTTGTTAAAAATGCAGTCTGATTCAGTAGGGCTAGGATGAAGCCCAAGGTGTCGCATTTCTAAGAAGCTCCCACAGGAGGCTGATGCTGTAGATTTTCTAAGACGCTTTCAGGAGCCAAAGTGTGAAACTTTGTCAAAGTGCAGTCTCTGGACCATCAGCATGGGCATCACCTGGGAATTCTTTAGAAATGCAGATAATTGGGGCTCCTGGGGGGCTCAATGGCTTAAACCTCCTGCTTCAGCAGTGAGGTCGTGCTCTCACAGTTAGTGGTTTCAAGCTCTGCTTCCGGCTTTCTGCTCTCAGCACAGAGCCCGCTTTAGATCCTCTCTCTCTCTGCCCGCTTCCATTTGTTTGCTTTCTCTCTCAAAAATAAACGCTAAAAAAAAAAAAAAAAAAAAAAAAAAATGCAGATAGGGGTGCCTGAGTGGCTCAGTTGGTTAGGCGACCGACTTCTGCTCAGGTCATGATCTCACAGTTTGTGAGTTCGAGCCCCGCTTCGGGCTCTGTGCTGACAGCTCAGAGCCTGGAGCCTATTTCAGATTCTGTGTCTCCCCCTCTCTCGACCCCCTCCCCTGCTCACGCTCTGTGTCTATCTCTCAATAATAAATAAACTTTAAAAAATTTTTTTAAAAAATGCAGGCTATTGGATTTCACACGCACTGAATCACAAAGTCTGCTGGGGGGTGGGCAACAGTTGGTGTTTCTACGAGCCCTATGGGTAAAAAAAAATGTTTTTTCTTTTAGAGAGAGTGTGGGCAAGCCAGGGAGAGGGGCAGAGGGAGAGAGAATCTCAAGCAGGCCCCATGCTCAGCGCAAGCCCAAAGCAGCCCTCCATCCCACGACCCTGGGATCACGACCTGAGCCAAAATCAAGAGCTGGATGTTCAACCGTTCAACCGACTGAGCCACCCAGGTGCCCATCCTATGGGTAATTTTGACGCACACTGGACTTCGAGAACCAGTGGGCAGTGGAAGAGGCCAACTGAGTCTCAACCGTCTATAGACTTGGGACCGTAGTCAATTTGCTGTAATCTAGCTAAGCTTCAGTTTCTTCAGCTGAAAAATCAGGATAAAAATCCTAATGCCTTCCTAGGGAATCTGTAATGAGAAGGAAATGTGAGATGATGAAAACAAAGACCTTGGCACACAGAACAAGCAATTTATAAAGGTTAAGCTATCATTACCATTCAAATGGATGATAACCCACCTGGCCTGTGGTGGTAGGAAAGTCTTCAGGGAAGAAATGTGAGCTGACACTTGAACCAGGGTCTTGAAGGATAGGAATGCCAGGTGGAGAAGGTGAGAAAAGGTATTCTAGGAACAGGGAGCACTCTAGGTAGTCTCGAGGAGAAGGCCAGGTGTGGGAGGGAAAGGGTTGTGGGAGGACTACCGGAGAGGCGGCTGCAGAATAAATCACAGAGAACTTGTGTGCCGTGCGGTGATAGTTACACTTCATTTTTTTTAGGCAGAGAAAATGGCTTTCCAAGAAGGACAGGATCTGCCATATTTATGAGAAATGGCAAATCTTACAACTGTAGTGGGGAGGCTGTCCTGAGGGGCAGGGAGACCGGTTTGAAGGAGATAGTGTTAGGTCAGGCTAGAATCAATGAAGACAGGCTAAGGCCCTGGCAATGAAAGTAACAGGAAAATAGTAGGAGGAAATGTTTCTCTGAGAAAATGAACAGAACTCGGTGACCAAATGGATGTGGAAGACGAGGGAGTGCTTCTAGATTTCTAGCTTGGTGTAAGACTGAACCATTCTTTAAATATGTAGAAGGAAAAACATGTAAATAGAGATTGTACAAATAGAAGCCAGAACTCCAGGGGCTGGAGAACCTTCCCAAGTAGTCACAAGAGAAGAGAGGCAAGGAGATAAGAAGTAGACATAGGAGCTGCCAAAAAAAAAGGCCAGGAAAGTTGGTGTCTTGAGAGCCAAGAGAGATTTCAGTAGATGCCAGTGGACAATTATTTTAAAGGTTGCAGAGACACGGGGCGCCTGGGTGGCTCAGTCGGTTAAGCGTCCGACATTGACTCAAGTCATGAGCTCGCAGTTCATGGGTTCGAGCCCTGTGTCGGGCCCTGTGCTGACAGCTCAGAGCCTGGAGCCTGCTTCCGATTCTGTATCTCCCTCTCTCTCTCCCTCCCTGCTTGCGCACTCTCTCTCTCTCTCAAAAAAATAAACATTAAAAACATTTTTTTTTTTTAAGTGCACAGACATTAAGTAGGATGAGGACCAAAACTAGGCCCTTAGATTTGACAATAGTTGGTCATTTGTGGTGAACTGATGGGGAGTAATTTCACTAGTGTGATAAGGACAGGAAAAAATTTTTTGAAGAAGGAGGCATGGGCAGGGAGAGGCAGAGTAAGCATATGGAAAAATAACCTTTTTTAAATGTTTATTTCTGAGAGGGAGAGACAGAATGGGAGTGGGGGAGGAGCAGAGAGCAAGGGAGACACAGAATCCAAAGCAGGCTCAGGCTCTGAGCTGTCCACACAGACCTGACTGGAACTCACGAACTTCGAGACCATGACCTGAGCCGAAATCAGACACTCAACCGACTGAGCCACCTAGGCACCCCAAGAGGCATTTTTTTCAGACAACAGATGTACCTTAAATTAAACTATTTAGGTGTGATGTTCCTGCCTGTCTATTCTGGAAATAACATCACCTTTGCCATTTACCCCTTTGGTTTTAGGATTTGGGAAAGAGAAGAAGAAGGAAAATTCAGAAGGAGGCAAGAGAATTTTCTGGGTCAGTGAATTTTCATTCATTTTGTTCAGCAATGAATTCAAGCTGCCGAAAAAGGATCGAGAGCATCTTTTACCCCAACCTCGTACGCCGTCCTTGTCCGACCCTGAGCGACTGGGCTACATAGGAATTCTTTCAGGACCCCACTGACCTTCCAGAATGTGGCTATATATGTCACCAACGATGAGTGGAGTTGCTTGGACCGGGGCCAGGGGCCCTTTTCCCAGAATGTCATGGGTTTACTGGGTAAAGATTCTGCCATATAGGGAGGAAGGTTTTGCATTTTTGTTGTAATTCACATTCACTGCTGAGGCATCCGGTGGCTTGTCAGTTAAGCATCGGACACTTGTTTTTGGCCCAGGCCATGATCTCACAGTTGGTGAGTTCAAGCCCCAAGTTGGAGTCAAGCTCTGTGCTGCTGGTGCAGAGCCTGCTTGGGATTCTTTCTCTCTGCCTCTCTCTCTGCCCCTCCCCTGCTAGCTCTCTCTTTCTCTCTCTCAAAATAAATAAATAAACTTAAAAAAAAAATGTCGGTAGATTTTTAAAAATGTTTTATTTATTTTTAAGACAGAGACAGAACATGAGTGGGGGAGGGGCAGAGAGAGAGAGGGAGACACAGAATTGGAAGCAGGCTCCAGGCTCTGAGCTGTCAGCACAGAGCCCAACGCGGGGCTTGAACTCACAAACTGTGAGATCATGACCTGAGCCAAACTCGGACGCTTAACCGACTGAGGCACCCAGGCGCCCCAAAAGTTGGTAGATTAAGATAGATTAAATCATTGACCATTTAATTCTGTAAATTGATCAGAAGTCACAAACACCAACTCTCTTTAGAGTCTATTGGTAATAAGATTGTGTTGGAACAACTTTCTAGGCCCAAGATGGAGCCCTTCCTGCCCAAGGTGCTGCATCAGCAAACCGAAATTTACATAGCTTTGATGTCCCCATGAATGTTCTGCTTGCCCAAAACAGTCTAGGCCATCAGCCAATCCCCTAACGCCAGGCCAACTCTGGGCCTTCTCAACCCAAACCAGGCTGACTACATGGGCCCAGCCAATCAGATATTTTCTATCTTTCTCTTCCTTGTTCTTTAGTCTTTATCTTATCAAAGCTTCCGGCCTGCTGCTCCATTTTGCAGCTTTCTGAAAGGAGAGTGTCCACTTCTTCAAGTGTTAAATAAAGTTTGTCTTCTTTAATTACATTTTAATAATTGCTCATCCAGGGGCACCTGGGTGGCTCAGTGGGTTAAACGTCCGACTTTAGCTCAGGTCGTGATCTCACAGTCCGTGAGTTCGAGCCCCACGTCAGGCTCTGTGCTGACAGCCCAGAGCCTGGAGCCTGCTTGGGTTTCTGTGTCTCTCTCTCTGCCTCTCCCTGACTCACGCTCTGTCTCTCTCCTTCTCAAAAATAAATAAACATTTTAAAAAAAACCCATCAAACATGGATGAAAGAAATTGAAGAGACACAAACAAATGGAAAGGTATTCCACGGGCATGGATTGGAAGAACCAACATTGTTAAAATGTCCGTATTATCCAAAGCAATCTACAGATGTAATGCAATCCCTATCAAAATACAAACAGCATTGGGACGCCTGGGTGGCGCAGTCGGTTAAACGTCCGACTTCGGCTCAGGTCATGATCTCACGGTTCGTGAGTTGGAGCCCAGTGTCGGACTCTGTGCTGACAGCTCAGAGCCTGGAGCCTGCTTCAGAGTCTGTGTCTCCCTGTATCTCTCTCCCTCTCTCTCTCCCCCGCTCACGCTCTGTGTCTCTCTCTCTCTCTCAAAAATAAACATTAAAAAAAATTTTTTTAAATACAAACAGCATTTTCCCACAGAACTAGAACCAATAATACTGGCATTTGGATGGAACCACGAAAGACCCCGAATAGTCAAGACAATCTTGAGAAAGAACAAAGCTGGAGGTATCACAATCCCAGATTTCAAGACGTAATACAAAGCTGCAGTAACCAAAACGGTACGGTACTGGCACATAAATAGACACATAGATCAATGGAACAGAATAAAGAGCCTGGAAATAAAACCCACACTTACTTGGCCAATTAATTTTTGGTACAGGAAGCAAGAAAATCCAGTGGGAAAAAGCCTCTTCAACAAATAGTGTTGGGAAAACTGGACAGCTACATCCAAAAGATGAAACTAGGCCACTTTCTTACACTATACAAAAAATAAATTCAAAATGGATTAAAGACCTAAGTGTGAGACCTGAAACCATAAAATTCCCAGAAGAAAACATACGCAGTAATTTCCTTGACATCAGTGTAGAAACATTTTTCTAGAAATGTCTCCTCAGGCAAGGGAAACAAAAGCAAAAGTAAACTATTGAGGCCACGCCAAAACAAAGATCTGTTACACGGCAAAGGAAATCATCAACAGAAGGGCAAGGTAACCCGCTGAGTGGGAAAAGATATTTGCAAATGATGTGTCCAATAAGGGGTTAATATCCCAAATGTGCAAAGAACTCCTACAACTCAACATCAATAAAGTAATCCAATGAAAATGGGCAGAGGACCTGAATAGACATTTCTCTAAAGACGACGTGCAGTTGGTCAATAGACACACGAAAAGATGCTCAACATTACTAATTGTCAGGGAAAAGCAAATCAAAACCACGAAATAACGCTTTACGCCTGTCAGAATGGCTGGAATAGGAAAATACAAGAATCCCAAGTGTTGGTGACGATGTGGGAAAAAGGAACCTTCGTGCACTGTTGGTGGCGATGTAAATTGGCGCAGCCACTGTGGAAAACAGTACGGGGGTTCCTAAAAAAATGAAAAATAGAAACACCATATGATCCAATAACTCCACTACCGAGTATTTACCCAAAGACAATGAAAACGCTAGTTCGCAAAGACAGATGTATCCCTATATTTATTGCAACGTTATTTACAAGAGCCAAGATATGGAAGCAGCCCAAGTGTCCATCGATAGATGAATGGATAAAGAAGAAGTGGTATTTGGGGCGCCTGGGTGGCTCAGTCGGTTAAGCGTCCGACTTCGGCTCAGGTCATGGTCTCACGGTCCGTGAGTTCGAGCCCCGCGTCGGGCTCTGTGCTGACAGCTCAGGGCCTGAAGCCTGTTTCGGATTCTGGGTCTCCCTCTCTCTGACCCTTCCCCGTTCATGCTCTGTCTCTCTCTGTCTCAAAAATAAATAAACGTTAAAAAAATATTTTGTAAAAAAGAAGTGGTATTTATATACAATGGAAAATTAATAAAAAAAGAACGAGATCTTGCCATTTGCAACAACATGGATGGACCTAGAGGGTATTATGCTAAGTGAAATAAGTCAGACAGAAAAAGACAAATACTGTATGATTTCACTCCTATGTGGAATTTAAGAAACAAAACAAACCAAAAAAGAGGCAAACAAATAAGCAAACAAAAAGACTCTTAAATACTAAGAACAATCTGGCAGCTGCCAGAGGGAAGGTGGGCGGGAGGATGGGATGAAATAAAGGAGATTAAGAAGCACAAGTCTCTAGTTACAAAAGAAATAAGTCACGAGATGAAAAGTACAGCCTAGGGAATGTGGCCAATAAGATGATAATAATGTTGGGGGCGCCTGGGTGGCTCAGTCGGTTGGGCGTCCGACTTCAGGTTCAGATCATGATCTTGCAGTTTGTAAGTTCGAGCCCCGCCCTGGGCTCTGTGCTGACAGCTCAGAGCCTGGAGCCTGTTTCAGATTCTGTGTTTCCCTCTCTCTCTCTCTGTCCCTCCCCCGCTCACACTCTGTCTCTCTCTCAAAAATAAATAAACATTAAAAAAATAAAAAATTAAGATGGTAATAACATTGTTTGGTGACAGATGGCGACCACTCTTACCGTGATCACTGAATAATGTATAGAATTGTTGAATCCCTATATTGTACGCCTGAAACTAATGTAACCTTGTATGTTAATTATACTTCAATTACAAAAATTCATTGAGCTGTAAAGTTATGGTTTGTGCACATTTCAGGGTGTACGATTCACTTCGATATAATGTTAAAAAAAGAAAAAAAAAAAAGCTGATTGACTTCCCGGCCAACAACAGCTCTGGAATTGGGAGACGTCCCCAGGGGACAGGCAGCCCTCCAGGCCAGGCTCACATCACAGAGTCTTTGTCCTTTCCTGGATTTGGGTTGGTAATTCTTCACTCTTTTGTTAGCTCTCTGATGCCTTCAAGTGGATGTTTTTTATATTCCAACTGGCTTTTGGTCTCCTCAGCAGGAGAGATGGGCTAAATCACCTAGCCTACTATTGCCAGGAGAAGTTACCAGAAGGTAAAAACTACCCCCGTAGTTTTCTCCCGTCTGGAGAATGGGGGGTGGGACTGAGAATTCTAAGCTTCTACTCATGGCTTGGTCTTTCTGGTGACCAGCCCCCAACCAGGAGCCCACCAGGCATTGTCTCATTAGAACAAAAGATACTCCCAACACCCAGAATGTTCCCAGGGATTTACGAGCTCTGCCTCAGGAACCAGGGTCAATAATACCTAACATTAGAACAAAAGATGTTCCTAGGGCTTTTTTTTTTAATGTTTATTTATTTTTTGAGAGAGAGAGACACACACACACAGAGTGTGAGCAGGAGAGGGGCAGAGAGAGAAAGAGATACAGAATCCGAAGCAGGCTCCAGGCTCTGAGCTGTCAGCACAGAGCCCGATGTGGGTCTCGACCTCACAAATCGTGAGATCATGACCTGAGCTGAAGTCACATCAGACACTCAACCAACTGAGCCATCCAGGTGCCCCGAAAGTACAAGGCATCTTTAAAAACACAAGTATTATTGTTTAAAAACGAAAAAATTTTCAAAATCCCATAAATTGCTTGACAGAAAATAGCCATGCTTCTACCGGTTAAAATAGGTTTTTAACTGAGCTCTATTTTCCTAAGAATAGAACAAAGTTAGTCACTGAACACACCATCCAGTGCACTCGCTGCCAGTCTAGCAGACGTCAGGGTCCGAGACCTGGGGGTGGGGGTGGTAGGGTGACAGTGTCTACGGATGGGCTTGAAAAAGTTCTTGACCCCCATAACACTGTAAAATATACACACATACACATTTACGTTTGGGGGAAGAAGGGGTTCACGGCTTCCATTAGATCCTTGAAGTTATAAATACAGGAAAGCAAGGACCTTTCTAAGTCATGGGGTGGGACGCCATGAGACATGGAGGGAACATGAGGGCCAATCAGAAGAATCTGTCTGAATGAGACAGGGGTTCAGGTAGCAGAACTGTGGCGGCCGGTTAATATCACTACAGCCACGTTCACGGCTGAGCCCTCCAGACTGCTCACCCCCCCGCGGCTCCACATTTGCGCTGCTATGGAATATCTGAGATGGATAACAAGGGGCTAATTATGCGTCAGGTCTAGGTTTAATGGAATAAACTGTTGTTTTAAGCATAAATTAGGGGGACAGCAGTGTGATGAAAGTTGCATGTTTGTTTCATGTCGAACTTTTAGAATTTTATAGCAGGAAGGATGAGAGGGTGTCTAAGTCACTCCCTCATGTTTCATGTGGGAAAAAAAAAAAAAAAACAGGATTAAGGAGGTGAAGTGATTTTCTCAAAGTCCCTGTGTCTCCTGGCTCTCAGTCTGCAGCAGTTTTTCAACGCACTAACTACTCTCTCTTCTGATATACATGGGGGAGGGGGGAGGGCAACTTTTTAAAGAAAGGAATTCTGGGGCAAAATCGTCTGTTTCTGGTAAAAAGGCAGGTAGCTCAGTCATTCAAGAGGAAGAACATTTGCGTGACTTGGGTTCCTTAAAATGTTCCAGTCTAAAAAACATCCCCTCCCACCACTTGGACGCGTTCAGATGCGAGGAAGGATGTTCCAGAAGGCCAGCTGTGACCCAGCGCTGAATAGAGGCTGCTTCCTCTGAAACACGAGGTCGTATCAAGCTGGGCAAATCTAAGAGCCAGAGCAGGCACCGAACCTTCCTGAATGTCAAAATCGTTCAGCTATTTTTAAAACGTTCGGACTTTTATTGGCTTAACAGCCGAGAGGGGATGAAAGGGGTAGAAAAAGCCTGAAGAAATTTGTAACTTAGATAAATGTTTTATGTACCCAGAGGGTTTTTGTTCAGTGCTATAGTGTCTGAAACTTACATGTGTCATGGGGCTGAATGCTGCCCCTGCCCCACTTTGTGTGTTGAAATCCTAATCTCCAGTTTGTCACAATGGCTGTGTTTGGAGATAGGGTCTTTAAAGAGATAACTGAGTTAAAATGAGGTCATTAAGGTAGCCCATGATCCAGTATGACCGGTGCCCTTATAAGAAGAAATTGGGACACAGATTCACAGAGGAAAGCGCCGGTGAGGACACAGGGAGAAGATGTCCAGGAGCCAACCGTGTTGACTTGACCTTGGACTTCCAGCCTCCAGAACTGTGAAAAAATAAATTTCTGGTTCTTGAGCTACCCAGCCTGTGGTATTTTGTTACGGCAGACAACATGCAAGCCTCATTTTGCACGAGAAGGCGAACTTCTTTGTATAATTCTACGGAAACCTTCTTTGCAAGGTATTGGTGAGGCACAAGACACTTCTCCCTTGGTTCGGTTCCTCCATTCCGGAGTTTTCTGGATCTGATTCCCACACAAGCCAGTGTGTTCCTGGCCTCTCTGCTTCTGCCATTCACTCTGAGTGTGCAATGCCGACAGTTTTTCAGATACTGGCGCTGAACTCCAAGAGGCACTGAGGCAAAGGTCTCTGTCTGTCTCCTGTGATCGCCGAGGCTCCGAACAGCGCTCTGCTGGCCCCTTACCATCCCCAAACCCTACTCAGGTTCTGCTGCAGGGATCTGTGGGGCCTCCCTCTCTTGGTGAGGCTGGAGGGGCCGGAGAGAGGGGCACAGACCTGGGCTTCAGAAGCGTGTGCGATGGTAGTTCTCGGGCTCAGGGAGGAGCAGGACTGGAGACCTGTGAGCCCCTGACACACTTTCCTCCCTGCTCCGCCCAGCCGGAGGTCACCTCACTTCCCCTCAGCTTTCGACATCCAGAGAAGCCTCCCCAGCTGGCCGTACCAGCCCTGCCAACCCCCGTGGGGAGACTGTCTCCCATAGTACAGTTTCCACACTACGTTAGGTGCGGAAACTAGAGCAGTAAAGAAAAGCCCAGACCCATCTCGACGAAAACCCGCCGGGTGAGAGAAAATGGTTCAGAAAAGCAATTATGACAATATGATGGGCAGAGTGTTCCCATTCAGTGATGCCCGTGACGGGGCACAGAGGGGAGGGGTCTTGAACGCGAGACTGAAGTTAAGGAAAAGTTTTGAAGGGGTGATCGCAGAGCTGAGCTTTGGAAGCTGAACATAGCTGGCCAGGAGTGGAGAAGGAGCAAAGCACAGGTTACTGCAAAGGCTAAGAAAGGGGAGCCTGGATGGCTCAGTCGGTTAAGCGTCCTAGTCTTTTTTTTTTTTTAAGTTTATTTACTTATTTTTGAGAGAGAGCGAGAGAGAGCGAGAGAGAGCACACATACAAGCAGGGGAGGGGCAGAGAGAGAGAGAGAGAGAGAGAGAGAGAGAAACACAGAATCCAAGGCAGCCTCCAGGCTCTGAACGATTTCGGCTCAGGTCATGATCTCACAGTTTGTGAGTTCGAGCCCTGCATCAGGCTCTGCACTGATAGTGAAGAGCCTGCTTGGGATCCTCTCTCCCCCCCCCTCTCTCTCTCTCAAAATATATAAATAAAACTTAAAAAAAATATATAAAGAATGGGACCTGGGAGCCGTACTCCTGGATCCAGATCCAGTACTTAAGAACTAAATGACCTCGAGCAAGTTTCTTGACATCTCTTAGCCTCAGTTTTATTATCTATAAAATGGGAAATAATAACCACCTCATATTATTTTGAGAATCAAATGAAATAATGCATATTGCCTGCGAAAAAACATAGGTGCTCAAGAAATCATAAAGGGTTTCTAAAGAAATGAAACCAAGGACTCGTTACATAAATAGGGGAATGGCAGGGATGAGGCTAAAGAGGCAGCAGGGTCCGGATGATGCGGGGCTTGTGTGGTAAGTTAAAGAAGCTAGGACTTCACCCCGTAGGCCGTGGGGAGCCACTGAAAGCTGTGGGCAGGAGAAGAGCACGACCAGATTGACATCTTAGCAACATCACTCTGGCCGCACCAGGGAGGATGGCGGCAGGGAACAGAGAGACTTGCATCGGTCCTGGGAAGGGTTGACTTAGGGACAGTTGGGGGGCAGACGGGCTTCAGAGTCGGGAGCCTGCCCTGTGCGGACGTGAGCATCTGAGAGGCATCAGCGTCAAGAGGGGCAAGAAAGCATTGCCCCTTTGGACTGCAGGGGGAGAAGGAGGCGAGCCTAGGGTTCCTTTCTCCCCACCCTCGCTGATGCTTGTTATCTCTTGTCTTGTTTGATAATAACCATCCAAACAGGTGTGAGGCCATGTCTCACATGGTTGGGGTTTGCATTTCCCTAATGATTAGTAATGTTGAGCGCCGTTTTAAAATTTGTTTAATTTTTTAACGCTTATTTTTGAGAGACAGAGCGTGAGCGGGGGAGGGGCAGAGAGCGGGAGACACAGAATCGGAAGCAGGCTCCAGGCTCCGAGCTGTCAGCACAGAGCCCGATGTGGTGCTTGAACTTGAGAACCGTGAGGTCATGACCTGAGCCGAGGTTGGACGCTT
Source organism: Panthera pardus (assembly GCF_024362965.1). Classification (NCBI taxonomy): domain Eukaryota; kingdom Metazoa; phylum Chordata; class Mammalia; order Carnivora; family Felidae; genus Panthera; species Panthera pardus. The sequence goes on along the minus strand of NW_026526969.1, from coordinate 8,338,931 downwards.
AAGTGACTGAGGTGCCCCGAGTGCCTTTTCAATGTCTGTCCTGTTGGAAAAAGGGCCGTTCGGGTCCCTTTGCCTTTTAAAAATTTAATTAGCTAATCAATTAACTAATTAATTAATTTTTTAATTTCCATCTGAGTAAGTTAGCATATAGTGCAACAATGATTTCAGGAGTAGCTTCCAAGTGGTTCATCCCCTGTGTGTACCACCCAGTGCTCCTCCCAACAAGCATCTCCCTTAGTGCCCCTTCCCCAGTTAGCCCATCCCTCCTCCCACACCCCATCCAGCAACCCTCGGTGTGTTCTCCAAATTTATGAGTCTCTTACGTTTTGTCCCCTCCCTGTTTTTATATTCTTTTGGTTTCCTTTCCCTTTGCTTCCCTTCATCTGTTTTGTCTCTTAAATTCCACATATATGAGTGAAGTCATATGGTAATTGTGTCTGACTGGCTCATTTCACATAATGCCTGCCAGTTCCAACCACGTGGCTGCAAATGATCATTTTGCCACTTTTCACTGGGTTGTTTCTTTGCTGTTGACTTTTAGGAGTTCCCTACATATTTTGGAGGTTAACCCCTTACCAGAAATATGATTTCCAATCTCTCTCCCTTCATACATTGCCTTTTCATCTGGTTGATGGTTTCCTCTGCGGTTGTGCGGAAGCTGTTTAGTTGAAGCTGCCTTTGTTTTTGGCGTATGAATAAACTCTCAGAACTGCTTTTGCCCTGAAGGCACTGGCCAACTCCACAGGGAGCTGCCGCAAAATGGAGCCATAGTTCTGCTCACAGGCCTCGAGCTTGAGAAGATCAGAAAAGCTTAAGTCCAAGGGACCCAACATGCATGCTCAGGGTAAGGTGACACCAGATTTAAACCCACGTTCTTTTGGCACAGGGGAAAGGTTCCTGGAAGGCAGTAAACCAAGCCCAGGCTTCCTGAGGAATAGAACACTGAATTCACACTTCAGGGGTGGTGCGCAGGTAGGAATTTGGCTGCAAGTGGTGTTGGCGCCCCAGGCATCTGGCAAGAGCGAATATCCCTTTGGAAACAGAAGAGATCTGATTTCTCTGCATTCTCGCCGGTACTCGGTATTACCAGTATTTTTCGTGTTAGCCGGGCCATAAATGGTTAAGCGTATTGTTTGCATTTCCCTAATGGCTAAGGATGTTGAACATTTTATAACCTCTGGTGCAACACCTGTTCATGTATTTTGCCCATTTCTGAAGGGGATTATCTGGGGCGCTTTGTTTGCTTGTTTGTTTATTGCTGAATTCTTAGTATTTTCTAGATTCAAGTCCTTGGCCAGATATGTGCTTTACAAATGTTTTGTCCCAGTCTGCAACTAGTCTTTTCAACATCTTAAGAGGGTCTTTTGTGGAGCAAAAATTTTAATTTTGATACAATTTAAAGCTATCAATTATTCTCTTTGGTGGATCCTGCTTTCGGCGTCAGGTCTAAGAACTTTTTGTCTAGACCAAGGTTCCTCAAAACTCAATTTTCTCAATTTTGAGAATGTGAGGTAAAAGTGAACACAGCAGCTCTGTGTCACTCATTTCTCACTTATCTGTGTAACCATGGTGATGACCCTTGGGCAGACTCAGAACAAAACTCCTGGAACATTCGCACAGCTGCCGGTGAGATGTTATTCCATATGCCCAAAGCAGAGGGTGAAGAGAAAGGCTGTCAGCATGTTTAAAATAAATGTAAGGATTGGGGCGCCTGGGTGGCTCAGTCGGTTAAGCGTCTGACTTCGGCCCAAGTCACGATCTCACAGTTCGGGAGTTCGAGCCCCGCGTCAGGTTCTGTGCTGACGGCTCGGAGCCTGGAGCCTGCTTCGGATTCTGTGTCTCCCTCTCTCTCTGCCCCTCCCCCGCTTGTCCTCTGTCTCTGTCTCTCTCTCAAAAATAAATAAACGTTAAAAAAAAAGTTTATTAAAAAGAACTTTGGACCCCAAGACTCGGGTTGTATTCCCTGGGCCAGGACATCTCACATATGTTCCTGCTGTTTGCACATGGAGAAGGTGTGCCTGTGCTACTGTCCCCACAGAGAGATAAGAAAGCACGCATTTGACCTCTCTAGGCTTTGCTTATAAATACCTTTTTCCTGCTGTTCCTGCATTGTATCCTTTGCTGTAATAAATCTTAACCTGAAGTATAACTTTATGTGGGGTCCCGTGGGTTCTGCCAGTGCATGATGGACTAGCTGTGAGACCACTGAGACAGGGGGTTGTTTTTCTTAAAACTAAGAATTAAGTTTGTTTGCTTTTTAAATTAAAAAAGCATTTTTTAATGTTTATTTTTTGAGAGAGAGAGAGAGAGACCGAGTGGGAGTGGGAGAGGGACAGAGAGAGAAGGAGACACAGAATCCAAAGCAGGCTCCAGGCTCCGAGCTGTCAGCACACAGCCCGATGTGGGGCTCGAACTCATGAAGCTGAGATCATGACCTGAGCAGAAGTCAGACCCTTAACCTATTGGAACACCCAGCCACCCCATTTTTTAAATGTTATTTATTTTGAGAGAGAGAGAGAGGAGAGAGAGAGAGAGAGAGAGAGAGAGAGAGAGAGAGAGAGAGAGAGAGAGAGAGAACGTGCACACATGTAAGTGGGAGAGGGGCAGAGAGCCAGGGAGAGAGAGAATCCCAAGCAGGATCCATGCTGTCAGCATGGAGCCCGATTCGGGGCTCGATCCCACAACAGTGAAATCATGATCTGAGCTGAAATCAGGAGTTGGACACTTAGCCAACTGAGCCATGCAGGCACCCCAAGAATTCGGTTTTTTAAATTGTTATAAGACTTCTAAAATCATCTATTTCATAACTGAGCAATTTTGGTAGTTTGTAGCTTTCAAGGAATTGGTCCATTTCATCCAATGGAGTCTGTGGGAATGGCCAATATTTTATTCTTTTTGGTTTTGTTTTCAGAGCATCTTCATGGAAATTATTTGACGTGATTTCTAACTACGACCCTGTGTGGCAGGCAGGGCAGGCGTTACTATTGGCGTTGACAAAGAAACATAGCTGCTCGGAAGTGCCTGTTTCAGGACCACGTGGACAGAAAATTGCAAAGCTGATATTAGAGCCCAGGGCTCCTGGCTCCAAGCTTCTCTTCTGGCAATAAGGTCCCAACCATCACACCCACGTAATTCTGTTGCCTTCCATCCCTACCTCTCGGCTCTTTCTTAACTGGCTCTTTACTCTCTGCCTAACCTTCCCTTGTCATGCTTTTTCTTGATTGAATCCTATCTCTTAAAAGAATTTTTTTTAATGTTGATTTATTTTTGAGAGAGAGAGAGAGAAAAACAGAGTGTGAGCAGGGGAGGGGCAGAGAGAGAGAGGGAGACACAGAATCTGAAACAGGCTCTGGGCTCTGAGCCGTCAGCACAGAATCCGATGCGGGGCTTGAACTCATGAATGGAGAGATCATGACCTGAGCCGAAGTTGGATGCTTAACCAACTGAGCCACCCAGGTGTCCCTAGAGACTTTTTTTGATGGTCACAACTGGAAGAGTGCTACTCGCATCTAGTGGGAAGAGGCCAGGGACGCTGCTAAATATCCCACCGATGTCAAGACAGCCCTGTCCAGAACAAAGAATGATCTGGTCCAAATGTCAGTAGTGCCAAGGTTGAGACACTCTGCTCTCATCCTATGCCCAGGGAGGCCTTGTCTGACTCCTAGCTGGCTCTTTGTACGTGACGCAGTTACGCCAGGCCACCAAGGCTGCAATGCTTTGAATTTGTGGTGGACGACTTGTCAATCGGTGGCTTTGTGGGCTACAAGGAGGACAGCGGCTTCCTGCCACGTGGCCCTAAGATAGGACTCTAGATCCCTTTGGATTTTCACATTGAATCCATGGAGATGGAGTTATTTTGCCAATGTCTCAGGGTTGGGTTTCAGGTCCCACACCCTGGCTGGGTGATGGCCTCATCCGCACTTACAGAGTGTGCTGGTCTGAGACTTCAGTGGAAGGTTGGGGGTGGCAGGGTTGTGGTGCTGATGGTGGTGGCTTCTTCCCCCAAGCACTGGAAATCTACTGCCTGTCCATCATCAACTCCAGGGTGCCCATGTTCTCACAGGTGGCACTTGTGGCTGTCATTCTCACGTGTGCTTTGGAATGACCTCACTGGGTACAACTTAGATGAGGAGGTAACCTCTGGAGCTTCTGGTGATGGTTTTGACCAGGGTGACAATGGCTGGAAAATCGTCCACACGGATGCCCTCCTCTCCCATCCATACCGTGGTCTGCTCTGTGCTATGCTGGTCATGGGTGCCCAGTTCCTCACCTCTGGGCATTGGTGAGATGATAAGAATTAATTGGGGGTTTCTCAAGGGGTAGAACTAAGTAGGTCATCTACTTAGTAGAAGGTTTGCAGATCTTCTCTTCTTTTGAAGATGAGGGGCAGACCTAAGGGGTGGGGTGGCTCTAGAGAGGATGAGTATATTCTATGTTAGGGTTTCTGGACAACAGAATTGGGGGTAGATTGCTTTGCTGCAGGCGTTGGGTCTGGAAGAAAGGGGACTGATTCCTCTACGATGTACCGGAAGAGGGACAGGCGAGACCTACACAGGCTTTTTGCTACTCCCCTACCAGCACTGTTATCATGGTGCTGCTGGGCCTCCTCAGTGTGTATCGTCATGAGGCCATTGACTCGGTGCCATCTTGTTGTATGTCCTGACCTGCTGTATCTCTGGCTATGTGTCTAGCCACTTCTACTGGCAGACTGGGGTTGAATGTTGGGTGTGGGACGTCACCCTCACCACTGGTCTCTTCTCTGGAAGAGAAGTCCCTCTCCGACTGCCTTGGCCATGTCCCATAAATCTTGATACGTTCCATTTTCAGTGCAATGTGATTTATTCCTTTGAGAGTTCCTCTTTGACACGTGGATTATTGTGTGTGTCCATGTGTTGGAGAATTTCCTGCTATCTTTCTGTTACTGATTTCTAGTTTGATTCTATTGCGATCAAAGGTCACACTCTGTATGATTTCAATTCTTTTGAATTTGCTGAAATTTGTTTTATGACCCAGGACATAGTCTATCTTGGTGAATGCCCCAGGTGCACTTGAAAAGAATGAGTATTCTGCTGTTCTTGGGTGGAGTGGTTCTATAAATATCAATTAGGTCCTTCTGAATGACAGTGTTGTTCTATATCCTTGCCGGTTTTCTCACTAGTAATTCTGTCTACTGTTGAGACAGTGGTGTTAAAAATCCTCAACTATAATTCCAGATTGGCCTATTTCTCTTTTCAGTTCTATCAACTTTGTTTCATGTATATTGGAATTCTGTTGTTTGGTCCACACTCATTTAGGACCGCTATGCCTTCTTGGTGAATAGATCCTTTTACCAGTATGTGATGTCCTTCTCTATCCTTCGCAATTTTCATTGCTCTGAAGTTTACTTCATCTGTTATCAACATAGCCACTACTGCTTTCTACTGACTGATGTTTGCATAGTGTATCTTTATCCTTTTACTTTCAATCTACATATATCTTTATATTTGAAGTGAGTTTCTTATCTACAGTACATAGTTGGATTGTGTTGTTTTTAAGTGACCAAAAGGCCACCTGGAGCTCCACCCCTTTAAAAAAAAATTTATTTGTTTATTTATTTTTGAGGGAGAGAGAGACACAGAGCGTGAGTGGGGGAGAGACAGAGAGAGATGGAGACACAGAATCTGAAACAGGCTCCAGGCTCCGAGCTGTCAGCACAGAGCCTGATGCGGGGCTCAAACTCACAGACGGTGAGATCTTGACCTGAGCAGAAGTCAGACGCTTAACTGACTGAGCCACCCAGGTGCCCTGGAGCTCGACCCTTTGATTCTCCTGGTTTAGCAATTCCAGAGCACAGAACGTGCCTCTCTCCTGGTACCTCCAGCAGCCTTCCCAAGGAGGCCTCTCATTGGCCTTGGCCCCACTCGGTTTTTATTTTAATTTTTTTAAGTTTATTTATTTATTTTGAGAGAGAGAGAGAGAGAGAGAGAGAGAGAGAGAGAGAGAGAGAGATCACATGCAGGTGAAGGGCAGAGAGAAGGAGAAACAGAATCCCAAGCAGGCTCCCAGCCCTCAGCTCAGAGCCCGATGTGGGGCTCAAACCCATTAACCATGAGATCATGACCTAAGCAGAAGCCAAGAGTCAGACCCTTAACTGACTGAGCCACCCAGGTGCCCATCACTCTTTGTTTTTAACTAGTGCATCCATACCATTTACATTTAATGTAATTTTGGTATGTTAGGGTTTAAGTTTGCCATTTTATTATTTCTTTTCTGGTTTTCATTCCTCTGTTTCCCTTTTCATGCTTTTCTCTGGGTTTCCTGAACATTTCTTAGAATTCCTTTCTGATTTATCTATACTGATTTGGAGTATATTTCTGTAGTGTAAGTGCTTGACATTAAACTTTTGATTGCCGGGGCACCCATTGCAAAGACATCCAGCTCAAATTAACATACTGCCAGGTGGATTGCATAGTTACCAGCAAAACAACCAGGAAGGGACGAGGCCACCCCCACCCATGAAGTTTCCCTTTTAGAAAGCTCTGAGTAACATAGATAACCGGCCACTTGAGTGATCTCATTTCTCCTTTCCTGTGCCCCAATTCCTGCTCTTATGCCATAAATTTGCCAATAAAGAGCCTACCTGTGAAACCCTAGGTACCCCACCCTCAGACCCTAATGAAGGCAGAGCCCCAGGTCCTCTCTCTCCCTCCCTCTCAACCCATGACCTCATGTGTGGCCCTTGGCTGTGCCAGGTTCCCTCCAGGGCTTGTATTAAACCTTGTTCTTCAGAGTTCCCTAATGGTTTTGCTGAAGTACATCCCCAAATCACAGTAAGAACAACAGGGCTGGTCCAGCCACAACACCGGCTCTGGTGGTGGTGGAAGGGGGATGTCTACGGGGCTCTGGCATTCCTAACCAAGAACATTACTATCAACAGGCTGGGACTGAAGCAACAATCTCTTTCTATGGTAGTTTTTGCAGTGGTTGCCCTGGGTGTTATACATACATAACTTACTACAACAGCCTACTGGTGTGAAAACACTTAACCATATTATCTCCATTTAGGTCTCTTTACCCCCCACCCCCATTTATAATTGCCTTACATATTTCTTTCGCATACAATGAGAACCGCATCAGGTGATGATGTTATTATGCTTGTTGCCTTATCTATTAAGCAGAATTTCAAAAAGTCAAGAGAAGGATAATCTATTATGTTTGGCCATCATTTTACCATTATCATTGTTCTTTCTTAATTCCTGATGTTCCACATTTCTTCTTCTATCATGTCCTTTCAGTTTGAAGAACTTCTTCTACTCATTCTTTTAGGGTAGGTTTCTTAGCTCTCCTTCACCTGCAAGTGTAAGTGTCTTTTCTCTTCATTCCTAAAGGATATTTTTGCTGGATATTGAATCCTGGGTTGACAGGTCTTTTTTGTTTGGACTTGAAAATGTTGTGTTACTTCTTTCTGGCTTCCACGGCTTTTGGGGGGAATCTGCTGTCATTTGAGTCATACCGTTAGGTAACAGACTGTTTCTTTCAAGAAACATCATAGCTGCTTTCAAGATTTTTTGTCTTGAGTTTTCAAAAGTTTGTGTCCTCTTTTCATTTCTTGAATTTGTAGGTTTCTCTCTTTTGCCAAATTTGGGGAAATATCAACCATTATTTCTTTTAATATTTTTTCTGCCCCCCTCTCTCTTCTTCTGGGACTCCAATGACATGAATGGTAGATCTTTTGTTATTGTCCCACAGGTCCCAAAGAGTCTGTGGTTTTTTGTTTGTTTTTTTTTCAGTCCATTTTCTCTATTGTTCAGTTTGGGTACTTTCTATCAATCAACCTTCATTTACTGATTCTTGTGTCCCTCAGTCCTGTTATTGAGACTGTTTAGTGAGTTTTTAATTTTGGTTATTGTATTTTTCAGTTCTAAAACATCCATTCGATTCCTCTTAATATCTTTAACTTCTTTGCTAAGATCCCACCCAGGATACAACATTACATTTCATTGTTATTTCTCAGGTTCCTCTTGGATGTGACAGCTTTTCTGACTTTCCTTGGTGTTGATGACCTTGGCAGTTTTGAGGAATCAGGTATTTGGTACAGTGTCCTCACTGGGATTTATCTGGTGTTTTCTCTTGATTAGATTGGAGTTATGGGTTTGGGGGACAAAGACCGTGATGGAGGTAAAGGGCCATTGTCATCACGTCCGGAGGGTACATACTATCAGCAAGCCTGATCACTTGATGTTGACCTTCGTTGCCTGGCTGGGGCGGGGTCTGTCGGGCTCCTCCTGTGCAAAGCCATCTGCACTTCACCCCTCATCGCAAACTATACTCTTCGGAAGGAAGTCACTGTGTACAGCTAATATAATTGGTTTCCTTTGTCTTTGTTTTGTTTTGTTTTTTGTTTCCTTTTTTTTTTTTTTTACACTTACATCATATCATGTTTTCCTCTTCCAAATTCTGGCTTATTAGAGGAATTAATCTTTTCTGGGCCCATATTTTTCCAAACATTTCATTTTGTTCACTACCCCAATAGAAAGCATTTATGCAGCAAAGATGAAAGGCATGATTCGAGAGACTATTTCTCTTAATAATTCCATGGACTCAAAACCAGTGTCCTACCTCAGCCTTTAAATATTAGACTAGCCATTTTTAGGAAAAGCCAAAAAATCCTATGCAGCTGTAAGAACAATGGAATTCTTCTGAATGCTTCTGTTTGTTTCTGGGAAAGTTACCAGAAGAAATGGAATCATTTTCATTTTCTCTGGAAAGTTTTTTTTTTTTTAATGTTTATTTTTTGAGAGAGAGTGTGTGAGCAGGAGAGGGGCAGAGAGAGAGGGGCACAGAGGATCTAAGCAGGCTCCGCGCCTAACGTGGGGGTTCAACTCATGAACCGCGAGACCATGACCTGAGCCCAAGCTGGACGCTCAACTCAATGGACTGAGCCACCCAGGTGCCCCTGGAAAGTTTATTTTAAAAGAAACTTGGATCTTACACATGACTTCCTCACGAATCTCCTAAATTCCAAAAAGGGAAGCACACCTGTTCATGTTGTATTTGTCCTCTTGACACGGAGAGGGCTATTTTCGGATGGCACAGGATGGCAGAACGGTCTGGGCTTTGTGTTGACTTCACAGCATGCGGAGACCTGTGACATTATCATCTTGAGTCCCCATATGTCCACGCCATAGGACCTGAAGCATAATGTTGCCCTTTTATATTCCTAAAGACCTCCCTAAGTTTTGGTTCTGCTTTTATGACATATTTATCAGAACTGTAACTTGATATTGAGTTTCTGGACATGAGTAATTATTAAGAGGAAATTCGACTTTTGCTACCAAATGGTTCCAGGAATACATCGCGGAGGAAAAGGGGGGCTGTCTAAAATGAGGTTATTGTTAGAATATGATCTGTATTCAGGAGGCCCTGCACAGTCCCTGGCATCATGGTAATCTGAGTGACTGTCACCGACTCCCACTTATCCACCTTAGTGGTTATATGAGAGTTTTGAAAAAGAGTGATGAGGCAGTAGCTTTAGCAGATAGGAAGACAACTTATAAAGAAAAATTGCTGGGGCGCCTGAGTGGCTCAGTTGGTTAAACGTCTGAACAGTTCGTGAGTTTGAGCTCCGAGTCAGGCAGGCTCTGCAGCCCGGAGCCTGGAAGCTTCCTCGGACTCTTTCCGCTCTTCCTCTACTCATGATGCGCTGTCTCTCTCTCTCAAAAATAAACATTAACAATTTTTTTAATTAAAAAGAAAAAAGAAAAATAGCTAAAATAATTACGTACCGGAGAAGGTGCACACATGAAATAGAGATTCAAGAAAAAGACCCACATTCAAACGGGAATTGAACCCTTAACAAAAGTAGCATTTCAAAATAGCCGAGACAAGGTAGTTTTGTGCTGAGAGGTGATGGGGGAGGGGAGAGCCAGACCTTTATCTTGATAGGTCCTTACTTCACAGGAAATTTCACATGGAACCAAGATTTTATCATAATACAATAAAACTCTGAAAGCAGTGGCAAGGGGGATTAACATTTTAACAACTCTGGAGTGGGGTGGGTGTTTTAATGTGAAAAATTCAGAAGCTATAAAATAAAAATGTAGTAATCTTCACTGGGTATTAACACAAACTCAAGACACAAATGACCAGTCTGGAAGGATGCTACAACACGACTGACACGCAAAGGGAGAATGCCTTCAATGAACGCAGAACTTCTGCAAAGGGCCAAAGACAAAGATGAACAGAATCAAATGCAAGAGGCAGTGAACACAGGGAAAGACGCCTAACCTAAATGTCAATCACTTCCCACCCACTAGACTGAAATAAGTGAGAATTCCAGGGGTGAGAAGTTCAAGGCCACAGGGACCGGGCACCTTCCTGAGGCTGGTGTGTCATCTTCAGTACGTGACCCTCCTCCCCACTCCCAGGATGGCTCCTGCGCCTGAAGGTGGCACCTCCAGGACCCTCGAGAAGAAAGGGGGGCGAGGCAGGCAGGGAAAAGGCAAAAGGTTTCTGCTCCAGCCCACCTGCCCCAATCCTTTAATGAGTTTTCATGGAAGCCTAGTTCCGCCTACAGCTCATTTGCTGGCTGCACAGGGGTACGGTAAAGTTACTTTCAACTTTCCTCATGGAAAATGCGTGAATCCTAAGCTTACTCCTTGTGGATCTTTACGCAGTGAACACATCCATTTGAACAGCATCCGGAACAGGGTACAAACAGCCTCCTTACATGTCCCCATGTGCTCCCTCTGAGTCACTAGAGGTTTTCTTTTCCTTAAGTTTAATCTGAGAGAGAGAGAGAGAGAGCACGCACACGTGGGTGTGGGGAGGGGCTGAGAGAGAGAGAGAGAGAGAGAGAATTCCAAGTAGGCTCCAGCTGTCAGCAACAGAGCCCAACTCAGGCTCAAACTGACAAACCGTGAGATCATGACTTGAGCCAAAACCAAGAGTTGGATGCTTAACCGACTGAGTCACCCAAGCACCCCTAGCAGGTATTTTTAATGGGTACATTCTCAAGTGTGACCAAAATAGGGTTCACTAAAAAAGAGAAGGAGAATATAAGTAACCAGCCACCTGTCACACGCATCATTTTATAAATTCACCCAAAGGCCACTTTTGCCCTTCGATTTTCTCCCCAAATCTTTCATTCTCGGTCTAAGACATGTTCTGGTTCTTTAAGAGAGAAAGGTTGGTATTTACATTTGCTGTGACCACGAGCAAGCTTGGCCCTGAAGCAGGAACTTTCTGCAGCAGTAGACTCGCAGGTGAATGCAGCGAGAAGGTGCCCGTGGGAGGACGACCTGGTCCCTGAGCGTGGAGACGTCTGTGAATATGGAGACTTTCCAGAAAACCATCAGGGACCCCATCCCACGAGTGAGATGAATATGGGGATAATCTGCACTTCCACCTGTATCTTTAAAAAAAATTTTTTTTAATGTTTATTTATTTTTGAGAGAGAGAGGGAGACACAGAATCCGAAGCAGCCTCCAGGCTCTGAGCTGTCAGCACAGAGCCCAATGCAGGGCTCGAACTCACGGACTGTGAGATCATGACCTGAGCTGAAGTCGCACACTTAACCGCCTGAGCCACCCAGGTGCCCCCCACCTGTATATTTTAGAAGTGAGAAAACCCCAAAATAAATGTGACCAGATCTTAGATCAGAGGTCAGAATTTATTCAGTATTCCAGTATCCGTATTGGACAGAACACCTCATTATGAATACAGGCAACTTTCACGACGGGGGGTGGGGGGGGGCTCCCATCCTACTGAATGCTGGAACATTTCTCTTGCAGAGAATCCTGATCTGGGGAGGCGTCTGCCGGTATTCTAGTACCACACGGAATCAGCTCGTTCACAAACAACAGGAACTCTACAGACGCAATAAATGTGAGGGCTTTCAGGGAAGCAGAGCTCATTCAACGTCAGAGAATTCACACTGGAGAAAAACCACATGTGCGTAATGGCTGTGAAAATGCTTTGAGAAGCTCAGAGCTAATTAGACATCTGGGATCTCAGAGCAGGGAGGTGCTCTGCGAGCATAATGGGTGAGGGAGAGCCTTCAACCCGAGCTCGTCCTTAGACGACGTCAGCTAGCTTAGTGGGGACATGAGTTGGTCACGTGTGATGAATATGGAGAACTATCTAGGGGAAGCGCGGAGCGTATTGAACACGAGATCATTCATCCTTGGGAGAAAAGCCTGTGAGTATAATCGATGTGGAAAGTCATTTAGGGATCATGCAGCCTTTTCTTGTCACTGGAGAATTCACGGGAAAGACACTCTTGTGCTGTACAGACCGTGGGAGGGTGTTTAATCCGTAATCAGGCTAATTCATACTGGAGAAAAAACCTTGATTACCAAGCGGGAAGAAAAGCCTTCAGTTCTTTTCCTTACTGGATTTCAGAGAAACCCTTGCAATGTATGGGGCAACTGGGGGTGGGGCGGGGAAGTCAGCATTTACTAAGTATATCACATTGAAGCATCAATCACATCAAAGGAGGGGGTTAAACTTTTTGTTTCATCCACCCCTGCGCTTTCGTTCTTTTCTCTGATTATGTCAGGAATTGTTTTTGTCTTTAGTAACGTATTTTCCTAATAGTACCATTGCTTTTATATGCTTGGCTTATAATTCTACTAGGCATTCAGTACACTTCTGCTAAATGAATGAAGTAACACAGCAGACAAACACCAGGGTTGGCCTGGTTTTGGCCCCCGGTGGGGAGGATCCCCGCGGTACACAGGCTTAGTGGCACAACGAGGCTTAGTGGCACAATCTGCCGGTCACAAATTCGAATGTCATCGCGACACATCCGTGTTTGGGCCCCATTCATTCGATGACCTTCCATGGGCCACACCTCTACTACTGATGATCTGGAGATGCCAAACGGATGACTTCTTCAAGTTCTGAACGTCTGAGGAGGACGCCCCTTTATCTTTCTTGTGTATCTGAAACTGGAAATCGAAAGAGGAAGGCCTAGAGTTCTTGAGTTCAACTTCTTCTTGAGTTCAGCTTCCCTTTCATAAGGGAAGGAAGGACCATACATTTTCTTGCGGTGTGTTGAAGAAGCACCCCCCGGCCCCAGCCCCACGGCTCGATCAGAGTTGGGGCAGAAGAAAGTTTCATCTAGTTCTTAGCAGCCCACTGCTTCCCTCCTCTCAAGCTAACTCACATGATCCTCAGATGAAGCTCCAATGTTTCCTAAAGACATCCTTGCCTCTCACTATCTTTACTCTGCAACTGAGCAGAAGAGATTCAGACCTTGTGCATTTCGGGCTCCTAGCTTTGCCGAGAAGACAGGAAGAAATGGTGGAGAAAAAGGGACAGGTGAAGAGACAGAGTGAAGAGCGTGGAGGGCAGGGGGGCAGCGCCCGCACACAGGGAAGGGCCACAATTCAGGCCACCTTGTTCCTCAGAGGATCTAAAATGCCAGTAGGGCTGGCAGGAGGGTTCGCTAAAATGCCTAGTTTCCCCCCAGTGTAGTTCCAGTTGCCATAAGCCCCTCCCAGCTAGTACTTGGCACTTAGAAAATCCTGCTGTGCACCCTGGCCTCCTGCAGAAGTGATCTGACCCACTGCCATTTGCCCGTTCAAGCTCGCTGCTCCCTCCACGTGCTTTCCATGGCTTTCTGGCCCATGCTTAGGCTCTCCCTCTCTCCCTCCACTGAACTTGTTCATCCCCAAATTCATCACTGAGCCTCATTTTAGAAGAAGACTCATCGCTATGTATCTAGATCTTTCCTGAGTCTATCTTTCCTCATTTGTGTTCAACAGGCCCTGGGATTTGGGACTAAGCGCTAGAATTGCTCTGTAGGCTGTGAGAAATCTTGACCTGTATTTCCTACCACGTAAGTACGTTTTCCACTGGCTAAGTTTCGGGTGGGTTTCCATTTGGATCTAAACCAAGAACCATGGTGCTCAAAGGAGTTGGTGACAGGCGGGTTCAGAAGACTGCTATACTGGTTAAGAATGCCTTAGTTCCAAATAGCAGAAATCTGCTTAGAAAATAAGGACACTTAATTAATATATCAATAAGACTGGAAGCCGGTGGTTCCAGGATAGGTATAGTGGCTCAACGATATCATCAAGGACCCAGGCTCTTTTTGTCTGTCTGCTAGGCCAACCTTGGTATGTTGGCTTTTTCCTTTGGTCTGGTTGCCTCGGGGTCTCAAGATGGCGGCTACAGTCCTAAATATCATGTCCTCCGACATCCACGTTCAAGGCAAGAAGGAGGGACAGGCCTCTTCACCATCCTCCCTTTAATCAAAAAGCAAATTTCTTCCCAGAAGGTCCTCAAGCCATTTCCTCATAAATTTTTATTCGCAGAACTAAGTCACATGCCCACCTCAAAGCCACCTGACAGCCAAGGGAGTAAGTAACGGGCTTGCTGCCATAACACACACGGCCAGGCTGGGCCTGGGGACCAGAAGGCACTTGGGGTGCCCTGGGGCTGACTTCCTCCTCGGCCTCTCACAGGTCTCGGTTCTGCTCTGGCAAGTCCCTGCTTTCTCCCCTCACCAGTAACAGGCTCGTGGTTCCCTCCACGCTCAGTACGTTCTCTCGTGTCACAGCCTGTTTCTCTTCTATGTCCCGAGTTTCTTCTTCAGTTTAATCCTGGCCAGCACATGGGTCCATCCAGGCCCTACTGGCCCTCCCGACATCCTGTCACGCACTGTGACGATACTGTCTGATTTTTTGGTGCCAATGTCCCCAAAGGGGAATCTGATTGGTCTAACTGGCATTCCTTGAATTTTTGAGCCAGCCAGGGGACTTCGACTGTCATTGGCCAGCCTCTACTGGGTCCTGGTCCGATGACCTGTCGGGGGGGAGGGGCGAGGAGGCAGGGTCATGTGATACAACACAGCCCCCAGGCGGCAGCGCCCCTGCAGAAGGGACACGGGGCAAGGCCGGTTCGGTGGCACCGAAGAGCGTGGATCGTGGGTTTGCGGAGCCCGGAGCAACGCTGTGCGAAGATTCGGTCACTCTGTGAAGAGAGAGGCCACAAGGGAGAACACGGAAGCCCCGGACACACGAGTGAAGAGGCCATTTTGGACATTTTGGCCCCACTCCGGCGGACGCCACACGAAGAGGAGGAATCCAGCTGGCAGACAGAACCAAGGCCCCTGAACTCGGGCCACAGTCCGGCCACCTTAGCCAAATGCAGCCACCTGGGCCGCTCCAGCTGAGGCCCAGACACGGCTGCGCAGACCTAACTCGTTCCTGCTCTAGAGGCTCGGCCTGCTTCCCTGACTCGCCGCATCGAGAGCAGAATCATAGATTCTTGTGTCTGTGTGACTTGAGTGTCTCCCCAAATTCCCAAAGCAGAAATTCCAGTGACTGCCGGCAGGAAGTGGGAGGTCTCTCGCGAACGTGGCTGTCACCGGCATCGGGAGGTTCAGTACCTACTAGACTTGGTCTCTTAGAGGCCATTTTCTGGCTCTGACAGGCTGCAGAAGGGATTGTGGACGGAGGGCCACTTCGATGCGGCCACACAACAGGGGCAGAAAGCGGGCTGGCGATTCCAGTGACGCAAGGAACAATCCCACAACGGGCCACATAGAACCTTCAGGCACAGAGGGGCAGACCCGGATTTGAGCCTCTGCCCCTCCACTTAGCAGCTGCGTGCTGTTGGGTGAATTATTTAACCTCTCTAAGTTCCTTTCTTCATTCTAGCACCAGGACAGGAACATCCTATTTCCCAGGGCTGTTGGGGGGTCACGAGAGACATTGTGCCTGAAGCCCTTGGCAGTGTGGGCACTGGATGCAGGGTGGCTGCTGTTACCCTGAGAGCCTCACGCTCGTGCCCAGTGTCTCCGAGGCCCAGTGAGGAGAACCGGCTGCTGAGCAAGCGACCAAGAGCCTGGCTTGGCCTTTCTGGAAGCGGGGCTCCACTGGTGTCCTCCACGGGGTGGGGGGCAGCAGGGAAACGGGGGGCCTTTACGTATCATGAAGCCCTTTATGGCTTTCTTTCTAGACCTGGTTTCTCGAGCGTTTTCTAGAAGCCTCTGGAGCAGCTTCGCCAGTTCCCCGGGAGCGGCGAGCTTAGAGTCACCTGCCCCTCCAGCGCCCTGCACCCCCAATGCCTTCACTTGATTAGCTATTTCCATCCCTTCTACCTGCCTGCATGAATTTCTATCTGGTCGAGCGCTGGGATGGTGATCAGGGGAGTAATTTCAGAGAGTACTCCAGAGACCCACTGGAAATCTGGAAATGACATTCCAGCTCCAAGCTTCCAAGCCTGGAGACCCCTGGCGGCGGCTGCGCTCCCGCCCCGGGACAATCGCGTGAGCGCAAAGGCCCCTGGCAACAGATAGAGGGGTGGCCGGCAAGGGCCCTCCCTTTCTTTTTCTTTCTCTCCTTAGCCCTCAGTGGCGTGCTCACATCTCCACTGGCTTCGGGGTCCAGCAGTTTAGCAGCAGCCCGGGCTCCCAGGAGATGCGGGTTCCATGAGCACGGCCAGCATCTGGGACTAGCTCTTACGATCTGGCCAACAACATTTCTAACTTACTAGCTTTAAACGAAAGCAGAAGAGAGCTCCGAGGCTGTACGAAACCCTGCATGTGCACACAGGGTTTGTCCCTTGTCCACAGGGGAGGCAGGGACTCTGCAGCTAACGAAAGAAAAGGGGCGCTGTGTGCGTCCTGTGCTTGGGACCCAGGCCTTCGCCATATGCCAAGGGGAGGAGGCACTCATTGGGGGTAGGGGGGCTCGGAGGAGGGGGTACTTCAGGACGGTCACTAACGTCCGTTCTGTTACCTTCACGAACTCCCTGGCTGCCAGTAACTACGGGAGCACCTGCCCGCTCCACGCCGGGTGAATCCTTACTACGTGCCAGGTGCTAAGCCAGGCACTGTGAACACAGAGCTGCTTCAGACATAGGCCTTGCCCTGAAAGAGCTACAAGTTCATATTTGAGAGTTGGTCCCTATGCCTGCCGTACTTAACCAGGACACTGCGCGGACGGCTTCACGACCATACCCGTTTCTTGCTTGTTCCCTGCCTCCCCCTCCCAACGGCACTCCCAGGCAGCGGCAGAGGCAACGGGGATGAAGCAACGGCCAGCTTCCGGGTATCGGGGCGAATGTGGCAAGGCTGCCTGCGGTTGGGGGGGGGGCGGGGGGAAGGGGTGGCGGCAAGGACGAGGTCACCTTCCTCCTGCATGAGCCGGTCACCGTCCCAGGGAAGGCAGGCCACGTCTTCAGTCACAGGTGTGCCTCCACCCACGACCTCGCTGAGCGGCGAGCCCGTCCTCTTGGACCGTAGCGTCCACAGCCACAGCCAGTCTCCACCCCAAGTCCCGCGGTGCTCAGAGGAGCCACGGAGAATACCAAGGACGAGACGTGGTTCTTCCTCACAGAGCTTCCTTTAAGTCTGTTTGAGAAGGAGAAGGCCTAGAAAGGTCATGAAGGCCTAGAACACTGCGTGAGTGCTGGCTAGGGCGTTTTGTGGGCCGTGAATTCTTATGGAAGCACGGAGCGGGGAGTCTAACTGCAGGCCTGCAGAGTCCCGGGAGGGCTTCAGGGAAGAGGCGGGCTTTGGGCCAGGACAGGAGGGTGGGCAAATTCAGAGCACTGGGGAGGCCTGCCCTCCGGGGGGGACCCGTGACATGGGCCGTGACCACGGGCGCTCAGAATGCAGCTGGCCCATCACCCCCTCGCGAAAGAAAGGCTTCAAGCCGCAGCGCCTTCTCTCGCTCAGCCATCACCAGAGGAGACAGCCAGAGGCCGGGAGGTTGGTGCAGTCACGGAGCTTTGTTTCTTGGAAATGGGGACCTTGGTGTTTGTTTTGTTGGTTTTTTTTAAAGTTTATTTATTTTGAGAGAGAGAGAGAGAGAGAGAGAGCGCGCGAGCACAAGGGGGGGAGGGGCAGAGATCGAGGGGGAGAGAAGCCCAAGCAGCTCCCTGCTGTCAGCACGGACTCAACACGGGGCTCTCACACAACCGTGAGCTCATGACCTGAGCTGAAACCAAGAGTCAGATGCTTAACCAACTGAGCCACCCGGGTGCCCGCCCCATGGAAATGGGACTTGTGACAGTTTCATTTCCTATGGTGTCATCACGGTATGAGGCCAGGACTGAGGACATCCTGTGGACTCCAACAACACTCAACCTTCCTGCCACAGCAGAACCACGGGGCCACCCTCGAAGGGGGTGCTGCCGCTCCCGAGAGGCTTTACGCTGATAAAGGCATTGCTTTGGGAAACCACGAAGCCCAAACCTCGCTCCGCTGGGAGGATACGCGTGGCCGCGCATCTGGGCAGGATTCCGGCAGGATGTCAAAGAATTCGTACAGAGGAAATCTCTGACTATTATTATGAATAAGAGAAAATTTCCATTCATTTCCTAATCCATCCCACAGAGAGTCTCTGTGAATGGCAGCCACGGAGGAAAACCCTCAGGAGGAGGCGAGCAGCTCTCAGAGACGAGAAAGTCACAGGGGAGGGGCGCGCAGGACACATTGAGCCCAAGCCACGTCAGCCCAACCTCCCGGGTGTCACGCGGGAGAAACTGGCCTCTGCGAGCAGAGGAGCGATGCTCTGAGAAAGCACAGACCTCGCCCTACAGCAGATGAGCCCTTCAGGAGCTAAATCTTTCAAATGTGGTGAATCGAGGGCCATGATCATCTGAGGAGAAGTCAGCCTTTCTTCATCCCCCTAAGATCCTGGCTGGCGCTCCTCGGAATGAGGGAGCTCACGGGGGCCCGCAGGGGGCTGCCGCATGGAAAATGTTCATATCAGAGAAAAGCACCATGAAAGGAATCTACAGGGGCGCCTGGGGGGGGTTGAGTCGGTTAAGCGTCCAACTTCGGCTCATGTCATGATCTCGAGGTCCGTGAGTTCGAGCCCCGAGTCGGGCTCTGTGCTGGCAGCTCAGAGCCTGGAGCCTGCGTCAGACTCTGTGTCTCCCTCCCTCTCTCTCTGCCTCTTCCCTGCTTGTGCTTTCTCCAAAATAAATAAATAAACATTAAAAAGAAAGAAAGAAAGAAAGAAAGAAAGAAAGAAAGAAAGAAAGAAAGAAAGAAAGGAAGGAAGGAAGAAACCTAGAGAAGGATTTGGCTGGAACTTGAACTTTTAGCCCCAGTGGTGGGACCACAGACCATCTATCTGTAAGGAATGCAGACACCTGTAGGACTGTTTGCTCAGGGTCAGTCGCGCATGTGTTGTCCTTGGGGTCCACAACGCTGAGCAGAAGAGAAGAACCAGGGCTCTGGGGCTCCGTGTTTCTGGGCCTTTCCACATGGCTGCGATGTTTCCTCATCGCCCCTCCTCCTTCCTGGCCATTCAGTCAAGGGTGGTGTCACCTTTTCTGTTCTTGCCGTGGCCTCATGAGGGTGTGGCTGGCAGCCTGCCTTCACATAAGCCCCACCTGTCCCTGGTGTCATCCGGCAGGCAGGAGGCCACTTGTCCACTGGTGACTATCATCACATGTACCACCACCGGTGAACGCATCCCAGAGGCGCTGCTGTGACTGGTTCACTCGTCCCTCCATCCATCCAGCCACGCCACGGGCACCCTTTCTGCATCCCGTCTGTGCTGTGCCTGGTGCTATTACCCGTGCTGGGGATAAAGGACACGGGACGGGGAGGTGTCAGTGACAAGCGGTGTGGGTGACCGTGGGGAAAGGAGAAGGGAATCGGGAAAAGGGTAGTGCCTCGGAGATAGCGGGGGGGGGGGGGTGCCTCGGGAGAGTGCGCAGGGGAGACGGAGGCACAGGTCTGACTTTGTGACTGCCGGCCGCCGGCCAGGCTAGCATTCGACTTCTCGGAGCAGCCCTGCAAGCCCGGTACCGTCAGCACCACCTTGTAAATAAGGAAAATGAGGCACGGGCACAGCCGGGAAGTGGCAGAGCCGGGGTATGACACCAGGGGTGTCCCGCTCCTCGCGCCTCTGTCTCCCCGCCGCCACAGGCAGTCAGCTGCCCTTCAGCACTGCATCTTCCTCGGGGTGCGTTTCCACAGACACAGGGGACCGGAGCGGTACCTGGTGACCTGGGGGGAGGGGGATGGAAGGAGGGACGAGGACTGGCGTCTGCAGACTCTACTTCAGGGATCAGGGAAAGGCACACTCGCTCACTCCTTCATCCATCCAGCGAACTCGGACGGAGCCCCACGGAGCCCCAGGCGCCGGGGATGCCAGTGAGCAAGATGGACATGGCCCCGGCCCTCACGTTGCTTCCGTTCGTTCTAGGGGGCGGTGGACGATCCAGCACGCTATGGGTTTTGGAAGGGAAGCACGCGGAAGCACAGAGGAGAATCGCGTAGCCCAGACTCGCAGGGCCGAGAGTGACTTCTGGGAAGAAGCAACGGGCCGGCCAAACCCGAAAGAGGAAGCATCAGCCTGGGGTGCAGAGAGGAACACGCGGGAAGGTGTGCCGTGCGATGGAGCAGAGGCAGAGGGGCGCGAAGGCCGCCAGCGTAGTGTGTGCGAGCCAACAGCGCCGGAGGACCGAGGACGATGGGAAACCGTGAAGGGGGGTAAGCGTGGAGATGACCCCAGGAGGCTGGTGGTTCACCCCTTTCCTGGGCAGCCCCAGGCTGCGACAGCGAGGAGAGAGCTGTCCGAGGATTCAGGCAGATGTGGCGAAACAGTGACTTCTGTCCTTTTGCCCCTCGTGGACCAAGAAGGTTTCCAAGAGATGCAGTGAGCAGTAGGAGCCATAAATCGAGGACTGACTGCGGTGCCTTCGACGGGAGCCGGCAGCTGCCAGCTCTGGACCCGAGCAGAAAGCACAGGACGTGCATGAGCAAACACCCCCCTCCTGTGGCCGAGAGAGGTATTGCCATCGTCCTGTCTTGGTTCCCACCCTGAAAGGCAGGTAAGATGAAGTCCCGGAGGCAGGTAGCTGTGGCCCCCAGGAGGTTCCCCGCCTGTTTTTTGCCCTTTTTTTAGAGAAATCTGAATACTGGACAAAATGTGTATGGAGGCTTAGAAACAAATGCTGCAAGGACAGTCAATGTTACAGATGACTAATTTTCTTTTCTTCATTTTGTTCAGATGTATTTAACATTTTCTGTCACAGGGGCGCCTGGGTGGCTGTCGGTTAAGTGTCCAACTTCAGCTCAGGTCATGATCTCACGGCTCAAGCGCCGCGTCAGGCTCTGTGCTGACAGCTCAGAGCCTGAAGCCTGTTTCAGATTCTGTGTCTCCCTCTCTCTCTGCCCCTCCCCTACGCTTGCTCTCTCTCTCTCAAAAATAAATAAAGATTAAAAAAATAAAAATAAACAGTTCTGTTACAGACATGTATTACTTTTGTTGAGAAGAGAGTAAGTGTATTATCACTTTTTTGAAAAGGCAGAAGGACAGAGAAAAGTGGCCCAAGAGGGGGCTGAAGTGGAGACTGGGTGGCCGAGGTGACAGTGGAGCGGCTGGGGGACAAGCCGCTGCCCAGGCCAGCTCCCTGTGCCCTTCCACGCCGGGGGAGCACTAACCCCGCTGGCTGCAGGGCCACACCGAAGCCCGTGTTTGGGGACGGGGCCTCCTGAAGGAGTGGCCGACTTGGAGTGGTCCAGGGTCCTCTCCCGTGCGGGCTGATGCCGACTGAGGGCTGGGTCTGCCCGGAAACTGTGGCCACGCATGTTCCATGTATGGGGTCTCTGCACAACATTTCTGACTCGGAACAAGGCACTCACCTGGCCTGCAGTGTGGGTCACTTTTGTCACTGTCATGGCTGCTGCTTCTCTCTCCTGCTTGAAATTCTTTTTTTGGGCGGGGCAGCTGCTTGGCCTCCCATCTGAAGGTTCCCTAATGCTGGTCTAAGGTACTGGAACATTCCGAGGTGTCTCCCAGCTCTGGTACCTGTGAAGTCACCTGTGGGTTCTGCTTTCAGCAAGTTCCCAACATGAGCTGAACGCCTCGTCCTTACTCCTCGGGCCACCGTCTGTAATTATCTGTGGAAAATCCAAATATTACCTGTTTGCTCTGCAGAGAAAGGCCGTGGAAGTAAAACACACACCTGCCATGGGGGATGGATTGAATAAACGATGACATATGATACAGCAATGATAAATAAAGTTATAGAAAATAACTGATCATCCATTTTTTTCTTCCAAATTTTCATTTAAATTCCAGTTAGTTAATGATCATATATTTTTTATATTTTAATTAAAAAAATTTTTTTAACGTTTATTTTTGACAGTGAGAGAGACAGAGCATGAGTGGGGGAGGGACAGAGAAAGAGAGAGGGAGACACAGAATCCAAAGCAGGCTCCAGGCTCCTAGCTGTCAGCACAGAGCCCGATGCGGGGCTCGAACCCATAAACCGTGAGATCATGACTTGAGCCAAAGTTGGATGCTCAACCGATGGAGCCACCCTGGGGCCCCAATCGTGTATTTTTTAAAAAGGTTATGAGGGGACCCTGGGGGGCTCAGTCAGTTAAGCGTCTTGACTTCGGCTCAGGTCATGATCTCATCTGGAGACCCAGGGGCCTCTTGTACGAGCGAGTGATGACCATTAGATGCCTGACCCTAGAAAGGTCCCGAGGGTCAGGGAGGAGTCGCTGGGGTGCCAAGGAGGCCAGGAGGTCACTTGGGGACACAGACCAGCAGCTGCTTACCAGCCAGTCCACAAGCATTTCAATACCTGAACACCCCCCATCCATCCATTCTGGTGGGCACCAGAGGAATGTCATGCAGGAGTCTGGCCTCCTCTAATACCGTGTCCCACGGATCCCAATGGTGACAGGAGACTCTAGAAGCTGTCCAGTGTGTCACTTATTTCAGTGTGGGAGCTTTTCAATAAAACCACACTTCCACAGGACGGGGCGTGATGTTCTCCTGACGTGGGCGTCCACTGCGTCCAAATCTGTTAAGTCCCCTCTCCGTCCCTCCTGCTCAGGCAAAGATCAGGACGCGCGGCCGATCAAAAGCAGCAGCCCCCTAGCGGTGGTATTTGGCTTTGCAATGAGCACTTAAGAGTCCCGGTACAAAGCAACGTGCTGAGTTCTGAGAATTGGGGGCAAATGAACGGTGATGTCATGCCTCTTCTCTGAAGTAAGGGACAGGAGTGCGTCCAGCCCCTCCACCCTGCCTGCTTCTCCTTCTGGCTGGGATGGATGCTTTGTTGGGTCGTTCTCTTTGATTCCCAACTGCCTGCCTTTCCCCAGAGCAGGCCTCCCTTCCATACACCCAGGGTGGCTGGATCTGCTGGGTTCCCTTCAAATGTTGACTAGAGGCTACATGATGGAAAGAAGAAAGGTGCTATTACCGTCAATAAAGGTCTCCATGAGCCATACCATGGAGTGCCATGTAGCTAAAATGCTACCACACCAGAATTCAAAACAGCCCGATAGCGTGACCATCTCCAGGAAATGGAAGGCCACGCCGCTGTGGTTGGGGCACTGGGGGATGACCTGACATTCTCTGCTGTGCTCCAATGACCTCAGGACCTCGCTGAGTCCTGGACTTGAGGTCTCATGCCAGGTGGATGATCACACTCAACTCCCAGCACAGGTCTGGACGCTGTGTGTTTTGTCCTGCTTTTCAACACAGGAGTGTCCAGGAAAAACATCAAAGACTCTGACCTGCTCCCCAGGGGATGCCGCCTCCTACCACTGGTGCAGAGCTCCCAAGATCCACGTTCGAACTGGGGCTCAAGTGTGCTGATTCCCCTGCTGGGCGTGGGGAGCCGTCTCCCCCTGGCAAACCTCCTGTCCTGGAGACCAGTAAGAACAGTGGGAGCTCTAAAGGAAATAAACGTAGTTACTTGCTTTTCTTTTTTTTTTTAAGATAATGTTTTGTTAGACCTTTTCCTCCAGTGTATTTTTTAAAAAAGATTTTATTTAAGTAATCTCCACGCCCAACACAGGGCTTGAACTTACAATGCTGAGATCAAGAGTCACACGTTTTCCAACTGAGCCAGCCAGGCACCCCTCTTTTTAATTTTTTTAATGTTTATTTTTGAGAGACACACACACACATACAGAGCATGAGTGGGGTAGGGGGAGAGAGAGGGAGCCACAGAATCTGAAGCAGGCTCCAGGCTCCAGGCTCCAAGCTGGCAGCACGGAGCCCGACGTGGGGCTCAAACTCATTTACTGCAAGATCATGACCTAAGCCAAAGTCGGATACTTAACTGACTGAGCCACCCAGGTGCCCCCCAGAAGTTCCAGTTTTTCTGAATCCAACCTAACTTCTCCCCAGTGGCTTCTAGTTGAGCTGAGCAGTTCTCACTCAGGGTTTCTTATGAGGGTGAAGCCAAGGCGTCTGCTGAGCTGGAGAATTTTCCAAACTTTGCATTTAGTTGTCTCCAGAGATAACAAGTTTTCTAAAAACAGTCTTTGCTGGCCTTTCAGCAAGAAGGTATACAGAAGGGATACGGTGAAGTCCTTCCTCTGAAGTTTCAAGAACACAGCAGCTAAGGAGCTCTGGGATTGGGCAGTTCAGCCAGAAATGTGAAACATGCACATGACTGTGTGTTGTGATAGAAGAATATGTCTTTTAGTTTCCATAGAGAATGATTCGAATTTCAGTGGTTTAAATAATGACTTAAACGATGCACATATTGGTAAGAATGAGAATCAGAATGTCAGGAAAAACAAACAGACAAACCTAGGAAATGATCCTATGTTTCATTCCATCAAGTGATTGAACTTGATCCTCAAAGGTACCAGGAAGAGAGAAGAGGAACACAGAGACACGGTGTAGGGTCAAAACAGACGTGGCCTTCATTTTCTTTTGGAAGACCTACCCCTCCCTATCTTCAGAAGTTAGTTCTCTCTTCTACCTGCTGGCCTGGGTCATTTTCTCACTGGAACCCTCCACACGACTCCCACCTCCTCTTGGTCGCCCAGGGGTGCCCTCCCCGCCCCAGCCCTACTGTCTCTGGGCAGAATGGCCAAGAGCTGCTCAAGCACCAGCAGCTCCAGGATGGGCAACTTGCAGACTGTCCCTGCGTCCTCAGTCACCGGCGGGGGCTCCTAGAGCCATCGCAGAATCGGGTGGGGTCCCGAGCCTCCCGGGTCTAGAACTCTCTGAAGTGCGGACAGGCCAGCTCCTGGCTGGGAGGCTGATTACCTGGCAGCATAGTCTTTCCCCTACGAGTGGTCCTCTGCTTCCACCTTCACGGTCAGAATTCTGTCCTGCTTCTGAAGGATCCCGAGGCACTGGGACACAGCCCCCAGTCACTGCTGTGGTCATTCTTGACTGGAGAAGTCCCCAAGGAGGCTCACTTGTGCCGTGGGAGGGTTCGTTTCAGACAAACTCTCCCTGAGCGTCTTATTTAAGAAACTTTCTGAAACACAATAGAATTAAATAAAACCCCTTGATTATGGTCCTTTTCAAGATCACTACAGAGAATAAAACAGTACGACACCCTCTCTAGTATCCTTCACCCAGTTTTCATAGCTCTTTATTTTCTGCCCTTCTTGTCTCCCCTCGCTGGCCACACTGGGTATCTTCCAAGCAAATCTCAGACATCATTTAACTCGTAAAATCTGCAGTATGTGTCTCTAAGACACTTTTCCTTTTTAAAGCATAACCCTAACAGCTGAACTTTTTAAACAGTGACTCATATCGCCCATCAATGTTTACATTTCCTGGATTTTTAACAATTGCACAATTGGTTGTTAGACCCATGATCCGAATAAAGTTTAGAGGTTGCATTTGGCTGATGAGTCTCATCTATAGGTCCACTTCCCTCTTTTTTTAAAAAGATTATTTTTTAATCTTGTAATTTGTGAAAAGAGTTTCAGCTGCCTGTTCTTACAACGAAATGCCACTTAACAGACGTTTGGGCGCCAGTTCTGTGCCAGGTACGGTGCTCCGTGCTCGAAAGGGAAGCGTGAGCACACAGACAAGGGCCTGACCCTCGCTCTGGGGCAAATCGTGGACTCTCTCTGGGCTTCGGTCCCTCCTTCTCTAGCAGAAGAGACTGGACTAACTGCTCCCCCGAGGCCACGCTCTCATGCCGCTCTCATCGCTACGACCCACTGCGCGACCCTCCGCACCACGTCTGACAGCTACCTTCCCCTGAGCCAGGGCCGACACCTCGCCTTGCGGCCGCCCTCCTGCCTGGGCTCCCGAAAGCCGAGGCAAAGCCTTCTCTGTCGGAAGGGCGGGTGTGGCTGCGACCCCCGAGCTCTCTCCGACCGCGGGGGCGAGTAACGGTCGCAACTCGGACCTCGCGCACTGGCCCGGCTCCCCCCCAACTACAATTCCCAGAGGCCTCTTCGGCGAGCCGTTCGCCGCGGAGACGGGCCGGGCTCGTGGGCTCTACAACCGTCGGCGGTCTGGGCCTGAGGAACAGTCCCCACAGCTTCCAAACAGACAGGTCACGTGTCCCTGCCACCCAGGCCTTGGTCTTGGGTCCGAGGAGACGGAGCCCTTACGCCGGAGAGAGGCCATGGAAAGACAGAACTACAGTTCCCAGAGGGCCCCGGGTGCACTCCGCTTCCGGTCGCGCGGCACCGAACCGGTAGCACCGAACTGTTGCTAAAGGAGACAAATCCCGAGTATTTGAGCTCCTGAAGCCCGTGAACAGAGGAGCGAGAGACAGAGAAGAGGGATAGAGGAGGAAAGGAGAATGGGAAACTTGGTTATGAAGCAACGGCAGGGAGCAGCTCCCCGCCTGTTTACCTTTTCCACGGACGCTCAGGGCCGGAGCGAGCCTCGCACAGCCCTCCGGGAAATGCAGGCGACGCTGCACTTAGGCCTATGGGAACCGTAGTCATTGATTAACGGTCACTACGTTGAGCACCTGCGAAAAACCCGGCAAGCTGAACGTAGTGGCAGAGGGGGGCTTGAGTCGCCTTCTTCCTTCTTGTCCACCAAACACAAAATTTACCTCCTACACAGTTACAGAACCTGTCCCGTTTTCAATGCCGTATTTCAGACATTCCGCATTTCCTAGTCGACCTGCCCCGAGTCATGTTCCCCTAAGTCTAGTCTCTACGGCCACCAAAATAATTGTCCCTGTTCTGCTTAGGGCTCTTCAGCAGCTAATAGAATCAAGTCCGGGTCCATGCTCCTTGACCGACATATATATTTGACCTAACTTACTGTCTTACACTAGCTTCCTCATACGTAAGAATCATTCTTTTTAGGGGGCGCCTGGGTGGCTCAGTCTGTTGAGCCTCCAATTCTTGATTTCAGTTCAGGTCATGATCCCAGGATCATAGGATCGAGTCCCGTGTGGGGGCCTGCTTAACATTCTCTCTCTCCTTCTGCCCCTCTCCCCTGCTCGCGCTCTCTCCCCCTCTCAAAAAAAGGACCATTCTATTTAGATTGTTCATCTCATTTGTGATTGATACCTTAAAACCATTGTCACTGCTTTTTTTTTAAGTTTGTATATTTATTTTGAGAGAGAGGGAGGGAGAGAGGAATCCCAAGCAGGCTCTGAGCTGTTAGCCTGGAGCTGGATGCAGGGTTCTAACCCACGAACCCTTAGGTCATTACCTGAGCCGAAACCGAGAGTTGGAGGTTTAACAGACTGAGCCACCCAGGCGCCCTGTCACTTTTTTTTTTTTTAATGCAAAGCACAACTTCCTGCTTTTAACCGTTGCACCCCCAAAAAGGGCGCTAAATTCCAAGTGTAGTTGGATTTGCAAAATATTCTTGAAATGTACTTGAAATAGGTTTCTATAAGTAGAAACCAAGTCACTAAATACTTTGATAAAATCAGAATTTTATTCCTCTGGACAAAATATTTCATTACATGATATGGGTAACACACACGTGGGTGTTTTCCAGGCCTCGTAAAGTCACACAAAAGAGGGAAAAAAGGATAGTTCTGTATAAACTCCACAAAACTCCAGTTAGACAAAATGCAACACAGGTGAGTTATTTTTATTTTACATAGCACTTTGAACGTCCGAAAACTAAAATTATGCTCCCATCCAAAGACCTGCTTAAGTGTGAGGTAAATCTGCACTGAGGCTTTAGAGGAAGGAGGCATACTTTTTAAAGCTATCAGGAGGCCTAGATACGAATGAGCCGTAGAGTGCAGGAAGACAGATGAGGTGTTGCTCACATCAAAGCACGGAGAACTTTCCTTTTGAAGTGGGAATACTTGGCAGACACAACATTTCCATTGGCTTTTAACTTTGGTAGGAAGAATGGCCAGTATCATAAATGTAGAGAATTATTTAACTGATAAAGCAGTTTCGAAGTCACATCAAAAACATGTAATCTGTTACCGTTTCAAAAGCAGAGGAGTTTCCTCCCTCCTCGCTAATTTAATTCCTTTGGATTTGGTTTTTAAAACGGGATCCTTCATTTGTTGCTTGAGGAAAGAATACATCTGTTGAGAAAGTATCAGCCAAGGCCAAGATAGTCCCAACCATCAGGTGGGGAAGGCTAAAGTCAAGACCTAGAAGACATAGTTCAGCATAATTTTCTTAAGTGGTACAAACAGATACTTTTTTAATGGGTATCTTTTTTTTTTTTTTTTAACTCTTGTACGTCTTCGGTTGCCAGCAAATCTCTCCTCTTTGTTCTAACAATTTCGCCTACCCTTTGGATACAAGGGTCTTCTGCCGTTCCACAAAAAGTATACTGATCTCCAGCAGCTTCCCTGAGCAATTTCCAGATGTGGACACTCAGGGTGTGATAGGAGTGACTCACGCATAGCCCTCTTTGCAAGCTACAGCTTCAGTACTATCCCATCGTTGACTGGTGTCAGGAAATCTAAGGCTAAGTTCTCTCTGCAACATACTTGCAAGCCACTTTCTGGGTGCCTGGACTTCAAGGAAAGTTATTTGCCCTGGAGTGCTGTGCTTGTGGCTTCACTAGGTTGTCTCGGGGGTGACATTCTCTCCCTTGTTCACTGGTGGACTCATCTGTCCCGTTACCATGGGACAGGGGAGAGAGCAGGGGCGTGGGTGGGGTCCAGCTCTGTCCCTGTCCCTAACTTGCTGGGTCACCTCGGACTGGTCATTTGTCATCTCCCCTTACTCCCCACAAGCCTGCTCCTCTTCCGTTAATGCCGCAGCGAGCAGCATCTGGGGCGGGCTGAATTATGGCCCCCGAAGATCTCGGGTCCCAGTCCCTGGGACACATGCTGTTTCATGACATCTTCGCAGATGTGATTAAGTGAGGGATCTTTAGGTGGGCACTTCATGCAATTATAAGTGTCCTTATAACGAAGCGGCAGAGGGAGGCTTGAGTCAGATACAGAGAGGTATGTTCCGTGGGCCATGCCAGTCGTGCACTTGACAGGAGACGGCCGGTAGGGTGGCCAGTGACATGCTGACAGAGGTCAGGAAGGCAACCAGAGGACGCGCCCCAATAGTAGCACAAACACTGTCCGGACACCCTGACACTGCAAGGAAATGGACTAGAACCTTGAATTGATTAAATATTTATCCCAGAGACTGAACTAACCTGGAAACTTAGAATCAACTGTTTTTCTATGTCTTGTGATCTAAAAAAAACAGTTGTTTCTCATTCTCCACGGCCCTTACATTCTGTAAAGTCACCATGCACACTGGGTTAGGGAATACCGAACCATCGCTTCTGGGTAAATACAGGGTTGTGTTCCTGTGCACCTCTGACCACACTTTCATCAGCCATCAACACGTAACCTTGTTTTATGGATGCTTCTGTTTACATTTCTTTTTACTTTATTTTTTATTCAAAAAATTTTTTGATGTTATTTTTTGAAACAGAAAGCACAAGCTGTGGAGGGGTAGAGAGGGAGACAGGAACCGAGGCGGGCTCCCCGCTGACAGCAGACAGCCCGATGCGGGGCTCGAACTCACGAGCGATGAGATCACGACCTCGGCTGAGGTCAGCCGCTTAGCTGACTGAGCCACCCAGGCGCCCCTATCATTTTTTATTTCAGAGAGAAAGAGAGTGTGAGAGCATGTGAGCAGGGGAGGGGGCGGAGGGACAGAGAGAATCTCAACCAGGCTCCGTGCTCAGCGTGGAGCCCGGTGTGGGGCTTGATCCCACCACGCCGCAATCGTGACCTGAACGGAAATCAAGAGTCGGGCGCTCAACTGACTGCTCCGCCCAGGCGCCCCTGGACGCTTCTGTTTAAAGACACCTTATTTAATATGTGTTGTTGATTCACTGAACTTACAGCCGACAGCGCTAGAACTCATGCTGGAATGAGGCTCATCTAAAGTACTTGTTTCGTCTGTAAGGCACATCGCAGCCTTTCTACGCTTAGGAACACCAGCCAGTGCTTCAGCACCACGTCCGGGGGTCATTTTAAACAGCGAAACCACTCACGAAAAGCACACAAATGTGAAAATGTGGCGCTAAACAGGCTGTGACAGGGACACCCGTTTACAGCATGACAGCTGAAACAAGAAGGCAGAGCGTGGCCTTGATCAGCCTCCGCTGGAAACGCGCGTGCCTGGGGGTCAGATTTTTTGCCACTCTGAATAATGGTGAAAGCGCTTTGAGTGTTGGTCCGGGGGTTACAAATACGTTTCAGCCAGTAGGCAATCTGCAAATGCAGAACCCATGAATGAGGATCAACTGTACCTTTCTCTGGCCTCAAGTGTGGTCCAGGTCTCCCCATTATCTAGGAGGATGGGAGCGTGGGCTTTAGACCAATTACAGAAAATCCAGAATCCGTAACTTTTCCCCATATCTAAGGTGCAGTACTTAATTTCTGAACTCAACCTCGCCACTATCTAGAGGAACAGAATGGCAGTTCCACGAGGGTGGAGATTTTTATGTTTTGTTCAAGCTGTACGTGGTCGGCGGCTAGAACAGTGTAACATGACAAGTCGGTATTTGTTGAGTGAATTAAGGAACGAAAATCCCATTCAAACCAACACACACGAACGAAACTACTATTGTATCGTTTGGCTCGGACAGTTATAATTCCTCTTGACGTCTAGGAAGAGGAAAGAAAAACACCTCAGCTTTCCAGCTCTTGGAGAGATCTGGGGCAAAGGAATCAGCATTCGACAATAGGATTTTCTCAACTGAACGAAGGATAGAGAACGAACGGTAGGAGTCAACTCCCTGGTAGACTGGTACCTTAGAGCAGACAAGGAAAAGCTCTTCTGCGGCCACGGGGAGGACACATCAATAGCTGGACGAGATTCTAGATGTGCACTGGGAAATGAGCTGACCCCATCTGCAACGCGGAAGAGTGCGGATGAAGGCTGGTCACGTGATAATCGACATCTCCTCCCGGTCTCTGCTTTCAGACACTGAATTGACTATGCTCTTTAAATACTTTATGAACTCCACCCTGATCTCTTCAGGGTCATCCTCCAGGTTCGAGTGCACCAGCTTCAGCTTGTTCAAGGGGGGTGCTTAAGGAGGAAACAATGTAATTAGGCATGAGCTTTGAACCAGGGGCCATTTCTAGCTCCCGCTGACCCGAGTCTTAACAGAAGCCAATTTGTTTAACTTTCTAGGGTCCAAAAGTAAAGGTGGGTTTTGCCTGCCATGATTTAACAGATGAAGGTTCTACCGATGCACTCACCATAGTGCTTGGCATATAACAGGTGCTCAATAAATAATGCCACCACACTGCCACCTGGCGTCCACTTCCAGGTCCCCTTTGTTCTTACACCAGAAAGGAAGAGATTTCTGAATATCGCGAGTCATTTTCCATGAGCATTTTGTCACCTCTGTAATGGTGTGTGTTACGTGCTAACGGGAGTTTTTCTGGAGAAAAGACCAGTCAGGAAAGAATGTCCCTAGTAGTACTGATGAGTGGCTAAAACCAGGTTTCCCCCCTCTTGGTGTCTGCCTGCTTTTAAAGTGTCTCTTTCCTGGCCTGGATGCTATGACGGACAGATCGTCTAAGCTGGGGATGCCAATTTACATGGTAGGAAAAACAAATGCCTAGGGCACATCAGGTGCTCAATAATTGCACGTAGCAGCTGGTTTCAAAGACCCAGAACAATATACAAGGGACCAGAACATTCAAGACAAGAGCGGGAAAGAGAATTCCAGCCTCCTTACACAAAGACAGGTTTCCTTTATCACTTCCGGAGCCTGGTTTGTGGTGTGCGATCAGCAGACACCGAGTGTCCTGTAGGAGCTGCTGCTGGACGAAGCAGGAATACCACATGTCGATTTCCTTCAGGTGGCTTGGGGTGTCGGCATTGAAGACGATCACCACCCCGTGGGAATCCTTCGTCAGGGCTGGCCAGCAAGACTCGAACCTGCAAGGCAGCACTGGATTCAGAGCGGATGTTAGGTGCTTCTGGTTTCTACCTGTGGGACTTTAAAAATAATGTCTTGGGGCGCCTGGGTGGCTCAGTCGGTCAAGCGCCCCACTTTGGATCAGGTCACGATCTCGCGGTTCGTGAGTCTGAGCCCCACGTGGGGCTCTGTGCTGACAGCTCACAGCCTGGAGCCCGCTTTGGATTCCGTGTCTCCCTCTCTCTCTGCCCCTCCCCTGCTCACGCTCTCTCTCTCTCTCTCAAAGATAAGTAAACATCAAAAAAATTTATAAAAATAACCTCTTCGTGTTAATTGACAGATGACTTCTCATTGTGTCATAACCCGATCCTTAAAGTTCTCAAGAGCGGTGCCCATCACCAAATAATCGATCAAGCCCCTAATACATGCTAGGGAGTGTGCTGGGCCCGGGTCCAGGGTGCTTGGCGGGCAGCTGGGTTTTGAGCCATTTGATGAAGCAAACCCTCTTCAAAGGAAAGTACGTACTTGGGGTCACCGCCACAATCCCACAGCTCAAATTCACACGCCGTGCCTTTGTCGTCGCTGGTGACGTGCGGGTTCTCAAATTCCAGGATCCTAAGAAATAAAAACAGAGGCAGCATCTCTACTTCGGGCATGGTATACTTGTGGGATGCCACCGTCACCCAGAGAAGCGGGGGGCCCTTGGGGAGACAGATTTGTCGGGGCTCACCTTACTCCCTGGGTCGGATTGTATTCGGTGATGTCAGAAGATTCTGTCAGGAAGTTGGCCAAAACGGTTTTTCCACTCTGTGGAAGTGAAAATGATAAAAGGGCTGTGCTGAAGGGCAGGAAAGTAACCACAAGCGAGCCTCCAGTAGCCGGCTTGGATTGCCGGGCGTGGTGGCCACCACGGGATTGCCACGGCAGAGGGCTCTCTCCGCTTGGGAGGAGCTCGCTGCCTTACTGTACGTGGTGGGCACGGCCTGCCCTGGGACCCGGGGTGCATGGGGTTCTAATGCCATCTCTGCCACTGGGTGACCTTACCCACACTGACGTCCCTGGCTGGCTCTCCGTTAACTCGTCTGAGAACAGAAGGGAATTGTTAGCGTGAGTCTGTCTGCTGCCACGTTCCTCTCCGCATCAAGAAACCTCCCCTGAGGCCCGGAAAGGGGAAGGGAGTTCCTCAAGGTCACAGAGAAGTTCAAAGGCAGAGCTGGGTCCCTCAGTGGCTGGCCGTGCCACACCGTCACACAGGGCCGTTCCTCCGTTCCTCCTTCTAGATAATACAAGTCCCACACGTTGCTAGTAACAAAACAGCCCTCAGGGGCCCTCCGCCCCAAACACCCATCCGTCTGTCCGCTCCATTCCCTCCCCAGAGGTAATGACTATGATCTGTCTTCAGGTATTTTCTATACATTTGTGCCATTCGTTTAACAAATATTGTATATGCTCGGATATAAGACAAGGGGTTTTTCTTCCCCCCAAATTATTCCTCAGAAGGGAATCTCTTACACTTGAGTCCTTGTAAAAATCTCTGAAATTAGGCCCTGCTCTCTCGGTTGTTTTATTTTGAACAATTGCTTGGTTAGAACAATTTCAATCAATGCCAGTTTGGGGGGCTTGTAGAAGTCACTTGAAAGAATCAGAAAAAGATGAGGGCTTAATACGGTGTTAGTAATTTTTCCCGACCATGCGGCCTCACAAATTAAATGTCACTTAAAAATAACACAGTTGAGTGGTTATGTTTGGGGAGATCACGAATGTTTATCTATAGGATGAACACATAAAGCAAATGGCCCGATGTTGTAGGAATGGCTCTTCGGGCTGGAGTACATTTCCAGGAACAGGGTCATACACAGATTCAAAAAGTCCTTATATCCAAAACTACTCAGATGATGGGCTTTGGGATGTGTTTTAAAAGTGGCTCTGGTCATAAAATTAACTTGGGTGTCCAAGGTGCAGGAGAAGGGCTTGAATTTTAAAACTGTGTCGTGAGGCACGAGGGGCACCTGGGTGGCTCAGTTGGTTAAGCATCCAACTCTTGGTTTCGGCTCAGCTCTATCTCATGGTTCATGAGTTCGAGCCCCAAGTGGGGCTCTGTGCTTGGGATTCTTTCTCTCTCTCTGACCCTTTCCTGCTCATGTGAATGCTCTCTCTCTCTCTCTCTCTCAAAATGAATAAATAAAACTTAAAAAAAAAAAAGCTATCATGAAAGGCAAGTATGGAATAAAACAGCATTTCCAAATTAATATATATCTTAATGTTCCTTTAAATGTATACATAAAACATTATAAAGGTGTATTGATATATTTCGTCTATGTCCTTAAAGTGTATATACACGTTAGCCAAAACCAACTGATTGAGGGGAAGGATTCTTCTGGGAAAATGAAGAAGCTGCCTGTTTGGTATGTAAGGTATTTTTAAGTGTCTATCCTGCCAGGTGCTGTTGTAACACATACGATAAAATAGTCCTAAGTACTAGAATAAAAATCAAACAGGATGGTGCACCTGAGTGGCTCAATTAGGTGTCCGACTCTTGGTTTCAGTTCAGGGCATGATCTTGAGGTTCGTGGGTTTGAGCCCGGCAACAGGCTCCATGCCGGCAGCATGGAGCCTGCCTAGGATTCTCTCTCACTCCCTCTCTCTCTCTGCCCCTCCCTGCTCGCTCTCTCAATTTGAAAAAAAATTAAAAAATCGGGGCATCTGGGTGGCTCAGTCGGTTGAGCGTCCGACTTCAGCTCAGGTCATGATCTCACTGTTTCCAAGTTTGAGCCCCGCATTGGGCTCTGTGATGACAGCTCAGAGCCTGGAGCCTGTTTCGGATTCTCTCTCTCTCTTTGCCCCTCCTCTGCTCAGGTTGTCTCTCTCTCTCTCAAAAATAAATAAACACTAAAAAAAAATTTAAAAAAATCAAACAGGATAACGTCATAGGGACTTTGGGTGGTCAGGGAAGGCTGAATGGGTATTTTTTGAGAGAGAGAGAGACAGACAGACAGACAGACAGAGTGTGAGCAGGGCAGGAGCAGAATGAGAGGGAGACACAGAATCGGAAGCAGGCTCCAGCCTCTGAGCTGTCAGCACAGAGCCCGACGCGGGGCTCGAACTCATGGACCGTGAGATCATGACCTGAGCTTAAGTTGGACGCTTAACCAACTGAGCCACCCAGGTGCCTCAAGCTATGCACATTAAAACAAATTTTTTTTTTTGGTTTATTTTTGAGAGGGAGAGAGAGTGCGAGCAGGGGAGAGGCAGAGAGAGAAGGAGACAGAATCTGAAGCAGGCTCCAGGCTCCAGCTGACAGCTCAGAGCCTGACGAGACCAGGAGATCATGACCTGAGCAGAAGTCCAATGCTTACCCGACTGATCCACCCAGGTGCCCTGCAAGCTATTGCACATTTTAAAGTTAATCATTGGACTGCCAAAGAAGCTGTTATCAATGCCCCATCAACGAATCCTAAAGTACTCATTTCCTTACGAGCATCCTCATGCTTCATGTTCCCATTGTTCTAACCTTTTTGCATCCACTCTGATGGGCAAATTAGGGTCACCTTCTTGTTTTAATTTGTGTTCTTGTTAACTGTAGGCTGAATAGCTTCTTATACTTACTGGCCAGTTGTACTCATGTGCACAGACTTTGCTCGGTTTTCTGTTGAGTTTTCTTTACTGATTTGGAGACTTCCCCTGTGCTTGCTACCTATTCTTTCTTTGTAATGTATTTTGCAGATGTTTTCCCCAGGCTCAACTTCGCTGTCATTTCTTTTAAGGCTTCCTCAGTTTTGTGTTGTGCTTGAGGCGACTTTCCCTGTCTCAAGATGCATAACACATCTCTCCGTATATGCACATACTACAGTGATTCTCAACGCGGGGTCCCCGGACGAACAGCGTCAGTAAAAGGCAGATTCTGAGACCCCTCCCACACCCACTGAATCAAAACCCTAGGGCAGGACTGGCACGTTGTGTTTTTCACAAGTCCTCCAGGCCAATCGCGATGCGTGCAGGAGATGGAGACTATTCACTGGCCATTTCCACGTTGTTGTTGTTTTCCACACTTAGCTTTAGTCCAAGGGACTCTATTCCTGTGTATGACGTCCACACGTAGATTTAATTCCCACTACCACCACCATACACACACTGAGAGCGAACACAGTCTGCTTTTCTTGTCCCACAGGCATGGTCATTAGGGCCAACCTCACGGGCAAAGGAGAGTCGTGGAACCTAGACCCGGCTTCCAAAACGCCACTCACGACTTTCAGGCCTCACGAAAACCGGGTCAAGGTCTGGGGGCGCCAAGTTCCCGCTGAGGCCAGCGGCGCACACCGGGTGGGCGCGGGGGGACGAGGTTCCCGCCTCCTGGGGGGCTCCTGGCGCCAGGCACAGCCCCGGGTCGCCCCCGCGCCCGCCCGGGCCCCGCCCCCCGCCCCCGCCCCCGCCGGCCGGGCCTCACCTCGCAGGGCCCCACGAACAGGATCTTGGCCTTCAGCATCGCGGTCGGCCGGAGCCCTCCCCGGCGCGGAGGAGCGGAAGCCGCCGCGCCGCTTGGCTGCCTTCGTTTCCACGGCGACGGGAGCGGCCCGCGGGGGCCGACGGGAGTGGGCGGGGCTGACCGCGCGAAGGGCTAGTTGGTGGGCTCCCGCCTCGGGCCTGGCGGCTGCCGCTTCGGGCCACAGGTGGGCGTGCAAGGCTACCAGGAGGGTGGAAGGGAAGCGAAAGCCTCGGATCCAGGAAGCCGGGAGGACTGCAGAGCTCGCACGTCCCGCCTCTCTCTTTATAGGGAGGGAACTGATTGCACGTCCTGATGTGTGTTCCTCCCTGGGACCCCGCGAACTCAGGCTGGCCATGTAGCTGGTGAGCTGGGGTTGGGACCAGGCCTTCCGACGCCTTTATCACTCTGGCATGATACTGCCCACATTGTGATCACGGCCCTGGCCCAATCTAGAGAAGGTCCGAGAAAAAACGAGTCTCTGGTCTCTGAATGGATTCACCAACTCACCGTCCTTTGGGTGATCTGGGAGAAAGCAGGACCATGGCGGGCGTTGTTCAGTGTCAGTGCAGATGTCTGGACGCCCTGCTGCAAAGTTCAGTCATTAGATGAGCCTTAAATTGCGGAGCCGGTCCAGAATTTCAGGTGAGGCCATGAAATTAAGTGTTTATGTGTCCAGAGTGCCGATTCCAAATTTGGTAGCCCGAAAAAGGGCTGGCATGACAAACATACCAAAAATAAACCCAACACCGCCTCTTTAACTTATAGTAGGATAGTACACAGTGTTTTTATTACAAAGAACTGCTGAGTGGTGTAAGGTCGACTGCATCTCAGTTGCAGGATGCCGTGAATTGATTGTGTCATTGATTAAACAAGTAACTTTTGAATGCCTACTTCATACCAGGCACTCTCCCAGGTACTGGGGATGTGCCTGTACCCCTTGAAGCTTTCATTCCAGTGAAATAGACGGACATTAAAGAAGCGAGAAAATAAATTACATACTCTCAGGCAGAGACAAGTTTAGTTAGTGATAACTGAATAAAAATAAATCACTAAAGAGTTAAAGACTGTCAAGGAACCAATTTTGGATGGAGTAGTCGAGGCAAGATCTTGGTCCAGAGCTGACATTAAAGCACAAAGCTGAGTGAAGGGGGGGACTCAAGCCAACCATGCGAAAGGTCTCAGGGAAGAGCATGCCAGCACAACAGCAAGGGCAAAGACGCTGAGGCAGAAATGAACTTGGCATGTACCAAGAACAGCCCAGAGGGTCTATGAGGCTGGTGCAGGAAGAATAATAGAGAATGGTAGGGTATGCGTTGGAGAGATCATGTAAGGCCTTGGGAATTTCTTTTAAAAACAAGTGATGAGAAGCTTGTGCCAGAAATTGTATCTGGCTACATGCAATAGAAACGCTATCACAGCAATTTGATCAAGTCATGAATTTATGTATTTTTTCTCATGTAACAAGAAGTCTAGGGATGGCCATTCAAAGGCTGATGCAGCGGTTCAAGGAGCAAGATCCCTTTTCCCTTCCTGTCCTGACATCTTTGACATGGCTGCTCTATCTTTGGGTACTCGCTTTCCAGGCAGAAACAAAGGAAAACAGGGTCAAAAGATGTATGGCATTCCACTCTCCCTTTTTCTCAGGAAAACATGGCTTTCTTAGAATCCCTATCAAGTCTCATTGGTTAGAACTGAATCACATGGCCTCCCCAACTGCAAGGGAATCTGGGGAATGTAGATTTCTAGCCTTGCCCATTACTTTCTCCAAGAAGCAGGGGTAGAGGAAGGGAAGGTTGACATTGGCTAGGAAACGGGCTAGTTGAAAAGTCAGTATGGAGGGTTTTGAGCAGGGGATTGGCCTGATCTGATTTATGACTTTAAAAGTGATCAGCCGCTGCTGAGCGGCTGGAACAAAGGGAACAAAAGTGGACCTACAGATGCCAGCTTGGAGGGTATCGTGCAGCTTGAGAGAGGGATGCTGGTGGCCGCAGTTGAAGCTAGATCAGGGACTCATTGCGAAGGTGGAGCCCGTAGGAGTTGCTGTTGAATCACGTGCCCAGTGTGAGGGAAAGAGGAGGTAAGGACAACTCCCAGGACGTTGACTTATATGGTTTTGTGAACGTTTTGCCATTTCCAGACTTGAGAAGGCTGGGGGAGGAACAGGGTTAGGGGTGGAAGATAAAGAATCCTGTTTTGCTTATGTTAGCGATGAGATGCCTGTCTGACGTTAAGGGTGAAATGGGATAAGATTCTGTACCTGATGGGGGAGGTCAGGACTATAAACTGGAGAAGATATCAGTCAGCTGTATGAGGTGGCATTGCAGGCACGACTAGACGGGAACGAGTAAGGATAACTATAGGCGGAGTAGATAAGGGCAGACAGAGAGTGTCTCGGGACACTGCTATTTAGAGGAGACTCTGGCGAAGAAGGCTGCCAACAGCCAGAGAAGTATGAGGAAAACTAGCAGAGTATGGCATCATGCAAGCCGACCGAGGACAGTGTTGCAAGAGAGCAGGTGACCGTTTGGGTCACACACTTCTGTGAGATCCAGTGAGGTCAAGTAAGGAGAAGACAGGATCGACCATCAGATATTTCAGGTAAAGTGGAGGTCATTGATCACTTTCAAAAAAAATACTTACAACTTACTATCTTTGAATATGATTTTTTTAAGTTATTTATTTTGAGAGAGAGAGGAGAGGAGGGGCAGAGAGAGGGAGAGAATCCAAGGCAAGCTCCATGCTGTCAGCACAGAGCCCGTCGTAGGGCTGGAACTCATGAAGCATGAGATCGTGACCTGAGCTGAAATCAAGAGTCGGACACGTAACTGACTGAGCCACCCAGGCGCCCCTGATTTATTTATTTTTTAATGTTTCTTTATTTTGAGAGAGAGAGTGCAAGCAGGGGAGGAGCAGAGAGACAGGGAGACACAGAATCCCCAGCAGGCTCTGCACTGTCGGCACGGAGCCCATCGTGGGGCTGGGTCTCATAAACTGCGAGATCATGACCTGAGCCGAGATCAAGAGTCGGACGATTAGTCAGCTGAGCCACCCAGGCACCCCTTCACTTAAAATCTTTAAACATATGTCCACACGTATATGTACTTTTGTAAAAATGGCTAAATATGATCATGCACTTGCTCTCTTTTGGTGCAATCTCTCTCTCTCTCTCTCTCTTTTTCCTTTGGCTTGGCGCCCTCACCTCACCCTGACCTCTCCTCTTCCCTCTTTATCACTTGTAGTCTTTGTTCCAGTGAAGAGATAATGAGTAAACTCCCAGCAAGGAGTTTACTCCTTGATAACAACCTGGAGTGCATCCTTCGATATTTTTCTTCACGCATTTTTAAAATCCCATTCAGCATAGCTCTATCTGCAGATTGGTCTATAACGGGTTGCTAAAACATGGCTATCCCAATTTTGGCTGAGGCTGTAAAGGCTGACAATAGGTGTTAAGTGTGCTCCAGATTTTCGTCCATTTCTATAGAACCTAGCACATCACCTGCAGATTATCGAAGAGCTGAGAGAGAGAGAGAGAGAGAGAGAGAGACGGAGGGAGGGAAAATTTCTTAGGAGAGCATGCCGTTTGTTCACCTTGGTCAAGTGACAGATGGGACTTCACAGAACCTGTGCCCCCTGGAATCAGGGTGTGAGGAGCCATGGAAAGATCTGGTCCAAGGCAAGAGGGTAGGGAAAGAAAGAGGATGCATCGGGACTTGCAAAGGAGACAGGAGACTTTCCTAGGGACCTGAGGTGGGAAAGAGTTGACCTTGAGTCATTTTGGATCTTGCCTGTGAGAACCCCCTGGGAGGTGGACTACTGGATGCCTGGAGGGAAGACACAGTCAGACTGGTCATGTCCCAGGAGCCCCCCCAAAACTCTCCAGTGGGACACACATTAGCATGAGGCACCTGCTACTTCCAGAGGGCACCCACGCTGGATTATATCTTACTGTTGTTACCTGGGATTGACCAAAAAGTTCTGGGAAGTGCCTGAGATTTCATCTAAGGGGATGGGAAGAATTAACTAGTCTAAGGAGAGGGTTTGAAGGAAACAACTGTGAAAACGAATAAAGTTGTTTGAATAAATAAGCATATCAAGTTCAGTTCATTTGATGAACACACACACACGCGCGCACACACACACACACAGTATTTGGGAGGGCATTGTTTTACAAAAATGGGATCACATCCTCAGTAGTATTCCGTATTTTATTTTCTTCATTCAACAATACCATACAGAAATTGCTCAAAGTCATTTGTTGTAGTTCTATTTTTAAAGGTTGTGGGCTGTTGCATGGCCTGAATTTATCAGTTATTCCGATGTTTTCTTAATGATGGACATTCAACGTGGTTCCAGTTTAAGGACACTAAAAACATTGCTGCAATAATGATTTTGAATGTATGGCCTTACAGACTGGTACTCTCACTTCTATGGAATCTATGGAACAGAAAGGATTGCAGGGTTAAAGGATATGTGTATTTGTTTATTTATTTATTTATTGAGAGAGAGAGGGAGAGAGGGAGAGAGAGAGAGAGAGTGAGACAGAGAGACGACCCTGGGATCATGAGCTGAGCTGAAATCAAAGTTGGATGCTCCGCCAACTGAGCCACCCAGGCACCCCAGATATGTGTACTTTATTTTATTTTTTAATTTAATTTAATTTATTTCTTTTAAACGTTTATTTACTTATATTGTGGGGGAGGGGCAGAGAGTGAGAATCCCAAGCAGGCTCCACTGGTTGGATTGGACAAGCCAGACATGGGACTCAAACCTATGAACCATGAGATCATGGCCTGAGCTGAAATCAAGAGTCGGATGCTTAACTGACTGAGCCACCTAGGCTCCCCAGGATATGTGTATTTTAAATAGTAATAGCTCTTGCCAGATTACCTGGCCACTTGGTTGGTTTAGTGCTTGATGTTCCAACAGCACTCATTTTTGTCAATAATATGTATTGTCATGAGAGTTGGTAATCTTGACAAATGGCCCCAGTGGAGTGATGAGGAAGAAAATAGGACTGGAGTAGGTTAGAAAGAGAATTGGATGTCCAATGGTTATCATCATGATGTAACAAAACGTAGTGGCTTAAAATAATAAACATTTATATCTCACAATTTCTGTGGGTCCAAATCTGGGCCTGACCCAGTAGTCCCTCTGTCTTGGGATTTCTCACTGGGCTTCATTCAAGATGGTGGCCAGGGCCGCAGCCTCCTCAAGGCTTGATGGGGGTGTGGGTAGAGATTTACTTCCAAGATCAGCTATTTGGCTATTGGCAGGATCCAGTTCCTGTGGACTGTGGTCTGAGAGCCTCGATTCCTTGTTGGCTATTGGCCAGAGACCTCCCTCCCTTACCTGTTATGTGGGCCTCTCCACAGGGTGGCTTATAATATGGCAGCTGGCTTCTCTGAGAGTGAGCAAGTGAGAGAACAAGAGAGGGTGAGCAAGGGGGAAGCCACAGTCTCTTTGTAACCTAAGCCTATAACTGATAGCCCATCACCTTTGCTGTCTTCTGTTCTTTAGAACCAAATCACTAGGTCCAGCCCACACTCGAATGGAAGGAATTATGTAAGGGCATGAATACCAAGATGTGTGTATCATCTGGGGCCATCTTAGAGGCTGCCTGTGGCAAGAGGTGACTATGAGATGCTGATTCTAAAACACCATCCACTTAATGATAGCTTTCCGAAAGAAATCCCTGCCATCTTAAATGTATTGACTGATTACAAAGTACTTTGTGCCTTCCTGTAAAGGCAGTCTAGATGCTTTGGATACTGTTTCTTTCACTGTGGAATAAAGTAAAAAGCTCAAAAAATAGAAAATCATTTGCCCGAAGATACCAGGGAAAGAACAGACTAGTGAAGAATTCCCAGGATCAGAGGAGGATGAAGTCCCATGGAGATGAGCCCCATGTTTGGGGCTGGACTTCCCCTCACTGTGTTTACGTTTTCAGAGGGGACAGCCAAGCAGCTGAAAGGCTGAACAATAGAACTTCCTGGGACTTGCGGCCATGGAATGAAGGCTAAGTTCTGCCAGGTGAAACGGGGCACTGATGAACCTCCCCCCATTTGGGGGTCAACCCCAGGATCAAGACAACGTGGGAGTAGGCGAGTCCAGACAGGGATGTTGGCTTGGCTTCAGATCGTCATAATACTTGTGTTTATGTGAAGGTGACCCAGAAGTGCTAGTGTCCCAGGTACCTGGGAGAAGGAAACAGAGATCCTTTCTGGAGGAAGATACATCATCCTGGGCCATGAATTATTTATACAGTTTTGGGCTTACCATGTCCAGCATGTAATAAAGATACTCAGACACATGAAAGACAAAGTGACACGGAAAGCAAAACCATAAGCAACAAATAATAGAAACATACCAAGAAGGAGCTCAGATTATTGAATTATCAGATACAGATTTTCTATGTTTAGACTAGGAAATAAAACATTAGAGTTTTTAAGTAAAAAATAAGATTTAAGTAAAATTGGGATGCCTGGGTGGCTCAATTCGTTAAGCGTCCAGCTTCGGCTCAGGTTGTGATCTTGGTGTTCATGGATTCAAGCCCCTCATTGGGCTCTGTGCTGACGGCTCGGAGCCTGGAGCCTGCTTCGGATTCTGTGTCTCCCTCTCTCTCTGCCTCTTGCCCACTCGCACTCTGTCTCTCTCTCTGTCTTTCAAAAATAAATAAATAAATATTTTAAAAGATCGGAAGATTAAATGAGATCAAAGTAAGAGTGAACAGTTTAGGAGAAAACCCGAAACTATATAATTATATCTTTGTATTTATGTATACTCATGGATAAAGAAAACACGTAGACATTCTAGAACTGAAACAAATAGAAAAACAAAGGTTAAAAATGAGTTTAACAGTAAATTGGAAAGGCTAACGAGAGAATTAGTGACAAAGGAGATGGGTCAGAGAAAAGTATCCAGACTGAAGCACAGAGAGAAAAAAACTATGG
Source organism: Panthera pardus (assembly GCF_024362965.1). Classification (NCBI taxonomy): domain Eukaryota; kingdom Metazoa; phylum Chordata; class Mammalia; order Carnivora; family Felidae; genus Panthera; species Panthera pardus. Next base: position 8,295,474 of record NW_026526969.1, on the reverse strand, counting down.
AGAAACCGGAAAAGAGGATAAAAATACGGAGGATTCAGTGAAAGGCTGTGACATCCTTTTAGTTGGAGCCTCAGAAGGAGAGGAGAGAAAGAATGGGCAGAGGTATATTTGAAGAGCTCATGGCTGAGATTTTTCTAAAACTGATGGAAGACATGAAGCCACAGATTAAAGAAGCCTGCCTAACATCCAAGCAGGATAAATCAAAAAGAAAACTGTAGGTTGGCATGAACCAAGTACAACCTCTGAAAACCAAATTCAAGGAGAAGATTTCACAAGTAGCCAGAGACGGGCACCTGGATGGCTCAGTTGGCTCAGCGACCAGCTTCGGCTCAGGTCATGATCTCATGGTTCATGTGTTCAAGCCCCGCATCGGACTCCGTGCTGACAGCTTGGAGCCTGGAGCCTGCTTTGCGTTCTGTGTCTCCCTGTCTCTCTCTTGGCCCCTCCCCCACTCATGCTCTGTGTCTCTATCTTTCAAAAATAAATACATGTTTAAAAAAAAAAAATAAATAAATAAATAAATAAATAAATAAATAAATAAATAAATAAAAATAGCTGGAGAAAAGAGACACATTGTCTTCAAAAATGCAGTCCTCAGACTCTTAGCTTTCTCAGCAGAAACATTGGAAGCCAGACGACAAAAGAATGATTAATCTTTAAAGCACTGAAGGGAAACAACAGCCAGATTAGAGATCTACATGTAGCAAAAATATCCTTTAAGAATGAAGTGAAATAGGGGCGCCTGGATGGCTCAGTCGGTTGAGCGTCTGACTTCGGCTCAGGTCATGATCTCGGGGCCCGTGAGTTCGAGCCCCACGTCGGGCTCTGTGCTGACAGCTCAGAGCCTGGAACCTGTTTCGGATTCTGTGTCTCCCTCTCTCTCTGCCCCTCCCTCACTTGCACTCTCTCTCTCTCAAAAATAAATAAGCAAAAAACAAACAAAAAGAATGAAGTGAAATAAATACAGTTTCAAATAAACAAAATAAGAGCGTTGGTCATTATCCCTGCTCTAAGGGAAATAATAAAGAATGTCTTTTAGGCAGGAAGAAAATGACCCAGGTAGAAGTTTGGACATAAACGAACACCAGGGAGAATGGTAAATAGCTAGATAAACTTTACTGACTATATTGGGGTGCCTGGGTGGCTCAGTCAGTTGAGCGTCCGACCTTGGCTCCGGTTGTGATCTCACAGTTCATGGGTTCAAGCCCCACATGGGGCTCTGTGCTGTCAGCCCATCAGCACGGAGCCTGCTTTGGATCCTCTGCCCTCCTCTCTCTCTGCCTCTCTCCTGCTCATGCCCTCTCTCTCTCAAAAAAGAAATAAAACATTAAAAAAAAAGTCCTGTCATTTAAAATAAGTAAGTAAATAAATAAATACTGACTGTATAATATAAAAATAATAATGTCTTATTGGAAAAAAATGTCTTATTGGGTCTAAAAATACATATTATATTTCATATTCAGATTTATATGCTATATAAACAAATGTGTTATATCATGTATAAGTATATACATGATATATATTATTTAAGAGAGAGCAAGAGAGCAGGGGAGGGCAGAGAGAATCTCAAGCAGGGGGAGGAGCCCAATGCAGGTCTTGAACTCACCCAGGAGCCCCGGGGTCGAAGTGTTCTAAATGCCTTGCAATATTTAGGAAAAGAGTAAGGATCCCAGCTAACTTTAGACTTTGGTAAGTCAAGAATGCATGCTTTCATATACAGGGTAACTATTCAAAGGATTATGAAAGAGTGTATAGTTTACAAGCTAAGAGAAGTGAAAACATAGCATATCCAAAAATAGTTGTTAACCCCAATATGACGTGGCTTCTTGAAATGTTAATGTCCACTGATCAGTGATGCTGCCTAAAACGCCAGGTGCAGGGCTCCTTAGCCTGTGACACTGGACAAGCTTTGCTTGAAAGCCTCGCATCAATCAGTTTCCGCCTGCCCATCCAGTCTCATTCCCATCCGCCTCTCTTGTGGCATCTTCCCTCCCTCTTCTCCTGTCTCTTAAGACTTCTGTGCTGTTTCTCGGCCTGTTGTCCAACTCCTTTTGGCCCCTTTGAATGCCCCAGGATGCCTCTGGCCATAATTAACTTTGTGTATCCGCCATTTTCAAAATGTACAGATTACGTGCTTGAATTCTTGGTTTGGCGTTCTGAAGGAGGAGGAGGAGGGATGCATTCTCAGTTGCTAAAAAATGAAGGCGGAGTGGAAAGAATTTGGATGGAGGGACTTTGTATTTTGGTTGGGAATTAATTTGACTGAAATAACAAAACTCTTACAGTGACAAGAAGGTCTGGAGGTTGACAGTGGGGGGGGGGAAGGGGCTTGGCAGCTCAAAAATGGCCTCAGGCACCAGCTTCTTTCCCCCTTTTTTCTCTGCTGTCTGTAAGTTTAATTTACCTCATAGTCACAAGGTAGCTGCTGTGCCTCCAGGCATCACACCTGCAATTAAGGAAGGACTAAGGAACAACAAATACTTTACCTTAAGATCTGTCCTTTTTTTTTTTTTTTTTTTTTTTTTAAATAGCCCCCACACCAATGTGGGGTTTGAACTCACAACCCTGAGATCAAGAGTTGCATGCTCTAAGGTCTGAGCCAGCCAGGCACTCCCTTCTACAGTCTGTCCTTTAAAAAACAAAACAAAACAGTATTATTTAGTTGATTACTAAATTTAAGTGTAAATTTAAACAAAACATATATTAAAGTGTACCTATTTTAAGTATCTTCTAATTTTGAAAAACGTGTAGACCTAAGACACAGAGTATTTCCATCCCCCATGAAGTTCCCTCACGTTCCTTTGTGGTCAACTCCCTCCCGCCCCTGACCCCAGGACACCTCTGTTGTACCTTCTGTCACTAGATATTAGTGTTGCCAGTTGTAGAATTTCATATAAATAGAATCACACAATATTTACTCTTTTGTGTCTGGCTTCCTTCACTCGGTAATATTTTTGGTATTTAGACATGTTGTGTGTCTCAGTATTTTATTCCTTTTTTATCGCTGAGTCATAGTCCACATGTGAATATACGATCATTTATCTGTCCCCCTGTTGGTGGTCACGCGGGTTGGGCAGTCTATAGCTTTGGGGCTATGATAAACACAACTGCTAGAAATAAAGCTTTGTGTGGACATATTTTCATTTCTCTTGGGTAAATACCTAGGAGTGGAATTGCTGGGTCATGTGACTATCTATCTACATCTGTATGTATCGGTGCAAATCCCTGCATCTATATCTCTATATCGCACACACGCATGCACACACACACGCACACACTCACACACTCCTGGTTCCTGATTTCCTATTTTATTCACTTGGTTATAATCTATCGCCATCACTGTTTATTTATTTGATGCTTAAATAGTCCTTGACTTGGCCATTGGGAGGCCCCTCAGGCTGGTTTCTGTGTCCTTTTGAAATCTTTCTTTCTAGGAGCTCTGTACTTTGTGACATTGTTACATGTTCCCAGGTGTTTTTTTTTTTTTTTTGAAGTTTATTTATTTATTTTGAGAGAGAGTGCAAACAGGGGAGGGGCAGAGAGAGAGGGAGACAGAGGATGTGACGCGGGCTCCGTGCTGACAGCAGAGAGCCCGATGCTGGACTCGAACTCACAAACCATGAGATCAAGACCTGAACCAAAGCCAGACGCTTAACGGAGTGAGTCACCCAGGCGCCACCCAGGTGGTAATTTTATTAGGATCACTTCATAACCATCAAATAGTATACACATTCTTTTGTATTTATTTTAAAAATTAAAAGTTTCAAAAGTCCAAGGAACCTCAAAAAGCATTGTTCCTTTCACACCTGGAAAAATTGGTAAGGGGGGCACCTCGGCAGCCTCAGCACAGAGCCTGATGTGGGGCTCGAACTCACGAACTGCAAGACTGCAACCTGGTCTGAAGTTGGATGTCCAACTGACTAAGCCACCCTGGTGCCCCGACCCCTGCTTTTTTGAGCATGAAACATATACTTAGATCTCTGGCTGGGGCTTTGGAAGATTGGTGCCAGATAGTTGCCTTCTAGAAGTCAATCTGCCTAGTCCCTGCCCACAGGCAGTTCCTAGTCTAGACAGGGAGACCAACCCTGTATAGTGCTTTTCGCCTTGTCAAGTGCTTTCTCATCTATAATCTCATTATGTTATGTTATGTTTGTTATGTTATGTTATGTTATGTTATGTTATGTTATGTTATGTTATGTTAACTTATTTTTCTGAGAGTGAGAGTGTATTCAGGAGAAAGGGGCAGAGAGAGAGAGAGAGAGAGAGAGAGAGAGAGAGAGAGAGAATCTTAAGCAGGTTCCGTGCCCAGCATGGAGCCCAACATGGGGCTCGATCCCGTGGCCGTGAGATCACGACCCCAGCCAAAATCAAGAGTCAGATGCTCAACCAACGGAGCCACCCAGGCGCCCTTACTCTATAAATATTTAAGTTAATGAATGTTCCCTTACACTTGCCTTGGGGCTTTCGTTTTTGTTTCCAGGTGAGAGAAATAAAAAATGTGACTGCTTTACGTTTCTTGGATATACGCACTGTATAAATTTGGGATTATTATTACTGTGGATTATTGAAATACTTCGCTTTACGACTTTCCTTTTAATTAGAAGAGGTTGACCTCAGATGGCTTAATACCCAGCCTTCGGTTCTGAAGGGAGCAATATGCCACTGGCAGGGCCGGGACTGGATGATCTAAGAGTAATTTCTCTCCCGACTCCGTGACTTTGATGCAATAAAATCTCTCCCTTGAAAAAACGTAAAGAAACACATTTGACATATTTCAAATCCTTTCTATAAATTGTTGAAAAGATTTAATATAGCCGCTAGTCATAAAATCTTTAATTTGAGTTGACCTTCCCTGGTCACAAGTCTTACACATGCAGTTTTTATTACTGGAGAATGAGTGGTAGATTTCTTGTTATTCAAGGGAATAAAAATGCCCTTCAATCACCCACTCATGCAACACAGAGACCCGGACGTACTGAGTTCAACTCTCAGAGATAGGAGCGATCACAGATCAGAGAGAGAATTACCACGGTGTGTAACCTGGAAATTTTCTGTTCTCTATTATTGTAGGCCTCTCTTATTATTATTGTTATTTTAAAGCTCTATCCAGGGATGAAGTTCAGCAAGTTTGGTTTAGGGCAGAATCAATAAGGTAAAACTTATTTTTCATCGATTCCCATTAGAAAGCCTGAGCTATGCTCTAACATAAAAAAAAAAAAAATTTTCCCCCCAGTGAATCGAAGATAAAACTTTTGGCGAAAACAACGAAACAGGGATGTGGCTTTACCCAGGATCCTCTGTCTTCATTCGGTGACGTGCTGCACGCAGGCTTTGGAGAGGTGGTCGTGTGGTAGAGAAAGTGCTGATTTTGGAGTGAGGTAGAATTTGAAATGAGCTCAGTGATCTTAAGAAAATCACTTATAGAGGGTGCCTGGGTGGCTCTGTCGGTTAAGCGTTGGACCTCGGTTCAGGTCATGATCTCGCCGTTCGTGAGTTCGAGCCCCGCGTCGAGCTCTGTGCTGACAGCTCAGAGTCTGGAACCTGCTTCGGATTTGGGTCTCCCTCTCTCTGCCCGTCTCCCACTGTCTCTGTGTCTCCCTCTCAAAAATAAATACACATTTAAAAAAAAGAAGAAGAAAGGAAAAGAAAATCACTTATACTCTTGGGTCCGGTGGAAGCCCGTATCCAAAATGGCCCCTGTGCTCCTTACCTCCTGGTACATAAGCTCTTGTGTGGTCCCCTCTTGCCCTGAATAGGGCTGACCTGTGTAACCAGTTATGGAGGGACGTGTGACTTCTGAGGCTGGGTCATCCAAAGACATTGTAGCTGCTGCCTTCGACCCTCTTTGGTCAATCACTCTGGGGTGAACCCACTGCCATGTCTTGAGGACATGGACGGTCCTGTAGAATCCCATGCGGGGGAAAAACTGCCTCCTGCCTACACACTGGCATCCACTGACAGCCATGTGAGTGAGCCATCTCGGAAGCGGGTCCACCAAGTCTAGGCAAGCCTTCAGATGTGCAGCCCCAGGGCCAACATCTTGACTACAATCTCATGAGAGATCCTGAGCCAGAACCGCCCAGCTTTGCCCACGTTCCTGACCCATAGCAGCTGTATGGGAGAACAATCGTTTACTGTCTCTGTAAGTTGCTGAGTTTGGGGGGGAATCTGTTATGGGTAGCGATAGGTGACTAACACAGAGCCTTAGTCTCCCCCTCACTGGAATGGGGCGCACACCAATCCTGTACGGTTGTTAACAGGATGGAACGAGATGAGACGTACAAACAATCGGTGTAATTCTTGGCACACAGTAGGCGGGTGACTTTCAGCGGCTGCCACCAGTGTAGACTCTCAGGTCTTCGTGACACTTTTCTGATGCTTTGGACTGGCCCTCTTCATGCCCCTGATCACAGGGGTTTGCCCACTATGCCGAGTGTACCTTTGGAGCACTAAAACTTTGTGGTCTTCGCTTTTTTTTTTTTTTGGTAAGGAAGGATCACTGAGATGTTTACGCTATCACAGATGCATGGATGCTTCTAACACACCATGTATTCCCGCCCTAACTTCTTTATAGATAGCTATTTCACTCCTGCTAAATTTAGCTCCTTTCCTGCTTTTTCGACTTAGTTTGCTCCGAATTCTGTACAGTATGTTATAGTTTCTTAAAATGAAGGCTGCTGGATGTGCATACAGCAGCTGCAAATGCCAACGGCCTTTACCACTTAACGGGGCCTTCCTTTCTACGCCTTCCACACTGTGTTTACGTTCAAGAGCAAATCAGATCATGGAGGCGTGTGACACTGTAGGGGACGATGACTGGGGATGACAGTGACTCACCGGTGGACCCCTGAAAACATTAAAAAAACACTTTTTTAAAAAATTTTCAACATTTATTCATTTTTGAGAGACAGAGTGCAAACAGAGGAGGGGCAGACAGAGAGATGGAGACACGGAATCCAAAGCAGGCTCCAGGCTCTGAGCTGTCAGCACAGAGCCTGACGCGGGGCTCCGACTCACGAGTAGTGAGATGATCGAGTAGTGAGATCATGAGCTGAGCCAAAGTCGGACGCTCAACCGACTGAGTCACCCAGGTGTTCCACACCCGTGGGCCCTTTAGAAGGTCTGCTTGTGGCCTGTGCAAACGTTATACACTCATGGAAAGACTCACTTTCCTAACGCAGTTTCAAATTGGGTTCATTCTCTCTTCTTGGGCCAGGCTCTACTCTGAAATTTAGCCAAGATGATTCTGAATAAATGCTACCCGCACAAAGTAGGCTTTATTATTACTTACGTATACTTACAACAGATCAGGAGAGGACTGTCATTGAAAAGATGGTTCGTGGGGCACCTGGGTGGCTCAGTGGTTTGAGCATCCGACTCTTGATTTCTGCTCCGGTCATGATCCCAAGGTCATGAGATCGAGCCCCACGTCAGGGTCCATGTTGAGTGTGGAGCCTGATTGAAATTTTTTCTCTCTCTCTCTAAAAATCTAAAAAAAAAAAAAAAAAGCAAAGATGGTTTGTTTTAGTGCATATCTATCCCCCATGGTGGGTGGGCCATAGGGAAGCACCAGGATATAAGCACCAGCTATGAAGCAGAGGGAGTGAGGGAGAAGTGTGGACAAGAATCCTTATTGTGGTTTCTGCAGGAACAAATGAGTATGGCAAGATAAAAGGGATTCGGCTCACTAGTTTGAATAACTTCAGCAGGCTTGGGGGCGTAGGGGCTGTCCCTAGTGGTCTGGCACTTAACCTTGGGGTGATTGGGGTGGAGGGGGGTATAGTGGTCCAGCGTGTGAGTCTTCAGTAAAGGGGGTGGCTGGGATATGGGCTCTGGATTCGTTGGCTTGTATATGAAAGGCACGACTAATGGTTTCCTGTTTCTGGGAATTAGCCAGCACTGACAGGGGCAGTCTCTTCAGGGTCAGCAAGGCCTTAGATGTTAAAACATCAGAAACACATGGTTAGGGGCACCGGGGTGGCTCAGTAGATTAAACATCCGACTTTGGCTCAGGTCGTGATCTCGCGGTTCATGGGTTCGAGCCCCGCGTCGGGCTCTGTGCTGACAACTCAGAGCCTGGAGCCTGCTTCGGATTCTGTGTCTCCCTCTCTCTCTGCCCCTCCCTAGCTTGTGCTCTCTCTCTCTTTCAAAAATAAATAAATATTAAAAATTTTTTAAATTAAATAAGAGAGAGAGATCTTTTTGACTCAACTGAAGGCTCTCAAAATGATGACGGGGATTCATCACATTGTTTCTGGCAAAGACCATGAAAACAAGAGAATTTAATTTGAAATTAGGAACGTGTGAAAACTGGCCAAGCCACCGGAGGGGATTCTTAGCATCCATATGGGATATGTCACACAGCCGAGGAGAAGTTGAGGAGCAAGAGACAGGAGCACTTTGGCCACCAAGTTGTGGTGGATGGGAGGGTGAGGCTGCCCGGGGGAGAACACCGTCTGTATCAATGCTGATGAGATCAGCTAACATCTGTTGAGTTGAGTCCTTACTTGGTGCCATACCCAATTTAAAGCATTTCACACCTACTGACTCATTTAAAATTATCAACAACTGGGCGCCTGGATGGCGAAGGCAGTTGAGGGTCCAGTCTGATTTCGGCTCAGGTCATGATCCCAGGGTCGTGGGATTGAGCCCCGCGTAAGCGTGGAGGCTGCTTGAGATTCTCTCTCTCCCTCTGCCCCTTCCCTGCCTGTGTGCATGCGCATGAGGGCGCACTCTGTCTCTCAAATATATATATGTGTACGTGTACATACATATGTATATGATCAAGTATATGTATATATAAATAAATCTAATTGGTGGGTACCCTTAACACCTTCATTTCTCCTTTATGGAAGATAGAGCCAAGGCACAGAGATTAACCTGTTTGAGGCCCTCCAGGATTTGAACAGAGGCTGTGTGATGCCAGGACTCAACTCTGAACCCCTGCCTTGGTGGGACCATCCTGAAGGTGAACATTATGTCACTTGGAGGCTTGCCAGTGAATCTTGATCAGGGAAACAAAGCAAGCTGGGGACCAGACTATTCCATCTCAGAGGGAAGTTTCTAAACCCTTTAACGGGGAAGGAAGCACACAGACCTCCTCCTCCTCCTTCCTCCTCCTCCTTCCTCCTCCTCCTCCTCCCTCCTCCTCTTCCTTCCTTCTCCTCCTTCCTCCTCTTTCCTCCTCCTCCTTCCTCTTCCTCCCTCCTCCTTCTTCCTCCTCCACCTTTCTCTTTCCCTCCCTCCTCTCCTTTCCTCTTCTTAACTTGTTAATATGGACAGTTTAAAATATATACCCATAATCTGCTTCAACAATTATCAGCCATTTTCAATCTCATTTTATCTACCATCATTTTCTTCTTTTGGAGTATTCTAAAGCAAATGCCAGACATCATGTCACCTCACCGGTACATACATATGTTTAACAGATCAGGGATTTAAAAAAAAAACACATAACTGCCATGTCATTATCATACCTAATAAAATGAACAATGGTTCCTTAATATCATCCACTATCCAGCCCATATTCAAATTTCCCTGATGGGCTTAAAAATGTTTTTACAATGGGTTTGTTCAAACCAAGGTCCAAACAAGGGCCACTCATTGTGTTTGGCTATATTTTTTAAAGTCTCTGTCTTTAAAAAACAAAATAAAACCACCCTTCTATTTTAAAGCAACATCCGATTCAAAGAAAAGTTACAAAGTCACTATGCAGTTCCCCTGTACCCTTCATTCAGTTTTCCCTAATTTAATATCTTATACAACCATGATACATTTCAAAAGTAAGGAAACTAACATCGATTCATTACTATTTTTTTTAAATTTTTAATGCTTTTTATTTATTTTCAAGAGAGAGAAAGAGACAGCACAAGCGGTGAGGGGCAGAGAGAGAGAGGAAGATAGAATCTGAAGTAGGCTCTAGGCTCTGAGCCGTCAGCACGGAGCCTGACGCAGAGCTCGAACCCATGAACCGTGAGATCATGACTTGAGCTGAAGTTGGATGCTTAACCAACTGAGCCACCCAAGAGCCCCAACATCGATACATTACTATGAACTAACCTTCAGTTCATTGGGACTTCATCAGTTTTCCACCAATGTTCTTTCTCTGTTCTAGGATCCAGTCCTGGATCCCACAGTGTCTCTTGTAATCTGTAATGGCCTGCCTTCTCTTTTCCCTTCATGCCATTGGGGTTTGGAGAAGCCAGGTCAACTGGCCCATAGAATGCCCTGCGTTTGGACTTGGCCGATTGCTTCCTTCTGGTGTTTTAACTTGTTCCTCTGTCTCCTGTATTTACTATAAATTCATGGTTACGTGTAAAACCTTGATTAGACTGAGGCTCCATTTCTTTTAAAGGGAGGAATTCTTTGTGGATGGTGCTTTGTACTTCCTGCTGGCACATAATGTCTGGAGGTTCCAGTTTCAGTGAATTCTGAAGGATCTTTTATTTTTTTCTTTTCTTTTTTATTTTAGAGAGAGAGAGAGTAGGGGAGGAGCAGAGAGCAAGGGGGACACAGAATCCCAAGCAGGCTCCAGGCTCCGCTCTGTCAGCACAGAGCCCTACGCGGGGCTCAAACCCATGAGCTGTGAGGTCATGACCTGAGTCAAAGTCTGACCCTTAACCGACTGAGCCATCCAGGTGCCCCAAGAGTGAGAGAATCGTAAGCAGGCTCCACGATCAGTGCGGAGCCCAAAATGTCACGGCCCTAGGATCATGACCTGAGTTGAAATCAAGAGTCAGACGCTCAACCAGCTGACCCACCCAGGCGCCCTGGAGGATCTTTTTAAACCCACATGACATGTTTGTTCTATCTACCGGTGCACTTTTGAGACAACAACAACAACAACGACGACAAGTTTTTTCCTCTTTGGATGATTAGCATTTTTGGGTATTAGACAGGTGTCCTTTTTGAGAGGTCTGGTTTTTCCAATCAACTCTTTCCAGGCCAACGTACTAGTCATTCTACCATTAAAATGAACCCACTCAAAGATTCTCATCATCATCAACAGTAAGAAGTTTGCAGAACAGGAAGCAAGACGATCATTGTCCTATTCTTCAGAGGGGCTCTGCAAATCCGGAAGTGCCAGGGGGTGAGCTGTCCCCAGAATGCCAGCGGTGGAATGGAATTTGCAGCCTCACGTAGCTCATCTCACAGGAGGTATGGCAGAGTGGAGAGCCACCTTGAGTGGTATTAACAGCCATAGGACACAGATCAGGACCCTGCTGCAAGTGCCAGGAGCTGGTTGACCTTGGGCAAATTAGGGCCATTGGGTTCAGCTCTGCAGAATGTGTGCTGCATAAATCTGGGGCAAATCATTCCCATGGATTGCGAAGTGAATGGCGGCCCCTGCAGTTGTGCAGTCTACAGCATACACAAATGTACATGGCCACCCTGAAAAGCTACACAGCGCTCTATGGGTCCCAGTTTTATCTTCTACCAACTGGCTGCACCAGGGTCAAGGCAGGAAGCAGAATGGATCCTGGATGGTTCAAATGAAGAGGCTTCAATGAAGGACCCCTTATAGACACATGGGATGGGGAAGCATGTTGTGACAGATGCTGTTGGGGCCTACTGGGAGCTGGAGCATGGAAGGGGCCTCTGGTCGCAACTGGAGCCCTGGAAGGACAGGTTATTGTCACAAACTTGGACACTGAAGCCGGGAAGGAGCCGGAAAGATGTATGCCCGCTCTCACTCTCCCCCTCTTGACCCTCTTCTGGCTTCCCCTGGTATGTGTGGAATGATCTGGACCGTCCCCTCCCCCACCTTACTCTATTCCAGCCACACCAGCCTCTTTGATCCTCCTAGAACTTGTTACATTCTAGCGTCTCATGCTCCTCCTTCCCATCATTAAAGTCTTCAGGGGCGCCTGGGTGGCTCAGTCGGTTGAGCGTCCGACTTCGGCTCAGGTCATGATCTCACGGTTTGTGAGTTCCAGCCCCGCATTGGGCTCTGCTGACAGCTCAGAACCTGGAGCCCGCTTCGGATTCGGTGTCTCCCTCTCTTTCTGTCCCTCCTCTGCTTGCGCTCTGTCTCCCTCTCTCTCAAAAATAAGTAAACTTGAGGGGAAAAAAAGCCTCTGCTTCAATAGCACCTCCTCCTAGAGGCCACACCCACCTCTCCATCTAAAGCAGTGTCCTCCACCCCTCGTTACACCTAATATTTAAAAGTGCAATCTCCTGGGGGCACCTGGGTGGCTCAGTCGGTTAAGCGTCCCAACTCTTGGCTTCCGCTCAGGTCCTGATCTCACAGATTGTCGGTCGGAGCCTCGCATCGGGCTCTGTGCTCATGGCGTGGAGCCTGCTTGGGATTCTCTCTCTGCCCCTCCCCTGCTCTCACGCGCTTGTTCTCTCTCTCTCTCACAATAATTAAATACACTTAAAAAAAAAATAGAATGCTTTGTTGTTTTCTTGTTTATTGCTGGTAACGCTGAGCAGAGTTTAAGCATCTTGATATCAGGGCCTTGGTTTATCTTATTCACTAGATACAAGGATGGATTCCTTTCCAATGGTTTTGTAGGACACAGACAACTCTTTCTTCCTCCCTTTATTTTGTTCCTTTCATTAGGGGTATTCTTTGAAACGATTCCCCTCATGCAAAGAAAAAAAAAAATCTTACAGTTAAGTGCCTGGCATGTCATAGGCACTCAATAAATATTTGTTGAATGAAGCAATGAATCGATGATCCCATATATGTTGGGGGTGACTCAGAGGGTGGAAGTGGGGGTGTAAGGCAGGCTGAGTGGAGATCAGTCCTGACTCACTTCTCTCCCGGGCTCCTCACGCTCTGTCCCATGACTTCACTGCCTCCGCCTCCATGGATTAGCCTCCAGTTCTAGGTCTGTCCCTCCAGTGAAATATCCTCATTGGATAACCTGGAAGCACATCTGCATTCAAAACATCCCCAAAGGGACTCTCTTCTTTCACCCCCGGCAGGCCCGCTCTCCCCTTCCCAGGCTCAGTTCATGGCCCTCCTAGAAGGGGGCAGTATACACAGTGACTAGGAGTCCCAGACTGCCTAGGTCTGAATCACCGCTCTTTGTGCCTTAGTTTTGCCATCTATAAAATGGGGATAATAATGGTACCTTGTTAACTTGTTGGAACGAATCAAAGAGTATAGAATTTCAGGTGCTTGGGACAGTGCCTGCATCCAGGAAGCTGGAGCTGTGTCCCATTCTCACCATTATCACGGGCTGTCTCCTGGGCGGGGACCCAGCATCATTTCAGATACCTGCTTCACCCTTCGTGCTTCCGATAGAAATATAACAGAAGTTTTGCATGTGGTTTTGAATTTTCTAATAGCCACCTTCAAAACATGTAGAAGAAAAAAGGAAAATTAATTTTAACAATTTTATTTAGCCCAGTGTATAAAAAAATGATCATTTCAACATAGAATAATGTAAAAGTGGTGAGATATTTTACGTTCTCTTTATATGTATTTATCTATCTATTTATTTTTTTTTTAATTTTTTAACGTTTTTATTTATTTTTGAGACAGAGAGAGACAGAGCATGAATGGGGGAGGGTCAGAGAGAGAGGGAGACACAGAATCTGAAACAGGCTCCAGGCTCCGAGCTATCAGCACAGAGCCCGACGCGGGGCTTGAACTCACGGACCATGAGATCATGACCTGAGCCCAAGTCGGATGCTCAACTGACTGAATCACCCAGGCGCCCCTAAAAATTATTTTTATTATTGATTTATTGATATTTTAGAGAGAGAGTGAGTGTGAGCAGGGGAGGGGCAGGGGGAGAGAAAGAGAGAGAGAGAGAGAGAGAGAGAGAGAGAGAATGAATCTTAAGCAGGCTCCTTGCTCAGCACAGAGCCCAATACTGGGCTTGATCCCTTGACCCTGAGCCTAAATCAAGAGTTGGACACTCAACCAACCAAGCCACCCAGGTAGTGCCCCTACCTGTGCTCTAAATGCTTTTCTGCAAAAGCCTCTGTGTTGGTCTTCCTGGCCTCCAACCTTCCCTGTTCCTATTTATTCTAGCTTCCGCAGCCAGAGAAAGCTTCCTAAATGCAAACCGAATCACTTCCGGCCTCTGTTTAAACTCCTTCAGGGATGCTCCACCCCCTGTGAGTGGGGCAACTTTGGCCCCCTGTGATGTGTCCCTGCTGGTGCAGTGGCCTCTTCTCTGGCTGTTGCTCATGTCTTCTCTGCTCAGCTGCCTCGGATGCCATTTCCTGTTATAATCTTACCTTAGCTGCTATAATTTCCTGACCCTGTGTATGTGACTTGCTCTGGGATTTATGTATGCAAAAGGAAGCGGTGATAGAGGACTCTAGAAAGGTAGTTTGGGGCCAGGTGGTGAAGGACTTTGAACGCCAGATCAAGGAGTGTTCAGACTTTATTCTGTAGGTAATGGGGAGCCACTGTGAGTGTTTGAGGGAGAGCAGCTAGGGCAAGGGATGAGTCCAAGAGGGACTTTTGGCATCAGGCTTAAAGGGAGATCAAATCCAAATCCTTGGCACCCTCTGCAAAGGCCTGGAGGGGAATGACATGATCTGCATTCCGGAACCATCTTTTCTGAAGGCCACTTAGGGGTGGGTTGGAGAGAGGAAGTGAGGCAGAGAACAGTGCTTGTTCGAGCTTTTGTAGGTGAGTCCCTTTCTACTATTATACAGAAGAATGTATGTGAGCATGAATTCTCCTAGTGACCCTAGGTGAGAATCCTCTTTCCGTCTTACACACAGACAAAGAAACTGGAGTTCAAGGCTAAGAAAGTGGTCCACAGCACCCCGCAGTAAGTGTCTGCGTCCGGGTCCTGTTGGGCCTGATGCTGGAAGGCCTGCAGGCGGCAGGACAGCCGCTGTGCAGCACCAGGTGCACCCAGACTACGAGGCTGCTTCCCATGGCAAAGGTCTCTCTGGGCGGCTCTGTGAGGGCGCGCAGGCCAGATGGAAGTCAGACGGCAGCACAGGGCTTTGAAAGAAAATGGTTCCTTACTTTGACTCCCTTGCTCCCCTGTAAGATTTAATTTTTTCTTTTTTAACTTGGAGTTAAGTTAATACACAATATCACACCGATTTCAGGCGTACCACAGTGATACGACAATTATATGTATAACGAAATAGTTACCCTCTGTCACCATGCAAAGTGATTACAATATTATGGACCGTATTCCCTATGCTGTACTTTTTCATCCGCCGTGACTTATTTGTTTTATAACTGGAAGTCTGTGGCTCTTAATCCCCTTCCCCTATTTCGCCCATCCCCTACCCATTCCCCTCTGGCAACCAACCACCAGTTGCCCTCTCTCTCTCTCTCCTCATAAGAGTCTGATTAAATTGACATGGTCTTCTGGTTACAAGCAACGCCCTAGCTTTAATAATGCCTTAATTTTAAAATCCCAGAATTAATTTTTGGCTCTCTTCGGCATGCAAAGATTTCCCCCAAAGCCTTTAATTCTGTAATCAACTATTTCTCCAATCAAAGAAGACTCCACGGGACTTTCATGGTCTTAATTAATGACTGTCTAATCAGAATTCCACTCTGACTGCTTTAATCTCCCCTTCCCCTTTTTTTCTGGTCTCTCAATGAAGGGCTTATCTAGAACTTGTTTTGACTTCAAACGGACACTTTGGTAATAGTAAATTGCAATACGGGTTTTATCAAGTGGAACCAACTTTTCATTCTCTTTCTTCTGGGTCTTAGTATCAAAGCCACCCTTAGGGAATATGGCCTTCCTTCCTGTCTGGTTTTCAGCAAAACGTGCCTTCAGAGAAGCCCGGGGAAGGTGTTTTAGATTATGCGCAACAAAAACCTCCAGGGTAAAGCCTTTTTTTAAAAAAATTTTTGTATTCATTTTTGAGAGAGACAGAGACAGCAGGAGTGGGGGAGAGGCAGAGAGACGGGGAGGAAGAGAGAATCCCAAGTAGGCTCCACACTGTCAGCACAGAGCCCAGCTCATGAAACCGTGAGATCATGACCGGAGCCGAAACCAAGAGTCTGATGCCTAACCAGCTGAGCCACCCAGGCGCCCCTGGGGTAAATCTTTCTAAAGTGATGGTGGGCTGATCTTCACCAAGGCTATGTGGAGGTTTTTGGTTTGATGATCTTACCTGGCAATTCTTGCTTAAGTAGTAAACATAGTAATTTTTTTTTTATTAAAAAAAAATTTTTTTTTAATGTTTATTTATTTTTGAGAGAGAGACACAAAGTGTGGGTGGGGGAAGGATAGAGATAGAGAAAGGGAGACACAGAATCCAAAGCAGGCTTCAGGCTCCGAGCTGTCAGCACAGAGCCCGACGCAGGGCCCGAACTCACAAACTGCGAGATCGTGACCCGAGTCGAAGTCAGACGCCCAACCGACTGAGCCACCCAGGTGCCCCAGTAAATGTAGTAATTTTAGATAGAAATATGAGTGGGTCAGGTGCTAGGTCTCTCTTGCAATGAATGGCAAATTCCTTCTTTTGGTCCTGTCGTCTGTAGAACCCACCTGCCATTTCCATTTGTGGCTCTTTTTCTTTGTCACATACAAAGAAATAAAGAACACACAGTAAACAGTTGTGGTCCGGGGCCCAAAACCTGCATGAATGTCCCTTAGATGCCACCCCCCGGGGACAGCAGCTTGGGCCCCAGCTCTCTTCTCCCTGGGGGTTTGGGGGAATTAACCAAATGATTCACTGATTCACTCAGATAACCGGCTAATATTGACTAAGCTTTGACTGGGTGCGAGCCTCTCAGGCCCACGGACACAGAGACGAGTGGGAAATGACTGTTGCTTTCGGAGTGTGAAGTGTGTTGTAGGGGAGACGGCAGATGTGTGAAGAAGTAGGCATGGCAAGGGAACATGGGTGTGGGCATAGGATGTTGTGGAAAGATCTCTGGAGGCACCGGATGGGCATCGTCCTAGTTGGAGAGATTAGTGATCTGTGATCTAATTAGAGATTAGAGATTAGTGATTCTGGAGGAGACTCACGGGGGACGTGTGGGGTGGGGACACAGACGGAGGGTGGAAGAGGGTCTTAGTCCATTCTGGCTGCTGAAAGAGAACACCGCAGGCCGGGGGTGCTTCTGAACAACAGGCATTTGTTTTTCACTCTTCTGGAGGCCGCCAAGACCACGGTGCCGGCAGATTCTGTGTCTGGTGACAGCCTGCTTCCCGGTTCACAGACATCTGTCTCCTGACACGGCAAAGGAGCAAGGGAACTCTCTGAAGTCTCTTTTAGAAGGGTGCTCATGGGGCGCCTGGGCGGCTCAGCCGGTTAAGCGTCTGACTTTGGCTCAGGTCATGATCTCACGGTCCATGGGTTCGAGCCCCGCGTCAGGCTCTGTGCTGACAGCTCGGAGCCTGGAGCCTGCTTCAGATTTTGTGTCTCCCTCTCTCTCTGCCCCTCCCTCACGCATACTCTGTGTCTCTCTTTCTCTCAAAAATAAATATTTAATAACCATTAAAACAAACAAAAAAGCAGGGCACTCATCCCCATTCAGGAGGCTCCACCTTAATGACCTAATCACCTCCCAAAGGCCGCACCTTCTAAGGCCATTGCCTTGGGGGTGGGCTTTCAACACGTGAGTCTGGGCGGGCCGGAAGCATTCAGTCTGCAGCACAGCACAGACAGAGGGGAGCCGGCTGTGCAGTCTCAACAATGGAAAAGATCCTGGCCCGTTGAGGGAACAGAGGTGTCCCTCTGGAGCTGGAGCATGCAGAGGTGGTGTGGAGGTGGGGGAGGACAAGAGTCATCTAGAATAGACCAGATTTAGAGACCCCATCGGATACGGGGCAGGGGGACCGGATTTCAGTCCGGGTGGTGTGTGCGCAGAGGAGCCCCCGGGGGTGGGGGTTGGCCCACAGGGCTGCGGAGGGGCAAGGGGGGGCTGACGCCCATCCTGGGATCTGCGGGCCGAGCCTGGTGGGGGTGTGCCCACCCCGAAAACAGGGGCCGCCTTTCCCTAATTCACACAAGTGTGGACGGGCAGTGACCCTAAGGGTGGAGCTCAGCTTTTACCCCGCTGAGTCTGAGGGCCCCTGGGAGACAATGCAGATGTGGGAGGGAGGGGTGGTCCATGGCAGCCAGGGGACTGGGCATGCAGAGTGAGCCGACCGAGTGGTGGCAGCACCACCCCGCCGATGGTCACCCGTGTCCAGGGCTTGCCTTCTGTCATGCCAGGCACACACCTTCGTTTTGCTCCCCAACCTGCAACCCCCACCCCTCCTCAGCCCTCTGACTTTGGACCTGCTTGAAGAAGAACTTGGCTCCCTACTGTCCCCCTTCTGTCTGAGCCTGTCCCCCTCCTCACCGGTTTCCAAGGTGGTCTGGAGGGGAGGATGGAACCTGGAGTTGGGGTTGGGGAGTAGGGGAGAAGGGTGTCGGGGGACAGACCACAGAGCAGTGTAGAGCCCTCACTCACCCGGACAGCTGCCTTTGCTGGGGGGTGGCTTCTCTCCAGATCTCAAGGGGTTTGGGTGCACATACACCACGGTACCTGCTGGGTGCACAGGTGGGAGCTAAGCAGGCACCTTCCGCTCCACCCCAGGCCCTCCCCGCCTCCCCCCCCCCCCCCCCCCCCCCGCCCCTGCTCCTGCTCCCCGTGCCCTCCCTGCCTCTCAGCTCTGTTCAAATCTCTCCTCTTGCTCCAAGGCCTCTCCGGAGTTCAAACGGATTTCCCTGCCCCCCGAATCCCCAGCCTCCTCTGAGCTGTTACTTCTGGATCACATGGCGTCAGGGACAACGTTTCCTTATTTGCGTCCTTCCTAAGGGTCCTCCTGTAAGTCCAGCTGTGGGTGAAACTGATGTCTGATTCGGCTGGGCACCTCCAGGGCCTAGCACAGAGCCTCACCTGTGCCCTTTGGTTCGCCACACGTTAGGATTTGCTTAGTGAGAGCGACAGACACATCTGGGAAAGTGAAAGAGAGGGACGTGACCCAGATCTTGCATAGACGCAGATGGACAGGCACTGAAAGGTTCAATCTTGTCCATAGGAGATCATTTTCTGACCACTTCTGCAGGGCAAAGGGCCCCTTTGCACCAAGCCACCAAAGCACACATACGTCCTTTAATGTATTAGTCAGAAAAGGCCAGGCAATGCTACAGTAGTAAGATGTCCCTGACATCTCCGTGGCTGACCACTGAAGGCTCTCCAGCGCTAGTTAGAGGGCGGGCTGGGTGGGGGAAAGCCTCCTGCACACAGGGGTCCAGGCTGACCCAGGCCCAGCCCAGGGAACATCTGGGGGACAGACAGGGCTTGGAGAAGTCATACCCCCTCACCTCTCTTTGCCCAGAAGTGGGTGTGGTCCCTTCTGCTCCTGCCCAGCAGCCAGAGCTAGCCACATGGCCCTGCCCAGCTGCAAGGGGGGGGGGGGTGCTGGGGGAGGGAGGCCTTCTCTGGAGAAGGCAGCTGATCTAGACGTTGGCGAACACCAGTTTCCTCTCCCAGACTTACTCAGGCCCATTTGGGGGAAAGTCTTCCATTGATGAGGTGCCTTTCTTGCCCCGAGGGCCTGGAACCACGGTCTCAGGGCCTTGGCTCCTGCTTTCCACTTACCTGACTCACGAAGTTCTCTTTGTGTTCAGCGGACATCATCATGCATTAGCCTCCAAGTTGTCCTTGGGGCTCAAAGAACAAGTTTCATTCCTTTTCCCTGCATGACTTGGGAGGTCTGGATCACTCCCGGCCGGTCTTCCCTGAGTCCAGCGTCCCTCCGTGGCCACTCCTACCTCCCCAGTCACTCACCGTTGCTTTGTTTTACGGTCTTCTCATGGCAGGAGCCCCAAGTGCTGAACTGCAGCACTGGACAGTGCAGGGAGTGAGGAGCCCTGGGAAGAACTACCCATCACAGACCCTCAGCTCGGGCACTGGTGGGAGGGCCATCATGATGTGGGGTTACTGTGTCTAAACACCCCACTGTCTTCATACCTGTGCCAGGGTAAAACTGGTAAGGCCAACACTCTCCCGGGCATTGCCTCTTCTTTATTTTGGAATTTTAGTCCCTTGCAAGGGACTGAATGTCTGTGTCCCCTCCACTCCCCATCCATCCCTTGAGATCCTAACCCCCTAGTATGATGGTATTTGGAGGCGGGACCTTTGGGAGGTGCTTAACTCAGGAGGCTGGAGCCTTCCTGAACGGGACTGATGCCCTCATAAAAGAGACCCCAGCGGGCTCCCTTGCCCCTTCTGACATGTGAGGACACAGCGAGAAGATGGCCTTCCATGAACCAGGAAGTGGGCCCTCACCTTGATCTTGGACTTCCAGCTCCCAGAACTGTCAGAAATAAATTTCTATGGTTTATAAGCCCCCTAGTCTATGGTGTTCTTTATAGCAGCGGAAGGAACACACGAAGACATGGCCTTCCTTTGTTTATCATCGAACCATCTCGTTAAGCTCTTTGGGAAGCATTTGCTGGGCTGTGGCCACATTAGGGAGCAAACTTATCACCATACAAGTTGGGCTTTTAGCGTGGGTGATTGGGCACACTCCCTACTTTTTTTTTTTTAGTGTTTTTTAGGTTTTGTTTTTGACACTCCCCCCCCCCCCCCCTTCAAACTTCTGTTTAAGATCATGGGCTGTTGTGGCAGCCGTCAAATTCGCCGTCTTCTGAACATCTATCTCACTGCCGGTGTTTGGGGGAAACAGGTAGGCTTACACTTGCAGGTGTGCTGGGCAAAGCAGCGTTCCTGTTTATAGGGCCCGGGTGGACACGTGTGGGGGTGTGCGGGGGAAAGAAGAAAAATTCAGGGTTCGCATCTTGCAGAGTGTCCATGTTTGGCCCCATTCTGCCCTGGCCCAAGGACAAAAAGCTTGGAGCAGAACGAAGAAGCCCTTCTGCTGTGACCGTCCTGCGACCTGGAGTCAACCGTGCCCATTTCTGTGCTGTCTTGGGATCTGGAACAGCTGGGATTACGGGCTGCTGGAGAAATCAGTGTGAAAACCTCTCCGTTCCTACGCGGCCTCCCTGAACTTCTGGGGGGAACCGGAGAATCCATGTGCAATAGGGCACTGGGCAGGGGGAGGGGAAGATTTCTGTTTTAGATTAACAGGAGGATTTATCATGCCAGAAGGTCAATATTTACCTTGGCTTCAGCTTGATGAGTATTACTTCTCTGTTCAGTGGCTCTCTCTGCTGACCTCAGCAGAACAGAAGATCTGCTTTTTGTCTGCGATAGAGGATGCTGACTGATACTTTCTTATCAGAAAGGCCTGCTAACAGAGTTGGGGAGGGGCCCACTCTTCGTGTGTGTGTGTGTGTGTGTGTATGTGTGTGTGGGGGGCTGTCTCCTTCCACCAAGAAATCTGATCCGTCTTTGTACAAACAACCCGTTTTCAAGGCACTTTTGAACTTGCAAAAGGAGGAGAGAGCACAGGGCCCTGGACAAATCACTTGTCTCCACTCCTTGTCTGAAAAGTAATTCCGAGGACCCCTGCCTGTCCATGTCAGGCTTGTGGCAAACAGTGGAGGAGCTCAGGAAAGCCTCCCAGCCTCATTCGGCCGGTTTTCGTTACATTGAGGTTGGGAGGGAAGAGGTTCTGTGATTGCCCAGGGTCACCAAGGAAGAGAGGAGGAAGGAGTCAGCCCTGCAGTCAGGGTCCCAGCTCCAAGCACTTATGGCTTAATGTCTTGGGCTCCTGGGAACAGTGGCTTCCACCTCTCCCGAAGTGCTAACGGGTATTAGTGGGATGCCCAAGGCACCGGTGTGGAATATAGACACAAGCAGGTGGGTGGAGCACCGATTAGGCCAGCCAATCAGTGCTAGTGATTGAAGACCCCTAGACTCTCTGGGGTACTGCCTGACCCTTTATTTCAGGGCCCTCAAACATCCCGTTTGCCACTCACCACAAGTAAGTTTTATCTTAAAAAGAAAACACGCAAACTGTACATCCTTCACAATAATAGTCTCATATTTGTTTTACAATAAAGTTTTGTTTCAGGGCACCTGGGTGGCTCAGTCGGTTAAGGGTCCGACTTCGGCTCAGGTCATGATCTCGCGGTTGGTGAGTTCCAGCCCCGCGTCGGGCTCTGTGCCGACAGCTCGGAGCCTGGAGCCTGCTTCGGATTCTGTGTCTCCCTTCTCTCTGCCCTTCCCCTGCCCATGCTCTGTCTCTTTCTCAAAAGTGAGATAAACATTTAAAAAAAATTTTTTTTAAGTAAAATAAAGTGTGGTTTTAAATTGTTGACCATTGGAATACTGGGTTTGTCCCGGGGCCTCTCAGAGTCTCGTCTGAGAAAGCTCTGCACCCTGGGATATGAGCCTCCTGGTCAGCCCCACTTGGGGGTAGGGGTTGAGAAGGGGGGTGCTCTTCAATTTTATCCCTCACCAAAGCCTTGCAAATTACCATAATGAACATTTATTGTCATAAGGTGCCAGCACCATTCAAGCACTGCAGGTGAAGAATTCATTGAATTCTTTTAGCAAACCCACGCCCTGGGTGTCGTGATTATTACTCTGGTTTCACAGATGAGGGCGCTCAGAGAGGTTAGGTAACACGTCCAAAGTCGCAGGGCTGGTACCTGTTGAAGTGGGATTCTACTCACTGGTGTTCTCTGGGGGGAGTTTAGAGCGTATTGCTAGTGAACCCTTCTCCGTTCTTCTTGGCTCCCGCGGCCCCATCTTGGGGGTGGGGGGTGGCAGCTGAAAATCTTATGTAGAAGAGTGACAGCTCAGTAAGGCTGGGTATATCCACAGGTGCCTTGGAGAGGGGAGTGGAGGACGAAGAGAAGAGTGAATTACTGAAGGCCAGACCTGGAAAGATCTTCAGAGACAACCAATACACTTTTCACTTTACAAATGAAGACACTGGGAAGGACCAGAGAGGGGAGTTTTCTGCAGGTCATCAGCAAGTGAGTGGGGGAGCCCGGAACAGACCTGGGGCTTCTGGGTCTGGGTGGTGTGGGCGGTATCATATTTCTTTTCCTGATTTTATGCATCTGCCTTTTCCCTTACCATCTAAATGGAACCGCCTCTTGTTTGCAGAACTTTTGTCCAAACTGCTGGCTGTCCTTTGCTATTTTTTTTTTAACTTTATTTATTTTGAGAGAGAGAGAGAGAGAGAGAGAGAGAAGGGGAGGGGCAGAGAGAGAGGGAGAGAGAGAATCCCAAGCAGGCTCCGCACTGTCAGTGCAGAGCTCTACGCAAGGCTCGAACTCACAGACCACGAGATCACGACCTGAGCCGAAATCTAGAGTTGGACGCTTAACCGACTGAGCCACCCCGGTGCCCCTGCCTTTTGCCATTTTAATGCCTCCCTGAAGAGTAGTGCAGGCACCGTGAGGGTGACAACCATATCATTTGCTTCTCTACCAGCCCTCACTGCGCACAGCATGGTGCTGAACACACAGAAGTTTCCTGGTCACGTTCGTGGGGCCAGAATGAACTTACTGTCCTACATATGAAACGGAGGACCAAACTCAGACAACTGTCTCAGTCCTGAAGTTGCCGGGATGAATTAATTCTTTTCCTAAAGCTTTCCATCCTAAAAGAATCCTGAGGTGTACAGAATAGTGTTATCCCCTCTTTTCTCTCTGCACCTCTCTTGTCTGGGTGCAGCCTGTAGCCCTGGACAAATGACTTTAAGATAAAAACGAAATCCTTAAAAAAAAAAAAATCTTGTTCCCTTCATGTCACGCCTGCAGCATAAAGCTAATTTATAGCTACATGGAAT
This sequence comes from Panthera pardus, assembly GCF_024362965.1. Lineage (NCBI taxonomy): Eukaryota > Metazoa > Chordata > Mammalia > Carnivora > Felidae > Panthera > Panthera pardus. The sequence goes on along the minus strand of NW_026526969.1, from coordinate 8,271,871 downwards.
TTCTCTGGTCTTTAAGGTCTCATTAAGCAAGTAAAGGAGAGGAAGGAAGAAGACAGAATGCTTACAAATTCCTGGGGGGCGGGGAATGACCTCACCACTTACTGGGTGTTAGCCAACTGCCCAGGGACCACAGTTCAGATTCCTTTAGGGGAGGCCCTGAAAATCCCCTGATAACCCAAACTCTCCAAATCTTTTAGGTCTTGAGAGAGGGATGGAGGGCAAGTTGAAGGAAGTAGTTCTAGGTCCAAGTGACATTTCCCATTATGCACTGCCCACTCTGAGATGGACTGTATCCATCCTGAGTCCTGGTCAGAGACTCGGGACTTGGGAAGTCCACTGACGAGGCCTCAGCAGGATGTGAGAGAGCCGAGTGGAGAAAGATGGGTAGTTTGGGGAGAAGGTGAAGCGGGTTGGATATGTTTGGGGATAGGTACTCAAGAGGGCACATATGGGATATGTAAACAAGAGGACAGAGGCCGCGGGAGTGGGCCTTTCTATTCACATCCCCAACGGCATCTTCCTGTATTCCCCTAAAAACAATTCCAGAATTCTCTTACAAAATGTACTGCAGCCCATTAAGCACTTCCATATTGGATGGCTTCTCTCCAGACCTCGGGGCATTTTACAGACTAGGAGCTCTTAGGGGGGCCAAGAGGCAGCTTTGGGGCCTCTGTCAGCCCCTAGGATGCTTCAGGGAGAATTAGAAAGACTCAATCTGGGGAGAGAGGGCACAGCCTAGATTTTGGGCCCCACCTGTCCCCTGCTTGAGGTACAGCGCTCTGGAGATCTTGCAGCCCAGAAAAGATCAACCTGGGGCCAGGCGGCCCATGGGCTCGGTGTGGGATCTGGGACTCGGCATGCCCATCTGTAAAAGGTGGGACTGTAATCCGATCTCCCCTCCCCTGAAGCTACTTTCCAGATCTGATGCCTCATGAATCGGTGATTCCAAGGACAACTTCTCACCCCAAAGTCCAGCGCTTTCCTCATTCCTGGCTACAGCTCACCTTGGAGAGAGAAGAGAGTTGGCAAGGTAGAGGGTGGAGGTGAAAAGGGAGAAGATTCTAAGGAAGCTTGGGTGTGAAGTGGTTTTGTCCAAAGGGCCCTAGACCAAGAGCGTGCTCTTTTTCCGGCGTAACTCTTTTGGGCCTCTGTTTCCGCCTCTAAAAAATGGGAATGGTGGCATCTAATACCGAGGGCAACGTTGTGGGGATTAAAATCGCCCGGGCGAAATTGCCAGGCATGGAGCGGGGATCCCACGAGCGTTTGCGGACCCGAAGAGGGCTTGGTTGGGAAGGTTCTAGAGTGCGTGCGCGAGGACGCAGGCGCGACGTCTGGCTTTCCGGGCACGCGGCTCCCCCCCCTCCCGCCCCCCCGGACCCCCAGCTCTGCAGCCACTGCCGCCTCCTCGGCCCCGGACCGCCGAGGGTTAATGAAAAAGCCCCACGCCCCCTTTGACGGCGCAGAGCCCACCTCGCCGAATTTGAAAAGGCGGCCCTGGAGAGGCGTGGGCGCCCCCCAGAAACTTCCAACTCGCACCCGGGCTCCGCTCGCTCGCCGGCTCGCTCGCTCTGCTCCCGGCGGGGGCCGCGGGTTCGGTCCGGCCGCGGGTGCGCTCCCGCCTGTCCTGCCGCCCGGGCTCCGGGTCCCCGCGGGCGGCCGCGCAAGATGAAGCTGGCTCTCCTCCTGCCCTGGGCGTGCTGCTGCCTCTGCGGGTCGGCGCTGGCCACCGGCTTCCTGTACCCCTTCCCGGCCGCAGCCCTGCAGCAGCACGGCTACCCCGAGCCGGGCGCCGGCTCCCCCGGCAGCGGCTACGGGAGCCGCCGGTGAGTAGCGCGGCGACGGCGGGGCCTGGGGGGCGAGCGCTGGGGACGCCGGGCGGTCGGGGGCTCGGAGCTGGAGACGAGAGGCTGGCGGACGGAGGGAGCCGGACGGTGGAGGGGGGGGGGATGGAGCGCTGGGCGGTGGGGCTGGGGACGCGGGGCGGTCGGGGACTGGGGGCTTGGGCGGCCTGGGCCGGGGCGGGGGTGGGGGGGGCGCGGGGTCGGGACTGCGGTGGTCTCTGGCCGCGCCCACCTTCTCTCTTCCTTTCTTTGCTCCCCCAACCTTCGCCCCTTCGGCTCCCGGCTCCGAGTGGAGGTGGCCGAAACCTGCGGGGGTGGGGGGTGGGGTGGGGAGGCGCGCGGAGGCAGCGACCGTGGCCCGCTGGGGCTGCGTGGCTCAGTCCCTGGATGTTTACCGGATCACGTGGCTCCGCCGCGCTCACCTGCGCGGCCGCGGCTTTGTGTTGGGGAGCAGGTTCCCGGGTTGCCAAGGCCGAGCGTCCGGTCTCCCGCCTCTCTTGCTTGCTGCCCAGGGATACCGGGGGGAGACGGCGGGGGTGGGGGGGGTGGGGGACGATTCCGTCCCGTCCTGGGGGCCGGGACCACGAAGGAGCCTCTGCTGCGCACACCCCAGTCACCTGGGGACGTGGAACCGGGCTCCGATTGGACGGATCCGCTGCGGGGCCGGAGAAGGAGCCAGGTCACCGAACCCGAGGCGCCGGGACGCACGGGTGGCTTCCTCCTCTGCCGGCAGGTGGCGCCCTGGCCACCCCCGAGACGGTTAGGGCAGCGTCTGCTCACCGCGAGGTTGAATTCCCCCAGAAAACGCGTGAGCACGCAAGTAAAAGTTGCCAAATGCCCGTTTGCGCAGCTCAGTCGAATTCAGCATTTCCTCATTTAATAATTACAACTCACAGAGTTGTGATGGCTCTCTAGAGCACACAACGTGCATTCGTACCTTCCGTGTCTTTGGATCCTAAACCCCCTCCAGGGGTACCTATTACAGCGTTATCTTTCCTTCGGGTGAGGAAATGGAGCCCCAGGGGGAGGTCCCCAAGTTAGTGGCAACTCAGGACTGACCTTCTGTCTGCTTTCTCCCAATCCTGTCCTTTCTACCGCACCACTCTGCTTATTGTTATGGAGGAAGGCAAGAGACAGGTCCCAGCGACTTCTCCTGTGTGATATTTATTTACCAAAGCCCGGAGAACTATCAAGATGAATCCTGGAAATGAATGTCTTATATAGTTCGGGGGAAGCAGGGATGTTTTGTGCGGGGCAGCCTGTATGCTTAATGGCTGGGCAAGGCGAGACTCAGGAAAGCGCGCGCGCGCGCGCGCGCACACACACACACACACACACACACACACACACACACACACACACAAAGTGCTTCTGGAAAACTTTGCATACAATTTTATTTCCCTCATTTTGTTTGGAAATACTTACCCATGGCTTCTATTAGTATTCTTCTCCAGACACCCACAGCAGTGTGGGCTCCACACTCATCCTCCGCATATGAGGATAGTCTGAAAAAAACAAGCTTTTCAAGTTGTAGAGTGATCTGTATAACATGATCTCATTTATGAAAAAACGTTCTGGTTTATGGGGATGTACGCCCAGAAAAAATCCATAGGCAAACATTTCCTGCAGTTACCTATCGGGAGAGTCCGGAGGTCGGAGGGCAGGGGTGGAAGGTGGGTGGGCTTCCATCTTCTCCCTTGGTGTCCCGGTGTCCTGTTTGCATCTTTTACAAGGAGCATACATTCCTGTGTTATTTTTTGCAATTAAAAAGTGTGGGAAGGAAAAGAAAAAGAAAAGGAAAGCTTCCGCACGGTGAAACATGCATGCTGAGAAGAGCCAGAGGTGAGGTCCTTGAAGGAAGTGAGTGGATGGGGACGGATGTTCTGGCATTTGGTGGGGTGCGACTTGGGGACCGCCACAGAAACTTGGAAGGGACTGTTTTAGCGTAAATAAAAAGAGGCCCAGACAATTGTGGTAATCTTCCAGCACTCTTTCTACCAGGATGGGAGCCGGGAGAAGGTATAATTAGGTTCAGGAAGGATCTGGATGAAGCTGTGGAAAATGGATTCCTAAATAGGATACTACGAGGTGTTAAGGAGGCTCGGGGCAGGTTCCAGATGCTGGAGACTGATGTCCAGAGCGCCACTGAGCTCCGCTATGCAAAGTCCCACGTGGGCATGGCGGGCTTGAGCTGGATGGTGTCGTACGTTCCTGGGTCTCGTGAGCGATCAGTCACAGGTGGCCTGTGTCCTTGAAATTCAAGAGCCCCAGAAGCAGAGGGCTTGGAGACGACGTTTGGCACGGCGCCCTTCGCAGCCTTGGCCTCCGCTTTGCCTCCGTATGTGTGTTTACAGTGGCTTGGTCTCAGCCTCCGGGCCAAGTGACAGAGCTGTTTCTGACAAATAGTCTCCCTTCAGTTCATGGCATTGCTCCTGTTGGCATCCGAGTTTTGGATGTGGTCTGTGTTTCCCCTGCGCCCACCCTTCTGGGCCTGGGCCTGTCTGGGTCTGACATGTGCTGGGGGCATCTTGCCCAAACCGGGGTGCTCTGCTCCGGTCGCCTCTGTCAGAAGCCCAGGGTGGACCCCTCTGTGGGAGCAACTTTGGCAAAAACGAAGAGGACCCCACTTCCTCAGAGGGCTGTTTCCAGAAGAATCTAGCAACCCTGCATATGGGCCACCAATGGTTTTTGCTGGCCAGAGAGCCGTTCAGTTGCCAAATGAAAGCTGAAGGGAACTGCGGCACTCGTGGACGTGCAGGGCCGCACTGAGAACTGAGCCCCCGGGGCGCCTGGATGGCTCAGGGCGTCAAGGGTCTGACCGGCTCGGGTCCTGATCTCACAGCTCATGAGTTCGAGCCCCGCATCGGGCTCTCCGCTCTCAGTACAGAGCCTGCTTGGGATTCTTTCTCTTTGTCTCTTCCTGGCTCATGCTCTCTCTCTCTCTCCCTCTCAAAATAAATAAATAAACTTAAAAAAACTTAATAAAACTTAAAAATAAAAGAACTGAGCCCCCAATGCCCCCCCCCCACCGTTTTTGATTCTACCCTCGTAAGTAGAATACATTTGTGAAACTCTTTAAAGGATGCAAGTTTCGCTCACTCCCCTTTCTCTTTCCCTCCTTCCCTCCCTCCCTCCTCTGCCACAGATGTTTACTGGGGGGTCTTGTCCCTTGTCTCCTCCTCCCTTCTATATCCGACCCTAAAGGGGCCAGAGCAGCTGCAAGTGATCAGGGCACAAGGATGAGACCAGAGAAGGGCCCCACGGCCTATCTGTGTTGTGCATCTAGTGGAGGGAGACGTTTGAATTTGGTTAAAGATAAAAAGCTTTAATATCGATTCTTGGTGTGGATGTGTTCTTCTGACTAGGAGAAACCAGAGGAGATGTGGGATGTGCCCAGATTTCAGCAGAGGAAGGAATGAATGCGTCCAGAGAGTGGGTTCGTGGGGCAGGGGACAAAAGACAAAGTTGTTTTTGGCTTCTCCCCTGAAGAAGAACGCGCATTCCAGAAACCACTTCCCTCTGTGTAGGGCCCGAGGCGTGAGAGCAAATGGAGCCCAGGCGCCGTAAGGCCACATGTCTACATGCTATGACTCAGGCTAACGGAAGCTCCGTAAGTGGGTTCTGTCCACCACCCTCGGTGAGTGTACCTTCTCAATGACCTGGAAAGCCAGGTCAATGAGGAATTCATAGATGCCATAGAATTCTGTTCCGGAAATGGGGTGAGGGGCCTTATGGGCCCTTCGAGCTGCGTGTCCTACAAGTTCACTCCACACCCGTGGCCTAGAAGTGGGCATACAGGCTGCGGGGTCTGTCCCGGAGGATGGCCCGGATGGGCACACCCTCTTGGTCCCACAGCCTTGTCATCCGGCGGGAGGGCCACGGCCAGAGGAGGCCAGAGCGGGGTCCTGTCAAGTGCAAGGCCCAGGGCAGGTCCAGGTCCAAGGGCCACGGCCCGTCCCCTAGGGGCTCTGCCCCTAATTCACGATATGGACTTGCGCGTGTTACTGAACCTGCCCCAGCCCGTGTCCCGGTCTGCACGATGAGGACGGCATGGAGACAGGACTCGGGGCATGAGGCTCGCCGGGGGGCCGCGTGTGCGAGGCGCCAAGAGCAGGAAGGGTGCTCAGAGGCTGGGTTTGCAGAACAGACCTGACCGCACTCGGCCGTCCCCACCGCGGTCAGGAAGAGAGTCGGAGCTGCTCAGCCACGCGTGCAGGCCTTTGTCCTCTGGCCCCCTGTCCCCTGTGCCGTGGGCCGCCCCTCACCCTCCAGCCCTGCCGAGCGGCTGCTCCTGTGGGTCATCCAGCGTTCAGGGCGCTGTCGCTCCAGGTCACACCTTTTATAAAAAATTCTTTTTAAAATCTTTATTTATTTTTGAGAGAGAGAGAGGGAGGGAGACGCAGAATCCGAAGCAGGCTCCAGGCTCTGAGCTGTCGGCACAGAGCCCGACGCGGAGCTCGAACCCACAACCCCCACAAACCGCGAGATCATGACCTGAGCCGAAGTGGGACACTTGACCGACGGAGCCACCCAGGCGCCCCTCCAGGTCACACCTTTAATGACGCGGGTACTGGCTGGCGGCCTGTTTCATCCTCGTGGCTTTACCTGCGTGAGGCCGTCCTTCTCCCCACACCCCTCGAGGCTGCCCCACTCCCCTCCTCTCCCCCGTTCTGCCACAATTCTGGGCACCCGGATGTCCAGACTCACCAATGCCCCGTGTTACTCTAAGCCTCTCCCTCCCCTCCCCTTCACCTTAGCCGCTATCCTTGGCCTTGCCGGCCTCCGAGTTCCCGCAGGAACCTCACACCTCGGTGTCTCGGTATCATAAATTCTGGACTCAGGTTCTTCCACCCCACCCCTCACTCACGCGGCTGAGCCCTCCTTTGCTCACTCCGTCTTCTCTTAGCCTGACCACTTGTCCCATCTTTGTGGCCTTCCGACCTCCAACTTCCTGTCCCCTCGACCCTCCCTCCCAGCTGCCTAGAAAGGCGCGCCCCTGCCCGCCCAGAGGATCCTCCAGCCTTCTTCTGGAGGGTCAGGAGGGCTGTCCATCCGCGTCAGCGACGTTATTGCGCCTCGGTAGTGGTGATGGGGTCTGGCATCGGGGCTTCCCGTCTCTCTGCCCAGGAACTGGCTGTGTGTGGCCAGCCCTGTGATGGCGAGGCTGTGTGGCATCGTCCGTGACCAACTTAGCCACTGTCTGGTGGGGCCCGTTTTAGTTCTACAAGGATCTGTCTTCCTCTTCCGTGCCGCTGCCCGATGGACCTTTTTCTTGCTCTCCTCTGTAAAGCCCTTTGGTCGCCCGCCATCTCCTGCCTCAGCTTGACAGACAGGTTTCAGTTCTTAGGTCAACTCTTAGTGACTAGTAGGAGCTGCCCCGGCCAGTGGGTTAAGGAGGATTCCGAGGTGGAGTCTGGGCTCTGTGAAGAGGACCATGACAACTGAGCGATGTCACCGTGGCTGTGGGGCAGGAAAGTGGAGGCAGGTGTGATGTATTGGGCAGCCTTGGCCTTTATGATAAAACCCACCGTCTCTGGTGTCACGTATAAAGGCTGCCTTCAAATCAATGTTTTTAAGTTTACTTATTTATTGAGAGAGAGAGAGAACAAGCAGGGGAGGGGCAGAGAGAGAGGGAGAGAGAATCGCAAGCAGGCTCTGCGCTGTTGGCAGAGAGCCCGAGGTGGGGCTCGAACCCACGAACTGTGAGATGGTGATCTGAGCTGGAACGGAGGGGGACACTTACTTAACCGACTGCGCCACCCAGATGCTCCTAAAGTCTGACTTTTTAAAGCCCATCTTTTGTCCTCTATGCCAGCTACATCGTATTAATTGTTTCTGTTTCCTTGCATCTGCTGTTTGATTTGCTTGCGGTGCCCTCCCATGAGCACCTAGAATATTCTGCATATGTCTGTCTCAAGGTCTCTCAACCTTGGTACCCTTGACACTGTGGACCGGGTAACCTTGTCGTGCAGCCGTCCTGTGTGTCGCAGGATGTCCTGGCCTCTCCCCACTGAACACCAGGAGCATAGCCTTGCCCCCAACTCGAACAACCGAAAAACGTCTCCTGACCCGGCCAGATGTCCCCTAGGGGACAAAATCACACCCAGCTGGAACCGCTGTTCTCTCTGAACTTGAACATTTTGAATTGGGGGACATTTAAAAATATGGTATTTAGGGGCACCTGGGTGGCTCAGTCCGTTGAGTGCCCGACTCTTGATTTTGGCTCAGGCCGTGATCCTAGGGTTGTGGGATCAAGCCCTGCATAGGGCTTTGCGTTGACAGCATGGAGCCTGCTTGGGATTCTCTCTCTCTCCCTCTGCCCCCTCCCCTGCTCTTTCTCTCTCTCTCTCAAAAAAGAGAAAACAATACATGAAAATAAAAATATGATATCTAAAATTTTTTTCTGTGGAAGCTGTCGAACCTGTACACAAGTAGGCAGCAAAATAAGTCCCCGTGTACCCTCACTGGGCTTTGTTAACTGTTGCATTTTGCCACACTTACCCGGTTCCCTTCTTCCCGCCCAACACGCACACACACGCACACACACACACACGCATTCTGTTTGGGTGTGTGAAGCATTTTACAGTTTTTTTTTTTTTTTTTTTTTTTTTTTAAGTAGGCTCCATGCCCAATGTGTGAGTTGAACTCACCACCCTGAGATCAAATGCCCTTGGGGCATTTGAAGGCAAATCCCAGGCTCACGTCCATTTTACTTGTAATATTCTGTATACACTACCATGCCAACGTTTAACAGACTTACAGTCATTCCTTATTCATATTACTGTTCCTTCTTACTTCTTATTGGATCCCAAATCCAATCCACATTCAGATTTTCTCCAACTGTCCAGAAAGTGTTCCCTTATTGTTAGTTTGTTCAGATCCGGATCTACTCATGATCTGCTTTCGTTCTTGTGCCTTTTTAGTCTCTCACTGTAGGAAAGTCCTCTCTCCTTGACAAGAATGCTTTTCCCCCCTCAAGCCATTGACTTGTCAGAAGGCCGGTTGTCCTGTAGGTGCCCATGTTCCAGATTAGGCTGATTGCTTCCAAGTGGTGTCATTGATTTGATCTTCTACTGCCTGTGTTTGTTCTATATTGGAGATTAGATGTAAAGGTTTGATTATATTTAGGATCTCTTTTTCGGGGGGATGCAAGAGTGCTTCATAGTTGGTCCAGTATATCATATCATGTCATGTCATGTCATGTCATGTCATTTTTCGGGGGGAGGCAAGAGTGCTTCATAGTTGGTCCAGTATATCATGTCATGTCATGTCATGTCATGTCATGTCATGTCATATCATGTCATGTCATATCAATCAGGGGGTGTTACGAACTGAGTATTTTTGTCCCCTCAAAATTCCTATGGTGAAGCCCTGTCCTCAATATGATGGCATTTGAAGGTAGGCCTTCTGGAAGCAATTAGGTTTAGATGAAGTCATGAGGTTGGGGTCCCCATGATGGCACGCCTGTCCTTATAAGAAAGGGAAGGGAGTGGCGCCTGGGTGGTTCAGTCAGTTGAGCGTCTGACTTGGGCTCTGGTCATGATCTCGCGGTTCATGGGTTCGAGCCCCACGTCGGGCTCTGTGCTGACAGCTCAGAGCCTGGCTCCTGCTTCGGATTCTGTGTCTCCCTCTCTCTCTGACCCTCCACTGCTCACGCTCTGTCTCTCTGTCTCTCTGAAATAAATAAACATTAAAAAATTTTTTTAAAAAAGAAAGAAAGGGAAGAGAGAGAGCAGAGCACGCACACACACACACTCTCTCTCTTTCTCTTTGCCACGTGAAGACACGGTGAACAGGCAGCCTTCCTGCCAGCCTGGAAGAGGCTCTCACCAGGAACGGAATCTGCCGGCATTTTCATCCTGGACTTGCCAGCCTCCATATCTGTGAGAAAGAAATATTTAAGCCACTCAGTCTAGGATGTATTTTGCGATGGTGCCCTAGGCTAATACAGGAGGACATGACTTTTTTTTCCCTGGAAATCCGGGTGTTTGACATTCACCAAAATAACCACTGTCTGCAGGTTTCTTCTTCTCTTCTCTCTGCAATTTATTTCTTGAAGAAACCAGGCCTCGTCGAGGTTTCCTTGTTCAGGATTTTGTTGAGAGAGAGAGTGAGAGAGTGCATGCTTGTGCACACACATGTGAGCAAGGGCACGTGTATGGGGGAGGGACAGAGAGAGAGAGAGAGAGAGAGAGAGAGAGAGAGAGAGAGAGAGAAAATCTCAAGAAGGCTCCCAACACCCAGCGCAGAGCCGGGTGTGAGTTTCGGTCCTATGTCCCTGGGATCATAACCTGAGCCAAAATCCAGAGTCGGATGCTCAACAGACTGAGCCACCCAGGCGCCTCTCCTTGTTCGGGATTTTGTTGATTATATCCTCATGGTGCCTGTTAACACGTTCCTCTGTCCTCGGTATTTCCAGAATATTGGAAATTAAACAGAAGCTTGAGTAGATTTTGGTTCTGTCTCCTTCTCTTCCTTATTATTATTGTTTGGGCAAAATTACCTCTTTGGTTGTGTAGTATTCTTCCGTCAACAATTGTATTAAGAATCACACACCATCTGGTAGTTTCTTTTTCTCTTGTGATGTTAGCAGGTTTTGATAACCGTTGTCTTCATCACTGTTCGTTAAGGGCTGCATTATTTTTGAGAGAAAGAGTGTGTGTGCGCCCCAGTGGGGGAGGTGCAGAGAGAGAGAGGGGGACAGAAGATCTAAAGCAGGCTCTGCGCTGAGAGTGGAGAGGCTGATGTGGGGCTCGAACTCACGAACTGTGAGATTAGGACCTGAGCTGAAGTCAGACGCTCAACCGACTGGGCCACCCAGGCGCCCCTGTTTTAATTTTTTTAATGTTTATTTATTTTTGAGAGAGAGAGCACGAGCAGGGGAGGGACAGAGAGAGATGGAGAGAGCGTGAGCATGAGCAGGGGAGGGACAGAGAGAGAGAGGGAGACACAGAATCTGAAGCGGGCTCCAGGTTCCAAGCCGTCAGCACAGAGCCCAACATGGGGCTCGAACCCACGAACCGCGTGATCATGACCTGAGCTGAAGTCAGACGTTTCACTGACTGAGCCACCCAGGCGCCCCCTTTGGGGTACATTTTGAAGAGCCAATTTAGTGATTCTGGGACAAAGTGGCCCTGTGGGGATGTGAGGGGACTTCCCTGGCCTACGCCACCCGCAAGCCTGGCCCACCCCTCGCGTTTGCGGGGCGCTGATGAAAGCCCTCACGCCATATGTCTAAGTATTTATAAGTCGTAAATCAAGCTTACAAACTGTTAAATAAAATCTGTTGTGTTATCGACCTTGAGAGACCTACCCTCCCAATGACCTGGGGATGGGGGTGAGGCTCATATTTGGAACTCTTAGCCTCCTTGAGTTTTATGCTGGAATTCAGCGGTTCGGGGAGATCCACCTTTCACTTCTCTCCTTGTTCCGCCCGACACCTTGCCCCTGGTGCAGCCTCACGCACCCACTATGGGCACTTGAGTCTAGCCCAGGACCTCTCACCCTGCCCTACCAACCGCCACGTGGCCACACTTCAAGCCCGAGTGTGTCTAGCTGTGGGGGAGGGAATCCCAGGCCCCAGGTACCTGCACTTGGTCTGCGAGGGTGCCTGTGGTTTTGGGGACGATGTCCCTTTGGGCCCACAGCCTCCCTCCTTGCCCTGTGGGGAGGGGTGTGGCCGGAGGCAGATGCAGGCCCCGGAAAGCACAGTGCCCAGGGTGGGGGCTCCCGTTTTTTAGGTTTAAGACAGGTCCGTGTAAACGTTACCTCTGGCGAGATACAGAGCGAGTTTCCACAGGTACGTCCCCAGTTCTTCAGAATTAGATGGGCTTTCCCCGCATGTCCCCATTCCAGAAGGCTCCATCACAATGACAGAGTTAAGCTGTCTGTGTCCACGCGTTCCCTTCTAGTATCTTCCCTGCTGGACCTCTTCAGCCCCCGTTAGACTGTAGGCGCCGAGGGGGACGTCACCCACCTGTGAGAGAGGCCCGAGAAGAAAGAGAAAAAGCTTTGTAATGTCGTACCTTTCCTGGCATGTGTTCCCCATCTTTTGGAGTGAGGGGCCCCGCATTTCCCTCTTGCCTGTGCTCCAAAGTTGTTTAGACGGTCTTGCTCCCATGTTTCAGGTGTCGCGTCCCCTAAACCACAGGGCAGTGACTGGCCGATCACGATGAACTGAGGAGGTAAAAGGATCGGCCATCCAGACCTATCCATGACTCGGACAATCTGGAGCCTGGAGATCTGGATTTCAGTGGCCTCCCCAGGGGTTTTTCGTGCAGCCAGGTTTAGGAAGCCCTGCATGGAGAATAGCGTTTTTTGAGATTCTTTCATCACGACCGATAACAGGAAATACCCTCCCTGTGGTGACCGAGTCCCCTTGCTTATGTGTGCGCACTCGTCTGAAACGTATGTCTGAAACAAGTTTCACAGAATAATGCTTACCGTTACCATATGTGGTATTCTCTTTTTTATTGTATTCTATCGAGTTCATAAAAAAAAGTGCTTGCCAAGACTCAGAAAATTGATTCCACAGCCCCTCTGTGTTAAGACCTGCCTGGGAGACCCCCTGCCCTGGGGGAATGTGGGAGTCTCTTTGCTTTCCCCTCTCCCCCTCATTCCCATGCCTGGCCCTCCCGCCTCTGACTCTGAAGTCCCTTTCTGGTTTCAGCCTAGGTGAAGTGCTTGGTGTGTCCCCTCTTTAACCCAAACGCCTCCCCCAGACCTTACTCCATTCTATTATGGGGCAGCCACAAAGGCCTTTCCTTCGGGAAGCTTTCCCGGACTGACCTCCCCGCTCTGTGGGCAGCTCTCTGTGCCTCTTGGATCTGTGATTGTGGTTTTCACCCTGAGAACTCATTTCCCGCTTTCCTTCCCTGTGGATGGAATCATTTCTCCTCCCTGTTTCCTCCCTAGCGGGGCCCTGGCCAGTCCACCTGGGACCTGGATGCACAAGCCGGCCCTGCCCACCCACCCCCACCTCCTTGGGAGTGTGAACTTACCTAACCGGGCATTCAACCACCTGATCATCACTGAACCCTGTAGGTGGGCTGGAGCTGGAGACTGAAATGTGGGGGCAGGGGCACACTGCCGGGGGGGGGGGGTGGGGTGGGGTGGGGTGGGGTGGGGGGGTGGGGGTGGGGGTGGGGCTGGCACTCTGGGGAGTGAACAATCACATCCGGGAGGCCTTGAATCTGTGACTGGATCACAGGGACCCTGGTGCTTTACCTTCAGGAAGTTACTGTTTTGCGTGCTTGGTGCTGGAGGCTGCGGGGTGATCGGTGATCGGCCTCTGCCCTTGATGACCTCAGAAACTGGTGGCGCTCAGACCCGAGAGTGAGGGTGGTATTTGCTACCTCGTGGGTGTGTGCGGAGTGTGATGGGCAGGCACGGGGCGTAGGAGCGATCACTTGTCTAGGGGAGTTTGGGCGTGTGTAAGTGTGGGCATCTTTGTGCCTCAGTTTTGTCCTCTGTAAAATGGGGATGATTATGGTGGTTACTTCATAAGGTTATTCTAGGGCTTAAATGTGTTCATAATGTGTTTAGAAAAATGTGGTAGTAAACGCTGTGTTTGGGCTGGTGACTGGGCAGTATCTGGGCTCTGTGCTTTGGGAAACACTGGCCTGGTCGATCAAGGCTACGTGTTGAGGGCTTCCCAGGAAGTCACTTTCAAAGTGGGCCTTTTTTTTAAAGCTTATTTATTTTGAGAGAGAGAGAGAGAGAAAGAGAGAGATGTGGTAGGGGCAGAGAGAGAGAGAGAGGGAGAGGGAGAATCCCAGGCAGGCTCCCCACTGGCAGCACAGAGCCTGACATGGGGCTTGAACTCGTGAACCACGAGACCATGACCTGAGCTGAAACCAAGAGTCAGATGCTTAACTGACTGAGCCACTCAGGCGCCCCAAAGTGGGTCTTGTAGGATGAATAGGAGTCTTCTTGGCAACGACAGGGCAGGGCATTTTAGGCGGACGAAAGAGCCGTGTGAAGGCTGGGAGGCAGGACTGTGGTTTTATATGGTGAGTGCAGGTGCGTTCAGAAGGGCTGGAAAGGCCAGGCCTTTGGAGCCTGAGTGCAAAGCCACCTTCCTGCCACCCTGAGGAGCTTGGGTTTTATGTCTAAACATGGTTACGGTGGCCCTTGTGCTAGCTTTGCTGGTGGGAGGGGAGCCAGCTAACAGACCGTGTCGGCAGCTCCCGGCCGCTTGGTGGGCCGCTGATAGGCCGGGGCAGGTTGATGACCAGGGCTCCCGGCCCTGCCCGGGGCCCGGGGATGTTGCGGGCCGGCTGCTTTGCTCCTTGGAACGTTGCAAGGATCACGGTCTTTTCTCAGCTTTGAAAAGGCAGCAAAGCACGCCGTTCACGCACCTTTCGTTTTAATAAAATACTTGCGTGTTTTTCCTCCACGGGGTTTTTGTGACGCTTGCACGCGTCAGGATTCAGTGGCTGCCTGTTGAGCGAATGAAAGAACAAAGGCCTTGACCTCTCTCCTCTGGGAAACTGAGGCCGTGACCTCTGCCCTCCTGCAGGTCTGTCGTGCTGAGGGGTCCAGGAAGGAGGTCTGCCCTTTGTGCCCAGAGCAGGTCAGCTCTGGAAGCCACATTGAAAGGAGCCACGGAGGCCATCAGCTTGAGGGGGTCCCGCTTCTTCCTTTGAAGTAGAAATGGGTGCAAAAGGGGGACTTTTTCTGAAAATCACACGGAATGGCCTCTATGTAAATATCTGGTGAAGATTTTTCCTGAGGCCCCCGGGTTTTCTGAGTCTCGCTCTCCTCTCCTCTCCCCACCCCCGGCTTGTCTGTTATTTTAACATCCATTCCCAGAGAAACAATTCCTATGGCAATCGGAACACTACTCCAGGCTTCTCTTGGCTTGAACCGGCCAACACTTCATTGCCGCTTCGAGAGTGTATGAGCTGGAGCCTGACCAGCTCCGCCTGGGGCAGGGAAGAGAGGAACAATAACTAAGTTGGAGGATTTTTGGGAATCCTGCAGCCGATCCTAGGGAAGTAGACACAAGGCACACTGTTCTCGCTGAGGAGTCCAGGGTCCCCAGCCTCTCCTGCCCGGTCTTCCTTTTTCTTGCCTCCCAGAAACCAGGGCGTGGATGGATGTTTCTTCGGGGGCCTGTACGAGACCACCTTGAAAGGAGCTGGACCCAGTCCAGGTTAATTCTGTAACGCTCGGGATGGGGTGGGGTGTAGAGAGGCAGGACCCCACCTCCTCGGCCTCTCCATCCGCCTCACCCCTCGGCTGCCTCCGGAGTGCTGTGTGGGCTGTGGAAAGCTGACCTTTGCCAGCTGACCTTTGCCGGCTCCCCGGTGCCCCGTAGTGACATTTCCGGAGCTCATTCTGTCGGGTGTTAATGGGAGTCACAAGAGAGAGTTCGGGAAGTGCTTGCGAACCGAGCTGGAGAGTTTCCCTAATAAAGAAGGAGGGTGTGAATCCGGGGCGCTGGGTGGCCCTGATCGAGTCACCTGACCTCTCTCCTCCTCTGCAAAAGGGGGCTGATCTTCGTCTTTATTTCATCCTGTCGTGCGGGGCTTACATGAGCTAACGTTAACGAAGCGCTTAGGACAATATCTAGTAGACACTCTTTGCGACCTCGAGCGATGATAAAGGCTTTCGCAGACTGAGCAGGGTGCCAGTGCGCCTTGCAAAGCTTGGAAAATGCGGTTTCACAGACACCGAGGTTACCGACTCCTTTTCTGGGGAGAGTTTTGGTTGGATGGTGTTCCAGACGACATGCTCTGGAAACGCTGGCCTAGTGGGTCAAGGTTAATGCCTCAGCGGTTTACAGTGCCTTTTGCCCTTTGGGAGCTGGTCTTAAGCAATATCACCAGGGGCATTTCTGACCTCACCCTGCAGTGGCCTGCCCTGGTGCTGCTGGGGAGCCGGGGCAGTACAGGAGCAAGGGTCCTGTCCTTTCCCATATCCTTGAGGATGCTGCTTGGGTTTTCAAGGCCTTGAGTGAGGGGTGGGGGCTGGTCCACACTCGCAGCTGAACCCACCAGCCACTTGGGGGCTGAGCATACAGGGTTGCCCCCAGGACATGATGGGGGAGCACGTTGGAGGGTCTGGGGGCCCTGAGATGCCCGTAAGGGCCCCGAGATTCTGATGAGTTTCCTGTCCTGGAGATTGAGACCGTGTTAGGCCCCCAGATTGGGGGACAGGGCTTCTTTGGACCTGTCATGATTGGCTGGGGGACACACAGCCGGGCCGGCCCTTCCTTTCATTGACTCGGTGCCTCCAGAGTAACATGAAACTAATAGGATTGGGTGAGATCAAACAAGGAAGTGTGTTTGTTAAAGATGCAGACTAGTTGTAATGCAGCGCGTTCCTGCCCCCCGGAACGAGGGCCCCACCGGACGACTTCGACCTCTCTGAGCAAGAATGGGGGTTCGCCAGCGCTTGCGGGAAGGAAGTTGGGTGTTTGCTCTGTGTGTGTGTGTGTATGTGCGTGTGCGTGTTACTTGTACCCGTGACTGGCTGCAGCTTGCAGCCCAAACATTTTATGTTTCTGTTTGCACGTATCTGGTCCCCTGCCCCCTTCCTTGTTATGGAAGAGCAGGGACTGTGTGGCATTTGCCGAGGCCACCCCCCCCCCGCCCCCCCGCCCCAGTTCCTGCCACTCAGGAGGCCCAGCAGCGGGTCTGCCCTGCTTGGAGCCACCGTGAAAGGCTTAGAGTTCCATCTCTCCCTGGGGAGCAGCTCTGGAGCCAGGCCCGTGCAGGCTGGCCGCTGACCTTGCCCGCCCTGCGGCGCCCCGGAGGCGCCAGAGCCTGCGTGCACCCGGCTAGGTCGGGAAGCCTGTGCGCAGAAAGTGACAGTTTCCTTCTGATTTGGCTCCGGCTGTCTGCGCCCAGGCCCGTTGCCTCTGGCATCTGACATTTTTGTCATTCCTGCCGCCCTGGAAGGGCTTAGTTGGGGAATCAGCACTTTTCCTCTTCCTGCGCCTGCCTCTGTGATTGACTCGGCCACACGGGCTGACTCCGGTTCCGAGAAGGCTCGGCCTGCCTGGGCACCCGCCGTTTCTGCAGTGATGGAATCCCGGGCCTCTCCGGGGTTTTCCAGGCTCTTTCTCTCTTGTGTCCCATGGCTGACGATGACAGTAAGCTCGGACCCTGAATCTCTTCATTCCGGAGCTTGGAACACATACGTGTGCCTTCCTGGAGACACAGCTGAGCTTAGGGGAGAGACCCCTTCATCTGCTCCTTGTCTCTCTGAGTCCTCTGCTCCCCGCCAGCTGCCTTTGACCTCAGACTGCTTCCTGCTTTCAGCATCTCTGCATCTCTTGGCCTAACTAACAATCGCCCAAAGCTCGGAGCTGCGCTTAAACATCACATCTTCAGGGAACCTTTTGCTGTCCCCAGAAGAAAGGCCAGGCCTTTCTGTCAAATGCCCTTGGGGCTTGCCCTCATACCTAGGAGCTCATGATAACTCTCAGTCCATCCTCTAATTAATTGATTGGTAATTAGTTAATAGTTGTCTACACTGAGACTGTGAGTTTTTGGAGGGCGGAGGATGCGTCTGTCTTGTTTGGGGCCGTATCTCTAGGTTCTTGCAGAGAGTATCCCACAAAAGGACTAATGCTTTGCAAGCTGTATTAGCTTTCTGTTGCTGCTGTTAACAAATGACTGCAAACACTGTGGCTTGAAACAATACACAGATTTATTATCTTATATTTCTCGAGTCAGAAGTCCGAAGTGGGTCTCACTGGGCTGAAAGAGCTTCGAAGGACTGGTCCTCCTGGAGGCTCCAGGCGAGCATCCATTTCCTTGCTTTTTCCAGCTTCTGGGGGTTGCCTGCGTTACCTGATGGGTAGGTCCTTCCTCTGTCTTCAAAGGGCACCCTCCACCCTCTCTTTCCAACATTTCCTGCCTCTCTGACTCTGATTTTCATCTTATAAGGACCCTTGTGATTAGGTTGGGCCCACTGGATTATCCAGGATCATCTCCCCACCTCAAGAACCTGCCAAGTCCCTTTAACCGTGTAAGATAACATATTCGCAAGGCTTAGGATGAGGACATCTTTGGGGGGTCATTATTTAGCCCACTACACAAGCAGAAATGAAGAGGGAAAGGCACACCAGATATTTGGGTCCTTGGAGAGTTCGGTTAATCCTGGATTTCAAACAGTGTTAATACTGAAAGAGGCTTGGAGCATCAAAAGCCTGTGAAGACTCAACCTTGCATGAAGAGTCATCATAAGGGCACGGCCTTCCCCACCCCAAGGTTTTATGTAGGCTGTGAGTTCGGGATTTGATTTTAGTTTTTCCTCCAAACCTCCCGTTATGCTTCTGTTGAATAATCCACCCTTTCTTAACAATTCAAAATATCACTTTTATCATATACTAAATTTCCCGGTATACGCAGCTCTTTTTCTGAACTCTTAATCTGATCTGGTGCCCAAACCACACCATTTTAATCACTGTATCCTTATTGTATGTCTTGTTAGCTGATAGAGCACTTCCTCCTTCACTGTTCATCTGTATCAAAAATATTCTTCACTGTTCTTGGGCTTTGTTTTTTTCCTTTGGGATGAATTTTTTTTTTTTTGAACGTTTTTTATTTATTTTTGGGACAGAGAGAGACAGAGCATGAACGGGGGAGGGGCAGAGAGAGAGGGAGACGCAGAATCGGAAACAGGCTCCAGGCTCCGAGCCATCAGCCCAGAGCCTGACGCGGGGCTCGAACTCACGGACCGCGAGATCGTGACCTGGCTGAAGTCGGACGCTCAACCGACTGCGCCACCCAGGCGCCCCACCTTTGGGGTGAATTTTATAACCATTTTTTCTAGTTCTGTACAACATGCTGCTGGGATTTTGATCTAGGTTGTGTTGACGGATTCATAGAATTCGACGTTTATGATATTGTGCGTTTTTTCAGGAACGAGGTATACGGCTCCATTTATCTAGATCTTCTTATGTTTATTCTTAGGCGTCTTATAGTTTTCATTGCGATCGTGAATGAGTTCTTTTTGTTCCTTGACATTTATAAATGTTTATGTCTGGCAAATAGGAAAGCTGTTGATTTGGGGCATGTTGGTTTTATATCCAGTTACCTTCATGCATTAAAAAACTATATATATTTTAATGGTTTTTCAGGTGGTTCTCTGAGGTTTTGAGGTAGAGAGTCCTAGGGTCTCCCAGTGTGTGTGTGTGTGTGTGTGTGTGTGTGTGTCCTTCCACACAAATGTCCCAGGTAGATGGTGTTCCCTCAGAACCTCAGGTGACCCAAAGCATCCCTGAGGGAGAGAAGGCAGTGTTTGAGACAAGCATGACTCTCTTAGAGACAGATGCAAGCTGCATCCACCATAGACGGGTGTTAGATGTCCAGTTGGCCTCGGATGGCCTGGGGCTGGCTGTGTAGGCTGATTCTGATTCTGGTCCTTCTGTGCCTGTTGATGTGCTTGTGGGGGGAATCACAGGCACAGCTAGGGCTGAGTCACAGCTGTGTCCCAGAGAATACAGAGGGTCAAAATTGTGAGTGCTTGGGATCTTGAGACACCCTAGCAGGGACGCTCCTGGGCGAGGGGAGGTCTGGGATTATGTGCCTTGGTTCTCACTGTGTCCCTGGCATCTGCTGACATAGAGCTGGAAGTAGGTGATAAAGCCAAGTAAGTTCATGCTGGGCGGGCGTAGGCGGGCGGGTCAGTTCGTAAAGACTCAGCCAAGTTGGACCGTGCTGGGTGGGCCCTAACTCTCAGGACTTTGGAGTCAGGCAAATTAGGTCAGACACTTGGCTCCCCCTCTGGCCACGGGCAAGTTGCTGTTAACCTGCATCAGTTTACACATCTGTGAGATGGGGCCTATCACAGCCAGTTCCACGGGAAGCGTTAAAGGAGCCATCGGAGTCGGCCGTGTCACACTTGGAATCCGGCGTGGATTGGCCCCTGGAGCGGGTGGTGCTGCCTTCTGGACTGTGTGTCTGCCACGAGCAGCTTTTCCCCTGGTCTCGTCCTGGCTTGCTTTCTTCTTGTTTCACATACTTGTTCTGCAGCTGGGCTCAGGGTCAAGGGCCCCATCCTAGAGGGCTTTGTCTTCCATGGCGAGTAAGCCAGGGTCCAGCGTAGAACGTGAGCTAAAACAATCCCTTATTGATCCGACGGCAGCAGGACCACTGGGGACACCAGCGTGTTGACTTCTCAGGCTACGGAGTCCAAGTCGCTTGAGCTCGGGAGCAGAGGACTGCGTTCTAACCCGGGATGAACCAAAGAGCGAACGGGGAACCCGGTGGACCCCGATGCGGCGTGAGGGTCCAGGCAGTTGCACGAGCAAGGGGTTTGGCAGGAAAAACCCAATTTTCAGCCTTGGCCGTTGGCAGGGAGGCAGCAGTGCTGGAAATTGTCTGCCTGCTGGCCTGGGGCAGCTGCACGTGGGGACAGCTGTCTCAGCTTTCGATATAGGATCTGCCCCGAGATTAATAGCAGAGCCTGGCCGTGCCCATGGGGAGCGGAGAGGGGCTTGGGTTTCAGTGCGCCAGGAAATTCACCTGCCCTGCTGACAGTGGGTGGGTAGTCTGCAGGATGGATGGGCTCTGGGGGCTGGGGGGTGTCTGGGCAAGACAGCTTGCCACTGGCCGAGCCAAATCCACCCCCACCAGATGCAAGCTGACCCTCCCAAGAGCCGCTTTCTTTCCGCTGGACCTGAAACCAGCGGGAGCTGATCTCCAAGAATGATGTGAAGAGCCGGGAATGGAAACCAAATGTTGGTGTCAGGTAGAGAAAGCTGATGGAAAGCCCTCGGCCCAGCAGGCCTGGCAGCGGTGGGGCTCAGACTCGGGTGGCCGGCACAGATGTTTAGGTGAAAGGGGCCTGACACGTTTCCTTTCAAACAAAAGTTTATTTTTTTCCCGATTGTATTTATTTGCAGCTCGTTTGGAAACTATGGAAAAGTGGGAAAGAAAGAAATCATTCATAATTCCGTTTTTGTAAGTTCTCAATTTTTTTATTCTTTTCATTGTGGTGAAATACACATAACATAAAACTGACTGACCACCTTAACCACTTTTTTTTCAAGATAATGTGGTTTTTTTTTAAACGTCTATTTATTTTTGAGAGAAAGCGCACGCACGTGAGCAAGTGGGGGAGGGGACGAGAGGGGACAGAATCTGAAGCAGGCTCCAGGCTCTGAGCTGTCAGCACAGAGCCCGATGTGGGGCTCGAACCCACGATCCATGCGATCATGACCTGAGCTCAAGTCAACGCTTAACCGTTTGAGACACCCACGTGCTCCAGTTGTCTGACTCTTAATCTCAGGTCTTTTTTTTTTTTTTTGGAGAGGGAGAGAGCGAGAGCGAGCGAGAGAGAGATGGAGAGGAGAGAGAGAATCCCAAACAGGCTCTGCACAGTCAGCATAGAGTCTGAGGCGGGGCTTGAACCCATGAACCATGAGATCATGACCTGGGCTGAAGTCCGACGCTTAACCGACTGAGCCACCCAGGCGCCCCACCATCCATCCATCTGCAAAACAGAAACTCTATACCCATTGGTCACTGAGCCCCTGTTCCTGGCTTCCCCCAGCCCTGGGCAACCACCGTTGTACTTCTTGTCTCTAGGAGTTTGACTGCTCTAAGTATCTCATCTAAGTGGAATCATACGGTGTTTGCTCTTTGGTGAGACTGGCTTATTTCGTTAGCGTAACGTCCTCAAGGTTCATCCATGTTGAAGCAGATGTCAGCATTTCCTCCGTGTTTCAGGCTGAATAATATTCTATCGTATGTACAGACCACATTTTCTTTCTGTTGACAGATAGGTATTTCGATTTCTTCAGCCTTCTGGCTATTATAGACAATGCTGCTAAGAACGTGGCTATGGAGAGAGTCCCTGCTTTCGGTTCTTTTGGGTAGATACCCAGAAGTGGAATGCCAGGGTCGTATGGCAATTCTGTTTTAATATTTTGAGGAACCACCATACTGTGTTCCACGGAAGATGCTCTATTTTACATTTCTACCAACAGTGTAAAAAGGGTTCCGATTTCTCCACATTCTCGCCAACACTTATGTTCTGATCTTTCTTTCTTTCTTTCTTTCTTTCTTTCTTTCTTTCTTTCTTTCTTTCTCTCGATAGTAGCCACCCTGATGGTGTAAGGTAGCATCCTTATCCCATCGTGGTTTGGATTTGCATTTCTCCAATGATTAGTGATGTTGAACATCTTTTCATGTGTTTCTTGGTCATTTGTGTTCATCTCTGGAGCAATACCTATTCAGGGTTTTTGCCCACTTTAAAAATTGGGTTGTTTGGGGGCAGCTGGGTGGCTTAGTCGGTTGAGCATCCGACTTCAGCTCAGGTCATGGTCTCACGGTTTGTGGGTTCGAGCCCCACGTCGGGCTCTGTACTGACAGCTCAGAGCCTGGAGCCTGCTTCGGATTCTGTGTCTCCCCCTCTCTCTGCCCCTCCCCAGCTCGTGCTCTGTCTCTGTCTCTCAAAAATGAATAAACGTTTAAAAAGATTATAAAAAATAATAAAAACTCAGGTTTTTTTTGTTGTTGCTGTGACTGTTGAGTTTTAAGTGTTCTTTATGTATTCTGGATATTAACCACTCATCAGATCTATGATTTACAGACATTTTCCCCCACTGGATGGGTTGCCTTTCACTCTTGATTGTGTTACTTTGGTGCACCAAGGTTTTACATGTTGATGCAGTCCAGTTTATCTCGGTTTGCTTTTGTTGCCTGTGGTTTTGCTGTCATATCCAAGAAATCATTGCCAAATCCAGCGTCATGAAACTTCTGCCCTATATTTTCTTCTGTGTTTTGCCCTAAGAGTTTTACTCTTAAAAGCATTTTTTTTTAATGTTTATTTACTTTTGAGAGACAGAGTGTGAGAAGGGGAGGGGCGGAGAGAGAGGGAGACACAGAATCTGAAGCAGGCTCCAGGCTCCGAGCTGTCAGCACAGAGCCTGACGTGGGGCTCAAACCCACGAACTGCAAGATCATGACCTCAGCCAGAGTCAGATGCTTAAGTGACTGAGCCACCTAGGCGCCCCCCTTGCTGTTAATTTTTGTATATGGCATAAAGTAATGGTTGAACTTTGTGTGGGTATCCAGTTTTCCCAACACCATTTGTCGAAAAGACTATCCTTTCCTGCATTATATATTTTTTAAGAGTTTATTTATCTTGAGAGAGAGGGGGAGGGGGAACAAGTAGGGGAGGGACAGAGAGAGAGGGAGAGAGAGTATCCCAAGCAGGCTCTGTACTGTCAGCGCCTAGCCCAACTCAGGACTCAAACCCATGAACCATGAGATCATGACCTCAGCTGAAATCAAGAGTCGGACACTTAACTGACTGAGTCACCCAGGCACCCCGCCCTGCATTACATTTTTGAGAGGCATCTTTCTTTCTTTCTTCTTTAAATTTTTTAAAATACTTTCTTATTTTTTGAGAGACGGAGCATAAGCGGGGGAGGGACAGAGAGAGAGAGAGATGGAGACACAGATTCCGAAGCAGGCTCCAGGCTCTGAGCTGTCAGCACAGAGCCCCCCGCAGGCTTGAACCCATGAGCTGTGAGATCATGACCTGAGCTGAAGGCAGACACTTAACCAACTGAGCCACCTAGGCACCCCGTGTCCCACCTTTTAACACATTTGCCCAGAAGCCTCAATGAAGCAAGGGCTCTTCATTCATTCTGTAGATATGCCACATGCCCCCGGTTTACTAGGGACCGTGTCAATTGCTGAACGTGCAGAAATGATTCAGAAGGGATCACCGCCTTCGAAGTCCAACAGAGGAGAACAAACAGTTACCATAGGAGGTCTGGATTCACCGAGGTCCGGACGAAGTTATGATATAAGGAAACGGAGGCATGAGCAATGTGGAACCCAGGAGAGCTGGGGAGGCTCCCCAAAGCAGGTGATATTTGAGGTGGTTCTGGAGCAAGAAGAGGCCGAGCGGGGGAAGGTTGAGAACGGGGAGTGAGCAAGGCCCGGCGAGGGGGAAGGAAGGGGGCCGGCATGGCGGGGCCCAGGGTTCTGAGAACAAGAGGCAGGAAGCAAGGATGGAGGTGAGTGTGGGCCTCCGATGGAGGGCCTGACCTGCCAGGCAGGGGAGCTGTGGTTTATTCTGGGGGCCACAAGGAGCCCCCGGAGGCCTGGAAGGAGCGGGGCGATGCGGGCCACCAGGCGCAATGCCCATCAGAGCCTTGCAGCTACGTAATCAGGAGGCTTGTGTTCTGTTACCAGCCTGCAGAGAAATGAGGACGGCTTGGCCAATGGCAAAATGGCAAATAGTCAGAGCTACCCGGGAATGGCTTTGTGATCGCTGTTCACCATCATCTTCTGTGTTGGTCTGTGATGGCTGAACCGTAATTTACTTTAATGTTTATTTATTTGAGAGAGAGAGAGAGAGAGAGCGCACCAGCAGGGGAGGGGCGGAGAGAGAGGATCCAAAGCGGGCTCCCGGCTGTCAGCCCAGAGCCCGGTGCGGGGCTCGATCTCACGATCTGCAACATCATGAGCTGAAGTTGGACGCTTAACTGACTGAGCCACCCAGGCGCCCCAGGCTGAACCATAATTTAGCACATGGGAGGAGACCTGCCTTGGGCTTTGTTTCTGAAGGTAGTGTAGTGTGATGACCAAGAATCTGACCGCAATTTCGGTCCTGCCCCCGCCACCTGCTGGCTGTGTGACCTAGGAAAAGCCATTTCTTCTCCAGGAGCCTCGACTTCCTCATCTGTAAAGCGGAGACGGTCATCATCTCTACCTCGAAACTGGGGGTGACAATTACACAAGAAAAGTCTTTACAGCATCTGACTTTATCCCCATTGGATCATATACTTTAATTTTTAATTTCACTTTTGAATTTTTACGGAAGTCCCACATGTACACAGCTTAAAGAACCAAAGAGGCCTGCAAGGCTTAAAATGAAACAACAGCCCTTAATCGTATACCTATATCATATACAAAAGCAAGGGACAATCAAGTGACTGCATGAGCGTGTGGCTGACTCATTCAGGAGACTGGGGCACCCGCCTCGCCCCTCTCCAGAGCAGGTCTGTAACTTCTCGGGGGTCCCAGAGTGAGGCCCTTGTCTTTGCTTTGTTCCTGCCACGCCAGCTTTCCAGAAGCCACTTTAAAGAAGCCACAGAGGCCACCAGCTTTAGGGGTCTTGCTTTTTCCTTTGAAGTGGGAGTGGGTGGAGAAGGGGGAGTGTTCCAGAAAATTCCTTGAGACAGCCTCCATGGAAATATCTGGTGGGGTCTCAGGGATTGGGAACCCCTTCTCTGAAGTTGGGAGGCCGGGGGTCCAGTGCAGGGGCAGTGCCTCGGGCCAGGCTTTGTGGGGAGGGCTTCTCACAGACCCCCAGAGCCCTGTGCCCCCCTCTTATCCCGTGTGGCTTCAGGGCTCCTTCAGGAGAGTGTCCCCCCTCCTTGGGTCTCCTCTGTGGCCTGTGCCCTTTGCCCCCGCCCCTCGCCTCTCTGGCCTGACACGCTAACGAAAGCCTTCTGCGCAGAGGTCGGTCGTGCCCGGCTGGGGTCACAGAAGCCTCATGGGGGACAGGGCGGCAGAAGGAGAGGGGGTTGGGGGAGGGGCCTGGCGCACAGGGCTGCAGCAGATGGCGAAGAAAAACACGGGCTTGTTTGCCTCTCTGGGGGTTCGAGCACCAGATGGGAGTTTCTCTGGTCTCAGAAGCTTGCTCACACACAGGCGCGTGTGGTAGTGTGTGTGTGTGGGGGGGTGGGAGTCACCCCATTTGTGCTGCCGGTGCTGGGGCCTGGTGGGGGTTCTGGTTGCTGTTTACCTTCCTGAGAGACTGGCTTCGTCCCGGGCAGGGCCCGTGACCCACCCCGCCCCGGCCATGAGCATATTTTGGGAGTGCGTTGGTGTGGGTCACATTGAGTGACAGCGGGACTCGGGAGGCGTCCAGAGGAAAGGCGAGGAGAGTCCTCATCTTCCTGGATGGTCTTCCCCTTGACGCTCTGGGGGAGGAGGGGGCGATCTCCCCGTTTAGACCCAGTTTTGGAGGCCTTTCAAATTCTGCAGGTTTCAGTGTGGAGCTAAGTTCAGTTGGACATGAGCTTCTGCCCAGGCCTGCCTGTGTTTCTTTCTCATTGCGGGGACAGGCCTTGTTCCCCCCCTGCCCCCCGCTGTCCTCCCCAGGGGAAAACAGCGGAGCCGGGAGTTGAAGAGGGACTTGTCCGAGGTCACACAGCTGCGGAGTGGCTCAGCAGGGTGGAAGCTGGGCTTCTTGGCTTCACCCCTGTGCCGTCTGCATCACCAAGCTGAGGGTCTGTATTTAGATCGACGGAGTGGCAGGATATTCTAAAATGGCTGACAGCACAGAGGCCGACGCGGGGCTCGAGCTCACGAATTGTGAGGTCGTGACCCGAGCTGAAGTCGGACGCTTAACCGACTGAGCCACCCAGGCGCCCCTAAGACGTACCGTTTCAGTAGAAAACTGAGGCATCGATATTTATTATTTACAATTTCCAGGACTAGCGGGCATGACAAACCACATGGGGCCACATGAGGAAGCACCAGGGTTTTCCAGGGGTGGGTGGGGGTGGAACGAGACACTTTGTTGTGGCTTTTGCTGGAAGGAACAGGTGGGGGAAGGTTGGCAGGCTTAGGCTGGCTAGTTTGGACAGTTGCAGGGGCTGTCCCTGGTGGTGCGGTGCCTGGCCCTGGGATGAATAGGGCTGGTGGATCGTGGCCCTGAGTGTGAGTCCCCAAAAGGTCGGGTGTAGCCTCTGGATGGCTTGGTTTGTATTGGAGAGCCATGCCCCGGGGGTGGGGCTTTTGGGGGGTGGCTGTGAGGGAGCGGGAGGCAAAGGCAGGGGGACTCAGGCACACCCTCGGGTTATCCAGAACAAGCTATGTGTGGCATGTGCCCGTAGGGCAGATGTTAAAGCATCAAGTTAAGGGGTTCCCCGGGTGGCTCAGTCGGTTAAGCATCCGACTTCGGCTCAGGTCATGATCTCTCGGTTCGTGAGTTCAAGCCCCGTGTCGGGCTCCGTGCCGACAGCTTGGAGCCCAGAGCCTGCTTCGGATTCCGTGTCTCCCTCTCTCTCTAACCTTCCCCTGCTGGTGCGCACGCTCTCTCAATAATAAATAATAAACATTAAAGAAAAAAGCATCAAGTCGATAGCAGCTAGAAACACAACTGATACACAGGGTCCTGTGTGAGCCCATATTTGAGTGTTGCTAACTCAGAAACAGGTGACGACATGGCAGTCGGGCTTTGCAGCAGCCAGTGTGCTCTTTTCCAGCCGATGTGGACCCAGACAGGCAGGGACACGTGTTACCCCTTACATCATTTAACTCTGTACTTAATTAGTTTCTTATCTGTTTAATATCTGTGTTCTCAGACTATAAGCCTCCCGAGCCCAGAGACCAGGTCTGTCCCGGGCACTGCAGTGCCTAGGACATCCTAGATGCCTCATTACATTGGCAAACACTAAATTAGAGCGTATTACACGTCCGGTGGTATTCTAAGCATGTTGGGTACATTCATTCTTGGTAAGGGCAGAGCCAGGACTTGAACCCTGGCAGTCCTAGTTCGTGCCCGTCACCACGGAGCTGCCTGACCGTTTGGGGTTTGAGTGTGTGGAGGATGAGCGACGAAGGAAGCACAGGTAGGTGGCGTGAGTGGCCTGGTGCAGAAAGGGCCGCGTTTGCGTGTGTCTGCACTGTAGTGGGTGCATTCGAGGAGCACAGCAGAGTGGTGAGGGAGCACGGAGGCGGGGGCGGGGGAGCCTGAGAGCAGGGGGGTGTAAGGGTGTAAGTGACTAGGAAGGGGGTCTTTCTGGGCAGAAGAGGGAGAGGTTGCCGTGAGTTTCCCGGCAGAACTGGACTCCGGAGGCGGGAGGGGTTCCCCAGGTCTGGAACCGGTGGGGCAGAGGTGCCCCGAGGGCGGTGGGTCTGGCATTCTTGAGCCACGTGCACCCACCTCCGGCGTCCCGTCTGTAGGGCTTCCGCACTGTTCCTTTGACCCACGCACCCTCCGTATTAACAAAGAACCAAGTGTCCGAAAGCCAGATGTCTGCTGACGGCTGGGGACCCCGAAAGCGTGCTGAAGGTTTGTGACCCTGTCCCCACTTGTCTGAACACACCTCCCTCCGGAGGCCCAGCTTGGCCACCTCCTGGCTGTGTGGCCTGGGGCCAGCCGTGGGGAGGCAGAATAACGGCCACCGAAGATGTCCACGTCGTAATCCCCAGAGCCTGTGAATAAGTGACCTTACGTGATAAAAGGGACTTCGCAGATGTGATTAAGTACAGCTGTTGGGATGGGAGAGGGTCGCGGGTTATCCTGGTGCCAAGGATCCCATTAAGAGGGAGGCAGAAGGGACCGAGGAACGCAGAGCCTCCAGAGGGAACCAGCCCAGCGTCAGCTTGACTCCAGCCCCGTGAAACTGATTTCAGACTTCCCACCTCCAGAAGTGTAAGATGGTGAACATGTGCTCTTTGATGCCAGCGAGTTGGAGGTAATTTGTTACAATGGCGACAGCAAGGTGATACACCACGTCCCTGCTCTGAACCTCAGTCTGACCATCGGTAGAATGGTCCCGACGCCCACGTCCTGACGCTTCAGTTTCGGAGGGTCAGAAAGCAGGAGACCTTCTGGGCTGTTGCTGGAACTTTCTGTCACCATAAAGTAGGTTCCCGTGCATCGATGGATGCATGGATGAAGAAAATGTGGCATTTACTTACAGTGGAATATTATTCAGCCTTAAGAAAAAAGGAAATCCCACCCTTTGCGACAACACGGATGAACCCGGAGGACAGAATGCTAAGTGAGAGAAACTAGACACAGAAGGACAGATCGTATACGATTCTGTTTATATGAGTGACTTAAAATAGTCAAACTTAAGGAAATAATATACAATGGTCACATTTGTAGAAGCAGGGGGTGAAAAGGTGCTTGCCAGGGGCTGGGGGTGGCAGGAAATCGGGGAGGCAAGAGGAGCGTCTGAGAGATCCGGACGGCACGGTGCCTGTGGTTAACAGCGTATGGCACACTTAAACATTCACTAAGAGGGTAGGTCTGATGTTGAGGGTTCTTTTGTTTTTTTAATTTTTTTTTTTAACATTTATTTATTATTGAGAGACAGAGAGAGAGCAAGCGCAGGGGAGGGTCAGAGAGAGGGAAACACAGAATCCGAAGCAGGCTCCAGGCTCCGAGCTGTCAGCACAGAGCCTGACGCGGGGCTCGAACCCACAAACCAAGAGATCATGACCCGAGCCGAAGTCAGACGCTTAATCGACTGAGCCATCCAGGTGCCCCAAACTTTTAACTTTTTTAAATGTTTTATTTATTTTTGAGAGAGAGAGTGTGTGAGCAGGAGAGGGGCAGAGAGAGAGGGAGACACAGAATCCGAAGCAGGTTCCAGGCTCTGAGCTGTCAGCACAGAGCCCGATGCGGGGCTCGAACCCACCAACTGTGAGATTGTGACCTGAGCCGAAGTCAGACGCTTAACAGACTGAGCCACCCAGGCACCCCTTTTAATAAATTTTTATTTATTTATTTTGAGAATGAGAGAGAGTGAGAGAGAGAGAGAGAGAGAGTCCCAAGCAAGCTCCGTGCTGTCAGCATAGAGCCCGACACAGGGCTCTAACTCACTAACCTCGAGATCATGACCTGAGCTGAGATCAAGAGTTGGACGCCGAACTGACTGAGCCACTCAGGCGCCCCCCGCCTTTGAGGGTTCTTATCACAAAATAACAATACTAATAAATAAGGTGAGAGGAAAGTTACGGAGGTGCTGGGTGTGTTTACGGTGCAGATTGTGGTGCTGGTTTGCGGAGTGTGTATTTATCTCTGAATTCATCAAGTTGTATCCATTGATTACATATGGCTTTTAGTTTGTCAGTATCTCAGTAAAGTGGTTGAGAGAGAGAGAGAGGGAGAGAGAAAGCAGGTCATGTTTCCAAATGTCCTGCTGTGAGGTCTCTCCTGGAGGGGAGAAAACCTTATCCCCAGGAATGCTAACCAAACGCTCAGCGATCCCACCGATCCCGCCGCAGGACTGATTAAAAGAAGCCTTCCTAGCAGCAAAACTGCAAGTCATTAGCTTTTTCATGTGTGACCGTTGGGTGGCCCGGTTCAGAGCACTCTGCGGCATGGCGGTGGATTTGGTTTTGTTTTGATCCCACGGCGAAAGCCACCGACAAATCCAAGTGCATTAGCCGGGCCCCGCTGCGGTGGCCAGGTTCCTGGGAGCAGGAGAGGTGCGGAGCCCCCACCCCCACTGGCTCCCGGTGGCCCCTCGGGACCCTCCTGGCGGTGGGCTGGGGGGGGGGGGGGCGGGTGTTCCTGGGAGGAAAGCCCTTTAATCAGCGGGGCTGCAGGGGACATGGCTCTTCAGAAACAAACCAAGAACTTGATGTTAAGACAGAGTTGTGATGCCCGTCTGGTGATTTTGCGCCTTTCTTGTGGCCAGACGGCGGGGCCTGGAGGCCCTGGGGGAAGCAGCCGGATGAGAGCAGCGGAAAGGTGAGGGGGGAAGGTGGGGGGGAAGGTCTGACCAGAGGGACTTTTGCCTTCGATCAATCGCAGTTGAGAACAAAGCCGGACGAGGAATTGCATTCTACCCACCGACCTCCGGGGGCAGCTCTTGCTTCTCTGGCAGCTGCAATCTTCGGCCCGTGCACATCGGGGCTGCTGGAGAAAACCTTCTGGAACTTAGCTGTGTTCACATCGTGTCCTTGCTTTAAAAACTGCTCTGATGGCTCCCTGGCTGCAGGCCAAGGCTGAACTGCCCCCCACGCCCACCCCAGGGCCACTCCAGCCCCACAGAACTGCTCTGCCAGCTTATAGGTCTCTGCAGACACCAGAGAACGTTCCAGAAGACGTTCCAGATGAACATTCATTCCTCAGCCCCGACTGGAGTCACACTGATGCTGGATGCTGGGGGTGCACAGAGTCGAGCGTGATCTGGTCTTTTTTATCCCTGTCCTCCGCCGGCATTGGGGGTCTGGAGGAAGTCAGATTTCGTGTGTCCTGGGAGGGACCCGCGAGGCCTGGACCGACGGTGCACAGGAGCGAGAAGGGAGGCGGTGCCAGGATAACGCTAGGGGACGGCGTGAAGCCACGTGGCAGGCCAGGGCGTCGAAGGTGCCGTCCGGAGAAGAGCCTCAGGAAGAAAGACGTTTTGGTGTGTGGATGCTGAGCCCGCATTTTGAGCCTGGGGACTGAGTGGTGCTGGGACGTCGTGGTGAAGACGGACGACCGGGGCCTTCTGCGTGGAAGCCTGGAGAGGACGAGCTCCCTCAGGGCAGGCACAGAGCCTCAAGGGACCTGGGGACCTCAACATCTAGATGAGGCTCAGAGAGGGAGGAGGCTAGAGCTCAGCGTATAAGAGCCAGGGGTTGGGATGTGTTCTGTCACCAAAAGCCGGGGACGAGGAGGGCAGAGAAGAGGCCCTGGGCCAGCCAGTGGAGCTGTAGCTGGTAGTGGGGAGGGGACAGGAGGCCAGCAGGCCGAGGGACAAGTCTGGGCGAAGGATGCTGAGCCTGGGAGTGTGGCCTCCTCTTTTGAGTACTGTGGCCCCAAAGACGAGGAGAGACCAGGTCTGTAATATCCCCGGGCACGGGGATCAGGATTTGACACAAGAGCCTGGAGCGTGCAGATCTTGGGAGAAAGATCCAGCGCAGAATAGACACAAAAGCCTGGGAAACTTGGGGGTTGGGAGGTGGGCCTCCTGATCCCAGGTAAGCTGAGGGGTGGAGAGGGCCCCTGCTTTCCCGAGCTGGGGAGTGGGAAGCTTGGGGGGCCGGGGAGGAAGTGGGTACGCTCCCCCGCCTGTGGGCTCAGGGCTCCGGCGGATCTGATCAGGAGGTGGTGCGGGGGGGGGCGGGCGGGTGTTGTTCCAGGCTGTGTGGATGGCGGATGGCCCCTCGGCAGCCCCAGCCTGGGGTGTTGCTGGGCAGACAGGCTGCAAGGCCAGGAGGGAGGGGAGCCCGGGTGAAGACGGACGGGAACCCGTGGATGGGAGGGGATGGCGGGGGCTGGGGCGAGGCACTGGGGGTCCGAGTTCTGTGTGGTGGGCGGGATTGGCTCTCCCAGCAGAGCCAGGCACCTCGTCCTCAGGTGAGCACCCAGGCCCTTGCCCGCTCTGCTCATCTGCCTCCTATTTCTGTGCTTCAGTTTTTAAAATTTATTTATTTTTGAGAGAGAAAGAGAGAGAGGGAGTGTGTGTGAGCAAGAGGGGGGCGGGGCAGAGAGAGGATCCAAAGCAGGCTCTGCACTGAGGGCAGAGAGCCCGATGCGGAGCTCGGCTTCCCTTCCAGTGACCACGTCTGGTCTGGTGCTGAACAAATGTCAGTCGGCCAGATGGCTTAGAATTGCCCTGTTCTGTTTCATTTCGTTTTGTTTTTTAACTCTCTTTTTTTCAAAGCATAACTTAAATCCAATAAAGTGCGGTTGGTAGGGCTGTAGGGCAAAATACAATCTTCAAGCCTACGGCTGGATGCGTTTCTACACGTGTTCACACTCAGGTGACCCGATCACGTGTCCGATCCAGAGAGAGAGCCTTCCCAGCGCCTCGAGGCTTCTGTGTGCCCCTGCCCAGGCAGCACCCCCAGGTGTGACCACTGTTTTGATTTCTTTAAAAATTTTTAAAAATTTTTTATTTTGAGAGAGACAGAGAGAGTGCAAGCAGGGGAGGGGTAGAGAGAGAGAGAGAGAGAGAGAGAGAGAGAGAGAGAGAGAATCCAAAGTAGGCTCCTGGCAGTGTACAGAGCCTGACTCAGGGCTCGATGTCATGAAACCACAGGATCATGACCTGAGCCGAAGTCAGATGCTCGAACTGAGCCACCCAGGCTCCCCAAAGGCTGCCATTTTCAAACGAAGAGGTTGAGGCCCAGAGACTGGGGGCCGCCCAAGGTCACCCAGGGAGTCACAGGCTGAGCCAGCATGAGACTCCCCGTTTCCTGACTCACGGGATGGTGATTTGTCCCCAGAGAGGGCAGAAATACAGACTCCAGAGCTTCCTCAGCACTGGTGCCCCTTACTGGGCTCAGGGTGGCCAGTTCCACACGTTGCTTGGTGCTTGACTGTCCACGGCCCTGCGGCCAGCGGGTCTCAGACGCCTGAGCGGTCCGAGCTCTCGCTTCCTGACCCGCGACACAGCGACGTTGGCGGAAGCAGCAGCCCTTTTTTGGTGCACCAACTGTGAGCCAGAGCCGGCTTGAGGGCTTCTGGGCTTCCCGACTCTCCCGTCCCTGGCCTCCCGGTCAGTGCCTTGGGAGTGGATTTCCACTTCTCTCCCGAACGTTTGTCACTCTGGAGAGTTCTCTGAGGGACTCCTCAGGGGAGGGGTGTGGGCGCTGCTGAGCACGGGCCTTCGTCGTGAGACCGTAGCTGGTTGGCACACTGGTTAAATCGATGGCCTGGCTGGAGCGGATGTGGGAGGCCGGGCCGATTCGGCTCCCGGGGAAGGCGGGCCAGGGCTGCTCACCCAGGGGGGTGTGGGAAGGGCTCTAAAGGACCATCGGGGATCGGCATCTTCTAGATTAGAGACGCCAGTATGTACGTGATGCTAACAGAATACAGCGGATGTCCAGATGCGCCATCCATCCGATTCCTAATTACGATCCTGGGAGGTATATCAATGAGTGTGGATAAAACTAGCTGCCAGTCCCTGAGAGCTGGTCCAGTGTCCTCCCGCCCCGTTCCAGGGCCCCTACAGGACTTCATCATCTGACGTCCACAGTTCTTCGTAGTGTTGTTATTATCTTGGTTTTGCATACCGGGAACTTGGTATCAGACGCCTCGGTTCGTACCACTTTTACAGGTGAGGGGAGTGGACAGAGGAGGGAGAGGAGGGTCCCCCGGTACCCATCTGATGCCTGATCGCTGCACCCTGGCTGCTGAGGGTGTCCTCCCGGTGACGGCACGGTCACGGGACCGCCAGGAAAAGGGTGGGCCCCTCCCGGTGCATCTGGCCGGAGCCGAGATTCTTTCTCAAACACATCTGCTTGTTGCAATTTGCAGCTTCTCTCCCCTCGTGCGTATTCGATACAGTCTCTCAATGTGGGCGAAGCAAATGTTTGCATTAAGGAATCCTGTTTTAGTGGGCCTTCATTCTGATTTCAAACAAAGATGCTTTCCCACGGGAAATGATCCGCTGGTAAGGTATGTTAGAATTCGAGGGGCGCCTGGGTGGCTCAGTCAGTTGAGCGTTTCACTTCGGCTCAGGTCATGATCTCGTGGTTCTTGAGTTCGAGCCCCGCGTTGGGCTCTGTGCTGACGGCTCAGAGCCTGGAGCCTGCTTCGGAGTCTGTGTCTCCCTCTGTCTCCGCCCCTCCCCCACGTGCACTCTCTCTGTTTCTCTCAAAGTAAATGAACATTAAACAACAAATTAAAAAAAGAAGAATTGGAACGTGAGGATCCTAAACTTGTTTCTTCCAGTATACGAGTCATGTGCGTTTAATCCTCCCACCGAACTCATTCATTCACAATCATTTTCCTTTGTCACCCACCTGACGCCAGAGGCTGCCATGGAGACACAAGTTGAATGGATTTCCGCCGTCAGGGACAGCAGAAAGAGACAGGAAGAGAGGGTGTACCCCCTGGGGGACACAGTGGCTGGGAGCAGGTGGGCAGAGTTGGGGGCACCAAGAGGAGGGGGTCCAGCCTGTCCAAAGGGACAGCGAAGGTTTGGGAGAGGAGGGGTCAGGTGGGGAGGAGGGGGCTTTCCTAAAAGACACTGCTGTGGGCCGAGGGCCCAGGCACAGCTCAGCCTGGGGAGGGGGAGGCAGTGGGCCAGAGAGCGGCCACCGGAGGGCCAGACAAGGCTCAGTGACGGAGAGTGGCAGGAGTGGGACCTCAGTCCGCACCACCGCTGCCCCTTCTTTCCTCATTTTCACGTGCGGTCAACACATGGTCGCTGATGGGCGCCCCATGCTACACTCGGCCAGGGGCGGGGGTGACAAGAGCTCGGGGTACCCGCCCTCTGGAGGCAGGCAAGGTAGACCGGGCTGGTAGACTGCAGCCCGCACCTGTCCACGACGCGCCCCACCCAGGTGGCTTTGTTTCGCCGGAAATTCTCGGTAGGCCCCTGGCTTGGGGACGATTTTGCAGGTGTCTGCAGAGCTCCCCTCCTGGAGAGCCTCCAGCCCCCCGAGGAGTAGAAACCTGGCCCTAGCTGGCTGGTGGACATCAGGAAGCCACTCGCTCGGCCAGTCTGGTTTTCCAACTGTTTGACTCCTAGGCGAGAGGCAGCGTCACTCTCTCTGGGCCTTCTGCCAAGGTGAGCGTGATGGCCTCTACCAGCCCCCCCCCCCCCCCCCCCCCCCCCGGCTTCACTCCGCGCCCCCTGCCGGCCCCAGCTCCAGGAGCGGGTGGAGGCCCAGAGAGGGATGGGGCCAGTCCGCGGTCACACGGTGAACCCAGGGCTCCGGAAGCTCTTGTGGAGAAGGCCCCTGCAACCCACTGGCTCATCTCAGATGGAGAGTGTAGGGTCCTGTGGTGTCTAGCCCGTGTTAGTTTCCCTGGTACCTGCTGGGGGTGGTTCCCTGAGCCGCCAGCCACGTGTGCTTGTAGCAAGACGCCTCCAAGAGGTCGGGAGGAAAGGCAGGCTTGAGAAGCCCGAAGAAGAGGCAAACTCCATAAACAGCAGGATTTAATTCGGAATGCCGTGTTCATTCCCCGCTGGCATCTGAGTTGCTTCAAGCCCTTTGCAGGGGGATTGAGGGGTTCCTTGGAGACTCAAAGCCAGCCGCGGGCTGCGGAGGGGGGGGCACCCAGCTGGGCCCGGCGTTCGGACTCGGAGCCCCGCCCTTTTGGAAACGGACGCAGGCCTAGAAGGTGCTCTCGCAAGAGACTCGCGGGGTCGTAATTGTGTGTGATCTTCGGGATATCAAATGCCAAATTCCATCCTCGTTCCCTCTCAGCGCTCACATTCTTCAGATTCTTATCAGTTTTTCTTTTCCCCCCTCAAGTGAACACTGGGAACCAGTCTCCCTGCTGATTGTGGGAGGGTGGGAGAAAATTAAAAGCAGGAGTCCTGGCGTCCGTCCCGACCCTGCCACCAGCTTGCTGCCCGCCCCCGCCTTGGGTCCTTCGCTTCTCGGGGCCTCGGTGGCTCACCTGTAAAGAGGGGGCTGGAACAAGGTCGTCTTCGCGGGACCCCTCGCGGTGCAAAGCTTTCTAATTCCCCCTCCAAGTGCACCGTGAGATGCTTTGGAGAAGATATTCCTGAACGAATGCTGTCCGCTTCCCAGAGCGGGAGCCCCTTGTGGCGTACCAGCAGCCACGGGAGCTCAGGAGCGGTGGCCTTTCCGCGGGCGCGTCCCTCCCCCGGACAGCGCTGCAGTGACACTCTCAGAGACGGGGCCGGGGGATGTCCCAGTGAGTCTGCACCTCCGTGCCGGCAGTCCCCTCGATGGCCTTTGGCTGTGCCTAACCGCAGTCACAAACCCCGAGAGTAAACCACTCATGTTCCTTTACAAGTGACAAAATGCTTCGCACTCACATTTATTTTCTTTGCTCTCGGGCTGCGTGTCGTTTCCCCCATTTTATAGATGAGCCAGCTGAGGCTCAGGCATGGTAAAGCCCGTTCAGCCAGGCAGAGCAGGACTGGCCCTGGCGGCTGGCTCTCTTGACCCACCGGCGTCCCGGGCACTTTTCACCATCCCGGGTTGGCGAGGGCCCACGGCGATCACGCAGCTGGTCTCGGGCCTCGCGTGAGGCAGGGGCTCTGTGAAGCTTTATGGGAACAGTGAGCGAAGCCACCTTGGCCCACGCCGTCCAGGGCCGGCACCGCGGCTGGCGGTCAGCAGCGGGGGTCACGAGGCACGTGCTACGCTGAAGTTTACGGAAACAAAACGTTTACGCCCGGAGAAGCCTAAAACCCTGAACCAAGGCGCTGGCCGTCTGAACAGTAGCCTGGAGATGCGCCGTCCATGTGTCTGTAG
Organism: Panthera pardus; assembly: GCF_024362965.1. Lineage (NCBI taxonomy): Eukaryota > Metazoa > Chordata > Mammalia > Carnivora > Felidae > Panthera > Panthera pardus. The sequence continues at coordinate 8,235,186 of NW_026526969.1, read as the reverse complement.
TCGTTCCTACAGGTGTTACTGCTCTTGAGACGTCCTGGCAGCCCTTGGAAAGTGGGCTCCCGTTTTACAGATGAGGAAACTGAGGCTCTGAGGTTGAGACTTGCCCAAAGCCGTGAGGTCAGGAAATGGTGCAAGTAGGACACAAGTTAGGCCTCCTGGCTTCACATATTTATGCCTTGACGGCAGGTTGTTTTGTCTGGGATGCTTTTAAAAAATGCGAGTCATAGAGGGGCGCCTGGGTGGCTGAGTCGGTTGAGCGTCCGACTTCGGCTCAGGTCGTGATCTCGAGGTTTGTGAGTTCGAGCCCCGCATCAGGCTCTGTGCTGACGGCTCGGAGCCCGGAGCCTGCTTCGGATTCTGTGTCTCCCTCTCCCTCTGCCCCTCGCCCACTCGTGCTCTGTCTCTCTCTCTCTCTCAAAACTAAATAAACATAAAAAAAAAAAATGTGAGCCATAAAACCCTACTGATGTGGGCTTAAACAACAAAGTCGTTTAAGGTTTCGCATATTAAGAAATGGGTGGCTCAAGGGTTGGTTAATTCGGCAGCATTAAATGCTCAAGGACCCTGCTTTTTGCTCTGCTTTCCTTAGGCTCTCTTCCCTTGTGGCTCTAAGTTGGCTGCCACAGCTCCAGGCATCACATCCTCATGCAACTGTATACAGAAATAGGGAGGAGCTTCTCTTCCTGAGTCCTCCCTCCCCCATAGAGGATATTTTCCAGAAGCCCCTCAGCTGACTTCCTCTTACTTGTCACTGACCAGAAATGAATGAACATGTCCACAGCTCAACCAGTGAGATTATGGTTTTACTCACCTTTCTTGAATTTACTGATGCCCAGAGTCTGAAGAGAACCGGGGTCTGTTAGCAAAGAAGGAGGAGATGATTGTTGGGGACACATGTGTCCTATAGGAGAGGTCAGTAAGGCACCTGTCTCCATCACTGTCTATTGTAAAGGACAGTGTCCCCCAGAGTGCCGGCTGCAGGGGGCCCTAGGCTCCCTGTTCTGTGCCATGTGGGTCCCCCACACCTGACTGGACCAGGGTGGGTACCCGACCAAAGCAGGTGGACCCCAGCACGCGTGGCCAGAGGAGCTTGGCCAACCAGAGTCTCTGTCTCAGGAAATGGAACTGGGAGAGAGTGAGGCTGTTCCTTCAGTGCTGCTCCAAATGTGGTCTGCGAGGAAAGAAGTGCCCATCGGCACGTTAACCGGGTCCGTTGCTAGGTGTGTATTTTTCTTTCGGGGGAAGCTATTCAGCCTGCCTGGCTTCTGTAACACAGGCATGGTGATAGCTCTTACCTAGTGGTTTTTTTGTTTTTTAATGTTTATTTATTTTTGAAAGAAAGAGAGCGTGAGTAGGGGAGGGGCAGAGAGAGAGGGAGACACAGAATCTGAAGCAGGCTCCAGGCTCTGAGCTGTCAGCACAGAGCCTGACATGGTGCTTGAACTCACGAACCGTGAGATCATGACCTGAGCTGAAGTCGGACGCTTAACCGACTGAGCCACCCAGGAGCCCCCTCCTGTTTTCATTTCCAACCTCTGTCGAGTGGATAGGGTCACTTTCCTTATGCAGCGTCACCAGAAAGCCTGTTACAAGGGCATGTTCCTGGGCTCGTCTCCACGGGACCCGAGTCAGTGGGTGGTTTTGAGAGACGGTCCATTTGAGAAGGACCACCGAGGAGGACACACTGCTGGGTCCTGTCCTGATTTTGGACACAGAAAGCTCTGGCTTCTGTAGAGGTCACTCTTGGGCCAAATGCCTCACGGTCCCGGGTGGACGCTGAAGACAGTCGGTCGGTCCAGAACAAATGTGTGGCACCTGACTGCACAAAAGTTCTAGTGAGTTCCATTTCTGGTGGTGGGATCTGTGTCGCCAGAGCGTTTCTCAGCAGGTGGCCTCCCGAACTGTGTGTGGGAATGCCGATCCCATGGAAGACATTTAGCACCAAACTCTGGCAGCTTGTTGCCTCTGGCAGTCCTGTTGATGGGAGTCATCGTGGGCCGCTATCGCGATGCTCCAAACCACGCCGTCTGTTTGGCCAAATCGTATACTCCCTCCGCTGCCCGCGTGCGAATGGGAAATTCGATCCGTAAGTGGCTGATGCGCCATGTGGGGTTCGTTCCAGCCTTGTCTCAGGTCGGGGAGGCCTCAGGAATTCCTCACCGTGGAATGTGCTAGAGAATGAATACAGACGGTGACGAGGCGGCACAGCTGTGCTCCCTGGGGGGGCGGGGGGCGCTGGCTCCCTGTCACCCGCGGACCCGAATTTGAACCCACACGCCTCGTTCTCCCGTCCGGCCTCAGTGCTGGACCCCAGACTCCATGTCATTGCTCTCCTGGTTTACAGAAAGACTAGGTCCGTGGGGCTTGCGGGTCAGTATCCTTTCCTTCCGAAGGTTGGTGACCTTAAAATGACTTAAATTCTCCCCTGGTATTGCCTCAAAACGGACAGCTCCAATAAAAACTATCGAGGGACACCGGCAGACCTGTCTGCTTATGCAGACGCTCCTGAGTTCCTACTGGCACTCAGTTCCCCGGGGCGCCTGGGTGGCTCAGTCAGTTAAGCGTCTGACTTCGGCTCAGGTCATGGTCTTGAGGTTCGTGGGTTCGAGCCCCAAGTCAGGCTCTGCACTGACAGCACGGAGTCTGTTTGGGATTCTCTCTCTGTGCCCCTCCCCAACTCATGCTGTCTCTGTCTGTCTCAAAATGCATAAACAAGACCGTGGCGCACGGTCAGTGGCGCACGTGGTTGAGAGAGGGAGAGAAGCATCAGCCACAGAGACACCCACCTTATTGGGAGAGACTTGGCCGCGGTCTATAGTTGGCAGGTATGGACCCAGTTTGTCCGAAGGGAGCACCGAAAATGGACAGACCGTCTCAAGGGGAGAGGCGTGGCCTTCAGCTGTGAGCACCTTCACGGACTCTGTCCATTTCTCCGGATTGGCCCAGCCTCTGGCCTCTGTCCCTTTCTACTGCCATCAGAGGGTTCTCCTTGAATCCCACCGACTGGGTTCCCCTCTGGTTAAAAAACCTTCGGTGTTGGGGCACCTGGGTGGTTCAGTCGGTTAAGCATCTGACTTTGGCTCAGGTCATGACCTCACGGTTCGTGAATTCGAGTCCCACATCGTGTGAGCCCCGCTTCTCTCTCTTTCTCTCCCTCTCTCTCTGCCCCTGGTGGGCTTCTCTCTCTCTCACTCACTTGCACCCTCTCTCTTTCTCAAAAAAACCCAACAAACAAAAAACCCTGTGTTTTCGCCTCCTCTTTTCCAATAGGGTGAGTCTCATGTATCTTTACCCTCTCCCCACCGAGTGGGTGTACTGCCTCTGCCCGCCCCTCCTGGGCGCCCTCTATCACCATCGTGGCGGATCTCCCAGGAGCAGAGAGAGAGAGAGAGAGAGAGCAGAGGAGGGGCAGAGAGAGAGAGGGAGACACAGAATCCAAAGCAGGCTCCAGGCTCTGAGCTGTCAGCACAGAGCCCAATGCAGGGCTTGAACCCATGAACCTCGAGATCATGAAGTCGGTCGCTCAACCGACTGAGCCACCCAGGTGCCCCTGAGCCTTTCAACTCATGAACGAACCAGGCCCTGGATGGGGGCTGTCCCGGGGGGAACTGGATCTCGGGCGAGGGCAGCTCTGGGCAGCTGAGGCAGGCTTGGGAGGGTCCGACCGCTGATAGCCCTTGGCTGAGGGGGATCTGGTGGCTCAGCCCAGGGTCCACCGCACATGGGCTGGTGCACAGCGGGGCAGGGTGTTCTCGACGTTCTTCTGCGTTAAGACAGCCTGGGGTTGCCCTTGCCTTTCAGAGGCTGTAGCACACACCGCTGACTCACGCTGAACTTACTGTTGGCGAGACCCTCCGTGCCCCATCTGGGACTCGTCCGCTGGGTTTTGGGGCCTCAGTGCCGGACTCCACGTTCGCCCGGTCATGTTTCATCTTGTTAGATTTGGCTCCTTGCTCCAGGCTGGGGAGATCGAGCTTGGATCCCTCTTCCCTCCCAGGCCCCAGGCCCCTGTGTCGGCCAGCTCCTGGTCTTTTGCAGTTTCCTTCAGCAGCCCGCCGCCTCGAGCCCCGTCTGTTTGCACAGTCTGCTCCAGGCAGCGTGGCCCCGAGGGGAGAGACCGCAGTCTGCCAGGACCCAGGTGCTCTTTGAGTCGGTCTGGCAGGGCAGCCAAGCGGCTAAGGGCTGGGCTTGAATCTTGGTTGCCTGTTGGCTTGTTGGGTGGCCTCGGATGCGTACCCACTCCCCCTGCCCCGTTTCCTTATCTGTAAAAGTGGAGTCTCTAGCTGTCCGTATGCCCAGGGCTGAGTGAGAAAGATTGGGAGGTCTGACCCACGTCGGGGGCTGCAGTGAGGAGGGGGCAGGGAGCCAGGCGGCTCGAGGCCCACCCTACGAGCCCTGCTGTGGCCTGAACTGCCCGCAAGCATTGTCCCGGTGGTCTCACACGTGCCCCTCCACCTTCCCGGTTTGGGTGTGGGCTCCCGGAGGGACTTGGCTAATAAGCCCCTGCCGGGGGCTACTGAGTCCGCTCCCCAGCCATCTGCTGATCTCAAGGGCAAGGTGGATGCAGCACGGAGTTGGGATTGAAGACCGAGCGCCAAGGCCTAAACTGACCACTTACTCAGCGTGTGACCTTGTGTCCGCTGGAGGCTCAGGCTCCTCCTCTGGTAAAGCTCCTACCTGACACTGGATGCAAAGGCTGTGTGTTAGTTTCCGAGGACCGGGAGGTCAGTGCCCCCACGCGGGCAGCTTGAGCAACAGACATGAATTTCCTCGTGGGGCTGGACGCCGGAAGTCCAAGACGGAGGTGTTGACAAGGGTGGTTTCCCCGGAGGCCCGTCTGCTTGGCTTGCGGATGACTGCCGTCTCCCCGGATCTTTGCGCCGTCTTCCCTCTGTTCGTGTTTGCATTCATATTGGCACATTTCCTCTTTTTAAAAGGACAACACTCATACTGGGTTGGAACCCACCCAAATGACCCTAATGACTTCATTTAAGTCCCTCTTTAAAGACTCTATCTTGGGACACCTGAGTGGCTCCGTCGGTCAAGCATCTGACCCTTGAGTTCGGCCCGGGTCATGATCTCACGGTTCAGGAGTTCGAGCCCTGCATCAGGATCACTGACAGTGTGGAGCCTGCTTGGGATTCTCTCTCTCCCCCTTTCTTTCTGCCTCTCCTGCGCACAAGTTTTTCTCAAATAAATAAACTTAAAAAAAAAAAAAAGACTCTATCTTCATATATCTTCAAACGCAGTCCCATCTTGAGTTACTGGGGGTTAGGGTTTCGACATATGAATTTGCGGGGAGGAGACACAGCTCAGCCCATAACAGTACCTGGAACTGCTTTGCCAACTGCAAAACAGGTCTTGGGGTCCCAGGCTGGACTCTGGCCGCAGGAGAGGGTCTCTGCGTGGTCAGGAGCCTGATGGGCTGTCTGTGCCAGAGTTACTCTTTCTCTCCTGGAAGGGGGTGAGGACCTGGCTCCTCTGCCTGTATCTCTCTGGGGACCGGCCAGGGCCCCATGGGCTCTGCTTCAAGGGCGTGGCCAGAGTCATCCAGATTGCCCGTCCATCGGGCCGTTGCCTTCAGGCTGCCAACCTCCACTCTCATAGAGCTCCTTGTACCCAACTGGCAGGCAGAGCCCCTGGAACTGGCCTCTGGAGGTTGGGCACGGTATGGCCAGGTGATTCGAATGATCAGGGCCAAGTGGAGGGGGGCCTGGAACTCAATACCCTTAACCTTGAGATGGGCGGTCGCAGGCATGGGGGCAGACCTTGCGGGGCTCAGGGCCTGCCATGGAGTAGAGCCTGAGAAGCAGTTTTTGGTAAGTGAGTGAATGTGGATGAGAGAAGGTCCTGCTGGGACATAGGGCCTGGGGTCAGATCGGCACACCTTTATGAGGCCTGCCCTGAGCCCACTGTCCTTGGGAGCCTATAGTTTTCTAATACGATTAGGGCTGAGACAGAGGCGTGCCCGGGACCGTGCGGAGCGTGAAGAGAGAGTTCTTTCCTGGCCAGGGCGTCCAGGAGGGGGCAGAGCCTGAATAAAGACTGGTCGGGTGGCAGTTGGCCAAACAGAAGAAGAGGAGATGGCGTGCCAGGGGGGACAGTGTGCCAGTGTGGGTGGCAACATGGAGCGTGCTGGGAGGTGGGACCAGGAAGATGGGTGGGAGCTTTGGGGGATGGGGAGCTGAGGGAGGGTTTGGAGAGGGGAGGTGACTACGGAGACAGGACAGATTTGTGGTTTAGGGAGTGCCCTCTGGTGGCATGTAGAGGAGACTGCAGGGGACAGGGCTGGAGGCTGGGAGACCAGCAGGTACCCAGGCTGTCCAGGTGCAAGATCCAGACGGAGCAGGAGAGGGGTGTAGGAGGTGGGCTTGCCCGGCGTGCGGGCTAGTTAGCCATGGGAAGTGGGGGACGGAGAGGGTGGAGTCTGGGGCCACTGGCTGCTGGGGCTTCTGGGTAGAGGGGCCAGGAGTTTGGTGGTGTTCGTTTCCAAGATGCACTAAGTTGGGTCTGGATGGCGATGTGCTCAGTGCTGGACCATTGAAGTGTCCCACGGGCTATGGTGGTGCGTGACCACTGTCTAGACAAGTAGGGCCTATGTCAGGGTTCAAGGGGAATCACTGAGGTGACTCAACGTGAGGGCGGAGCAGAGCACGGGACGAGGGAAAGGGGGCAGACTGGGTGATCCTCCCGGGAGGGGAGGACATGGTCAAAGCCCTGGGGCTTGGTTCAGGCTCAGAGCTTGGGGTCCTACGGATGGAGGGAAAGTGTGAGTGAGATCAAGTCCCAAAGCAAAGCTCAGATGGGAGAACTGGGGGGCTCGGGGTTCAGTGCTTGGGGTGGGACCAGGGCTGTGGGGAGGAGGGGCTGCTGTGTTGCCACCTCCCTGGGTGGCAGGCAGCATCGGACACCAGTTGGTTAGTTGTATTCAGAGGTGGGCATGGCTGGGGGCGTCCTGAAGGCCCTCCGTTCCATTGTGCCCGGATTTCCTGAAGCCACTTAGCACTTGCTGTCCCAAAGGGCCCTAAATTAAGAGTTTTGGAGCTTGGCCAAGCCATGGAGCCAAACACTTAGCTCGGTGAAAACTGCCGTAGGAGCGGCCTCGGGGTCTCCTGGAGCAGGGCCAAGTCACTTGTTCCACCCTATCGGGGACTGAGCTTGTCTCATAAGGAAGAGGAACCTGGAGGGGAGCCCTTCTGTCCCCAGGGCTGAGAATGAGTTTCCCCTCCTGGACCCTGCATGAGAACCCAGCTGGAGAGGGAGAGATGAGACGTCGAAGAGACATTTGCTGCCCAAAGATAATGCCAGTCCCTCCTGTCCTGGTGAGGGCTGCTAAGGGCACCCTCGCTGCCCAGGCAGTTCAAGGACCAGCCCCACCGCTCCCCAATTCTGTGCTCTCAGGCCAGTCCTTCCAGGAGAGTCGTAAAAGGGACATATATGTCTCCTGCCAAGCCGGTCTCTGGGTGGAGTTAATTCTGTAGTACATACAGCTCTATTCACCCACCACCGTGCACCCTGTGCTCAGAGGGTGCCACCCAGACGTAGACTTAATGTTCAGGACATGGGGATCCTAAGACGGACCCCACATGGGAGCAGAGTGCCCGACACCATGATTTCCTGCGATCGTAGCGCCTGGAGATGAACGGGGTTTTGAATTCCATCCGAAAAGGCCTGGATCCCTCTCTCCTTGCCTCTGCCTGCCTCCTTCGTTGTTTTTGGCCACGTTTTGATTTTGGGAAGCCATTTACAGCCCATTAAAAGATCAAATGTCTGGAGATGATGAATCGAGGCATTTGAAAATGTTTTGCAATTCACAGCTCATTTCCCTATAGAAAACCCCGACCCGGTGTGATTCAGTGATGGCTGGACGGCCTGTCTGTTCCAGGCGCCGGGGACGGATCTCGGGACGGAGCACTGTCCTTGGGTTGGTTCATCCCGAAGAGAATCATGCTGGGTGCCTGGGTGGCACTGATGCTCCTTGGTAGAGCTGGAGGAAGAGCCCAGACCGCTGACATCTCGCACGATTTCCAGAGCGAGCTGGCAGAAGGAGGAGTGGAGATTCGTGCGGGGGAGGTGGGACCCTGCTGGTCCCTGGGGCTGGAAGGCTGGGTTCCCTTCCCAGCTCAGCATCAGGTTTGAGCTGTGGGCTGTGAGGTTTAACTGGCCACTACTTCTCCCATCTGCAAATTAGGAAGGTCAATCCCTGGGCTCTCATGAACACTTGGGGTTTCAGGAGCCAGCCAGTCATCGAGACTCTGGGTTAGGTAGGACCACATGATCTTCCCATCACTAACCTCAGTCTGCTCGTGTGGCCCTCACCATAACCTTGAAAAGTAGAATTTTTTTTTAACTGAGGTTCAGAGAGGGGATGTCACTTGGCTCAAGTCACAAAGCAAGTTGATGGCGGAACCATGTTTTGAACTAGGTCTCCAGGTGCTTTTGGGGAGAGGGATGGACTTTTGATTATTTCTGTGGTCTTTTTGACTGTGCAAATATTGCAATTTTCCTAGAAAATTGTCAAGATTTTGACTTTTTTCGATGCGAGGTCACACATAATATTTATGTATGATTTTAAATCTGTGGAATTCTTTTCTTGGTTTTGGGGTACCCAGGTACCCCAAAACCACTTTGTTTCTTCATGAATCTGGTGCTGGTGCTAAGATCTAATTTCAGCTTATTGTAGATAATTTGTGTTACTTTCCTTTCTCTAGCGTTTGGTATTTTGTCTGCATCCTGAGATTTCTGATGTTTCATCACGATATGTCTGTCTGTGTTCATCTTGCTTAGCACCCAGTGGGCTCTTTCTGTCAAGAACTCATGTCTTTGTTGAACTCTCTTTTCTCTTTCTTCATGTGTGTATTCCCTTTGCTCTCTCCAGTCTCCCATTCCAGAGCTACTAATCGACATAGGTTGGCACATAGTCTGTATTCTGGGTCTTTCCCCTTTTCTCCCGCATTTTCCATCTCCTTTTCCCCCTGCAGTATATCCTTGGAAAGTTCATGGCTTGGATTTCCGGCTCATCTGCTCTCTCTCTGGCTGTTTCCATGCTGGTTTTTCAGCCCATCTGTTGCGCTTTTGGTTTTTACCATCGTATATTTCATTTCCAAGCGATCTCATTTTTTTCCCATTTTGTAATATTTTTTACAAGTGCACAATCCTCTTATCTCTTTGAGGACATTAATTATGTTTTAAAAAATTGTCTTCATCTGTTTGCTTTATGAGTTGTCTTTTCCTGAAGTGCGATTTATTGTCTGTTGAGCTGATCCCTTTCTTTCACGGTGCTGGCCTTTTTTCTGGAATAATTTGAGAATCTTGGTATTTGGGGGTTCCCACTGGTTTGTCTCTTTTACTGTTTATTGCTTTGTTGCCTCTTGGAGGGCTGGTAGTAGGTGCAGGGTAGAGAAGGAATGTGCAAGAATGCAGTTGTATAAACTCAAGAGGGTCGCGGTTTCTCTGGGGGGTCGTCAGCTTTTGAGGGACCCACTTCCAACCACACCTGTGTCCTGGCAGGTGAACCCAATGCCTGATTCTCGACATCAGCAGGGGGTAGGGATCAGGTCCTACCCATCTGACTCCTTGTACTGTGGTCCTCTGATAGTCACCTCTGGGTCCCTCCTCTATCGGACTAGCCACATCTGCTGCTCCTGAGTCCCTTTCCCTGTGTGTTTCTGGTTCCTCCTTCAACTTTGTTCTACTGACTTTTAGTTCCTCAAAATTTCTGGCTGAGTTTTATTTTTATTTATTTATATTTTCTGCTTTATTGAGTTATGATTGACAAATTTAAAAAAGCATGTATTTTCCCCCCCATGCTTTAACCCCCCCAAAGGTATACAACATGATGACTTAATATACATATACATTGTAAAATGATTACTACAGATGATTAACATCCATCACCTCACATAGTTACCATCGTTTGTTTTGGTTTGTGGTGCGAACGCTTAAGATCTACTCTCCTAGCAAATTTCAAGTACCCTATTCAGTATAATTAACTATAATCACCATGTGCAGATTTAATCTGTATATTAGGTCCCGGAACTTACTCATCTTATAACTGCCAGTTTGTGTTCTTTGATAACATCTCCCCATCTCCCCTCTCCTCCCCCCCCCCCCCCAACTCCTGGCAACCCCTGTACTACTCTGGTTTTTCTAGTCTCTGGTGCATGTGGTTTTGGATTCCACATGCAAATGAGATCACACAGCATTTGTCTTTCTGTGTCTGGCTTCTTAGCATAACATCCTCCAGGTTCATCCACGTTATCACAAATGGTAGGATTTCCTTCCTTTTTTTCCAATCTTTTTTTTTAAAGCTTATTTATTTATTTTGAGAGAAAGAGAGAGCAAGCAGGGGAGGGGTAGAGAGAGAGGGGAAGAGAGAATCACGGGTAGGCTCTGCACTGTCAGCACAGAGCCCAATGGGGGGCTCGAACCCACGAACTGTGAGATCATGACCTGAGCGGAAACCAAGAGTCGGATGCTTCACCGACTGAGCCACCCAGGGACCCCGGATTTCCTTCTTTTTTTTATGGCTGAATAACATTCTGTCATGTGTGTGTGTGTGGTGTGTGTGTGTGTGTGTGTGTGTGTGTTCTAAATTTTCTTTGTCCATTCATTCATGGATGGACACTTCGGTTGTTTCCATCTTGGCTGTTGTGAATAATGCTGCAGTGATCATGGAGAGCAGAGATCTCTTCCAGATACTGATATTGTTTCCTTTGGATATGTACCCAGAAGTGCAATTCCTGGATCCTGTGGTAGTTCCATTTTTAATTTCTTTCAAGAACCTAGCAAAGTGGCTGCACCAATGTACATCACCATCAACGGCACACCAGGGTTGCCTTTTCTCCGAACCTTCACCAGCACTTGTTACCTTACTTCCCTTCGATAATAGCCATCCTAACGAGTGTGAGGTGACATCTCGTTTTGATTTGCGTCTTCTTGACGTTGAGTGATGTCGAGCACCTTCTTATATACTTGGTGGCCGTCGGTATGTCTTTGGAAAAATTTCTCTTCAGGTCCTTCTGGCCATTACACTCAGATTATTTGTTTTTTTGCTATTGAGTTTTTTGAGTTCCTTGTATGTTTTGGATATTAACCCCTTAGAAGAGATACGTTCTACAAAAATCCCAAAGCTCCCGCAAAGGCATTTTTGTCCATGGCTGGCTGCCAAATTATTGTTACTGAGTGGGGGGGGGGGGGGGGGAGGGTGGCGGGTTGTGCGTGTGTGAGTGGGGGATCTCCTATCCACCATCTTGCTGATGTCCCAACAGGGGCTTGTTTTTAGATTTCCAGTTTCTAGGATCTGGGGATGGAAGGAGGAGACGGGAGTATGTGCTTTTCTGCCATCTGGATCCGATCTCCATATTGTTTGCGTGTGTCCCTTCCTCCCCACTGCCACGCCCCAGCTCAGGCCTCTGTACCTCTTACACAGTGCACCGGAGGAAGTGCTCTAAACTCAGACCCGTGGGGCATTCCTCTGGCGAGTCCTTCAGTGGCTCCCAGCTGACTTCATGACAAGACCCACATCTAGCCTGGCAGGCACCGTGCCTTTCTCCTGGCTCCTCCCCTTCCTCCAACTTTTGGTCCACCTGTAATTGTACTTGCTCTGGGCTGACTCTTACCTTTCGGTACTCAGGTGGTTGGCCTTTCTTAGGACTGGGGTCGGGTGCCCTACTGTGTTCCCATAGCTCCCTGTGCGCGTCCTTTCATTGCACTTATGGCCCCGTGTTCCTGTGGGTTTTAATCATTTCCTTTTCTTAAAGTTTTTAATGTTTATTTGAGAGAGAGAGAGAGAGAGACAGAACGTGAGCAGGGGAGGGGTAGTGAGAGAGGGAGACACAGAATCTGAAGCAGGCTCCAGGCTCTGAGCTGTCAGCACAGAGCCTGATGTGGGGCTCAAACCCAAGAACCGTGAGATCATGACCTGAGCCCAAGTCGGATTCTTAACGACTGAGCCACCCAGGCGCCTCTTAATCATTCCTTCTTATTCTTCCTCACCAGAGTGGGATTTCTATGTGGGCAGGGGTTGATTCTGAGCACTTGATGACAGGTATGATGCCAGGACTTTGTGGCCAAAGGGTATGGCTACTCTCCCTTCCCCTTGGACCTGGTCCCAGGGTCTCAGTGGGCCCCTTATCCCCCAGCCTCGTGGAGGGGCCCCTCCTCGGCCATCACGGCCTTTTGACCCGCAGTCAGCCCCTCAGTAATAACGTCACAACTGTTGCTTTCCCCACAGGCACTGGTGCCATCACACGGTGACGCGGACGGTGTCCTGCCAGGTGCAGAATGGCTCCGAGACCGTGGTCCAGCGCGTGTACCAGAGCTGCCGGTGGCCGGGGCCCTGTGCCAACCTTGTGAGGTAAAGGCTGTGGGGCTGGCCACCTCTGCTCTTCCTTTCTGCTCCTTTGGATGAATCTGACCCCAGCACAAGCTGCTGGGGAAGGGGGTTGACGCTTGGAAACAAGAACTGAGCATGCATTTACGCAGCACCTTTTGTGGACAGACCATGGGGGGCGGGTATGTGCGGGCCAGATGGAAGAGACACGCTTCCTACCCTGAAAGACCTTCAAAATCCAGGGGGCATTTGATGAGCAGAAGAGCACCATAGACAGCAAGTGGGCGGAGGGGACAGGGGGATGGAGAAGGACCCGTGAGACCCCTCTCAGCCCCGCCCCTGACTGCCCCCACTCTTCTCAGCTGTGCCCCTCACGGCCCCGCCCCTCACGGCCCCGCCCCTTACGGCCCCTCCCCTCACGGCCCCACCCCTCACAGCTCCGCCCTCACAGTCCCACCTCTCTTACAGCCCCCACCCACAGCCCTCAGGCAGCTCTCAGATTCGTAGGAAGAGATCTGAATTCCTGGGGCCACATTCGAGGTCTCTGAGACCCCACCTCATCTGCCTCCTAGTCCTCTCCCCCTCCAGTCCCTTTTCTGGCTCCAGCTTCCTTTACTCTCCACTCCTCACCTGTCCGGCCGTGGGTTTCTGCCTCGAAGACCCTTTGCCCCTCTCTGCCTGGGACCACCCTTCTCAAATTCCAAATCCCTGCCCAAACGAACAAAAAACCAGAAACAGACTCATACATACAGAGGACAAGCTAGTGGTTGCCAGAGTGGTATGGGGAAAATAAGTGCATGAGATTAAGAGTCACGGGCTGAAAAGCGCAGCATCGGCAATATAGTCAGTAATATGGGAATAACTTGGTATGGGGACAGAAGGTGAAGACACTTATCATAGCATTTTGTGATGTATATAATTGTCCAGCCACGATGTTGTGCACCTGAAACTAGCTATATGTCAACTACACTTCAATTAAAAAAAAACACTTTTGGGGCACCTGGGTGGCTCAGTCGGTTAAGCGTCCGACTTCGGCTCAGGTCGTGATCTCGCGGTCTGTGGGTTCGAGCCCTGCAGCAGGCTCTGTGCTGACTGCTCAGAGCCTGGAGCCTGTTTCGGATTCTGTGTCTCCCTCTTTCTCTGACCCTCTCCCATTCATGCTCTGTCTCTCTCTGTCTCAAAAATAAAGAAACGTTAAAAAAAAAATTTTTTTTTAAAGAAAATAAATAAACTTAAAAAAAAAAAACAACTTTTACAGCAACCCCCTTTCGTGTCTGACCAAATATCTGGGTATTCTGGTCTAGCCAGAGTGACACAGATTAACCATCCCAGGGTCATCATAAATTGGGTGTGTTTTCATCACCAAGGATGGATGAGCTGCACAGTGGTGCCCCCTACAGGGCTTAGCGTGCAGCCAATGCCCAGAATCAGCTTTGCAGCTGCTCTGCTGGGATCCACGAATGTGGCAGCGATTCTGGTCCTGGGCCACATAGGCTGCAGAGCCCGCCGGGGAGAGGGTGGCTTGTTTCTTTTCTAGATTTTTCATTCTACCTTTCATTGTTATTGCTGTCATTGTTATTAGGAAGAATGTGATATATACTCACTGTCCAAAAAAAAAAAAAATCCCAAATATTACAGAAATTGAGCATTGTTCCTCTCGAATTACACCTACATGATCCCATTATTAGTATTAACGGTACGTCTCCTCTGTGCCTCCTCTATAATGGACTCTGCTCCTCTTACACACTTATATGCGTTTTCTTAAACAAAGACCAGATGGTGTTCTTTTGTCCTGCAACTTGCTTCCCCCCAGAACAATATTTTGCAATCACTTCCCATACAGCCACCTCCTTTTTAACGGCTGTTAAAAGCCCCTTCGTTGCAGTGAAGCATCATCATTGATGCCCCTTGTCCTCAACTAATGGATATTTAAATTGGTTTCCTCGTTTTAACTACTTCAGACTGTACTTCAGTCAGCATCATGATATGTATTTAACACTTCTACGTGTTTAAAAAATTTTTTTTAAGTTTATTTATTTATTTTGAGAGAAAAAGAGCATGAGTGGGGGAAGGGCACAGAGAGAGAGAGAGAGAGAGAGAGAGAATCCCAAGCAGGTTCCTCACTGTCAGCACAGAGCCCAACTCAGGGCTCGAGTTCACGAAACTGTGAGATTATGACCTGAGCCAAAATCGAGAGTCGGACACTTTTACACGTTTTTTTTTTTTAATTTTTTTTAATGTTTATTTATTTTTGAGAGAGAGAGAGAGAGAGAGAGAGAGAGACAGAGTATGAGCAAGGGAGGGGCAGAGAGAGGGGGAGACACAGAATCCGAAGCAGGTTCCAGGCTCTGAGCTGTCAGCACAGAGCCCGACACGGGACTTGAGCTCACAAACCATGAGATCATGACCTGAGCTGAAGTCGGACGCTTAACCGACTGAGCCACTCAGGCGACCTCACTTTTACACGTTTTTAAAAAACATGCTTATTTTATTTATTTATTTTTAATTTTTTAAAGTATTTATTTTATTTTTGAGAGAGAGAGAGAGAGAGAGAGAGAGAGACAGAGTGTGAGCAGGGGAAGGGCAGAGAGAGAGGAGACACAGAATCTGAAGCAGGCTCCAGGCTCTGAGCTGTCAGCATAGGACCCAACGCTGGGCTTGAACCCACGAACCATGAGATGATGACCTGAGCTGAAGTTGGACCCTAAACCGACTGAGCCACCCAGGCGCCCCTATTTTCATAATTTAAAGATTTTTTCATAATGTTTTAACAGTGGAGGTTCTTAGCTTGGGGTCCACATTATACACGAGTATGTTTGCAATTATTCCTTCTATAAAGGGAATGGCTAACTAAGTGGAGACATCCATTTTATTTTATTTTTATTTTTTATTTTGGGGGGGGGCAGAAGGGAGGAGGGAGGGGGAGAATCTTAAGCAGGCTCCACACTCAGCGTGGAGCTGGACGTGGGGCTCGATCCCATGATCCTGGGATCATGGTCTGAGTCGAAATCAAGAGTCGGACGCTCAACCAACTGAGCCGCCCAGGCACCCAGATATGTCCATTTTAAATTTTAAGAGAAAGGTCTGCTTTTAACTGCTGTGCTGGAGGGATGGCCAGTGGATCCATAAATGAAGAAAAAGATGCTGACCCCCCCCACCTTTTCAGCAGAAGGCACAGAGGCCCCCCCCGCCCTTTCCTTAACTCCCCTAGACCCCCAGGAGCTGAATTCCTGGGTCTTCCCTGCCTTTCTCATCAGCGGGAAGCCTCAGATGACCAGGTCACCACCTCTGGATCTTAGGAGCATCTTCTGAGAGAAGGGTCTTTGGAGTCTGGTCTGTAAGTGACCCCAACAGGGTGGACTTCGGCTCTCAGCTCAGTGTGAAGAATGGGTGCCCCGCTCTTCCAATAGGGAGGCCGGCCCCTGAGAAGCAAGGCTACACCCGCCTCAGTTCGAACGCCTGCATTTTGCTTTTTGTAGAGGGGAGCCAAGCTTGGGAACAGCTCTCTCCAAGAGATGGAATTTGGGACACTTGGGTGGTTCAGTCGGTTAAGCGTCCAACTTGGGCCCAGGTCATGATCTCATGGTTCATGGGTTCGAGCCCCACATCAGGCTCTGTGCCGACAGCTCAGAGCCTGGAGCCTGTTTCAGATTCCGTGTCTCCCTGTCTCTCTGCCCCTCCCCTGCTTGTGCTCTGTCTCTGTCTCTTAAAAATAAATAAACATTAAAAAGAATTAAAAAAGTGAGCCATCAGGATTCCTTAACTAAAAACCCTTGGAAGGACGGCTTTCTTCATGTCAAAATGATAAGTTGAGGGTTTTATACTTTATAAAATACAATAAGGCATCTTTAAGAAAAGCCACATAAGCTAACTACTGAATCTCTGACCTCAACCGGACAAATTTCCCAAATGATCACTAATTTTCACACCTGCCCTTTGCTTTAGGACTTCAGCAATTATCTGGACACTTTTCAGAAGCATCAGGGTCTGGTCCTCAGTGTGGGTGTTTAACAGGCCTTCGGGGAGTTCTCTCCCTCTCCTTGGCGTTAGGAGCTGAGAACAGAATGTTCAGTCACATCAGACACACATTTCACACATTTGTCCTGCACCTTCCCTTTGTTGAGTAAGACTTAATTCTCTTTCTTTAGAGGAATTCTGTATTTCTGCTCTCAATTATCACTGCCACTGAAATTACTATTACTTGCTCAGGAATGAGGTGTTGACGTACGTTCCTCTCTCTCCAGTAACTCCTATCTGAGTTAGGATTGGGGTGCATCCCCTCAGTCTTTGGCCTCGGGCTGCCGGCTGGGCAGGGAGAGGAAGGACGGCCGGGTGTGGCGCCGTCACCAGCTCCCTGGCCACCCGGGGCACCGTGCGCGCTCCCATCCCGGTCCCGGGTTTGCTGGCTTCACGTATAAGAGGCATTGTATTTATAGTAGCTGCTCGCTGGTCTCTCCAGTGCCTCTGTCAGATCACGGTACTGCCCTGCCCCAAACCTTCCAGAAGCTTCCGTCTCTGTTATGGTAAAGTCTGTACCCCTCTCCACAGCTGATCGGCGTCTCACGTGACATGGACCCTGTTCCCCTCCTGACCCCAGAGCCCACCATGGGCTGCCCTGTTCCTTGGGCTCTGTCCCCATGTCCACCCCGTCCTTCCTCAGGGCCCTCACATCTGCTCATTTTTCCGCCCAGCCCGGTTTCAGCCCTGGAACAGCTGAGTCTCCTGACCTGATTCAGTGGCTTTCCTCCCTGGCACCTGTCACTTTCCAGCCCCTTATCCCACTTTATCTTAGCGCTCGTCACCGTGTGCAACAACACAGCGTCTGTTCTGTGCTCAAGATCAAAGGTGTCAGAACACTTTGAATTCCTGCACAGGGTGTGTGTGATGGTGAGAACTGTGAATAAGATGGTTTGTTGCGAAGGCAAGTCCTTGTCTTATAAACTGATCCCCAAACTCGCCATTGGGAGATTGAAGCTCAGAGAGCAGAGTGACTTGCCCAAGGTCCAAAGGATAGTCACAAAGGGACACCTGGGTGGCTCAGTTAAGCATCTGACTTGGGCTCGGGTCGTGATCTTGCAGTTTGTGGGTTCGAGCCCTGTGTTGGGAGCTCGGACGGAGCCTGGAGCCTGGTTTGGATTCTGTGTCTCCCCCTGTCTCTCTGCTCCTCCCCCACTCATTTGCTCTGTTTCTCTCTCTCCCCAAAATAAGTAAACAACAACAAATTAAAAAAAAAAAAGAACAGTCACAAGGATCGAATTGGGTTTATAGGCCCCAGAAGGATGCTCCTGAGATTTTATGACCCAGCCCCTTTCCTCCACCGAATAAGTACTTGTTGACCTCCTCCTGGGTACAGGCCTTGGGGAGGCCTCAGGAGAGCGTGATGTGAGAACCCAGATCAGGCCCTGACTTGGGGAGCCCATGACCGAGTAGCGGTGGTGGTGGTGGGGGGCATTAGTCAAACCACAACAGAAACAGGCACACGGTCACATCTGTCATCACTGCTGTGCAGGAGCAAGGTGCCCTGAGAGTGGAGCCAGAGACGGGGTGGGGACCCCCAACCCTGGGCTTCCCTGAGCTGGGGTTTTCTGTGAGGGGATTTATCCAGGTGTGAAACAGCCCAGGATTGCGTAGCTCTGTCCCAGTGCAGTTATTAAGCCAATAGTATTTTCGAGATCTTGGGCCCTGTGGACTTCACTCTCTGCCAGCTCCTGTGTGTCTGCCATGTCGCTCTGCACGGTCACAGAAGGGCGGCAGCAGCTCCGGGCATCAACAACAGTCTCCCAAATAAAGGACGTGGTGCACGGTTGCCTCCTATCAGAGGGCACTGTCTTTTCCAGGGCCCCCAGGAGGTTCCCCTGAGGTCTCACCGGTCAGGATTTGTCCTCTGAGCCTGGGCGTCCCTGACTGTAAAGTAGGGGCGGTAGAAGGCTTCCCCAGGGGGCTGTCGGAAGATGATGTGAGGCGGGCTTGTGAGAAGTGCCGTGGGCATGCAAGCCGGGGCTGGGCCATGGCTGAGCTCTGAAACAGATCCCAGGCGTATCGCCCCGGGAGCAGCCCTTAGTGGACGGCCAACCTCGTCACGCTCTGAAGCTGCGTTCTTCCCCCCCTGAGGTTAGGATGGCAAACCGCGGCCGAGCCCCCCCATAGCTGCCTTGTGTCGTGTCGTGTTGCTTATAGTCCCGGCTGCCCAGTGTGCCTTGACACGTTTCAACCTCAGCGTTCACGTAGAAGTTTCTAGGTTTCCGTATTTCTTGCCTCTGCCACCTCTGGAGCTGTGGGCGGTGCGGCGGCACCAGGCATGACCGGGACCCTGCCTGCCCCCACCCCCTGGGCCGCAGAGCAGGGCTCCTGGGGCAAATGGACTTCCCACCCAGGCAAGAAGAACCCGTGTCCTGGCCCCTCCTCCAGCTGTTCCAGCCATGTTCCTCCTTGCGGGCAAGCAGTCCGTGGGGCCAGGGGGAGCCTAAGCCCCTCTTCTGGACCATTCTCTGGCCACCTGGGTAAATAGCCCCGAGGGCTTCCGGCTCGGCTCTGGCCTCTTCCCCGAATCTGGGGGACTGTGCGTGGTGGGCACACCCCGAAGCCCACGGGGCTGGCGAGGGTGGCTGTTTACAGGAGGGGCTGGCCTGGCTGGAGCGGGGTGGGGGCTGGGGTTTCACTTGGTTCGTTTGTAAAAATGACGATAGGACCTGCCTCGTGGGAGGGCTTTGGGGATTCAGTGCTGAGGCGTGTCTAGGCCAGTGTTGGCCGTTACAAACCCCAGGACCTTGGTAGGACTCTGAAAGGAGGTACAGATGTCAGGTGAATGATGAGTGGCTGGTAAGAGAGCGCAGGAGCACGTTTCCTGCCCGAGGGCGGGGGGCACCTGCACTGGCGCCCCCCCTGCTGCCCGCGGCTGCTCCGTGCCGGGTCTGTGCGGGGCCGTGGCGGGGAGAAGGGGTTTCTGCATTTCTGCGTAGTTGGATTTAGGGATCGGCATGGCTGTAATCCTTGGTGGGGCCTCTCTTGGCAGAAGGCTTGGAAGTCAGCACGTTATGTCATTACATCCTGATGACATTTTTATGACAAAAGTATGCAGGTGGGGGAAGGGAGGGTGTGGTAGTGTTCAGAACGCACTTGGGGACTGGCATGTGCCCCCAGTGCCTCCCCGGCCCCTACCCTCTCCCCCAGGAGCCCCACGCAGACCTCTTTGCTTGCATTTTTTTTTTTTTCCCCGCTCAGCCCTTCCTGCAAATATTCACGGAGGGCCCTACTGTGTGCCAGAGGGGAACGTGATGGAGAGTAAGACCCAGTCGTTTTCCCCATGACTATATATTCAGCTAAATATGAAAACGAGAAAAAATATTGCCTCGTAATGAGTGCGTCACCTTCAGATAGGGTGATGTGGCCGGGCACGGACTGGGGCTACTTCAGAGCAGGTAGGGGAGACACCCTGGGGGGATGATGTTGATGCTGGGCAAAGAGTGAGGAGAAACAGCTTCCATGTGATGATCGGGAAGGGTGGTCAGTGCAAAGGCCCTGAGAAAGGGAGGTCCCAGACGAAGGAACAGAGAGGAGGTCCGCGTCCAGGAGCAGAGCAACTGAGGAGGAGAGTCTAGGCAGAGGCTGATCTCTGTGGGCTTAAGTTTGGCTTTGAGTCAGTGTATCGGGAAGCCATGGAGAGTTTTAAGTAGAGATGAGAAATGGTCTGATTGAGGTTTCTTTCTGATCAGCTTTTTATTTTGAGAGCAACGTCAATTCACGTGAAGTTGTAAGAAATAATACAGAGAGATTCCGTATGTTCCGTCTCTTTTTTGGATCCCGTGTACCGTTCATTCTATTCCTCTCAATGATGACATCTTGCAGAATGAGAGAATGTGTCACAACCAGCGCATTGAGATACTGACATTAATGCAGTCAAGACACAGAATATTCTCTGCACCGCAGGACCCCGCATATTGCCCTTCTGAAGCCACACCCACTCTCCTCCTGCTCCCCAGTGCCTCCCAAATCCCTGGTAACCACCCGTCTGTTCTCTACCTTTAAAACTTTGCCATTTCAGGGCGCCTGGGTGGTTCAGTCGGTTAAGCATCTGACTTCGACTCAAGTCATGATCTCACGGTTCGTGGGTTCGAGCCGCGCTTCGGGCTTTCCGGTCCCTTCAGATATTTTCGTGAACACAAGTTTTCATTTCTCTGGGCAGATGCCCACGAGTGCAATTGTTGGGTCTTTTGGTGGTTGTGTGTTTAGTTTTTCTAAGAACCTGCCAAACTGGTTTCAGGGTGGCTGTACCATTTTACATTTCTCACTGACCCAGATTCTCTGTTTCCCTGACAGCATTTGGTGTTATCACTCTATTCCATTTTAGCCATTCTGTGTAGTCTCTTTCACTGTGGTTTTTAGTTGGCGTTTCTCTAATGGCTAATAATTGTTTCATGTGCTTATTTGCCAGGTGTATATCCCCTTCGGCGAAATGTCTTTTCATGAAGTGATCTCATTGGATTGTTTTTGTTTGTTTGCTTTACTGTTGAGTTTTGAGATTTCCTTATATCTTCTAGATACTAGTCCCTTGTCAGATATGTGGTTTGCAAATATTCCCCCCCATCTCTGTGGCTTCTCTGTCCATCTCCTTACCCGTCTTTTGCAAAGCAAAATGTACCTTTCAACGAAGTCCAGTGTGTGAGTTTTTACTTTTACGGATCATGCTTCTGGTACCAGGTCTCTGAACTCTTTGCCTTGCCTTCGATCTTGGAGATCTTCTCCTATGTCTTCCTCTAAAAGTTTTTCAGTTTTGTGTTTGACATTTAAGTCCACGATCCATTTTGAGTTAATTTTTGCACAAGGGGTGATGTTTAGGGCAAGGCTAATTTTTTTTTTTTTGTCCGTGGGTATCTGATTGTTCCAGTACCATTGCTGAGATGGCCGCCTTCCTTTCTTGGACTGCTTTTGCATGTTTGTTAAAAATCATTTCGGGGGCACCCGGGTGGCTCAGTCGGTTAAGTGTTCGACTCCTGATTTCGGCTCACGTCGTGATCTCACAGTTTATTGAGCTCTGCACTGACAGCACGGAGCCTCCTTGGGACTCTCTGTCTCCCGGTCTCTCTCTGCCCCTCCCCTGCTGGCACTCTGTCTCTCAAAGTAAATAATAAAATAAAATGTAAAAGTATCATTTGGGTATATTTGTGTTGGTCTAGGTTCTCTGTTCTGTTCCATTGATAATACGCGTCTACAGGTCCGTGTCAATACCTCTTGGTCGTGCTGTTGCTGTGTAATGAGTCTTGAAATCGGAGAGGCTCATTTTGTTCCCACTTCCTTCTTCCTCTTCAAAATTGGCTTAGCAACCTTAGTTCCTTTGTCTTTTCATATAAATTTTATGATAATCCGGTCTATAGCTACCAAAAATCTTGATGCGATTTTTGCAGGAATTACATTAAACCTTTACATCCACTTGGAGAGAATTATTATCTTACTATGTTCAGTCTTCCAGTCCAGGAATATCGTATGTCTCTCCATTTATTTGGATTTTTTTTTTTTTTTTACTTATTTCATCTTTCATTGCTTTCTTACAGTTTTTGGCCTACGTGCTCTGTTTTTTCTTTTTAAAAAAAAATTTTTTTTTTTTGGAGTGATTGTAAGTAGTGCCTTTTGGTAAAACGGGTAAAATTGACTTTTCAGTTTCAATATCCTTGTGTTCATTGCCAGTATATATCAATGCAATAGATTTTTGTGTGTGTTTATATTGTATCCTCTGACCGTGTTGAGTTCATATGTTAGTTTTGGGCATTTTTCTGTAGATTCCGTGACACTTTTTTTCTTCAGACAATCATGTCATCTGTAAGTAGCGACTGTCTTGTTTCCTCATTTCAGATCTGTGTGTCTGTCATTTTCTTTCTTTGCCTTTTCTCTGGCCAGAACTGCCGGCACTCACTGAGTAAGAGTGGAGAGAACAGAGAGAATGCTTTGTTCCCAGCCACAGGGGGAAAGCCTTTCACCAGTAAGTATAATGTTAACTGCAAGGATTTCGTGGATGTTCTCTATCAAGCTGAGGAAATTCCCTGTATTACCATTTTTTTCCTGAGGGTTTTCATCATGGGCACTGATTTTTGTCAATATATTTTTTTGCAATGATTGACATGATTCCGTGATTTTTTTTTTTAAATTAATTTTTATTTATTTTTGGCAGAGAGGGAACGTGCATGAGCTGGGAAGGGGCAGAAGGAGAGGGAGACAGAGGACCTGAAGCAGGCCCTGTACTGAGAGCAGAGAGCCCAACATGGGGCTTGAACTCATGAACTGTGAGATCATGACCTGAGCCGAAGTCGGATGCTTTAACAGACCAAGCCACCCAGGCACCCCTATGTGATTTTTAATATGGTGATTACGTTGACTCATTTTGGGATATTAAACCTACATGGCATCCTTGGAATAAACCCCACTTGGCCATGGTGTATAATTTTAAAAAATATATAGCTGAATTCTACTTGCTAATATTTTGTTTGAGGATGTTTATGTCTGTATCCATGATGGATATTGGTCTGTGGTTTTCTTGTTTTCTACTGTCTTTGTCTGACTTCGGTATCAACGTCTCATAAAATGAGTTAGGATGTGCTCCTTCCTCTTGCATTTTCTGGGAGAGGATGTGTAGAATTGGTATTAATTCTTAAACGTTTGGTAAAATTCTCTGATGAAAACATCTGGGTCTGGTGATTTCTTTTGAAGGAGTTTTTAAGCTACAAATGCAAATTCCTTAATAGTTATGGCGCTATTTAAATGACCTATTTCATCTTGAATGGGGTAATTTGCATTTTTCAATGGGGTAATTTGCGTTTTTCAATGGCTTGGTCCGTTTCCTCTAAACTGTTAACATTTACATGTGTAGTGATATTACCTGTTTCATTCCTGAGATTGATAATTTGTGTCTTCTCTTGTTTTTCCTTTGTCAGTCTTGCTAGAGTTTGGCCATCTCATTGGTCTTTCCGGAGAACCAGCTTTGGGTTTCACTGATTTTTCTCTGTTGTTTTTCTGTTTTCAATTCCATTGCTTTCTGCTCTTATCTCTACGATATCCTTTTTTCTGCTTGCTTTGAATGATTTTTCTCAACTTTCTGGAGGTTCCTGAGATGGACTGGTTTAGGTTTGGAGAAGATCGCTGGCTGTCGTGGGGAGAATGGGCACAGGCAACTGCGAGGTGATGGGGGCTCACGCTAGGACAATAGCTGGGGAAGTAGAGAGAAGTGGCTGGATTCAGGTGTCCTGAAGCTGAGATAACAAGAATCTGATCACGGAGCGGCAGGGGGCAATCGGGAACAACCCTAAATGTTTGGTTTGAGCGGCTGGTTGGCTGTGCATGCCGTTCATTAAGCTGAGGACACTCAGGGGTGTCAGCCCTAAGAGGTGGAAGCCGGCAGCTCTGTTTTGGCCAGCTGAAGCTTGAGATGCCCATGGGGCATCCGTGGAGGGCGGGGGGCGAGTAAGAGGTTGAGTGAAAAGCCCAGGGCACCAGGAAGATTCCGGGGCTCGGGCCATAGTGCATTTCATGGATTCTAAGACGCCATTGGTAGGAAGAACTATGTTATCTTACCATCCCTGAGACTTAAACCCATTAAATGATAGCACACCATCAACTGTAATGTATCCAGTATCTGCCATGTTGAACTGTAACAATGCTTGCATGTTGGAACCTAGGAGATGTGGTGTGATTGAGGATCGAGAGCATGTAGACCGTGTTTGAAGCTGCAGGATTGGAGGTGGACTTGGGGATGACCAGATGGAGAAGGGGTGCTGCTTCCTGAACATTCCGGGCACCCCAACCTCAGAGGCAAGGCTAAGGAAGACGGGCTGGCTAATGAGGGTGAGAGGGAGCAGCCAGGGCAGAGGGAGGATCAGAGAAACCAGGTGCTCCAGGAGGTGAGTTTCAGGAGGGAGGAGAAGAGGGAGAGGCCAAGTCTCCCAAATGTTCTGGGAAACCTGTTAGGATGAGGCCTGAGAACGCATTAGAATTGGCAATGTGGGGTGGCTGGGACCCCGGCAAGTGCAGTTTTGAGACTGGTGGGGGACGGAGGCCATGATGGCTCCGGCCGAGGAGCAAAATGAAAGGCGAGAAGTTTCAAGAAGTTCTTGCCGGGAGGGGAGCACAGATGGGGCTGGGAAGCTGGGGGCAGCACAGGATCAAGGGAGGGATTTTGCTTGTTTCTTTTGTTCTTTTTTTTTTTTTTTAAGTTTGCTTATTTATTTTGAAAGAGAGAGCAGGGGAGGGGCAGAGAGAGAGGGGCATAAGAGAGAATCCCAAGCAGGTTCCATGCTATCAGCACGGAGCCCGACGTGGGGCTTGAACTTACGGACTGTGAGATCATGACCTGAGCCTAAACTGAGTCGGAGGCCTAACCAACTGAGCCACCCAGGCACTCTGTTTCTTTCTAGGACGGGAGGTACAGGAGCATAGTTGTAAACTGTGAGCTGCCAGGAACGGTCCCACAGAGAGGGAAGAGTGGCCGCACAGGAGGGCAGAGAAGCCCAGAGCCGGCGAACCTGCAGCAGGAGGGGAAGGGGGGCCTTGTCAGAGCGGCACAGCAGGAGAGGCCGTCACCCCTGTGGGTTCACCCGTGTGACGCTGAGAGGGTCCGAACCGGGGGCGACTCCACCAACTCCCGAGGGCCTCGATGGCAGGCCCACGATGTTCCGCCCCGGTATCCCCAGGGCTCGCCGCGAGGTCCTGCACACTGAGACGCTCCTCAGTGTCCATTAAAGGAACGCATCCGCCTTCTTGTGGGAGGAAAACAAAATTTAATACAGCTGCGTCCCGTGGGGATTTTCCCATTCTGTGATTTTTCGTACGTTGGATTTCTGTGGCGTGTGTGTGTGTGCGCACGTGCATGTGCGTGATGGAGGTACCTGTCTGTGATGTTCACAGACAAACACGAGGCCCAGACGACCACGCCAGGCGCCCAGTGAGTCGGCAGCTGGTGTGCAGAGAGCGCCAGGGGGATTCCCCCGCCAGGCCGCCAGGCCTGGTCTCACTTGGAGGAACCCCCTGCTTCAGGGTTCTAAGATCTTGTGTTTCATTGTTCAGTCGTTCGTGTGGAACTGATGGAGAACCTGAGAGCAGGCGCTAGGGTGCAAAAAACCGTGGCCCCTCTCTCACAGAAGTTGCGTGTGTGTATGTGGGGGGGCACCCCTCGATGAGGGACCATCAGACTCACAGCAGTGGTGTCCCTGATATGAGACCTGGTCCTGGGGTTTCCCTGGGGGAATGACATCGGAGCAGAGATCTCGGGGATGAGGGGATTTCACTAGGGACTCGTGCGGGGGAGGGGAGAGGGGGGAGGAAATAAGCTGGGGGGGGTGTGCCTTCTCTAGCTGGCTCCACAGCGAGGGGTCGAGTGCCGAGACTTCCCTGTGAGAGGAAGGCAGAGGGGACAAGCCAGGCCTCTCCTCTCTGTGCCTCAGCTTCTCTTCCTGGGAAATGAGGATATAACCCCTGTCTTGCTTTGGGGTGGAAACCAGACCCCTGGCTGTGAGCCCCCCGGGGCAGCTGCTGGAGGGGGCGGGCCAGGCCCGGGGCCTGCCGGACAGATTTGGAACACCTAGCCCCAGGGACTCCAGGTGGGGGGCTGGGGGTTCAGTTTTCCGCGGCCTGGCTTCTCCCTGGCCCCTCGGAGCTCTTTGATGGCCTTAGAGCCAACCTTTTCCAGATGTGCTGAGCGGAGGGGTTTGCCGGAACTCTCCGGGGCTTCATCGGCCTCCTTCGTTCCCCTCCACCAGACAGACGGCCCCCTGCCAGCCGGCCTCCCCCCTCTGGCTGGGTTGCCTGCTGCCTGCTAGGCCTTGTGAAGTCCCGGACTTAGTACTCTCTTAAAACACGGCCTTTCTTCCCCGCCTCTCCTCCTCAGCCAGCCTGGGTGGATGGAGAAGCTCGGGGAGGCCGACCCCCGCAGCGTGGGGCTCGTCTGGGCTGCGTCCCCCTCCCCCGCCACGACTCCCCAGTGGACCGTGGGCCTGGGCTGTCGTGGGAGGGGAGGCCTGGGCGGAAGACATTGCCCGCTGGGCCCGCTGTCCCTTGCGTCTGGCACTTAAGAACGACTAGCTTGGATGTGGAGGAGGCCAGAGGCTGGAAACCCCCTCCTCCCGCCTCGGAACTGCGGTGGGACAGCCCCTTCCCTCCCACCGGCCCCGCTGCTATTAATCAAGAGATTAATAATCTCCTGCCTCCCTTTCTGAAACCCCCACTCCCATTTCCTGTTGAGTCTCCAGCCTGTCTCGGTACCTCCCAGTCTGGTCCTCCCCGTGGTGGTCCCTGGTAAGGAAGTGGGGCCAGGAGCCTGCAGCCGAAGTGCCCAGTTGGGGGGGGGGGGCAGCGGCGCCCCCATGTGAGGTCTCGGGGCTGGCGATGCCCAGATGATAGCCCTGTGCTGGCACACACTGAGGGACCTCCTGATGCTTTGGGAACCCCACCCACCTTTGGAGGCCAAAGAGCCATGGCCTCCACTTACACACCTCCAGTGACGGGCACCTCACCCCTCCTGGGATCCTGTTCTTCAAATGCCCTTTCACATGACCTTGTGCACCCAGGGCCACCTTTGGGGAAACACGGGATACATCTGCCCCCTTTGCGGAGGGTAGTCATTGAGGAGCTCATGACTTCAGCCCTCTGTACTTGCTGAGAGGCTCTTGGGGGACCCTTCTCTGTCTGCTCACAGTGGGGGCAGCTTCCTGCATGGCTGCCCACATAAGCACATGCGGCCACAGGTGGGGTGTCTCTAGGCAGATCTGACCACCACACTCCTCGGTGCCACGGTCCCTGGGTGGCTTCCCCATAGCTGGGAGGGGTGGTCTCCTAGCCGGTGCACAAGGCTGTCTGTTGAGGCCCAGGAAAACCACATCAAGTCTTCTGTTTATTTTTTAATCTATAAAATAAGAGTGAAATTCAGCTCTACTGATTTTTAATATATGCCAAGACAGCATGTAATACACATGTATAGACATGTATGAATTAACATGGATAGATATATTAAAACTTTTTTTAATGTTTATTTTTGAGAGAGGGAGAGAGAGAGAGAGAGAGAGAGTGAGCAGGGGAGGGACAGAGAGAGAGAGAGAGAGACAGACTCAAGCAGGCTCCAGGCTCTGAGCTGTCAGCACAGAGCCCGATGCGGGGCTTGAACCCACAAACTGTGAGATCATGACCTGAGCCGAAGTCGGACACTTAACGGACCAAGTTGCCTGGGTGCCCCAGTTAATATGTGTATATGGCGGGCTCGAACATATTTTGCTGGTCAGGAGATGCTCTGGAAGGCCTAGCCAACATCAGCCACTGCGGTCTCCACGCGCCCAGGCCAGACTCCTTGCCGGCTTTGGGGGCTTTCACAGCCGCCCTGCCTGCTCCCCAAATGCGCCAGATCTCATCCCAAACCACCTCCTGTCTCTCCTGCCTCCTCGCCTTCTCAGCTCAGCGGAACTTCCTCAAGCGTTCTACAACGTAGGGAGACTTTTCGGGCCCCTCCCGGTGGAAGTGGCCCTGCCCTGCCCGCCCCATCCCTGCTGGCCGTCAGTTTCCAGCGATGTCCCCCACCCGACACCCTGAGCAGCTCTGCGGAGCTGTGGTGTCGTGGCTGGCATTGCAGTTGCCATCTGGTACGCCATCCGTTGTTTCTTTCATTCTACCAATTTTTATTGAGCGCACAGGACGTGCCCTACCCTGAGCTAAGCCTGGGGCACGGCCAGCGGCTTTAGTAGAGGGGACAGGCATCAGATGAATGCACGGGTGGTGGTAAGTGTTTGGAAGACAAGTCAGAGTTCTATGACAGTATAAACCGAGGGGACCCAGCCTGCGGTGGGGTGGTTGTGACTGAGAGCAGGCTGGTCAAGGAGGCCCTCCCAGAGGAGGCGTCACGTTTTCCCAGCCTGGGGGGCCGTGCCGGACTTCGTGGGTGTCTCGGGCAGAGGGAACAGTAGGTGACAAGCTCTGACACGGCCAGGAGCTCTGGGGGTTCATCAACTCAAAGGCCGATGCTGCTGGGGGTCCCCAGAGGGGTCAGAGATCGGTGAGTGGGGAGGCAGCCAAGGTGGATAGCGGCCAGATCTGGGCAGTCCACGTGGTCATCCGAAGGATTGGGGTTGTGTCCTAAGATTAAAGAGAAGCCGGGCAGGTTTACGGAGGAAGTTTGTGCTTTGAAAACTGGAGCTTGTACGGAGGCTGGAGGAGAGGGGGTGGGTGTGGAAGCTGGGCGCCCATTAGGGGTCATGGCCGCTTGCTGGGAGGGTGGTGATGGAGGCTGGACTGGGGTGGGTGGGGGGCAAGCGGTGGGCAGGTAGGACCTACCTGGTGGAGGTTGAGCTCTCAGGGCTCTGTCATGGGAGGAGCACAGAGGGGGAGAGTCAAAGTCCTCGTGGATATTTGAGTAACAACCCCCAGGGGAGTATGTATTCTGGAGTTTGCTGGTGAGGGAAGCCCCAGGATCCGCCCATCAGAGGGAGCAAATCCGAAGAGGACAGAAGTCCCTAAATTTGGGTCATCTTGGAAAAAACAATAACCCAGAACTGGTGAGGTGGGAGACACCCCATGGAGACTCTAAATTGCGTTTAGAGAATTTCAAGGTAAGAAGGGACCTTTGAATCTGTGGCATCCCAGCCCAGACTTCACAGAGGGCTCAGAGAGGCCGGGGCTCACTCAAAGCTCCTAGAGGGACAGAGATGCATCGGAGTGAATTAGAAACAAAGCAGCCAGAAAGCCCCATGTTTATCTTGCCTGACTGCATGTTTGATCCCCTAGGGCCAAGGCAGCCTGGGCTGTCCTTGCGGGGGCCACCCTGTGCACATCTGCAGCGTCTCCCTCCCTGTATCCGGATCTCGGCTGGGCCATCTGACCTCTTGGATGCATTGGGGTGGGAGGTGGGGGGGCAGCCAATGAAAAGACGGGCCCTGGAGGGTATACAGTCTAGCGTGGGGAGCGGGCTCATCCACATCCTGATGGCGCAGGCCGACTGGGGGCTCCACACAAGCTCGGGCGGGGACTGTGTCCTCATCCACAAAACGGGACAGTGATACAGGACCAGTGGGCCAAGCATCCGGTGTTCAGCAGATACAACTCCCTTCCATCCCTCTTTCTTTTCTGAGCCAGTTTTGGCACCAGTAAAGTGGGCATGTATGGAGAGCACTTTCTGTGGACCAGTGAGGGACTTCTCCTCCCTCAGCCCGTGCCCATAGCTGTGTGGCCTTGGATGCCTGTTGGCCAGCAGGCTCCAGGAGGACCGTCACGTCACGGGAGCCAGACCCCCAGGCAGTCGGTGGGTCCAAAGTGTTGCCCACTTACTAAGTGCCAGGCACAGACAAGGGCCTTGCCCTCCGGGAGCCCGTGGTGTGGCAGAGACACAGGCATCAGTTATGAGTCAGGAATGCAGTTTGTAACCTGGGGGAAATGCTATGAAGGCAGGGCACAGGGACACAGGGCACAGCCGGGAACGCTGATGTGGTCAGAGGCCTCAGGAGGGCTTCCTGGAGGAGAGGGCCTTTGAGATGGGGGTGGAGGGGACTGGGCCTTAACTAGGTAACAGAGAGAGAAAGGGAGAGAGAGAGCACGCACGAGCGAGCACCCCTTAAGTGATTTGGAAGGCCAGTATGGCTGGAAAGCAGGAACGAGGGACTTAAGGGTCAGGGGCCTGGTGGGTGCCAGGCCAGAGCACGCAGGGCTCGTGGACCATGGTGTGGACTTCGTTCTCCCCTCCAGTGGACACCGCAGCACTACAGAGTCAACAGGCTGGAGGGCCATCTCCACCTGGGGGAGAGTCGGGCCCCAGAGGCCAATCTGGGTTCTCTTCCTCCCGCATCCATCCGGGAGTCGTTAAAGCCCTGGTGGTGGGGGTCGCTCCCGGGTCCACGTGGCCCCCGCCCAGGACCTCATCCTTGGGTCGTCACATCGCCTCCAAGGAACAGGCCTGCCACCACCACTTGGATGGTGGGGTGAGCCCTGTGCAGGGGTGCAGCCTCTTCTGGGGAGCCCTAGGGTCGCCAGGTTCTCTCCAGGAGCGCAGGCGTCCCCGAGTGAGACCGACCTCAAGAGGTTCAGCGAAGTCTGTAAACGCTGGGATTATTGCTGTTTGTCTGATTGTGGGGGCGGCCTGGGGGCTGATCTGATTTGAAAGGGATTGCTCCCTGGGGTGAGGGATGGGAGCAGGGCGGGAGGTGTCTCTGCCCCTTGGGAACAGTCTTCAAACAGCAGCAGAAGGTATAGTTGCCCCCTTACCTCACAGAGGCGACTGTCCCAATGTGACAGTTGTCACATTGTTTATCAGGTTTCTAAGACTTATTTGTCTTATAACTAAAAGTTTGTACCCTTTTATCAATCTCTTCCTCTTTCCCCCACCTCCTAGCCTCTGCTAACCACCATTCTGTTCTGTTACTATGAATTCCACCCTTTTTAAAAATTTATTTTTAACTTTTATTAAAACACTTTTTGTCATGCTTATTTATTTTTGAGAGACAGTGAGAGGGACAGAGTGTGAGCGGGGGAGGGGCAGAGAGAGACACAGAATCCGAAGCAGGCTCCTGGCTCTGAGCTGTCAGCATAGAGCCTGACACGGGGCTCCAACCCATGAGCCGTGGGATCGTGCCCTGAGCTGAAGCCCCATGCTTAACAACTGAGCCCCCCAGCCGCCCCTGAATTCCACTCTTTTGATGATGTTGTTCCGTATACGAGATCATTCTTTTTTGTCTTTCTGTGTCTGGCTTTTTTCACTTAGCATAATGTCCTCCAGGCTCATCCAGGTTGTCACATACGGCATTTCCTCCTTTTTTGTGGCTGAATAATATTCTATCGTGCGTGCGCGCGCGCGTGTGTGTGTGTGTGTGTGTGTGTGTGTGTGTCTAATTTCTTTATCCATTCATCTGTTCATGGACACTCCAGTTGTTTCTACGTCCTGGTTATTGTGCAGTGGACAATGGGGATGCAGAAACCTCTTCGAGATACTGATCCGATTTCCTTTGGGTAAATACCCAGAAGGGGGATTGCTGGGTCACATGATAATTCTATTTTTAATAATCTGAGGGACCTCCAAATGCTTTTCCACAGTGGCTGCATCCCACCAACAGTGCACGAGAGGTCCCTCTTCCCCACATCCTTATCAACACTTAGTATCTTGTCTTTTTCTGTTTTTTAGGAGAGAGAAAGAGGGAGAGAGCGAGAGGGGGAGAGGGGCAGAGGGAGAGATAGAGTATTTTTTTTTAAAGTTTATTTATTTTGAGAGAGGGAGAGAGCAAGAGAGCGTGCAAGTTGGGGCATTTATTTAATAGACAGTCCTTGAGTTTGGGAAGCCCAAGATCAAGGTTATGGAGCAGAGAAGATCAGCATTGGACTGGTAGGCTGAGTGGAGAAAATCTGCCCTCCCCCATGGGGGTGAGCGTCATCCAATCCGTTGAAGGCCTGGACAGAACACAAAGACAGAGGAAGGGCCCATTTACTCTCTTCTGGAGACATCCATCCACTCGCACCCTTGGACATCAGCGCTCCTGGTCCTTGGGTCTCGGGACTCGAACTAGGACTTACACCCTCGGCCCCCTGGGCCTCCCTGGGAGCCACGCCACAGGCTTTGCTGGGCCTCCAGCTTGCAGATGGCAGATTATGGGACCGCTCAGCCTCCATCGTTGCGTGAGCCAACTCCTATAAATAAATCTCTTTCTGTATGTCTCCATGTAGGCCAGTGGTTCAGCTGCTCTGGAGAGCCTAATACAGCTACTGTTTTCAATTATACTAATGGTCGTGAAGCTATTCCTGGGTATCAGTTGCCCCTCCCGTCTATGAAGCCCTCCCCAATACAGCCTCATCTGCTTCATCTTCTATAGTCACATCAATAAGTAACTGATAGGGGCGCCTGGGTAGCTCAGTCGGTTGGGCGTCCGACTTCAGATCAGGTCGTGATCTCACGGTCCGTGAGTTCGAGCCCCGCATCGGGCTCTGGGCTGACAGCTCAGAGCCTGGAGCCTGCTTCGGATTCTGGGTCTCCCTCTCTCTGCCCCTTCCCCCTCCCCCCTCAAAAATAGATAAACAAAAAAAAAAAAAAAGAAAAAAAGAAAAATAAAATAAATAACTGATAAGAGGAAATGCAAATCAAAGCCACAATGCGATTATCACCTCACACCTGTTAAGATGGCTACTATCAGTAAGACAAAAGATATAGGGGGTCACCTGGGGGACTCAGTCGGTTAAGCGTCTGACTCTTGATTCCGCTCAGGTCGTGATCCCAGGGTCATGGGATTGAGCTCCGCGTTGGGCTCCACACGGGGCATGGAGTCTGCTTAAGATTCTCTCTCTCCCTCTGCCCCTCTCCCCTGCTTGCTCTCTCTCTCTCAAATAAATAAATAAATAGTATTAAGCTAAACACTAGATTTATGTATTTTACTGCATGTAAATTGTACTTTAATAAAAACATTCCATTCCAATGTGAGGCATGAACTCCCCGCTTCGCTTCAAAGCACTTAGCACTGCCCGTGCTTATACGTTATATAACGTATAACGTCATCGCGCGTGTGCTGATGTGGCAGAGAGGACCCGTGCTTGCATTCCCATTGTCTGGCACATGGCAGGCTCTTGGCATGTACCTGCTGAGTTCACGGATGAGTGTCGGGTTCAAACCAGTCTCTGTGCAAATTGCTGTGGGGGGGGCTCAGGTGGGAGCCTGTGGACGCTGGCCAGGAGCGGGGGTGCTTCACAGAGGAGGACAGGACATTTGAGTCATACCCTGAAGGCTCTTGGGAATTTATCTCAGGCAGAGTAAAGGAGGAAGGGCAGGTAGACAGAGGGGCCTGCACGTGCAAAGGCCCAGAGGCAGGAAGAGTGGGTTGTGCAGCGGTGGTAGGAGCCCTGGCTGATGGTGGCAGGCAGGAGGAAGGGAGCATAGAAGGTAGGAGCGTCTTCTTTACTGACCTAAAGAGCTTAGTCTGTGGGAGCCATGGGAGGTTTTGAGAGAGGGCAGTCACGAAATTGGATCTGTGTTTTAGAAAGATCACTGGGTTTGCAGAGTGGACCTCAGTGGAAGGGCTGGGGGTGGGGGTGGGGGTGGGGCTAGCCCAGCCTGTGCCCAGGCTGCGAACACTCCTGCTGCCTAGGGCGGTCAGGTGAGACCTGAGAGCTGGTGAAGCAGCGCCACCTACTGGTGCTCCTGGACTTCACAGGCCGTCTGGTTCCTTCTGGTTCCTTCTGGTCCCGGAGTGGGGGACAGGCCAGCCCATGGCCCACAGAACGGAGGGCAGAAAGACACCCTCTCTGGAGCGGGAGCGTTCCCTCTAGTTCAGAGCCCGACATCAGGATCTTGTGCAGGGAGGAAAAATGTTCCCTCGAACGAACACAAATTGTAGTTTCTGCTACCTTGTAGCAGCGTGACCTTGAGAAAGTTACTTAACTTCTCTGTGCCTCAGTTTCCTCATCTGTAAATTAGGATTAGTAACAGTATCCACCCGTTGAGATTGTTATGAGCTGGCGAATGTAAAACACTCGGAACAGTGACTGGAGCGTGGCGAACACTCAAAGCTCTTACGAGATTTATTCTTGTGTTATCATCATGGTCATTCGAGGCGTGGACTGAGGGATGCTTGGTGCATTTGGATGGCTCACAGGCTGGAGGGTGGAATGATATTCCATTGTGTGTATACACACCGCAGGGCAAGGGCCAGCGCTCGTGGCTAAGCAGGCCGACTCCCTGACCGCAGTGGGGACGGCCGAAGGGCGTGGGCCAGGAGGAACGAGGTCAGATCTGCATTTTGCAAAGCCAGCATCTATGCACCCCTCCTGCTCTGGGCACCTTGCATACGCACCCTCCCAGAAAGCCTCACGCCCCTCATCCTGGTCTCCATGGAGTCCTCATGAGTAACGTGTGCAACTCCATATCAAGAGTTGGGGCAGAGCCCGAAGCCCGGGTCTTGTGTCCCCGCCGCCCAGGGCTCCATCTACCCCATGGCGCCGAGGTTATAGGAGGCACCCCGTTCGTGGCATCCGCTGCACTTGGCTGGATGCGAGCAGCAAGTAACTCGACCCTTTTCCTGCCTTGCACGTCTGCCCCGGGGAGTGGGGGGGGGGGGGGGGTGGGTTCCATAGCTTTGCTGGTCCCTCTCAGCAGGAGCACCAGTCTTGTTCCAGGAATTGATTTAAAAACTGTCATCTTTTATCTAAATTAAAGCTTCCTCCCTCTCCTGGCTGGGCCTCGCTTCAAGCTGGGAGATCTGCAGCAGGAAGGCGGTGGGAGTGTTGAGGGTGTGAAAGCACGGGAGCGCACGTGCATGTGAGCATGTGTGAGTGCGAGAGCACGTGAGAGAGTGTGTGTACGTAAGTGTGTGTGTTTATTACAACCTACAGAACCTACAGACCCCCTGCCCCCCTCCACCCCCGCCGCCCTGTGGCAGTGTTTCCGGGAGGCAGTTGTGAGTCCAAAGGTCTGGGTCTGCTGTCCTGGTCCCAGCATGCAGACTCCTGGCCCCTCATTCGAAGTTTCCTGCCCCTGGCTGCACACAGCCTCACCCCCCCGCCCCTTCCACCTCCAGGGGGGAAGCTGGTTTGCCAGAACGTTCATGAAACATGAGCGAGAAGAATTTTTTTTTTTTTTAAAGAGAAATTAGTGTAACAGGATTGTTCAGATTTAGTGCAGGGTTTCTGAAATTTGAGACGTGACTCGTGTGTTTTCCTGTCAACAGGGCATCTCGAAACGTCACGCCTGCTGCTACCAATTAATTCATAATTTTCCCATTCACCGATTAAGTTGCTTGGTGTCAGCAGATCCGGATTTTGTGAACTCACGTAGCTCTGTTTTCAAGAGGAAGTTGTGCGAATGAGATCGAGCAGCAAAGTTATAATGATGCATGGAAATCGAGTAGTCAAGCCAAATTTATCCCCTTGTGAAATTGGGTCCTATGTTGTGTGTGTGTCTGTGTGTGTGGTAACATTATATTAGTTTCAGACATATAGTATTTGACTTGATATTTGAATATGTTGCCAAATGATCACCACGATAATTCTAGCTAACATCTGTCACCACACACAGTTACAAAAATTATTTTTCTAGTCCTTTTTTTAAGTTTGCTCATTCGTTTTGAGAGAGAGAGAGTGGACACACCGGAGAGAGGCAGGGCAGGGCGGAGAGCGAGAAGGAGAGAGAATCCCAAGCGGGCTCCACACCGTCAGTGCAGAGCCCGACGTGGGGCTCGATCCCACAAACTGTGAGATCGTGACCTGAGCTGAAATCAAGAGTCAGATGCTTAACTGACCGAACCACCCACATGCCCCTTCACCCCAAGATGGATGGGAACTTGAAGATCTACTCTCTTAGCGACTTTCCCATATTCTACTCAGTGTTATTAACTATAGTCACCCTGCTGTACATTACATCCCAAGACTTGTTAATTTTATGACTGGAAGTTTCTACCTTTTCACCCCCTCCATCCATTTCGCTCCCCCCTCCCCTGCCCCAACTCGGGCAATCGTGTCTATACTCTGTACGTATGACCTTGTTTTTTAATTTTTCTTATATTCCACATATAAGTGAAATCGTACAGTATTTGTCTTTCTCTGATGTATTTCACTTAGCATAACGCCCGCAAGGTTCATCCCTGTTGCCGCAAATGGCAAGATTTCCTTCCTTTTTATGGCTGATATTTCATTTGTACATATATGCACCACATTTTATTAGCTGTTCCTCTATCGATGGACGCTTAGGCTGTTGCCCTGTGTTGGCTGTTGTACCTCATGCTGCAGTGGACACGTGGGTGCAGGTAGCTTCTCGAATTCGTGTTTTTGTTTTCCTTGGAATAAATCCCCAGAAGTGGAAGTGCTGGATCACATGGGAGTTGTATTTTCAATTTTTAGAGGAGCTGTCAGCTGCCACACCAATTTCCACGGTGGCTGCACCAATTTACATCCCCACATGAGGGGATGCATGAGGGCTCCCCCTTCTCCACATCCTCGCCAACACTTGTTGTTTCTTGTCTTTTTTTTTAATTATTATTTAAGTTTATTTATTTATTTTGAGAGGGAGAGAGGGAGAGGGCGTGAGCAGGGGAGCGGCAGAGAGAGGGAGAGAGAAAGAATCCCAAGCAGGCTTTGCACTGTCAGCGCAGAGCCTGTCGCGGGGCTCGAGCCCACAAACCGTGAGATCATGACCTGAGCCGAAACCAAGAGTCACTGAGCCACCCAGGCGCCCGTTTCTTGTCTTTTTGAAGACAGCCATTCTCACCTCTGGGCGCGCTCGAGGTGATATAGCTCGTTGTGGTTTGGTGGTCTCTTTTATGTCTCAGAGTTTTGCAAAATAGTATCAAGCTTACTTGCAAGAAAAAGTTCACGACTGCAGGAGTGTGAAATTTTACTGTGGGACCCACCGAACTTTGTGGGAGTTTTCTAGGGCTGCGAGGGTCCCACAATCGGATTGCGAGTTTTCGTTCACGTGTCTCTATCATCCGCTAGGCTGTGATTTTCTCGAGGATGGGACTCAGTTTTATCAGTCGGTGACCACAGGATTCCGTGTAGTTGGCGCTCCTATGTATTCATACGTATTCATTGGATGAATCAACCGAAGAAATGATTGGGAAAGAGTGTTGGAATTCAGTAACTTCGGGGTGGTTAGAAGTCATGCACGTTCTGATATTTTTCTTTCCCTTATTCATGATCTTGGTCCGTGTCTTAGCTCGGGCCGCCGCAGCAAAATATCACGGGCTGGGTGGTTTCAACAACAGAAATGTGTTTTCTCAGATGGCCACCTTCTCTCTGTGTCCTCACACGGCCTTTCCTGAGTGTGTGCGTGAGCACAGAGATCTCTCTCTCTGTCTTCCTCTTCTCCTAAGGCCACCAGTTCTAAGGAATTAGGGCCCCATTCTAACGACCTCATTTAACTAATTACCTCCTAAAGACCTTGTATGCAAATACAGTCATATGGCAGGGTGGGCAGGGCTTCAACATATGAGTTGTGGGAACGCAGCTCAGTCCATGGCTGACATTTTCCCACCCTAGGTGGCCACGCTTGGAGACCTGCAGGAAGGCAGAGCTGAGGAGGGACTTTATAATGCACCCAGCACAGAGAGGGGTGGTCACTTACCCGGGGCCACACAGCCAGTGGGCACAGAGCTGGGATGATGGACTCCACTACCCAGGTGGCTCCCAGAGCCCTGGGGCTGGGGCTGGGGGGCGGGGGTGGACGGGCGCTCACACTCTCCTGATGCTGCCCTTGTGTTAGTTACAGGACTCTGATCAGACCCACATACAAAGTGTCCTACCGCACGGTGACGGTGCTGGAGTGGAGATGCTGTCCTGGCTTCACCGGGAGCAACTGTGATGAGGGTGAGTCTGCCAGGGTGTGTGTGTGAAGGGGGGGTGGGGGGAGTCCAG
Source organism: Panthera pardus (assembly GCF_024362965.1). Taxonomy (NCBI): domain Eukaryota; kingdom Metazoa; phylum Chordata; class Mammalia; order Carnivora; family Felidae; genus Panthera; species Panthera pardus. Next base: position 8,197,520 of record NW_026526969.1, on the reverse strand, counting down.
GCCAAACGGCTGGGGGAGGGGCACTGGGTGGGCCCGGCCGTGGAGTTCTGCCGGTGGGCACCGAGGCGGGGTCCCTGTGTGCCCCAGTCAGGTGCAGGATGGAGGCGAATTCTGAGCCCTATAGCCTGGGGGAGGGGATTCGATTTGCCGCCTCTTTCTTCTGCTCTGGTGGGTGGGGGGTGGGCAGGGCTGGCCACCGGGTCTCTGAGCAGGTGCAGCTGAGAGTTCACCAGCCTTGGAGCCACGTCTGTTGTAGAATGAGGCAAACTGACCTGGTGGCCGGTGAACTGATTGTCCTGCCCTTCTGTCCCCGCTCCCGAGGGAGGGTGGGAGGAGAGGGCCCGAGCTGGGGCCTTCCTTCCGAGCCCCTGGACCGGGTCCCAGCCTGCCTCTGCAACCCGAGGGGGCCAGATGGCAGCACTCAGGTGGGTCGGGGAGGGATGACAGCAAATCCCCACCTCGCTCATGGCCAAGGAAGGTGGGTTCTGCCCAACCAACAGGTTCGCAGCCCACCTTGTTCCCACGCTAGCTGGTCGGTCTGGAGGCTCAGGGGCCAGTTTTGCATTTGGGAACGGTGGCTTTCTACGACATTGACTTTCTGATAAAATTATTTTCTGTCATTTTTTTTTTATCATCCAACTTACTGATTTTTTGTTTTACATATATGCTTTTATAAGTTAGGTGATAATGAAGTTATGGTAAGTTATAATATGTTAGGAACATGCTCTCACTGTAAAACTGCCTAAAATTCTTTGGGTTGTAAATAATAACGTAACAGAAGTAGCAGGAGTAATAATGATGACGATGCTTCAGGGGGCCTGTGGCCCAAAGCGGAGCTGCGGGAGGGGGCCGGGAGGCAAAAAGGGTCCAGTGGTACCGCCCTTCCTGACTTACGAGGCACCTGATCCTGGGAGGGGAGCTGGCCCACACTTGGGGGTGGGGCATAGAGCTGCTGTGGGTCTTTCCTTGGAGAGGAGCAGGAGGGGGCCGAGGGGTGGGGGGAGGCCAGGCTCCCCGAGGTGAAATTGGGGGTGGCTGGACCGCGCATACTTGATGTGAAAGACCACGGTTCACATCAGGTGCCTGGTTGAGTCGGAGGTCCTCAGAGCCAGGATCTGGATTTACTTCTCCTGTCAATGCCACGGCCATGGGGAGAGACACCTGGTCCCTCCCACTGAACAGAGCAGTCATGCTGTCTGGATTCTGCGAGGAGCCGGGCAGGCAGGGGTTTCTAGGGACGTGATTGATTTACCCTGAAGTAACTAACTGAGTTTTCAGTGACCAATAAAACGAGCAACGTTGGACTCATACAGAGAAGGGCCCCTCTCTCTGCTCATCTTTAGAGGCCTTTGCTCAGCATCGGGAATGCTTCGGGCCCTTCTCTAAACTCCCAGAGCCCCCGATGCCCCCCTGGCCCCCATCGTTGCCTTAGCTGACTGTAACCGTGTGTTTTCATGTCTGCCTCCCCCAACTGCTGCTCACCACCCTGCAGACTGTGTGTTTCTTCTAAGGGTAACTGAGCCCAAATAGGGCCCCTTCCTCCCTCTCCTGGAAACCACTGCACTGCCTAAGCATGTACGTTTTTCACCTCTTTTTGTGTTCTCCTTGCTAAAGGGATGAACTAGTAAACGAAGCGTAAGCCTCAGAACGTCTGAGTTCGCAATCTCACGCAGATAGAACACGAGCATGTGTGTGACAGAACTCATTAAGGTAACCAGCAGAACAGCAAAAGGGATTCAAAAGGGGATTCGAGAAACTGATATAGATGCGACGGGGGAGGGGGCCCAGACCACCCTTAGGTCTGATAATCCACTGGGAGAACTCACAGAGCCGAAGAGCTCTTGCCTTCACAGCTTGTGGTTTATTACCGCGAAAGGTACAGATTCAGATCCTCAAAGGGAGGACACCCATGGGACAGGGACCAGGAGGGGTCACACCCAGAGCTGCCAGGTGAGGTGCAGACAGCCGTTAAGTTCTCCCAGCACATGTAAAACAAGTTGACCAAAGTGTGGTGACCAGACGCTGGGAGAGACCTAACCCCGTATTTGCCCTATAGGAGCAATGGTTCAACGTTTGCTCATTCAGAACCATGGTGACTTTAGAGAACACAGCTAAGGAGAATTAGACATGTCTAAGTGTCTGTAACTATAATAGGTATATATCTGGAAATGTTTTTTCCTTATTACAAAAGCAAGCACACGTTCAGTGTAGACAAGATAAAAATACCCAGAATCACGCCTCTCAAGGTAACCTTGAACCTCACTTTGGTGAAAAGCCTTCAGACCTTTTTTCCTGTGCTTTCATGTCAGTTGGACGCTTTCGATAACTTTCTTTTTCACATAAGTTACCATGAATGTTTATCCGTGTCGATAGATAGCTTTCTGCAGCAATATTATTAGTGGCTGTAAAATTTGGGTATATACTTTATTAACTGAACCCCTACTACAAGATGCTGAAGCTGCTCCCAAGTTTTAAATTATTGCTAACATTACTGTAAACATCTTTTTTTTTTTCTGAGATAAAATTTACATTTTGCGATTCATTCGTATTGTGATATGTGTATCAGTTAATTCATTTGTATTGCTGGGTATTATCCTACTGTATAAATAACCACAATTTTATTTATGTATTGTCCTGTGGATAGATCTTTGGGTTGTTTCTAGTTTTTGGCTTTAAGAATGACACTTCTGTGAACATTCTTGTAATATCTTTCTGTGGATATATGTCTTTATTTCCCTTGGGTAAATCCCTGCAAGTGGAATTGCAAAGCGGTGTTGTACATTTAGCTTTATAGGAAAGAGCCGGACTGTTTCCCACCAGTTCCAGTTGCTCCACATTGTTGCCAACATTTGGTGCTGTCAGCCTTTTTAATTTTAGCCATTCTAATGCGTCTGAAATGGTCTCTTGTTGTGATTGTAGTTTGCACTTCTCTGTTGACTAGTGATGTTGAGCATCTTTTTGTATGTCTATCTGATGTACTTACCAGCCATTCTTATAGTTTCTTTCGTGAACTGTCTGTTCAGGACTTGTGCTCATTTTTAATTAGGTTGTTTGACTTCCTAAGAAATAGCCAAATGGTTTTCCAAAGAGGTTTTAATATTTCACAGTCCCATAAGCAAAGCGTGTTCCAGCTGCTCCACATTCTTGCCAATATTTGATGTGTTAGTCTTTTTTGATTGTAGCTGTTGTAGTGGGAATGAAATGGAACATAGTTGTAATTTCTTCTTTTTAAGGACTGCTTTGACCACTCTAGTTCCTTTGCATCTCCATAAAAACTTCACACAACTTACCAATATCTACAAAAAAAAAAGTGTTTGTTGTGATGGAGAGTAGGATTGTGATGAATTTATAGACCAATTTGGGGAGAAGGGGTACCTTAATAATGAGTCTCCTCATTCATGAACATGGTATAGCTTTTCATTTATTTAGGTCTTTAATTTTCAGCTTGTAGAGTAGAGGTATTGCTTGTTGCTCATTAAGTTTATTTCTAAGTATTTTGTATTTTTTGTGCTTTTTTAAAAAAAAATGGGATTGCTTTAGGGGCACCTGAGTGGCTCACTTGGTGTAATGCTCAACTCTTTATTTTGGCTCAGGTCATGCATCGGGCTCCACACTGAGCATGGGGCCTGCTTAAGATTTTCTCTCTTTTTCCTGTGCCCTTCTGCCTTGCTCACACTGTCTTTCTTTCTAAAGAAAAATGGGATTGCTGTTTAAATTTTCATTTCATAATTGTTTTCTTGCTAATATATAGAAATATATTTGATTTTTAATATTGACTTGGTATCTAAAAACCAGGCTAAATTCATTTATTAGTTCTATAGCTTATTTATGGATTTCTTTGGGTTTTCTGTGTAATCTATTATGTCCTTTGTGGAAAAAGATATGTTTGCTTCTTCCTTTCAAATATTAATGCATTTTGTTTTATTTTTCTTGCTTTATTGGACTGGCTAGAACTTCTGGTAAGATGTTAAACAGAAGTGGTGAGAACAGATATAGTTGCCTTGTTTCTGATCACGGTGGGGTAAGTTCTCCATTTCAGTATGAAGTATGCTGGCCACAGTAGATTTTTTCATATATGCCATGTATCAGATGAGAATAGTCACTTTTAGTCTTACTTTGTTGAGACTATTCATCAGGAAGAGGTGCTGAATCTTGTCAAATGCTTTTTCTTCATCTATACGGGGGTGATCGTTTTTTAAATTCCTTTATTTTGTTGATGTGGCAAATTACATTGACTTGGAATACTAAATCAACCCTTTGTTCTTGGGAATAATGTTATTATTACTGGGATCCACTATATTTGGATGCACTATTCATTTTTACATTCCTGTATTTGATACTTCTCTGTAATTTTCTTTCCTTATAATGTCTGTCAGTGCTTTGGTTATGAGGATTATGCTGTTCTCGTAAAAAGAATTGGGACATTTCCCCTCCTCCTGTATTTTCTAAAAGCATTTTCTTGTGAAGCTGATACTACTTTTTCCTTAAATGGCGAATAGAATTCAACATTTACATTACATGTGGACCTGTCAGTTTCTTTGTAGGGAAGGTTTTGATAACAAATTTGTTTTCTTTAATAGACATAGAGCTATCCAGGTGTTCTGTTTGTTTTTTTTTTTAATGTTTATTTATTTAGGGGAGAGGGGGGATGGAGGAGCAGAGAGAGAGGGAGACACAGAATCTGATGCAGGCTCCAGGCTCTGAGCTGTCAGCACAGAGCCCGACGCGGGACTCGAACTCACGAACCGTGAGATCGTGACGTGAGCTGAAGTCAGACGCTTAACTGACTGAGCCCCCCAGACGCCCCAAACAGGTTATCTTTTTAACAGGTGAAGGGAGGAAAAAAATCTTCTGTTTATCCTAAGTTATCATTTCTGGTGAGCTTTGTTTCTCCTAGAGCTCTGAGGTTCCATCTGGTATCCCTTTTCCTCAGCCCCAGGAAGTTCTTTCAGTATTTCTTGTATTGCAGGTCTGCTTGTCGTGAATTCTCTCTACTTAAATATGTTTTTTCGATACCTATTTTGCCTTAATTTATTTTTAATAATCAATGATTTAATTGACTGGCAAAATACACAGAACATAAAATTTACCATTTTAGCCATTTTAAAGCATATAATTAATTCAGTGATTTTAAGTATGTTCACAGGGTTTTACAACCATCACCACTATCTAGTTCCAGAACTTTTTTATCCCTCCAAAGGGAAACCCTATACCTCTTAAGCAGTCATTCGTCATTCCCCTCTTCCTTTAGCCCTTGGCAACCACAAATCTGCCTTCTGTCTCTATTGATTTCCCTGTTCTGGATATTTCATATAAATAGAATCATGCAATATGTGGCCTTTTGAGTCTGACTTCTTTTACTTAGCATAATGCTTTGAAGCTTCATCCAAATTGTGGGCTATATCCAAATAATGAATAATATTCCATTATATGGATAGACCACATTGTGTTTATTCATTCATCAGTTGATGGACATTTGGGCTGTTTCCACCTTTTGGCTGTTGTGAATCAGGCTGCTGTGAACATTCATGTACCAGTTCTGTTTGAACACCTGTTTTCGATTCTTTTTGATATATACTTAGGATTGGTATTTCTGAGTCATATGGTAATTCTGTGTTAAACTTGCTAGGAATGGCAAAACTTTTTTCATAGTGGCTCTCCCATTTGATGTTCCCATTCCGTTGTACAAGGGTTACAATTTCTTCACATCATCTCCAATACTTCAGTGGTTGAATAATATTTTCATTGAGTTCATAATTCTGGGTCGATGATTTTTTTCTTTCAGTGCTTTAAACAGACTGGTTATTCCATTGTCTTTTCGCATCCATTGTTTCTGGTGAGACATCTGTTGTATTCATTTTGTTGTTTCTTTTCTGGAATGTGTCTTTTTCCCCCCTCTGGTTGTTTTTAAGATTTTTCTTTATCCTTGTCTTTTAGCAGTCTGACTATGATGTTATCAGGTAAGATTTTCTTAATTCTGTTTGGGCTTCTTTGAGCATCTTGGATCTATAAGCCAATGAGGTGTGTGTGTGTGTGTGTGTGTGTGTGTGTGTGTGTGTGTGTTGTTTTAACCAAATCAGGAACATTTTGTTCATTATTTTTTGAAGTATTTTTTTCCCCCATTTTCTCTTCTCCTCTGGGGATTTCTCAGATGTTAGATTTCTTGATATTGTCACTGAGACTTTGTTTTTTCCCTCTTCTTCAGTCTAGATAATGTCTTATTATTTTTATTTATTTATTTGTTTATTTGAGAGAAAGAGAGAACACGTACAAACATCGGAGGCGCAGAGGGAGAGGGAGACAGAGAATCCTAAGAGAATCTTAATCCAGTGCAGGGCTCAGTTTCACAAATGTGAGATCATGACCTGAGCCAAAATCAAGTGTTGGGTGCTCAACAGACTGAGCCACCCAGGCACCCCCAGTCTAGATAGTTTCTATTGATCTGTTCTCAAGTTCATTGACTCTTCTGATGTCCGCAATCTTCTGTTAAATCCATTTCAGACACTGTCTTTTTCAGTTCTAGAATGTCCATTTCTGTGTCTGTGTGGTTTATAGTCCCCTGATAAGATTTCTCCATCTATTATTCACTTATTATGATCATAATTTATTTTATGAAATGGAATTTCTATATAATAACTACTTTTGAAGTCATTTGTCTTCTATTTCCAAACCTGGGTCATTTTAGGATTTGTTTATATTGACACTTTCCCTTGGACTTGGGTCTCAACTGCCCCTGTCATTCTTTCCGTGTTAATAACTTTTGCTTATATATTGGACAGTTTGAATGATATGTGGTGGCGATTCCGGTGTCCTTGAAGAATGTTGATTTTTGTTCTAGCAAGCAGTGAAATTACTTTAAATTTGTGAGGCCTCGGTTTTTACACTTCGTTGGGTGGGTATGTAAATCCCTTAGACCTGAAATATAGTTTTTACTCCTCAGGTTTGGCCTTTCTGTGGTTTCACAGGCGGAGATATTCAAGCTCCAAACGTGGAGAGACACAAACGCTAAATCATCGCCCTTCTCTTGGGCAGAGGCTGATATCTCTGCTCAGCTTTTGTAACCTTCCCACTGTTGTTTTCTGCTCAGCTCCTTGGAATCTCCCCTACCCCCACATGCACAATTCAGGGGTCAGCCAAGGACTTCAGGGGAGTTCGTACACAGAGTTTGGGGCTCTCTGCTCTATTAGCTTGTTTCTTATTAGATTTCTTCCTTCACTTTCCAGGTCCTCTGGCAGCCTTAAGCCTAAACAACTGCAGGTTTTGACTTAGGTTCCGGCCGCCCTACACCGCCTGAACTGAATCTTTCCCTCGGGGGAAAAGCCATGTAATGTAGCAAGTTCTGTTTTCTTTTTTGCAATGGTTGACTTCCTTCGGTTTCTGCTGGGCTTTTGTTGCTCTCTAGGGTTTTCAAATAATTGTTTAAAAAATTATCTAGACTTTATGATCTTTTTTTAAATGTTTATTTATTTTTGAGAGAGACAGAGCGTGAGCAGAGGAGGGGCAGAGAGAGAGGGAGACACAGGATCTGAAGCAGGCTCCAGGCTCTGAGCCATTAGCACAGAACCTGACTCAGGTCTCGAACCCACGGACCGTGAAATCATGACCTGAGCCGAGTCAGACGCTCAACGGACTGAGCCCCCCCAGGCACCCCGAGGCCCTGTAATCTTTACCTGTAGTTAGTCTGATACAAGCTCCTCCATCAGAACCAGAACAGAAACTTTGTGACCATCTTTTCAGTTAAATCTGCGTCAACACCTTTAATAATTTCTTTAGGACCAATCCCTGTGCAGAACTGTTGGGTATACATGAGGGGCGTAGGTCAAAGGCTTTGAATCATACTGCCAAATTAGCCCCTGGAAAGGTTGCTGATTACACTGCTGCGGACAGACTTGAGAGATTCTGGGTGTGGGGGCAGAAAGTATTTTCACCATCTGTGTCTCCTTGTGCTGGCCAGCATAGTGCCTGCCCTTTAGTTGGGATTCTGGCAGGGCTGTTGACTGATGCTGCACCTGGACATGATCTGGGACATGATCAAAGGAGTCAGCATTAAGCACGGGACACAGTACCATTGCTTTACCCCTAGATTTAATTTAAAAAGTAGTTCCTTAACCTACATTCCACCAGGAGATATCCCTCCACTTAGCTCAATTGGCTGGAAGCAGAGGTGACTTCATCACCTTTGTCAACGTCATATCATCACATCATTATTTCTCACCTTTGAAATGGTACTTCACGCTTTTTGTTTTTAATGTTTATTTATTGTTGAGACAGAGAGAGACCAAGCACGAGCAGGGGAGGTTCAGAGAGGGAGGGAGACACAGAGTGTGAAGCAGGCTCCAGGCTCCGAGCTGTCAGCACAGAGCCCGATGTGGGGTTCCAACTCACGAGCTGTGAGATCATGACCTGAGCCAAAGTTGGACACTTAACTGACTGAGCCACCCAGGCACCCCTACACTTGATTTTTTAATTTTTTTTTAATTTTGATTTATTTAGTTTTTTAATGTTTATTTATTTTTGAGACAGAGAGAGATAGAGCGTGAGTGGAGGAGGGGCAGACAGCGAGGGAGACACAGAATCCGAAGCAGGTTCCAAGCTCTGAGCTGTCAGCACGGAGCCCGATGTGGGGCTCAAACCCATGAACCATGAGATCATGACCTGAGCTGAAATCAAGAGTCGGACACTTAACCAACTGAGCCACCCAGGTGCCCTGGTACTTCATACTTTAGAAAGGGCTTTCGGTCGTGCTGTTCTATTTTTCTGTGGTATAGATGCTGATATAGACAATGTAGGTGTCTCCCCTCCCAAATTTGTATGTTGAAACCTATTCCCCGATGTGATAGCGTTAAGAGGAGGCCTTTGGGGGTGATTAGGTCATAAAAGAGGCCGCAGAGAACATCCTTCCCCCTTCTACCACGTGAGGAGGCACCGAACCAGGAAGCTACTAGCCCTCACTAAACCCCAGATCTGCCGACACCTTGATACTGGACTTCCCAGCCTCTGGAACAGCGAGAGGCAAATGCTTGTCGTTTATGAGCCCCCTGGTATATGGTACTTGGTTGTAGCGGCCCACACAGACTGCGACAGATGCAGAAGCTGAGGCTCAGAGATGTGAAGAGTCTTGGCCAAGGTCATCCAGCTGAGGAGTGGCTGACGCAGAACTGGAACCTGAGTCTTCTGTTCCTGCAGAAGTGCTCTTCACTGTAAGCCACCGGGACCTTTGAGGTCTTGGGAAATCCTACTCAGAGTTTTCCCAGCGCCAAGGAACAGGTCAAGGTCAGCAGGACTCTTGGGCGGCTTCTTTCCGAAATACCTAAGCGGCCCGGTTCCCGGCGTTTTCGGGCCCAGATCTTACGCGGTGTCGTGGAGGAGGTTTGCCATAAAGTTGATAGACTCGACCATCAGGAGATACGTTTAACGCAAGCAGGGGGAGTTTTCCCTTTTGTTTTGCTTTGTTTGTTTCAGCTGGAATCCTAGCCAGGACAGGAAATGAAGTCCCTGTGCTTCCATACGGGCAAGGGCAGGCCCGGGACGAGGTGGCTTAGCAAGTGCATGCGAGCGTCGAGCTGATTGATTTGAGTCCAAGGTGGTGCTGACATTTCACCCCTGGCTTGAGCTCTGTGTGTGAGCGTGTTTGTGTTTTGAATGGCTGAGCGTTCAAAGCCGGGAGGCGTTCTCTTGGGATAAGGCTGCTGCCTCCTGGCCGGTCTGCAGAGCTCAGCATTTTAGGGAAACGATTCTCAGTGCATCTGATGGTGTTTCTGAGACTTGCCTGCCATGGCTGTCATTGAAGGGAGGGGCAAGCAAGTAGGGCCGTGTATTCAAATTAGCTGAGGACCTGGAAGGTTCCAGGCACCGCGTGCTAGATCCTTGGGTCACACTGCTGGAAAGCGGACTTGGGGAGCTCCCAGGTGTGTGTGTGTGTGCAGGGGCCAGAGGAGTAGGCAAATAACCCCAGTGCTGTGAAATGAGGGCTTTGCTAAGGTGTGTTTGATTTGCGGTGGGACTCATGGAAGGTGAGCATTAGGGAGGGGTCTTCCTCAAGCTCAAGGCCTGGCCCTCTGGATCCAACTTGGCTCACTCTCTCAGGACTCCACTCTGCTGGGAGCCTCTCTCTCTCTCTCTCTCTCTCTCTCTCTCTCTCTCTCTCGGATGGTCCGTCTCTCTCACCCACGGGTTCCTTCCCCATCAGCACATGAACACATCAGGTGTGTCTTATCTTTAAGAAAACAATCTCGTTGAATCTGCATCATCCTTCAGTCGCCACCCGGTCTTGAGCTTCCTTTCTTGGCCAAGCTTTTTGGAAGATCATGTGTGTGAGATGTAAGGTTCAGCCGGTGGATGTACCATTGTCCCCATGGTATAGGTGAGTGAGTGAGGCTTAGGGAAATGTTGACTTTTATGCCAGGCCCTGCTGGAGCCCACGGGAGAGATAGAAGCCGAGTGAAGGTGCCATGGTCATTGCTGGCTGAGCTGGAGAGAACATTCCACGGGGCCTGACCCCTCAGTCGCTTCTAACACCTGCCTCGTCCCGGCATTTTTGGTAAACTTTAGCCTGGTTGGGAGGACGAGCTGAGGGCCTGTTCCGTTCAACATCCGCGCTTGTTCTCAGCTTCAGCAGACAGCGCGGCCTCTCCGGTGAGATTCTGGGCTCTCTGACACGCTGTCCCAGCCTGGAGTGGTTCCAGCCGTCGGGATGGGTTTTTGTTGCCAGACAAGCGTCTTTCCGCACCTCCCATCATGCTGTGTGGGGCTGTAAATATCCACAGATGTCACCTGCCTCTTCTTTTTCTGGAAGGCGCTTGCTCGGGGACTGGCCCAGGTCACAGGCACATCATTCAGCTGCCGGGCTGTCTGCACATCCAGAGGGCTCTCAGCACTTACCTTGGCGGCTTCTTCTTCGCCCATGGGCATTTCACAGGGGGCGGCAGGAGCCAGAGTGGTGCCTCAGAAGATGATTGCAAAGCTCGTGAGTTTTCTGAGATTCTTCTGAGACCCATGACCTTAATGGAGTCCTTTTCCGAAAAGAGGGGTCCAAGCCTCTCAGAGGTCAAGGACAGCCCACAACCAACAAGCCAGAGGTGGGCTCATTGGACCAGGCATTTCTGGGCTAACTCCTGCTCCTATTCTGATCCTAAGCTCAGTGTTTTCTAGAAAGGGAGCTTGTGGGGAAAAGCTCCCACTCCCACCCATCGTGGCCTGAGGAGATCAAGTCAGGCCACGTGGCCAAAATCATGTGAATACAGAAACCGGGGAGGCCAGAGAGCTGTCAAGGTTTGGGTTCCCCAGGACGCAGGCTCTGGAAGGCAGACGTGTGGGAGGAGGTCTACTAGGGGTACGTTGAGGGTCAAGACCCGTTATGGGAAGGGAAACAGGGTGGATGGAGCAGCATGAGATTTGGGGCTGCAGTGAAGGCCCCGGCCCACCCCATGGGAGCTCTGAGGGGGGATGACCCTTGTTCCAGAGGAAGAGTCGAGGGCCAAGTGGTTGGGCCTTCATAGCCTTGAGTTAGCTGACGATTGGATGTGGCTGCCCAGAAAGGGTCATGACCTCGGGTGAGGCAGTTCCCCCCGAAAGGGCTGACAGAGGCGAGCTGCCAGCCCAAAGCTTCCCGGAAGCAGCTAAGGTGAACCCTGAGTCTTCACCCCTGAGGCTGCCTGGCCGGCATAGCCTCCACAGTGAGGGTCTTAGCTGCTACTTGACTGTACCTTGTGTTGTCTTCCATATGACAGGTCGCAGAATTCGTGATCCAGTCGATGGGCAGAACTGAGTTCAAATCCCGATTCCTTTGCTTCCTTTCGGCTTCAGGTGACCCTTGGAAAGTTGTTGGAACATTGAGCGTTAGCTCTCATGCCTACAAAACAGGCCAAAGCCTGCTACCTCGCAGGGGTGTGGTGGAGACAGGCACAACGCGCCCTCCCTGCTCAGGAAGTGGTAGCTATTGCCAGTGTCCAGGGGGGAGAAGTAGATCGGGACAGGAGAACGCAAGTTCCAGCCGAACAGCAGACAGTTCGTTCTCACCATCCAAAGTGGGGTAGCAAAAAGTCGGGGCGGGCCTCTCGGAGGAACTTGAGGGCTGTGGGGGAGATCCTGACCCCGTCAGTTTTGAGACATCACGCTTTCTGCAGTGCCTCCCTGTGGTCTGTATCTGCACCGCCCCCCCCCCCCCCCCAGCTTGGAAACAACGAGGCTGGTCTGGCGGCTCCTGGGATGGCAGGGCAGGGCCTGATGACCCCAAGGGCGGCTTGGATTAGGAGGGCAAAGGGGACTCAGGGGATGCCAGGGAACATTCTAGATCCTCTGCATTTCTGGTCCTCTCCCCTTGCATCGGGAGCTTCGCTGGGACCAGACACACACAGAGGAGCGTTTCTACCTGCAGAGCTGATACAGTGGTGACTCTGAGGGTGCTGGTGGTCTCGAGGGGGTTCAGTCCCAGGAGACCCTCATTCTGTAGCTTCTGGTGCTTTTCCAGCCCCAGCCTCCCTGGCAGGTGGCAGAGGGTTTGCTGAGTCTTTGCCTCCAGCCCTCGACCACCGAGGTGACATCTCAAGGCTGACGGTGGAATGTGGGCAGGGGCCGGATGGCCTGGTGGGTCTCCCCAGATCCCCCTGCCTCCAGAGAGGCTGTGGTCGCAGCCCCCACCCAGAGTTACCTGGGTCCTTATGTCCTGGGTGAGTGCTTCCGTTTTTTCAGACAGCCGCTTCTGTGTCTCCTCGGAGCCTCACCCCGAGCCTCGTGCCTGCGTGTAGGTCTGCTGAGTGCCCTCCCCCGTCGTACAGTGTCTCTGCTCTCTCTTGCTCAAGGGACTCAGTTTCCCCAGTCCTTTTCCAGACCAGACAGGCCCCTGTGGCCTCCAACCTTGCCATCCGTTCCCAGTTCTCCCGGCCCGGAGCGCTGGTGCGTGAACTATACCCGACCGGCGCGGGGCTTCAGTCTGTACCCGATTTGCCGTTGGGGCTCCGTTCAGACATTTTCCTTCCAATGCCACGTGACTGACTAAAGCCAGCCTGGGGGCCACTGGGAGCCCAGAATGTTCTCTCTTCCCTCCCCCGCCACCGCCCCGCCTTTAACAGAGTCGCAGCCCCTCGGCCCTGGGCTGGTGGAAGGGGAGGGGAGAGCTCCAGCTTCCCCGGCCAGCCAGCACACCGGCCCCTTGACATCCTGTGCAGAGTATGGAGAAGTGCGTGGTGGTAACATGAGGCCTGAGGCCCCTTCCCATGTAACCGGAAACCCATGGACAGAGTGTGGTGGATTTACACGCGGGACACGCAGAACGGAGACCGGAATCTCACCTCCCCGAGGGCTCCCACGTGGCCTCCCGGAGTGCGAGCATGAGCCAGGCCAGCTGGCTCAGGGCAGGGGCACCGTGCGGCACCACACCGGGGCGGTGGCTTTCCGCCCAGCTGACCACCCTCCTCCTTCCCGTTGTCATGTTTTGCCGGCGGTGGCTCTTTTCCAGCTAGAGCTCCCAGCACTGGGATCCGGGCGTGGCTGCTGAATCCTTCTCTGTACCCCTTGCCTGCCAGGGCGGCGGAAAGACCACGGACTTCAACCCGGGCGAAGGGTTGAAGTCCCGCTTCCCCGTACCTGTTCTGTAGGCAAGTCACTTCCTCTGTCTGAACCTCAGTGTCCTCCTCTGTGAAGTGGGCACAGTGTATACTGTCTCGCGTTGTATATCAAATGAAGTGAATAAAAAGTACCTGGTGTGACGACAGTCCGTGGCACACAGTAGGTCCTTAATGCGTGGTTCTCGTGACTGTTAATTTGCTCCTTACTTGCCCAGTGCTAAACACAATGGTATTAGAAACACACATTGACTGATTTTGGTGTCTTCCTTTCTAGAATATGGATGCTTAGGACCAAAATGAATTGTAAAACTGAGGTTATGTCCTGGCGTGTGTGTGTGTGTGTGTGTGTGTGTGTGTGTGTGTGTGTAAGAGAGAGAGACAGAGAGATAGAGAGACAGACAGAGAGACAGAAGATATAGTTTATCTCTACTTTCTTTTTTTTTTTTTTTGATCCTAGTACCACATAGGACTTAGGCCCATAGGTTCAGGGGGCACGAGGGGCCACAAAAGTGGGCTGTCCCTGGCTTCCAGTGAGCCTGAGCAGCCCTGACTGGCAGAGGGCATCAGGAGCCCCGGGCCCGAGGGCCAAGGTGAGTGACCTTGCCTGCGAAGGTTCTCTCGGGGATTTGAAGCTGGGGTCAGACTCCCCTTTGAGGCGGCCGATCAGCACCAGAGATGCTGTGAGTGGAATCTGGGGGGCGGCAGGTGGTAGGGACAGAGCCTGGGGTGGGTGTGAGGCCAAAAGTCGTGGCTGTTTCCGCTCGCGTAAGTCCCTTACCTGTTGGCTTCTCCTCTGGAAATGGGGTTCTAGTAATGTTTCTGCTGGAGAGGGGTGCCTTTGTGGTGTGCAAGCCCGCGGCTCGCGCTCCCCTCAGCGGGGCTCCCGGCTGCCTCAGAGCAAGGCCGTGTAACGACCCTGAGCTCTGGTTATTGTAAACTTGCCGCAGAAGGAGGCACACCTTCCCATGATGTCATGTCTAGACGCCCGGGTCAGGTATAAATTATGGAGACAAAGTAGCATGTTCAGTGGTTAACTGTAAAACTTTAACGAGAGGTTTCTGTGGCTCGAACATGTGTGGGGAAGGCTGTTCTGGGAGGAGGAGGAGAGGTGGCTCACTTCGTGTTTCACTTCCTCTCCGGCCGTCTGCAGGCCGTGAGGCAAGGCCCTTAAGCCTCAGCAGAGACCCTGGTCTCGGGTGGCCGCTTCCTCCAGAGCGGGAGCTCCGCCCTGCTGAGCCGGGTGGACCTTGGGCAGGTCACAGCCTCACAGGGTCTCAGTCTCTTTATCTGTAAAATGGGGGCGGGGGATAGAATCTTCCAGCACAAATATTTCCACGTCCCGATCCTCTACGACCTGGCAGAGGAGATCAGTAGACACGCACGTCGAGCAGAAGGAATGCCTTTCTGGGTTTCAGACCTACCTCCTGGGGCTGTGGGGCTGTGGAATGTGGCAAGACAGAGGACGTCTTCATGGGCTGTGAAGAGCCGTGCCGACGGTGAGGGGCCTGTCCTGGAAATCCTGGAGTCTCCTCTGGAAAGGGCCAGCAGCCAAGCCAGCCCCAGTGGAGGGGACATCTTTGGGGTAAAGGAGGTGGACACTGTTCTGGTTTGTCTTTCTGACACCAGAGACGCCGTTCCCACACTGATTCTCCAATTCTCTGACACCAGCTGGGAGTCCAGCCCTTTGGTTCGGTTCTGACACTGATTACCTGGTACCAGCACAGACCCCTCCAGGGAAAGGGCCACAGGACTGCCCCCCACTTCGGATGCCGGCTACGAACAGGTTCCCCAGGCTTCCCCACACTTCTGCCACCCTGCTGACTACAAGTTCGTAGGTTCCCACGAAACCCCCCTCAAGGTTTATGATTCACTAGACTGACTCCTTCAACTCAAGAGAGTAATTATGCCTGTGGTTTTATCAGAAGGGATGCACTCAGGAACAGCCAAATGGAATGGGGCCAAGGATGGGGGAAGGGGCGCAGAACTCCCGGGCCCTCTCTGGGCGCACCACCCTCCCAGCACACTGTTGCGTCCACCGGCCCGGAAGCCCCCGAGCCCCGTTGTTATCGAGTTCCATCACCCAGGCACAATGGATGGCATCGTTGGCCAGGAGTGATTGAATCAATCTCTGAACGGAAAGTGCCAACCCCCTCATCACGTGGCTGGTTCCTCTGGGGACCGGCCCCCATCCTGAAGCCACCTAGGGCCCCACCAAGAGTCACCTCGTGAGCATGAACCCAGGTGTGGGCTTGTTCTGAGTAACAAAAGATGCTCAGTCTCTCAGGAAATTCTGAGAGTTTGAGGGGCTCTGTGCTAGGAACTGGGGATCCGATACAGATATTTTGTTATACCACAGACACGAAGGCCCTCCGAGCTGGGGTTGGATGCCGTGGAGTATGCTGAAGATGCCCACCTTGGGGCCTTAGGCTTGAGCCACGAGGAGCTCTGTGATCCCAGTATCTGTGGGTCGGGCTGTGCTCCTGACGCCACAGGAACATGACCCCCGGGAGACCACAGAGCAGCTGGGATGAAGATGTCCCTTCCCTCGGCCAACCGTTCCACCACCACATCGCATTTACGGGGTGCCCACGTGCTCGAAGGAGCCCAGAAACACTGCAGGCTGTGGCGCAAAGCCTCGCTGTCCCAACTGGAGTGTCTGGGCCCCGCTGGTCCCTCAGGTTGTGGAGATAGCGCATTTGGCCCCGGGTCCCCTGTTCCCACAAGAACCTCCTAAATGTTCTTCACGACCAAGCCATTGCCTGGGGCTTTCCTCAAGAGGGGCTGCATTTACTGATGTGGAGGTGGAATGTTCCAGAATCCCCGGTGCCTTGCTCTGTTTAGTTATTTATTGCCTGGGCCTCTCACTCAATGCTTCTCTCACTGGCTTGGGATTTTCTTCTTCTTTTTTTTCTTAATTGCCTACGTGCGTATCTTCTCAGCTAGTCCATCAGCTGCCCGAGAGTTGGAACTTTCTCTGTCGCTTTTTGGTCTGCAAGGACCACCCCCCCCCCCACCAGAGGAGAGGAAAAAATGGGGGTTCGGAGCCTCCAGACCTATAGGCAAATCTGACCTCTCCATCAGCTATGAAATTTTGGACAAGCAAATGATTTCCGTGAGCCTCAATTTCCCCTATCAATGAAATGGGAATATTAATGCTTACTCTGCATGGGGTGTTGGGAAGTCTGGGGGCTTCTGGAAGGTGCCCGACTCAGTGTGTAGCACCTGGTGAGCACCCAGGGCATTACATGATTAGATGAAGATTGATGGCATAGTCAGTGACCAGACTGGGTCCTGGACCAGAAACCAGGTATAGCCTTTCTGGATTGCCTTGTATCGCCTTATCTCACTCACTAGGGGAGGATATGGGTGAATAATTGATTAGAATGTGGGGTTGCTGCGGCCCACACTGGGATTGGGCCCGGGCGTGATGAGAAGCAGGTGGAACCTGGTTGGTTTCGCAGCAGGATAGTCTCCATCCAGAGACCAAGGGCAAAGGGCGGATTTGGGGGCCATTTGGTCACAGGGTGGGTCAGGGAGAAGGGCATGTCTGTGTGTGTATCTTCTGCGTTGTGAGTATCTGTGTTGTGTCTGTGATGTGTGCATATAGCACTGAGTGGGGGTTGTGTATATCATTCATATATTTTGTTTTTCAGATTTTTTATTAAAATATTTTTTTTAAACGTTTATTCATTTTTGAGAGACAGAGAGAGACAGAGCATGAGTGGGCAGGGGCAGAGAGAGAGGGAGACACAGAATCCGAAGCAGGCTCCAGGCTCTGAGCTGTCAGCACGGAGCCCAACACGGGGCTCGAACTCACGAGCCGCGAGATCATGACCTGAGCTGAAGTCGGACGCTTAACTGACTAAGCCACCCAGGCGCCCCTAAGATTTTTTAAAATGTTTATTGATTTTTGAGAGAGAGAGAACGCAAGTGGGGTAAGGGCAGGGGGCGTGGACAGAGGATCTGAAGCGGGCTTTGTGCTGACAGCAGAGATCCTGATGCGGGGCTCGAACCCACAAATCACGAGATCATGACCTGAGCTGAAGTCGGACGCTTCATCACTGGGGCCACCCAGGCACTGCCGTTGTTCGTGTATTTGTAATATGAGTGTGTGTGCACGTGCGTGTGTGCGGATGTATCGTCTGTGTGATGGGTGTGCATGATGGAGGGGGTGTATGTTAGCATGTGGATCGTATGGTATTGTGTGTCAGTGTGATATATATGAATTATGTGTGCAGTGTTTGTGCCTGTGTGTTTGTGTGTGCGGTTTATATACACGTGTGGTACGTGTAGATGAGTGTGTAGTGAGCCCTCGGTGACGTTCTCTTGGGCTGGTGAGATTCTCCTGAGATAGTATGTCCGTGGAAGTTCGTATGTGGAAGTTGGACATCTGGCCACCTGCCTTCTGGAAGCCGAGTGGGAGAGGGGGCACTGAGTGGGGAGCGTCGTGACCGCATTTAACCTGTGCAAGCGTACGAACTTGCACTTAACCTGTTGTTTTCGCTGTGGTTCTCTCTGTGGTCCCTGCTGTCCTTCCATCATGACGTCCCTCATTTTCCCTCCCTGGAGGGTAAGTCTCCGATTTTCTGCCTGAGCGGGCGGGCGGACCCAGAGACCTTCCTCCTTACAGACTTTGAACTTGTCCTGTTTTTAGCTCCCTTCTTGAATCTTCCCTGCTACTGTTGAGGGGAGGGGCGTTCTGCAGCCACGAAAGAGCTTCCCGCTGCCCTTCCCGCTGCCGTCCCTGCCGCTGACGTAGGACTCTTGGGTCAGCAGAGTCAGCTCCCATTCATCCATTTGTTTTCGCAGTTTCTGTATTTCCGCCTCCTGGTGACTCCCTTCTGTTTTCTTTATCCTTGTCGGTGTATGGCTTTAAAAACCCCAACTCACTCTGTCACTTTAGTGGGGAGGTTTCAGGAGAGTGTGGTGGCAAATGTGCACCTGTCTGTGCCAGAAACAGGTGAGCGGGGGGACGTGTCATGTCCCTCTGCGGAGGTCACAGCACAGGGCACTTTGGCTCCACAACACTTGGTACTTCTTACCATCATAATGGTCAAATTAATTTCCCCTTTTAAAGTTTATTTATTTATGTAGAGAAACAGAGAGAGAGAGAGAGCGAGTGCACACATGTGTGCATTCGAGTGGGGTGGGGGCAGAGAGAGAGGGAGAAAGAAAATCCCAAGCAGGCTCCCTGCTGTTAGCGTAGAGCCCTGCATTGGGCTCGAACTCATGACCTGAGCCAAAATCAAGAGTCATATGCTTAACCAACTAAGCCACCCAGGCGCCCCTAAAATTAAACTCTTAATTTAAAAAATTTATATAGGGAATATTTCAAACTTAATGGAAAGTACATTAAACACCCCATAAGATACTTATGTACCCATCACTGAGATTAAACAACATTATGCCATATGTGCTTTGGGACAGTTTTTTTTTCTTTAACTTTTTATTTTAAAATAGTTCAGGACAATGTATTTTTTTGTTTTTTTAAAATGTTTATTTCTTTATTTATTTACTTATTTATTTTGAAAGAGAGAGAGAGAGTGGGGTAGGGGCAGAGGTCGGGGGGTGGACAGGGGATCTGAAGCAGGCTCTGTGCTGACAGCAGTGAGCCCGACCTGGGGCTCCCACTCACGAACCGTGAGACCATGACCTGAGCCAAAGTTGGATGCTTAACTGACTGAGCCACCCAGGTGCCCCAGAACAGTGTATTTTAAAGACATAAAATGTCACAGGTATGGCTAAAGTCAGGGACAGCAAAGCTGTAATATATTGTATAAGTTATTAAATGTATTCATTTATGTCTATAAATAATATATACAACTATGTGTTTGAAATTTTGTGGACACCATATTCTGCTGAATTCATCCTTTTACAGTTTGCTTTTTGACTTAAAGTATTTGTGAGATCTATTCCTATTGACTCTTTAACCTCTAGCTCATCTATTTTAACTGCTTTACAGTGTTCACCAGCATGAATATACTACAGTTTTATTTATCACACCCGTTCCGAAAGACATATTGTTTCCACTTTTTCACAGTTATGAGCAGAACTGTAGGGAATACCCTAAGGCCCTTGTGCACACGAGCAAATACTTGCCCAGACGGAGAAGGTTTATCTTTAACTTTTCTAGAATTTGTCAAAATGCTCTCCAAACTCATTGTTCCAAAGTTGGCTCTACCCGTAGTGCACACAAGTTCCCCGTTGCTCTCTATGCTAGCCAATATGCAGTGTTACCAGCCATGACTTTTTGTACCTAATGGATGAAAAATTGTATATCATTTTGAGGATTTGCAGTCCCCTAATATGTCTGAGTTTCAGCTCCTTTCAGTTGTCGTTTGTTCAAAAATCACTGTATCCAGCAGTGATACTTGAACAATAGTTCAGTTGGGTATAAAATTCTAGGTTGACAGTTATTTTCCCTCTGTACTTTGGAGACATTATTGCATTATCTT